>NC_089874.1:34430500-35075250 GCF_040182565.1 Anser cygnoides | reverse complement strand
CCAGCCTGGTCCTCCACTCAGAAATGGTAGGCGGGAAAACTTGTGGGATGCTAGCCTTGGACTTGTTCAGTGTAGTAGGTATTTCCTGGCAGCCTTCCAGCTGGTGCTCCTACAGCATGTGCACAGCTCGGTAACACAGGCAAAGCTGGGGTTTTAGCTAGCCCATCTTTTCAGCTCTAATGCTGCACTCAGTAATTCATGTGGTCTGATGAATACATTTTTTTTTCTATAAGTAAAAATACTATTTTTGTCCCCACTCACCACAGACGGGATGAAGACGACCGGAAATCTTAAATATATATATATATATATATATATATATATATATATATATATAAAGAAGCTGAGTTCAGCTCAGTAAAAAGAGCAGAGGTTGGATAAAACTAGAGAGAAAAGGTGAAGAGGAGGGGGTACAAGCAGGTGATGGGAGGGGTGTGCAGTCAGTGGCAAGACTGTCACTGCAGCAGTGGCTCCCCGCTTCTTGAATTTGAAGAATAGTGGGGGAACTTCAATTGCATAATGACCTGTAAAATGGAGGTTAACAAAAATGCAGAATCTGTAGAACATATTTCTAGGCGTCAGCCAAATTTTCAGCCTGTAACCCTTTATCAGGTCAGAGAGGGAAAGTGAAGCCTTGCTATGTAAAACTTTTGCAGTTACGTTTTTCAAAATCCTTCTTCGGTGTAAGAAGGCAGAAGAGAACTTGTTTCACGCCTTTATTGGGGCGGTGCAGTCTCTGCAGCTATAGCAGATTTTGGACTCCCTCTCGTGTGTCACGCAATACACAGCAGCAATACAGGTAAGGGTCAGGCTGCGTGCGTGTGCAGGAGACTCACCCTCCTCTTCCTCCCCTGGGGTGCTCACGTCGGCGGTACATGAAGAAGCGAGGGGGTGCCAGGGCAGCTTGCTGGTGAAGGCAGTATTTTGGCTGGAAATATTGGGTAAGTGAGACTCAGCACAGTCTGCTAATACAGTGAAGAAATGGCAGAGTCCAAAAAGGAGCAGGTACAGTACGTAAATGGAAGCAGAGCGGTGAAAGAGCAAAGCAAACGGCAGCCTGTTGAAACCAGTCCTTCTCTACGGGTGTTTGAAACTCTTAAAACTTAATCATCGTTAAGGTTTGCTTCCTGTTTCTCAGTTGTGATACGCGACTGTGCGCCTATCTGCTTTTTCGAACTGGAAATTTTTTCTCTTCTTGAAAGACAGAAAAGCTGCGGGGAGCTATTGGATTCTGAAAGTTATATTTAGCTCAGAGCAATTAAAGCTAGCACTACATGATGACATTTGTAACTAGCTTATCCATCATGCAAACTATAAGATTTTAATGTTTGGTTTCAGTCAGACTTGGCATTACTGACAGCTTTTGCTCACATACATCAAACTGAATTTTAGAAGGCAAGTCTATTGCCGAATAAACCTGGCAAGATGCTTTCTTTCTTACTGGTGCTTTGTTCCTAGCTCCAATTTCAGTGCAAATCAACATAATTCTGCACCACTTCCAAAAAAGGGGTAGTTGTGCTCTATGGGTCCTGTCTGCAGCTGCTTGGTTTGTTCTTTTTATTGCATAAATTTTGGCACAAGCATTCCTGCAGCAAACTGGTCCAGCTAACAGTGCGGCTAAAAGTCTGGCTTCTTTCCTGCTTGAGTTATGAGCTGGACTTATTTCCCAATCTCATTCCACTCTCTGGTCATGTTGCTACTGGTTTTACTAGGAGTTGCAGCAGAAACAAATGGCAAACTTGGAGAAGGGAGAGAATTGACTGGTTACTCCTGAAGGGCCTGGTTCTGCCTGCTGCAGACTTGTACCCAGTCACATCTTGTCGCCAGATCAGCTCTTAGGTTGTTGCAGCTCTTCCAGACATACTTAGAAATACGTCGCTTCTTTAGGAATGGTACAGTGCAAAACAGCTTAATGAATTGTGGAGTTGTGAAAAGGTCAAGTATTGCATTTTTTTTTTTCCTTGGGTACCTGATAATTAATTTCCTCTGTTCTGCTTTAAATGAGCATCCCTCTATGATGCTCACATGAGCCGTAGTCACCCACTGAGAGTTAAGTTTGTTGTTCTATTCCAATGTACCACGCTGTAGTTTTCCTAGTGTCTGTGGATGTGACAGCGAGAAGTTCTACTTATTGCATCTGCACAAGTGGGGATTATTTTTTCTTCCAGAAGTACAAAAAAAATTAAGAAAACTGTAGATCAATCAACAGGCTGTCAAGTGTTGCAGTTAATCTGGTCTGGATTTCCCAGATGATTTTAGGAAGTGTGCTTACCTGCCTTGCAAAATATTCAGAAACATTTTTTTTTTTTTTGTAAAAAAAAAATAAATTTCTACCTGTTGGCCCATTTTATAGGTAAGTTGTGAAGAGCACTAACGTTCATGAGCTGCGTTGAGCTATTCAGATATCCGTATGACCAAAGAGCTACTGTTTTTGTCTTTCAGATTTAGAATCTGATCTGTATTTCCTGAGAGCAGAGATGTTTATTTTGTGGTATGCTCCACTTTTCCCCTAAATAAATAAATAAATAAAAGGGGAAAAAAAAGAGTCAAATTGCTTGCTCTTTTAATTTCTCACGAGGGCTTTGTTCTGTGTTTTTGTTGTTGTTTTGTTGTGTTTTTTTGTTCTTTTAATAAAAGTGAGAGTAACCCCACCACCAAAACCCTGGAACTGTGCCTATGTTGGTCGTGTCCTAGAGTTTGCCACTGCATCCCTCTGCCTGTTACTGAATTAGATCACTGTATGTGGCACAGTGAGGCTGGGGAGCAGTAGGGAACATGGGTACACGCTCCCTGCAAGCTCCTCTTTTTGGACTAGTGAGTTGCAGGAAAGATTTCATCCTGGGGTAGGAGGACTTATTATATATTCAAAAAATACAGAAAGACTGGAAGAACAAAGGCACCCATTGGCTTTATGGGGCAACTGAGTGTCACTCTCTTGTAGGGTACTTGCTATTTCAGTGTGATACGTAATATATTCCTGATAAATAATGTAGCTTTCTCAAACTAACCAATATCAGATTACTTTTTTCCCTCTCTCTTTTACTTCCTTCATACAAACAACACAAAGAATTAAAGGCACTATTTTTCAAAGTTAGTTGGTTTTTTTTTTTTAGAAGCTTATCATAAGGTTATTCTGTTGCCTTAACCATGAGAAGTTTTTAATGCGTGATTAGTTGGTAGTTTTAAATGTAGAACAGCTTAATTTTTGAGATACTGGGAAAAGTGCCAGCCATAGATTTGGAAAAGTCTGACTAATAAAATCGTAAAGCTGGTTCATCACTCAAATATGTTATTATTTCAGCTGCCTCTGCCCACTACAGGCTCCTACAGGCTAAAAATGTCAATGGGCTGTTGCATTAGTAGCTATTTTAGGTCTTTAAACTTAAAAGGCAGAACAAATGAAAGAACTTTGATATTTTATATTAATCTAAAGTTAACACATCAGGTTTTTTTTTTAATCTGCCTTTAACAATTTCCAGCCTTAACATCTTGATTATTATAAAAATAAACAAGCTCATATGTTAAAAGATCAAATCCTAAAATTAGATCACAGATGTTTAGATCCCAAACCAGCTGGGGGCGGTGGCATTTTCAGGAATGTAACAAATAGAAGAAACAAGGAATTAAGTATAAACATGAAATTAGGAGTTATTAAATATAGACAATTGGTAAGAGAAGGCAAAAGTATTACTCAAAACTCAGCAGGTTGAAAACAGGGAAAAGGATTTTTTTTTTTTATTATTCCCTGGAAAACATGCCAACATTTTAAGAATAATACTAAATAAGGGCTGTAATGCCAATAACTAAACAAATGCAAAATAATTTAGTTGCGTTACTGAAAAGAAGCTGTATGGTTTATCCACAGCATGTAGAAATAATGACTAAGAAAAAAGTTATAACTGCTAAAGCTATATATATATATATATATATATATATATATATACACACACACACAGGTATATTTATATTTTTTCAAATCTACATAGCAGATAACAGTTTTTAATCAAGGGTACAAATAATTTGAGGAATTCTGTTCTTTCATGTTGATCTTGAAGGAAGATCAGGAAGGCCTCTGAGTACGGGGAGAAGCTTAATGATGGGCCAGATTTTATAAACAAAAAATGATATGTGGTACCCAGATACTAGTTTGCCTTGTGCTGATTCTGATTCTGTGAAGGTTATCATTGATATGGGAACTGGCTTGGTTCAACAGAAATTCAAATTTAATAATCATAGAATCATACAGTCTACAAATATAGAAATAGGTGAAAATATCAATCCTTTTTAGCACAAATTGATGGTGTGGTGTTCAGATTGTCCAGAGATATTGTACAGGCTGCTAAAACTGCAAAGTTGGATTGTCTTTAGAAAAAAAAAGTGTTTGAATAAATGTTAAAACTGCACGTTGGTTGCTACAAAGCAACAGATGAATAATGGTAAGAGTTTGTCAGACAGTAGTACCCCCTGGCAACTCTTCCCATGCAGGACTCTTCCTTCTTTTTTATGCTGACAAGATGTGTGAGAGTGGGTTTCCGTACCCCCTAAGTAGAGTCACATCCGTTGTGCAGAATCCTGGATCCTTTGGGCAAGAAAGTTTTCTGTTACAAAATGTATTAGTCTGTTAGTATGTTAGTAGCCTAAAATTTAGTTGCTTTTTTTTATATGAGAATTTTGCTAACCTGAACTTCAAATATATATATATATATATACACACATATACCCTTCAGGAGAGGAAGATGTAGTCATAGATGCTGTATTTTAGGGAAAGATTTTAGTTAACAACAGCAACAAAAATTTCAAGATATTTGTAGATCATATTTTGTATCTCTCTCATGCTTCCCAGGTACGGACAGATAAGTTTTTTATTTTTCACCTGATTTTTTTGTTTGTTTGTTTTCAGATCCAGCAGCAGACTCACGTGAGCTTGCCAGGTTTTGCCTGATGGAATTGCTCAGACTTCCAGTGCTCTAAAAGGGAGAGGAGATTTGGATTCTTCATGGTCAGCACTGAGAGACTGCCCATTCACTGTAAGTCAGTCTTCCCTGTATTATGGATGTGTAGCCCTCTTTGAATAGGAAAGTAGAAGTTAAATTTCAGGGTATAGAGAATAGAGTCTATTTCAGCTTATAGGGGGTATGATGAAAGAAGCTTCTTACTGTGAAGAATCACCCAATCCTTATACAAGGGAAGAGGACTGTAGCATTGCTGGTATAGAGGCAGCACTTCCATTTCCTTTTTGGATGATAAATTGTGTTTAACTATGTCTAGAGGAAGAATTGAAGGAAGTAGGAAGGAAATCAGAGGTAAACCAGGGGCTGTGATAATGTAACCTTATATTCTGCTGTTATGAGGGCAATTGCTTGAAAATACCTCAAAGCTGCCTCTCTTTTGAGAGAGGACTGGGGTGGAAAAAAAGGACCCTTTTCAACCCAAACCATTCTGTGATTTTTGGGGTTTTCTTTAATCTTAGGCTTTGAGGTTTCCACTGGAAACTTACCAGGTCAGAAAGAGACTCTCCTACCTGTTGTGCAGTTATTTTCTTTGTGGTTTGTACCTCTTTCTGAAATGTTCTCCATAGAAACGGCCAAAGCTGGGACTTTGGCAAGGGGAGATTATGTAACTAGTGTTACTTAAACAAAACAACAACAAAAAATCGTGTTCTTAGTTGATGTGAGTTTTTTTTGCCTGTGTGCTCACTAATTGTGATATTTAGGATTGGGAAAGAAATCTGTTCAAAGTCATATTGCTGGGCATGGCACTTGTGGCATTTCACCTTCTTCTGATAGCATGTATTCAGGAGGCACTGTGTACTTTCAATTAACAACTTGTCTTTTAGGGTGGTGACATTGCTTGGTGAATTCTTTTAGGGTCAATCTCTCCCCATTTCTGTTGTGAGCATGTGCAAGGTATTGTTAACTGTATGTTGCTCAGGAGGACTTGTGTTGCAGTGGAAAGTTGGAGATGAGTCATGGAAACTGAAGTATGTAGCAGGCACAGGGGCTGACTCTTTGCTAGATGTGGCTGCTGTTAATCACATTAACAGCCGTGTGCATTTCCAGTTTCTACAAACTACAAGCCAACAAGGAGCGAGAGGAGTGGAAAATACTCCTACCTGGTTTATTTGTTTTGGTAGGTACTGCTACGTCGCTACTGTGTGCTCTTTCTGGGAGGTGCCAGGTTGCTCTAGGATCTTTTTGCCTGTGCATATAGGAGAGTTTATCAAACACTATTATGAAATAGTTAGCTGATGATGTTGGTGTGCTTTTATTTAAGTAGCAAAGTAATGTTTTGTGGTTGTCTAACAACCTGTAAGCTTTGTGTACTTGGCAGAAATGAATATAGCCCTGCTCACAGTGTGCAGCATGTGGCTGTTTAATTTTTGGAAGGGGTTCCTGAGGAACAAGTATGTTAATGGCTTTCTATGGAGTTGTGCAGGAAACCTGTGACAAAGTCAGGGCAGGAAACCTTCATTTTGCTTATCTTAATCGTTAACTTCTAGTGCGAGAATGTTCTCTGAAAGGCAATTTTGATAGTTCCTAAAGGAAGGGTGGTAGATTTACAGGGATACAAAACTATCAGAATTTGAAAGATTATAGAAAGGAAATTCTTTGTTGTGTCTGCTGTGGCAGAATGCTGCCATGAGAGCTATCACTTTTCTTAACAATAATATTTTAGTTTTCATATTGACGTAGTACCATCCTGTTTGGGTAGGTTCTTGGAATCCATTAATACTTCATAATCCCCTTTCTTAATATACATTGTCTCATGTTAATACCCAGTGTAATTTCACTGAAAAGCCCTATCTTTCAAAAAAAAAAAAAAAAAGAGTACTTGGTGTTCAAAGTGAATTCACCTTAAAGTGAATTAAATTAATTTTACAAAGTTGAAATGAATCTATGGCTGTTACAGAAGCAGTTTCCATAAGTTATTGAGACTTTAGAAGGATTCTTTACTGCTCACTTAAACACACAAAAATGTAGTGAAGGAAGCGATCCTCATTTTGCAATCTTTTTAAATTTTATTTGAGAAACTTCATGCAACTCCTGTGTATTCATTGCTCTTTTTTTTTAGGTTTCCTTGCTTTTGCCAAACTAAAATTCCAAGCTTAGTTCTTCAGTACAAATATCATGTACATTGATTTTTGTTCTTCTCTCACTTGGTGCTCTAACATAGTAAAATTAAATACTTTTCACAATATTTATTTTGTAAGCTCAATATTGACAGAAATGTTATTAACAGTGGCAGTTCAACAGCCTGCTCTTTACTGTCTTACATGAGAAACTCATACAGGACTACGAATTCTGTGCTAAAATATGTCATTTGCTGCTTACTTTGAAAGAAAATGAGGTCAAATCTTAGTGTGCCTGTGCTTCTAAATGCAAAAATAACCAATGTGCACAACCTTAACTCTTCTTTGTGCACAAGCTGGCGCCTGTAAGTTCAAGTTATTTGTCTCAGATGAATGCCAAAGTCCTTACTTGTGGATTTAGTTATGAATACTGTCATTAACTTGTTCAATTGATAGTAGCATAGATAGAAGTTTCTGGACAAAAAGAAAGGAACAAAGAAAAAGTGGAGAAGGGAAGAAAAGATGTATTTGTTACTCTACTGTCTCAGTAGTTGCTACTGAAACAAATTAACCTTGTATTGTTTAAGACTAAAATAGACTATATATCTGAGCATCCTGTATGGCATCTATGCAAGGGAGAATGAAGGAGCAAGATGACCTTATTTCATAACAGCATAGCTTGTAGTTTTTGTTTTTTTAATGATAGTTACTTTGATATTAAACAGAGATAATACCTTATTAGACAGGGGAGCAGTTTGAAACAACTGGACTGCTGATTTAGTATGATTCCAGAATAATGTAAGCTTTAGAATTTGTTCAGGAGAAATTAAATGTTTGAAATTATGAACAGGTGGATCAAATGTACAGTCCAATTTCATTAATACAGCATTGTAAAGTAGTAATAGCTTAAACGCTTCTTTTAGAGCAGGTTGCCATTTGTAAATGCCAACCGTGTGTCAGACTGATGTTGGGCCTGAAGCAGTAGGCAGTTGTGAACTCCATGATCGTGTGGTATCATGGATGCAGAACGTTCCTCTTGCAGTAGGGATGCAGCATGCCTCAGCCATGAAATTCAGATATTTCTAATAGTTCCGACATCCTATCTTGTGAGAGACTGTGAACAGAAGTGCTTGAAATAGGTGATTAGCACAGCCAAAGGTAACGTATGAGAAATCATGAATCTTGTCTCCTGTTACTCAAAGTAGTGATTCCATATGTTTTTATGCAGAGAAAAGTAGCAACTGCTGTGTCTTGTCATTCCAAAGGAAATCAGGTTGGTTCCCTTGTGTTTTAAGATCAAGAACAAATTATGTTTTTATTGGCACTTCTGGGACGGTTTTAAAAGTGAGGTTCAACTTTTTTTTCCCCAGGAAGTGATATGGACAGTCCATACTCTCACCAATTTTCTCTGAAAATGTTTTCATCACACCATCACTGAGCAGAGACATTCCCTTTTTATCTGGAGGTCATCAGCAAAGTCAGTCCTTTGATGTAAATCAGTTCTGTGCTTGCAGAAGCCATGAAAACTGCCCTCTCTGATAGATATCTGTCTCTGCCTCAGAGATATGTTTGAACATATGCTTCCATCAGGATTATATCTTTTTTTTTTTTTTAGAGAGACGGTAACTTTTTCCTGTCTTTCTTTTTGTAAACTCATGACAAGTTGCTTATTCATCTACTGGTTGAAGAATAAAAATAATGCGTCAGGAGGCAAAAGATTTGTCACAGTTCAGGAAAGAACTTGAAGAAATTTATTCTTTGACTTACGAGGAGCAATCATTATATATGACCAAGGTCCCTTGCATTTCAGTTGTGCAACAGCAAAGGTTTCGTACACAAACTGATTGCATGGGAGGGAGAGTTGCTGTCCTTGGTGGACTCCTTCAGTAATATTGTAATGGGACATGGGACTGAATCTTTGATCCTGGCATGTGTTGCAATGGGTGAGGTACAGTTTTGGCTTCTAGTGACTCCCTTGCTCATTGCCCCACTGCTAGTTTAAATGCTCCCATCTGCTTTTGGGAAAAGGTCATACCCTCACTTTAATTCAGAAGGCATGTTCTTGTAGCAGTAGGTATTTGAGGAAGAAATGAAAATCACATTGTTCCTTTAGGTTTGAAGAAAGACCACACTAAATAGAAAAAATAGGTTATTAAAGTCGGTACTTTTCAAGGAGAAATAGATTACTTTAAAGATTCTGTAAAATGTTAACAGTATATACGTATTTATTTATTTAAAGCTCACGGTGAAAAGTTGACAACCAGCATACTTCTGCAGTAATGTGCTTTAATCTTGTTTTGTTTATCACATTGGTCCAAGCATGTAATCTGTTGTAGACTTGTTTTGTCATACATCTTATGAACGCATATATGAGGGATGAAAAAAGATGAAACCTCACCAAGAATAATTATTAGCAGTGATTAATACCCAGAAATGTATTTATGGAAATATAACGTTTGCAATATTTTTTAATGAGTTCATCAAACATATTGACTCAATGTGCCACACGCTTATAAAGGAAAGTGTCTGCTATGTCTGCTTGCTTTTTGGTTGTAAAACCGTAGCAAGAACTTTGAGAAGGAAAATATATTCTCCTGTCGGCTGAAGTTATGTTGAAAGAACATTCCAATTCTGGCAGAAAATCAGACAAGATCTTATCTGGTAGGGAGTAAAACATGCTGGCTGGTAACTTTGCAGGCACAATAGAGCGCATCGGAGTAATACCATATAAAATGACTTTGAAAACCTCTTAAAGCTTTTTAGTGTGGCTGCCTGTTTTACTGTAACTTTCACAGGCATTTCTTTTTGTCCAGGTAACTTTTGTGCCTCCTTATTTCCCAGGAGAGACCTGGGTACTTCTGCCTAGAGTGAGCTCCCAACCTGGCTATGCTTGAAGCAGTTCCCAAGCAAACAACTGCATGGGGTGCACAAGTACAGAGAGGGAGGTGAATTAAAGGAGGGCCAACTTGTTTGGGGGTTAGAGTGCGGAAAATCTCTTTTGGTGGGGAGTGACCTGATGGGAAGGGTCCTCTCTCTGTCTCTCTTGCCTAAGGTAAGGAGACTGGATGGCAAGTGCTTGGTGCTGGCAGGGGTGTATGCACTGACATACACTCTGTGTGTGTGTACACACACGCATATTATAATACATATAACAATTCTAAGAGATTATTTGCATGTTATTTTTCACTTTCCTTTGAAGTCTGTCTTATGTTTCAGATCCAGGAGAGGATTTAAAGCTGAAAGGTTCTCTTCCCATTCCCTGCCCAAGGTCTATTAGTGTCACTTGTAAGAGCTCGCCCACAAACCTTGTTTTTCCAGTGTACGTAGACCATGAAGTCTGCAAGAGCACTGCTGCTGTATTTTCGGAGGATGGTGAACTCTTGAAGAAAAGTTCTTGATCTAAGTGTAGATTTTGAATGATACCTTACCTTAAAAAAGTACTTTTTTTTCCTAGGTTTCATTCAAGCATATGTTTATCCCCATGATTTATTTTTTTTCTCTCAGTATTAACTAATATCTGAACATTTTGACAACTGTCTGCAAGTGTGATTGAGTGTTGTACAAGTAGCGGTTTATTTCAAATAGCAGACTTGTTTCAGAAAAAGACAAAGAAATTTAAATTATTATTCTACTTTAAAAACGTAATACTGAACGATTAATGAAAATGTTGATACTAGAAAATTGCCTTTCTGTAGTGCAGTAAGTCTAGAAGTGTTTTGAACTGCTAGCAAGCTGTCAAGTGCTACAAAGTGAAATAATTTTAGTTCTTGTGGGCTCTTATGTCATGTTTGCTAAAAAGTGGTGCTGTCAACTACAGTAATAGTCAAGAGACAGCAGTGCTGACTCTGTTTACAGTGAAAATGCTTAGTATGCTTGATTGAGGGACATAAAAGAATTTATCCTCGTAAGGATAAGAAGGATTTCAAAAGTGCACTGTCCTCTTGCATGTGGTTTTAACTCCAGGTTTTATCTGGCAGCAACTCTTTGCCTCTAAAGGTTGAAATTGATAATGCAGTTTTTAACATGTAATGATGTGCCGTTCCCTACCTGCTGATTTTCTTGTTGTTGTCATTGGACAAAATGATATAAACAACAAACATGTTCAACAAGGTAAAAGGTACCCCAAGGCAAATTAGCTTGTAGCTTTGCCTGTAATATATTTTGGTGTCTTGCCATGTTCAGTGGATTTGTTTTGTTACGCGAGTAGTATAAATCTGTACGTTTTCTATGCATGTAATGATTTGCACAGCTAGTAAACTTATGACTAAATTTAGCATGTTCTAACAAAGTGGGGATGTAACAGGGCAGACTGTAACAGTATTGTTGCTCTCTACCCATAAAGAGGGTGTGTGTATGTATGTCTAATTAGAGTTCTTAATTTTAAATGTTTCTTACTCTTGGAATGATGACTAAGGTAATATTCTGTGTATGTCCTGTGGTAAGTTGCACTGGCATGGAAATTGGGTGAACACTGAAAAAGTAATTTTAAAAATTAAATTTAAAATGTGCAATATGCCTAGAACTACTTTACTGAACCAGAAATGTACAGTGATATTGTACCATTTTGTTTCTGGTTGTCCTTTGGAAGTATAAAAGTTGTGGATCTCATCCCCTTGCACAGTTTGGTGATATTTCATTAGTTTATTACGTGAGAATTAGCAGTTTCTTCAGTTCCCATTTGCCTTCCCCCTTTCCAGTGAGCAATATCCAGCACTTAAGTCTAGGCAACATATGCTACCTGAAGTAGATGCTGTCATATAAAAGTTCATGTTAACTTTCCGGAGCACTTTTGATTCCATGTGGGTTGTTAACAGCTCTTCCTAATCTCATGGTTAGAGTCCCTTTGAAACATTTCTATTAAGCATATGCTGCTTTAATTTGCTTTCTCAACTTAGTATACTGCCACCAGCCAGTGTAATCATAACTTCAGAAATAAAATTTCAAGGTTAAAAAACATTTTGACAAGATTATTTTTGTTACTCTTCCAGGCTGTCTCTAGTAACCAGAATTCTGGTATTTCTAATATTTTGTCATCATCTAGGGGTGACAGTATCCACCTGTCTTCTGAGAAACAGAGGATGCACACTGTCCTGCCTCCTTCCGTTCTGCTCTTTTAATGGGAGAGACAACAGGCTGTAAAATAAGCAAAAGCTCTGGCTGCCACAGACTAAATAACAATGAGACAGTAATTTGCTTCAAATAATGCATTTTCAAAGGAGAAGACTTTTAAAGACTACCGAAGACTTTTAAATAGACACTGGTTAAACTCAGGATTTATCATCTGGTAGTGTTGTAGTTTAGAAAAGGTATTAATGAATAGACTGGCTTGTCTAGACTTGTCATTCTGTTTAAGTAAACATAAATAAATGAAAATGTAGATAAAAGTGAGGGATTTTTCTACAGCAGACTGCTAAGCCTGAAGAATTTTGTTGTACATATTATATCTTTGCCGTATAGCCATAGAAGTATGCACATCTGTGTCTGAAATAGTCATGAATTTTTGGTTTGGTTTTCTTTTAAATAAGTCCTTGCCAAAATGTGTATTTATTTTTATTTCACCCATTGTGATTGGGAGATATATTGAAGACAAGGCGAGGGATGCTAGCGGTGGTGCCGGATGACTGTGGTTGTCTGTCTGTAATAATACCTGGGGATTTTACTGCTGTAGTTGTTTTGTTGTTTTTTTTTTTTCCCTTATCTTTCTGCAGCGTGGCCTCAAGTAGGCTGTTGGATAATTTTCCTTATATTTGGATGTATCAAATTTGGAGACGAGTTTTTCTTTTTCCTTACAAATTCAAATCCTACTGGGGGAGTGATGAAGAGGGAAAGAACTCACTCACCGTTTTTTAAAGTCAGTTACCCCATGACCAGAAATTCCATATGTTTTACAACTCTCCTAAATGTGAAATTATTCTTCCTAAAGGCCATGAGTCAGGCTTCACCGTAGACAAATGCTTTTTCCGATTGGCCAAACTGCAGTTTGTACTTCATCTTTACAAATTTCATACACTTTTTTTTTTTTCCAGTGCCATAGAGCCCTCAATTTAAATCGAAGAGAAAACACTAACAAGAGCTGGTGATAGCTAAGTAACAGCTGTTGAGGGCATGCTTCAGCATCTCCCCCTGCAACCAACATTTGTATTCTTGTGAGATGTCTGTCTACCCGGTATTTGCAAACTCCTTGATGAAAGCAGTGCTGGCGACCAGAGTGCAGGAACTGCTGCACAGGGTGGGCTCTGGGGTTTTCCTGTGCTCGTCTCTGGCATTGGCTGGTAGTGGATGCTATGGAGGAAAGTGCATCAGTCCTTATCCTGAAGAGTTATAAAACATCTGACTTTTGGTCAGACCCTTTCCATAATCTTCATCTGAGAAAGTATGACTTATGATCTGGTGTTTTAAAAAAAAAAAAAAAAGCTGTTTAATTATTTGTTTTTCCAGCTTTATAAAAACTGCACTTACTGGTCTCACAAGTGCATAACTTGGTTGGTGGCACACATGAAGATAAATAAATGTATTCTGTAGGGATTTACTTTGCTGTGTACATTTGGCATAAATAAATTGGTTTTCAAGGGTGGTGTTTATCAGTCCTTCTGGCAACAATTCCCATGTACTAATGTAGTAGCTTGATAAATAATACTTGCTTATTTTAAATAAAAAAGTGAAAGTGCAAAAAAGAAAATCCCCCAACACCAAGAAAAGAAATCGATTAATGAATGATAATAACTTCAGTAACAAAGCTGGGCATGGAACTGAAAGTGTCCCCCACCCCCCCAAAAAAAAACCAACACCCAACACAATGATGTAGCTATATACAGTTATATTACATTTGGTAAAGATGAGATGTCTGTTTTGAGGCTTTTGTTATGAGAAACTGAGAAACTTCTCTTCTTTTTTTTTTTTTTTGGCCTAAAGTTTATTCTCTTCCTGCCCACAGAAACACCTGCAAACTCTCACTGCTTTTGACTATGTTCTTTTAAGTTTTGATTTCTCTCTGGAGTTGTATTTCAGATAGAAGAATTTTGAACAGTATGACAGAAGCATTTGTCAAAATAAAATCCACATAGCATTGCTAAATCCTGAGTGTCTCTCAAATTGTCAGTGCACCAAAGCAACCTCACTGAAATGAGACTTACTGTAGGAGAAATGGCGGTGCAGGTAGGAAGTCAGCACTACCATCAGTGGTAGTCCTCTCTGTGTGGTGGTGGGCAATGTGGAGGGCATCCCAGCTGAAACATGTAGAGGACGGTGGATGGAGGCTTGAGGGAGATACAAGGAAAGAAAGGAAGGAGTGATGAGAATGTCTTACCAATTTGTATTTCTGCACTTAAAATCATATATTGTATTTTATATAATATATATTTCAAAGCAGAATTAGAGGTTTTCAAGTTATGAACAGATTTTAGACTTCTGTAAAACATAACCAGGCTAACACATTGTTTTTAAGTGTACTTCACTTAAAAGTGTCAGTCATGTCCTGCCTTTTTTCTATTTTTTTTAAAAAGCAAACTTAAAGTCAAAATCCCCATTAAGACTGAAATGCAATTCAATGTAAATGTCTATCAGTTTCTTCTCATAGTCTAGTGGTAGACTATCAGACTTGTCACTCAAGTCCTAATGCAGGAGAATGTAAATATGTAATTTATACATAGTATGACTATGAGCAAAAGTTCCTTAGTGTGCATCTGTTTAGACAGTTTTGATTATTTCAGGCTTTATCTTCCTAGCACCTTTACACTTGGCTAATTCACGATTAGAAGGAAAAAAATGTGAGGAATGCTTGTGGAGATTTTGAAGCGAGATCTCTGTGAGCTGCTGGTGACAAGCCAGAGGCCTGTTTAGCAGTGGGTCCCTGGATAAGGAATGTGAACATTGTCTGTCTTCAGGATACCAGGCTGAGTGGGAGTGAAGCTTCTCTTCCACTTGAGCTGTTTAACTCTTTACTTGTGAGGAGATCTTTTTATTATTATTATTGTTTTACTGTTGCATAACTAGGCATCAATTCTGATTTAACTTACAGCCCAGAAGTGGGCCTCAACAAGCTAGAGATAATGAGTATGTTTAAAATACAAGGCGTTGTCATAGAAAAAATAAATCTGCTTGTGAAGAAAACTTAATTAAAAAAGTATCAATGGCACTTTAACTAGATGATAGTGTTACTGTACACGTATGTTTAGAAAGCATGTATATAAACATGGATATACTTTGCATAGGTATTGGTAATAAAGCAGCTTTATGACCAAAAAGAAATGTGGGTTTTGGCATGGAAGATAGTGTTTCTGGAAAAGTCCTTACAAGTAGAATAAAGCTGTGAAAGGTGCACTCAACAGAGAGGAAGGATGCGGCCCACCGACGTCTCTCAGGCGCAGGAGCGCAGTGACAGATCTGAGCACCACAGCCAGCTGCGGAAGCGTGAGCGATATGCATGTTGAGGGAAATATCCAGCTCTGGTCAGGCTCTGCGCTGACTGCAAATGGCCTGGCTTCAGCCTCAACATCCAGATATGCTCTGTTACGTGGCCAGTGTAATCTAATAGACAGTGACCTTTAATTGTTCTTCAGCCTTGCAGCATCAGGCTGCAACTGTCACAACGTGAGTATTAGCCAGTAACGTTCCTGTCATGAAGCTGGAGTCTGAGAACAGCAGGCCTTCGTTCCTCTTTTTAGTTGGAGTAGCTTTAATTCGGATCTGACAGTGTCCACAGCAAGATTTTTGCTAATTTAGCAGGAGCAAAACAGAGCAACATATCATCAAGTGCAGGGTGAGGAAGATTTACCTTCCTTTACAAAGAATATTTTATTGCTGTCACTAAAGAATTTGTGATGTTTCTGCACTTGCTTGTGTTTCAGAGTTCTCTGAAATGATTGTAAAAACTATCATTCCTGACTTTTTTTAATTTTTGTTTTTCCCCATTAACAGTGGTGAACAAGCCCTGATCCTGTATGCTACAGGAAGGTCAAATGGAAGGCTGTGTAGTGGTGTTGGATAAACTGGCAACCTAATTTGAGCTGTTCGCTTTCAGGTGGTTTATTTAAATTGCCACCTGCAAACTATCTTGTTTCTGTACATGTGGACATGAAGACTGAGCAGGTGTTGCTCAAGTAATAGATCTCTGCTTGCTCAGCTGAAGAAAAATCAAGCCTGCAGCATCCCTGGAATTGGTCCTGAATATTTAATTAAAAAAAAAAAAGTCAATGGTTGATTACGTACATAATGTTAATTGTCATTTTGCTCTGTTCAGACATAACTGATGCGTGACTTAATTTAGATACATTAGCTGAGAATCATTACATTCACATGGAAAGAAATGCATTTGTCACATGTATTTAGTTTCCCATGCTTAATGCATAACATCCAACTTGACAACTCCTGCACTTGTTGGTGAGTTTAAGCTTCTTAAATGTGCTGTGTAAGGTAGTTAAGCTGCTGTTTTTAACTTTTAACTACCTCACACTTTTGCTGTGTCCTGGCTTAGCTCTAGAAAAGTATTCCATGTGCACGGAGGGAGTTGGGCAAGGAGGAAGATGGTGAGAGATGGAGCTGTGAATGTATGAGCTAGTAACAGGAGACGTGAACTCTGCTTCAAGCAGTTTGTGGAATCCCCAGGCAAAATTAGTTCCAGATCTCTCTGCACAAGGGAGCAAACTCAATTCATTCCAACGTTTACTGGAAGCTCTAATTATTCCAAAGCACTGTATAGGGAAATTGTATGAACAACCTGCAAGAGCAGATGACAGGCTTTTTAAAATGAGTTGCTGGACACCGTAGGCAGGAAAGGCAAATTTACATCCAGTATTTGTGAATCATACTAAATTTTTGTGTAGGCTGGTGATAGTATTCACAGCCATACAAAGTCCTATCATCTGTGGTGAAAGCAAAATGCAAAGTGTGAACGTTTAATATTGATTTGGGTCAGTCTAAATGAACTCTACTTCACAGTGGAGGCTTTGGGAAGCATGAAGATGGAGTCAGCTTTTTCTGGAGGCTGTTCAGAGCCTGGTGTAAGTCTACCATTTGTCCCACTTTCAAAATCTTTCTTCCAAAACCTGATGGTGCTGAACAGAGAAAAACATAAGGAAGAGAGATCAGAATCTTTTTCACCTGAGTAATTCAGTAACTTTTTGTGTACTTTATGGAAATGTAAGTTATTTGAATTTTGGCCTGTGAGCTTCCTAAGTAAACTGTCATGCTATTCTGACAGTATTTTAATTCAAGTTACCAAAACGAAGAGAGAAATACAACACCAGATGCTCAAGAAATATTGTGTTGTGCCGTACTCTGTGTTGACTTTTTTCACCTTTTGAAAGTATGATATCCATTCAGCTTCACAAGTGATCTATTCTTAAAATCTTCTCTCTAGGGGGCGCAAATGATACTGGAGCATTACAGGAGATCCTGCTCGCTTTGTCACTGTTTTATTTTATACTTTGGTTACTAACTTGAAGCAGCGATCACCTTCACTGTTCATCTGCCTAATTCCTATTTTAAAATTACAACAGAGAACAGTCTTTGTCATCTCGTTCTGGTAACAATGAAGGAATAGTTTCAACAACTCTTTTGTGATTCTCTAGATTAGTGCAAGTTTTCTACTCTGAAAGATCATTCCAATGAGGGACATCAGAAGGCTGGTCCTTCAGTCAGAGTAGGATATGTCCTTTTGATTCTCTGTCCATACATGCAGGGTTTCAGAGCTTTGTTAGGCAATCAGATACGTGTGGTGCTCTTCTCAACATCTTTATTTTGCTAACTGCAAAATGCTGCTCATAAACTTCAGCTGTAAAGAATTTCCAAAAATGCTTCCTTCTTCTACTCCCGGAAAGCCTTCAAGCCTTTCCAAAAGGATGTTTTTGGAGCAGTCTCCGTATTGCACACAAAGTGACAACATGTTTAAAATACCTTGCTCTTTTCTCCAGACGCTGATGAGCAGTCAGGTGACTTAGCATGTCTGAGAATGGCAGTCTGGAATAAGAACAGTAGGACTGCTGGCTCCCGCTGCCACCTTGTTTGTTTGCAGCTAGAACAGGCAGTTGACTTATTTTCTTAATTTGGAATACAGAACAGAAGACTGGAAAACTGCAAATGCTGATTGTGTAACTTCTCCAAGAGTAATCTTTTCAACTGTTGTCAGTCATTCCAAGATTCATCTTTATGTTCCATGTAAATTGTCGTCATTCTGAAGTAACAAAAGTAAAGGATTTGAAAATTTCTTGACAGTTTCTGATGTAAAAAAACAAAAACAAACAAACAAAACTGTGAGTACAGTTTTGGGGAGCAAATTTATGGTATTCTCCCAAAAATGCACATATGCATTTCATATGGAAGTGTTAAATCCTCTTGACTTTAGGTTACCATTCATGCTATTTTTTTTCACATTTCTCCTCCAGCTCTTCATCTTTGACAAACATTTATTTTTTCACCTTTTCACAATGAAATACATGGAATAAAATAATGAAATTCAATTCTAAGTGTTGACTGTCTTTATGGCACAGATTTTTTTGTTTGTTTGTTTTCTAGAAGAAGGTATGAGTTATGAAGATGCTTTAAGCCCTGCAAAGTCCAAGTATTGTGGTCAAGATTTGATGAAAACTTTGCGTGTAATTTCAATCACAAGAGCTTTAGAAAATACAACTTTATTTCAGAAGTACAATTTTCTGGCATAGGTTTTGTGAAAGTGTTTTCCTCCTTTATGCATTCTCTGTTTTTTCATATAAAGAAGACTTATTTGGATGAGTTGCTTAGGCTTTTTATCCTGAAAGTGTTATTTGCTGACAAAATTGTAGAAAACGTAGTTAGTAAAAGATGAGTGTTAAGGATAAAGTATGTAGGTCAGCCTGGATGAAGTGGGCATGATTACCATCTGTTAAGAAATCAGCTTTCAATATTATGTTTCCTGATGCTTCATTTTATTTAAAAAAAAATACTTCAAAAATAATTTTATTATTTAAAAGAAAAAAAGACTTTTAGCTCCTTCTATTAAGAAGAAATTGCTTCTTTACTCACATTTTCAGAAATTCATTAAGTGCGTTATATGAAAAATTGTGGAAAATGTCTTAAGTATGCCAGGATGCACCTTATGCTGCACTACTCATAATTAACCGCAGGTTTAATTTGTTTTTGCATTGTAAGCAGTGGTGGTTTTAGAAAAACCAGTACCAACTGCCAGCATTTTAGAAACAAGCACAAAAAGGATGAGAGGCCGGGAGAAGAGAGCAGAGAGAGAGGAGGTGAAGAGCAATAGTGGTGGCACTCTTCCACTATGAAGAAGTTTAAGGGGAATCTACATCAGTTGTAAACACGTCTGTTTATTGCTGCTTTTATAGCCTATAATTAAAACCTAGGCTGTTCAGCTGTAGTTCAAGTACAACCAACCTCAAAAATGCTATGAAGCAACCAAGATGCTAGACTGCACACACATTATGAAACTCTGCACGTTGTCTGCTGTCTCTGTATCCTGTTTAGTGACTGGAACTGAAGTGAAAAATGAGTGTACTCATTAGAAGTAATAAATATGGATTGTTAAGCTGTAGCACCCTTTCACTAAGCTTAAATCAAATTCTTTGTAAGTTATTCATTTCTTTTGTGTTGCGGAGGCATCATAATTAAAAACTCCAATCTTTTAAACCTCTAAAAATGCTTGAGAATAGGATTGAAGCTTTTTTTAAAATCTTGTGGAATTTCATTCATTTTTTAATTAAATTCAAATAGATAGGCAGTAGGTTGCACTAACTTGAATCTAAATGTAAGATTAGGGACATAGTATCTCTCGCAGCTCTATCTGGACCAGTTGAAAGTAACACTGCTTCCACTTTTTCGTTGCTGCCCATAAGTTGGAGAGTGCCATGCCTGCATTTTGGTGAACAGAGTAAAGTACATGAACTATTCGCTGTGCCAACTGACTCTACAGTGAAGTGGATTAAGGAAGTCTCCTATGATTTTATGTGTTTATGAATTTTTGGATGAGGGGGAATACTTATCTCCAGTGAAAGGGCAGTAACAAGTTGTTTGGGAACAAGAGCATCTTAAGCTGCTTTGGTTGTTTTCAAAGTGTGTATGAATTTGATGACTTTGAGCTCCAGCTCCACACTGGAGGCACCACGCTGCTGCTGAGAGCCATGGAAGTCCTCAGCAGTTTTATATTAGCTATTAACATTATTGCCGGAAGGATGCCATATTTTATATTGGGATGCCATACTGCAGTTGAATGGTATAAACAAGCTCAGTACATTAAAACTCTATACATCTTCCTTCTTCTGGGTTGCCTGTAATAACATTAAATTATTCACCAAGTCGTAATTGAAGCTTTCCTTTCTGGCCAATCTCCTAATTTGCTTTTATGTTTTGTTCTGTTGTAGCTCTGCAGTGGTACAACAAGAACTGATGTGAAAGCACTTACTCTGAAATAGGCCTTCTGTTCTTCCCTAGCATGGCTGCTTCATCTGCAGCTTTGGGTTCACCTTTATTATTTTTTTTTCCGCAGGGTCAGAAGTTCTTTTGCCAGCTCTGTCTGAATAGAGCCTTTAGGGTAACCCTAGCTGGATTCGAGTCCTTCAGCAATTGAGAACTTGAGGAGGTAGCGGTGGTTGTGGGAACTTAGATCATTTAAGTTGGGGAGATCCCCTTTACTTATTGCTTTCTTGGTGAGGACATACACTGATAACATAGTCTGAGGTTATCTCTAGCCTGAGTCATCTCTTGCTGACCCAGCTATTGCAATTGATTCTTTCCCCAGGTTTTCTTCATTTTGGCAAAACACCACATCTAATCATTCAGATTTATAATCAATGTTCTTACATCTTGTGTCTCTGCTTCTAAGTATCACTCAGTTCATGCTTATCTTATGCCAGAAGGATAATGTTGCAGAAAACCTGATCTGTGGAGTCTCTTTCCTAGTTCACGTTGTCCAGGTGTTTGTTACAGTCATACATATCAATGGATTTAAGACCAACTGTGATATGTATGTCTTCCAAGAGGATGATCCACTCCATCAGCAGCTGCTTCTCATTGTTCATGTTACCTGTATACAGGTACATGATGTCTTTCC
The DNA here is from genome assembly GCF_040182565.1 of Anser cygnoides. NCBI lineage: Eukaryota > Metazoa > Chordata > Aves > Anseriformes > Anatidae > Anser > Anser cygnoides. Next base: position 35,054,143 of record NC_089874.1, on the reverse strand, counting down.
CACCACAAGGACAATTGCAGGCCTTGTTCTGTCTGTCCTCGAGGAGCTCCAGCGCAAGCCTTAACATGTTTCTTTTAAATAAGAATTAAACATTTCTATGTACCGTTTTTTATCGTATTTGCATTTTTTTCTTACCTGTTGGTATCAATAACAAAACTACTTAGCACTCATAGCACTAATTATCCTCAGCACACCTTATAAGTGGTGTTTCTTGCAACACTTCTCTAAAGTGTCTAGGTTTGTTTACATATTGCCAGTTCAGAAGCACAATATAGGGAAGTTAGTGGCCCTCAGCCTAAAAAGATGTAAGAGAAAGTTAATGCTGATACACTTAAAACTACTTGTTCTTTGGTCAAAATACTGCACATCTCTTTTCAAGTTTCAAATTATCTTAATGTGAAAAACAATCTGTGAAGACCTAATCTATACATAAGCTTTAAAGGAAGCTGTGGCTCTGTCTGCATCAGTTTGTAAATGCTAGTGTTATAAAGTACACTGAAAGAGGTGTATTGGAATGGATTTAGAGACCAGAAGCCTACAAAGATACAACAAATTGGTCAAGAAATATGATGTTTCCATAATCCACGGTCACTGCACTTTGTAAAGCATGTAAACAAATTTCTATGCATCTGGGGAAAAACTGAATCTTGTTACCATGCTCATTAAAGTTAATGAGATTTAAATTTTGAGCTAATAGTCCTGCTTTATAAAGGATAACACTAAACTTTCTCAAGAGGAAGTGTTGTTTCTCCTGCAGCTTTATTTAGAAATTGCGATATATGCTACACATACATGACAGTTCAACTCTATCGTGGAAAAAAATAGGTATCTGCAAAGGGAAAAAAAAAAAAAGTTTTTTTTTAGAAAGTATATGATGAAGTGTGAAAATTAAAACATCACATCAAAGAGAACAGAGCAGGCATGTTGGATCCTGCCACTCTTTCAGGAACGCATCTAACTTTCCGCATAAGATTAAAGGATCTCTGGGTTGTGTTTGCTGTTCATACATACCCCGTGACATTTTTCTTCAGGCTTTGGTAAGAATTGTACCTGGGCTGCAGAAACTCTTCCTCCAATAGTCTGTTTTACTGTTCTGCATGAAACAGGTGATTGTTTTGGGGTTTGTTTCTCCGTAGTTAAACCAAGTGAGCTGGTCTAATAAAATATGTTGCTTGACGTCAGCCTTGGTAGATTTATGCATCTCACAACATTATGCAGCTTATCAGGTCACAAAGAGCCAGTCTGGTACAAAGTTATATGGATGCCTTCAGTGATTTTAAAGGAAAGTGATGTCTTTTTCTTGATGTACAGACAGTGCTGTCTTAAGATCTTGAATTGCTACATGCTGGCAGACTGACAGCTATTTCCACCAGAAGGCATTAACTTCCAGAACATTGTGCCTATCAAAACTGAATCTAGGAAAACAAATAGTGTGCATTTGAGTAATGTTTTAGCACTAATGAGTATTAAAAAAAAAATGAAAAAGGATTAAGCCTTGGCATATCTTTGTTTCGGTGAACAAAGCAAAGCTTTAAATAGCAATAGATAACAGAAAAATGAAAGGCAACCATGCGTGGGCCAAAGCTCTGATGATGGTGTTTCCACTCATACCAACCCTGGGACATTGTCATTAGCAGATGATTCTCTCAAGGTTTTCAGTACAGACTGTGAAATGATACTGTGTGCCTGTTCTTTTCCTGACTGAAAACGAAAAACTTTCTTCTCTCTTCTATTGCTTGATCATCCTTTGTCTTTTGGCTTGTAAAGTGTTCTCTGGGTGAATAGCATGTCCATTGCAAACAGTCCCACTGCTTCTTTATTGCTTGAGTTTGATGGCCCTCACTGCACCCATGAGCACTGCTGTACGCAGTGTTTGTACTCCCAGCATTGGATTTGATCACAGCTCAGTAGCTCCTACTTTCTGGACAGGGAGACTGTGGACCCCTCTGTTCCAGCATCACAAAGCAGGTCCTGTGGTCCCCGGGTTTGGGGCTTCTCCGTCACATGTGTGAGTTGTACTCAGAGCTGGCAGGGGGGCATCTGCGACCCTACTCCTTCTGGTAGCTTGTGCTAAGGAGCACGGAGCTGCTAGCCTGTCCCTTGGCAAGGCTCTTTCCAAAAGGGGCTGGGGGAGAAGAGGAATGGATTATTTAGGACCTGACTGTGAGCTAGGTCAGTCCTATTTAGCTGTGTTCTCATTCTCACCCGTGATTAAAAGTTGGATTGAAAAGGTGGTATGACAGCTAAACAATTAACATAACTGCCATTGCTAATGGATTTATTTTTGTATCACTAGTCACAAAGATTATTAACCTATCTGTCTATGATATGTATGCAGCAAATTTCGTACAAATGTAATCTATCTCATCTCCTGGGGGAGGGGGGCAACAGTGTCAAGATTATGCATTTAAAATAATCACGTCACATGTAGTATTAAAGTCAATTTTTATGGTAGATGTGAGGAAAAGGTGGTATTTTTATATATACTTACATTTTAGGACGCATATTGACCTACTTCTAAATTTATATAAGATCTTTCTAGTACAAGGGACTGAATTATTTGTCCCAAGGGTTAGTGAAACAGTAGTTACTTGCTTTGTTCCAGGAACATCTGACTAGACTTGACAATGAATCGTGTTCTTCTTTTGTGTCTTATTTGGGATGTATTGTAGTGGATTGTCTCTGGGTGGTTAGTTGTGTGGTTTTTATTGTTTTGTTTTGTTTTTTGTATGCTTACAACATGCAGGATTTTCTTTAAGTGATGAATATTACACATGAAAAGTAATCTGGTGTTAAATGCAGTATGTTTGTGGTTTGCCTAGTTTTTTCCCTTTCCCACCCTCTGTCTCTCTTGATTACACAAGTAGGACAGTTTTGTTTGAACTAAATTTTCCTCTCTTGGGTCACTGCAATAGCATGATTTAATTACTACAGCAGCCTCCTTAAGAAAGTGGACTAGATGGAAGTAACTGTTTCTTTGCATCGCAGAGTACTTCAGAGAGTAAGTAGTACGTGTCCATGGCCAATGGAAGCATCTGCTCAGCAGGGGCTGTGATTTGGATGGTGTCTAGAGACAGCACCTAACTGAAGGCAGGTCTGAAACTTCCTGTTACTGTTAGTTTCCTTAAGTTGTTTGAATTTTTGCCTTCAAAGGCAAAAAAATTAATAACTTTTAATAACTTGTTTTTAACTGTTTTATATTTGTTTCTGCAATATTTTTTTATTTATTTTCTGTAAAGAGAATAGGCAGCAGTGTTAATGTATTTATGTGCCATCTCTTTCAGTAGTATGAATCTTAACAGTAATTCAAGAACAGCAAATACGCTCTTCAAAAAGACATCTGCAGTAGTTGTGCATGGCATATCTGTAGTTTAGAAATAATTCTTTCTTTTCTTTTTCTTTCTTTCTTTCTTTCTTTCTTTCTTTCTTTCTTTCTTTCTTTCTTTCTTTCTTTCTTTCTTTCTTTCTTTCTTTCTTTCTTTCTTTCTTTCTTTCTTTCTTTCTTTCTTTCTTTCTTTCTCTTCTCTTCTCTTCTCTTCTCTTCTCTTCTCTTCTCTTCTCTTCTCTTCTCTTCTCTTCTTTTTTCTTCTTTTCTTTCTTTTCTTTCTTTTCTTTCTTTCTTTTCTTTCTTTCTCTTGAGCCAGATGAGACTGTTGGATATATTAAAGCTGACAATTTGAAGTGTAACAGAGAAAGCTGTGAACGCATTACTTGGAAAAAACTATTGCTCTGTTTATCCAGGTGGACATGAGTGAATGTAACTTAATAGTTTTATAATAGCTGTAGCGCAACAGTCTCAGTGTGGATTCTTTTTTAATTCAGTGAAAGTCACTCAATGTCGCTTGCAGCTCTGAGTTGGATTGCTCAGTCATGCACTGGCTGTGTCCACACGACTTTCATCAAGCTTTCCATTGTTCTCATTCTTCTAGTCACAAAATCTCAATTGACTACAGTTATGGGATGAGACATACACTTTAAGTTTCGCTGCTCAAATTCTCTCTGCAGTGATCTTTCACTGCTGAATCAGCTCTGAAACAGCTAAGTCTTTTTCTTCCAAAGCCGTAACAAAAATAATCACATAATGTTGATTTAATGCTGCATTTTTTCCAGATTTTTCTAAATTTCTGCTTTTCTTTTGTGAGACGTGGGATTTTGCTGTATGCTTATTGCTTTGAGAATTGCTAGAGATGAATTGTGATACTTGAGGAGCTGTTTTGAACCAGTGCAGTTGTAAAGGTTTGAGGACAATGAGGACAAGTTAGGATAGTACTCTTTTTTTTTTAGCAAGTCTTCCTGTTGTACATATTGTCATATATCTATTATTTGTTTTGATTGATTTAGAATGATAAGGCTCCTGGTAACAGATGATAAGTAAAGATAAGTACTGCTCATGGGTTTAGGACACAATAGTTATAAATAATATTTGATGCTCATGTTTTCTTACTTCTATAAAACAGTGAGGTGATTTGCAGAAGTACTCTCGGCCTACTTTTGCTGTTGTTGACTTAATGGAGAAGAATTAGGCCCATACTTAGCAGTTGTGAAAATTCGTCTCCTAAATTTATTTGGATTTGCCTCAGCCTCACACCTTTAATTTGTCTTTTCGGAGGAGACAGAAGTAGTTGGTAGCACATGCTTCAGAGGAAAGATGGGAGCAAACATAGTTCTGAGGCTGTCCTGTAGCATCGGGAAAAGCAGAAAGTCTTGAACCCGAAGTAATTGGATCATGTTTACCTCAAACCATGAGAGCCTGCTGCAATTTTAGCTTAGTTAGCATAATTCTGATTTTTGTGCCTGCTTTAAAGTCTTAATTGCTCATGTACCATTGTAACCTTAAGTGCTGCAGGTAATGTAAAATATGAGTCACCCTAGAGAGGCTCAGTCACTGCTGTTGGCAGCCCAAATACGAGAGTCTACTTGGGATGCAGGATCAGTGTTCTTACACGCTTATGGAAGCATAAGTTGGTAGTTGTTGAAGGGCAACCATGTTTTCCTTTTTTCTTCCTGAGCTTGAAGAGAATTTTAAAAAAGGAGCACAAAGCGGTTGCTGGAGGGTGCAGCAGTTTTGACAGATGGGTTGGAGCCATATTCAGTATTCACTTACAGTTTCACGTTCAAATCTGGAATTCTCAAGGTAATAACTTGAATTACTGGGAAACATTACTGAAATATTAATAAAAGACTTTGGACAGAGGGCGCACATCATTCCTGCCTTCTTCAGAGCTGGTAACAAAAGCCTTTTCTTAAGTCCATGTAGCAAATTAATTTGAAGGAATACAAGAAAATTGGAAAGCCCTATTTTGGAAGTAAACCTCAGAATACTTCAGGTGGTCTCTGTCAGATGTATCCTTCCAGCCTCCTGCCTCTCTTAAGCACCTGGGGTTAGGTGGTGGAGTCATCTTCAACTCATCTGAGTTCTGGAAAAGTGCCCGTCTCTCTCTTTTTGCTTCCTAAATAGCAATGGCCATAGGAGATCTGGAGTTCTTAGCTGTGTGCCCAAAGTTAAGTAGCGTAAGTCTGTCTCTAGACCATATCGACATTAGCAAGGATAGCAGTGCAGTGAAAGCGGACCTCTGTAGTGAATTGGGTAATGGCGAGGACCCCACATCCACACCAGGATGGGACCAGTCAGGACGGGCTCCAGTCTGGTGCCACGGGCTCAGTGCTGTGAGCGCTGGCCACACTCCTGAAGCACGCCGGCTGCTTTCACTTCATCCAGAGGGGATTTGGTGTCTGTGCTCCACGACTGTCCTGCAGGGCTACCCAAACTGCGGTCAGAAGGGCTGATCAGGAGATTTGCAGAGGAAGTGTACTTCTAATCTGTGCTAAAATGCAAATGTAGGCACACCTTAATTTCCTTTAGGCTCCACACTGAAAAAATACGATATTAGAAACATCCTTCTGACTACATGGCTTCTTTTTGTATTAAAAACAGGCCTCCATTTTGTTTTTCCATTTTCTGAAGCTTCCAGGGTGTCACAACCATTGTGCTGTGTTCAGATGGGCAAAGGGCATCACGTAATTTCCATCTGGCATGTCCTGAGGGATATGCTCACAAGATACTGATGACAGTAACTTTAAGTGTATTTTGCTGCAAATTAAGCCTGTTTCTTGTCATGAACTCTGCCAATCATTGCCAAAATGCCAGATAGTGAACAATGAAAGCCAAGTGGTAAATTGGTTGTTCAGACACTGAGCAGTGAAGAGGACTGCATGGCTATCTGAGTGAACAGTGAACATCAGTAAAACACTTGGTGCATGGCACTTTGAAGACAGTATCTGAACTGAGTTTACACGAAGAGTATTTATGTCCCTATCATGTTTGACATCTACTGGTTAATATAAAGGGATATTACCATTAAACTGTTTTACTAAATGCACCTTGAAACTGATTAATAAAGTTGTGCTTTATGCTTACTCAATAGTTTAAACCTGTTAAAAGTGCTAGTCCTTGGTCAAATGCCATACAGAAATTTGTCTTCTGGATAGGAAGAGTCTATACCTTCTCCAAACCACACTAGTCCTACTATTAGCAGTAATTTCAGTGCAAAACTTGTGTGCAAGGCCCAGTTCACATCACTGTGCTGTTGTGTTTTTCATAGGTTCTTGCATTGTACTCTCTGGCTTTGTATTTAGCGGATGGTTACTGGAAATGATTGCCAAACTGACTCACCAGTGAAACAGCCTCAGCAGAGCTTGCTTTTTAACCTGACTTCTGGAGACTGGGACTGTTTCATTAGTGTTACTTAGTATAGATTTGCTCTGGGGGTAATTGAGTATTTCTAAATAGATAAGATCAAGCCGTATTGCAGAAGAGGCGTTGTACGCTGGAACCGGTCTTTGTTCAGAAGTTGGATGCTTCAGACCACAGCAGTTAAAAGCAAGGTTTTCTGCAGCACCAGGTTGTTGTTATCTTAAATTCATCACCTGTTTGTCACGGTGGTTTTGTTTGCTTGTTGTTCTGTGTTTTAAGGGAAACTAGAATTTCTAAAACAAAACATTTTACTAGGGATCTTAAAATGCTGCTTCTCTCAGCATAGGCTTTTGTGCCTCTTCAGGAGAAGAAAAATGAATGGAAAACTTCAATAACCACTGAGCCTGGTTCAGGACTCTTCTGACAGTGCGAGCTATTAAGCGGGTTATGAAGTAATGCCTCCTCCCTATTTCGGCAATTAATTTTCTCTTCTCTGTGGAAATGTCTTTACTTTCATAGGTTTGTGCACCATTCCTCATGTGCAAATTCATTACCCAAGACAATAAAATCTGAAGCGACAGACAATCCACAAAGCTGCTCCGTCACCCCAAGTTTTGGAAAGCATCACCCTTTCGCTACGTCCTCTGTTCAATTTAAAAACAAAAATGCAGTTACCATGACAACTCTTGCCCACACTGGAAATCCGTTATTGGGAGTTTCTGGCATGGGTTTTATTTGCATATGCTGCAAACTGCACTGTTATTAAACAGACTGTTGACTATTCTTCCAGTCATTGACTTGGACAACTGATGTGACAGTAGTCACAGCTTTCTGGTTCCAGGTAAGATGCTCATGCACAGTTTTATGTAGCTGAATTTGCATGCTCTCTACTTGTGTGTATTGCTCATGTTATATATTATATATGGTCTTTTTTCTTACAATCTGAAGCCATGCTTACTTGTTTAAATCATCAAAGAACTTGAAAAAAAAAGTATTTTTTCAGTTGCTATCCTTTTTGTGAGATGCTTTCTTGGTTAGATGCTTTCTCCTCATTTTGAGAGTATTTTGTTCTTTTTTTGTATAAATATTTAGTATACTCTGCGTATCTGTTAGTCATCTTTTTATTATTATTATTATTTTATTATGAACTTAAGCCTTTAAAATGATTCCTGGTGCTGTACTTTGTCTTCTGCATAAGTCACAACAATTAAAATATGTATTTAGGACCCTAAATTCTTGATGGTCCTGTTTGATCCTTGAAAATTTATCTTAAAGTGCCTGTTGAATTTATTTCTAGTAGTGTACAGTAATGCGGTCAGCTTGTATTACCAAAGACTGTATTATGATTTCATGATTCGTGTTACTGGATGGCAGTAAGTGATTGTGTCTGATAAACTTGGCTTTTTGTTTTTTCTTTTCCCTTTTAGGAATTTCCATGAGATGCAGATCATGCCGCTGGAATGCATTTGAGTAAACGATGAGTTCTGCATTTCTCAGGAGTCTTCCAGTACATTTGCTTAATTACCTTTTAATGGTCTTCTAAGTGAGCTGATGTGAAACGAATGGTCTTGGATCATGAGTGAAGAAAAAAGCTTTGGTGTATCCCAGAAAATGCTGTCTCCTTCAAGAAGTACTAGCAGCTGCTCCTCCAAGCAGGGAAGTCGACAGGTAATACAAATGTTTTGTAACCAAACTGAAAGCATTTGCAAGATTGGCTATTACTTTTGCTTATGAATATCAGTGAATCTCTTAAATTCTGTTTTCCTGTTGATTGTTTTATTTTATCACTTCTTTGGCTTCCTCACCCTCTTCTTTTTTTGTCTGTAGTAGGATCTTTTTTTTCAGTCAAATGCAGTAAATACATGTTATACAAATATTTATTTGTAAAATAATATATATAACCTGCCTGAATTGCAGGCACTTGTAAAATTGAATTTCTATCACATTGCATATACAGTGTCTTTATAGTGAAATATTGCTGCTGTGGAGTCTTGATCTCAGTGGTTTGATCCTGAAATCCCAAATCCTCTTTAGAAGATACCACTTCTGTGGTAGAATATTGGGCAACTGCTCCGCTCATTTCAAGTTTCCAGGGAAAGATGTGAGTCCGTGTGTGAAAGAGAATGCATTTTTCTGAAACTTGACATAGGGCCTCTTTGACATTAAAATGTGCCTGTGGATGCCTCTGTGCCCATTGTTGCTGGAGACATGTAGTTAAGAAAATACATATTTGTGTAACATGATGCATCTGGATGCCTAATGCTATGTGATCAAACCACACTTTGCCTTCTGCAGAAGTGATCGTTTATGCTGTTCTTTCAACCTTACAGTTTTAAAAGACCTGTCTGGGAGTGTATGTACTTGATGAGTAAGACTGCTTAAGACAGCTTTTGTTAGTGGGCAAGAAACATTGACTTGTAGCCGTGCTGAAAATTAAGTTTAAACACACAGAAACCATACTTGTCAAATGATGAGCAATATGCTCAACATAAACTTTTATTTGTACAGATGCTAGCTTAGTGGAGGTCTTGGAGCTGCTTCAGGTTGAAAATTTAATTGGAATTGAGCATCCAAATCCCCCGAAAGCTTTGGAGTCCTCAGCTGTGTGTTGAAAGAGCACCTGCTTTTCTGGGACTTCTGTCCCTGCCCATACAATTGGCAAGGCAGACAGATCTCTGAGCAATTTCTGCATTTTAAAATGCTGTGCTTGTAAGAAATGCTGGGCGTTTCTAGTACCCTAAGCATGGAAATCCTTGCTTTCAGGACACTTTTTGTTTTCCTTCAACATTATTTTTTATATCCTCAGTATGAGATTACCTTTAATAAGCATAATTTAAAACATTTGGTATTGTCTGTTCCAGCAGCTCATGTCAATCAAGTGTTTCATATAGTATTTCAATAATAAGATTTACATGAGCATGACTAAATCCACTGGTGCTTTACATAGCCAGTAAAATCAACCATACTTATGCAGGAGGAATTTATGCAAAAAACTCACTGCCATTTTAACATGGTCAAATCAGTTGGCTAGCTGAGGCTTTTGATATTACTGTCAGTGGATCCCATTTCTTAACCAGTTTATTCTCACCTGCTCTCTTTTGGAGAAAGGAAATAAATCGGTAAGGTTTAATATCATCTTGTCTGTCCCTACTTTTTTAGTCTTTGATCACCAATACAAAAATGCAAGGTATACCTGGCAGAGGTGAGAGATGCAGCTTGCTATTTTATTTGTATTCCTGGTGCATCCATGTTCACTCAATATAGTCAGGCAGACAGTAAGTTGCCTCATACACCTATCAGGTCAAGCTGAACAGAGATATAAAGTAGGTTGTTTCTCAATCTATGTTGAAGGCAGTACAGTCTATAATCATAACAATTCATCATAATACGAGGCATGGTGATAAATATCTCCACTTTGATTAATGTTTCACTATTAAACTTTTCATGGTCAGTCATTGCAGTACCAAGTAAGTGACAGAATACATTTGCATCTAGAGAACGTAAAAGAGTCAAGTGACTTGTCCATGTTTTCAGGAAGTGTTAATGAGAGAGGCAAGCCCCCAGAAGTTGGGGCAGTTTGCATGGGTTATCATATGCTGAGACTTAATCGCTAAGCAGACTAAAATTTTTACTTGCTTTCTTTTTGTATATAGTCTGAAAATTTAGAAAAACATTTTTTCAGAAATTAGTTGTTCATTTTAAGGTGTTTATGTCGTTTTATTTTTTGTAGGAGAGACTTCTGATATTTGTAGGGAACTCAATACTTTCTCTACTCCCTTCTTTACCAAGTGCAATATCTTCGTAAGTTATCCTGTAACTTTGTTTGCATTTGCCAAAGTGATCAAGAGGTCTACAAAGTAGCTAAATTTACAATGTTACGCCTGTTTAACGGTATTGTGAAAGTTTAAATCATTTTGCCATGTGCTCTGCAAAATGTGAATTGTTGATTTTGGTATTATTTTGTTTATCTTCCAGCTCTATGGGAGGCTTCTTACTCCTTGTTCCAACATTTGTGCCCCTTTCAGCCACCTTCAGAACTAGGCTTGTTGCTTGCAACAGATCTGCCTGGATGCATTTTTCTGTGCTGCTGATCTGACATAGCAACTCTTTTAATCTGATTAAGTAAAAAAAAAAAAAAAACAACAAAAAACTCTGGACAGCGCAGGAGGAAGGGATTGAGACAGTTTTAGTTTGTTTTTCCCTTAAATAGTGAGATCTGAGTTCTGAGTCTCTGTTTTCCTAGTCACAGACTCTGTTGCAAGTACACACTGGCACCAAGTAATAAGCAAATTGAGACTGGGATTTGGAACCACAGTAGTGTAAGGCTACCGCTGGGGTTCCTGTGGCTGCTAAAATTTAGTTATTACTCCTCACGGAGCAACATGTGCCAGTGGTGTGGAGGATAAATGGAGTCCCGTGGTGCAGAAGGTAGACCACTATGCCAGAAGAGTTGACTGAAGCAGGGCTGCAGGACTTTGAGGGGCCTGCTGCTTCCTTTGCTAAACTTGGTGCCCTTTTTCTGCCAGATGCAATACGTTTGCAGTGTGAACTGCAGACACTAACAGTTAATGCTGTTCCACTATGTTCATGTCACCCTGAAGCCCCATGGCAGGTTGGAGACTACTGCCACATCCCACCTCTCTGCTCTTCTCTGGCAGCCATGGAAAGGGTTGTCTTCCACAAAGCCACAACTTCAAACCATGTGTTGTGAGGAAGGAAAACTGGTCTCGGTCTTTAAATTTAAACTGACCTATGTACAAAAGTAGATATATTATGATAGTCATTTCTAAGTCTAATATGCTAACTAACTTTTTAAATAGATACAGTAGGGAAAAAAGCCTTATGACAGGAGAGCTGCTTAAAAATACCTCATGTTCTAAAAAAGAAAATTAAATCATTTCTGCCAGTTTTATGAACTGTAACAAATGCTTTAGTTGCAGCTGATGCCAACCCTTATCCTCCACAAAGCAGGTTTCTATTTTTGGCACTTAAAATATTCGGTACGACTGACTGCATTTTACACTGAAAGAAAGTCTGGCACTGTCATCTGTTTCGTTCAGGGAGCTGCAAGTGCAAGCATCAGTTTGAGAGCCCTTCAAACTCGTTACTTCATTCTTTCTCCCAAAATAATTCACCTTGAGGAGCTCCATGATACATAATACTGCAGAAAATGGGAAGGCTTTTATTTTATTACATAAAGAAAATAAATACAATTATCTCATGACAGACTTCTCTCTGAAAACCAAAGTGTATGGTTTTTTATTCTCAGCAACACAGCAGGTATGCTCTTCAACTACAGTGTGAATTTCCCATGCTGATCTGAAATGAGCATCTTTGGACCTGAGAAAAAGAAACAATGGTACTTTCCTCCCTCAGCCTTCAGTGAAATTTCTGCCTCAGGCAGCAAATGCAAGGTTGATCATTTTGTGCAGATATTGGCCCATAATGATGCAAAACTTTTGGTAGGGTTGTAGTCTTTTTTTCTTTTTTTTTTTTTTGGGGGGGGGGAATATGAAAAGAGGTGGGGTGTTTTTTTTTCTCGTTTTTTTTTTCAGTTTAGCACTATGGTTTAGGCTATCTTTTTCAGTTTGCTGTTGTGGGATAAGAATCAACAAAATGGACCATAATGTAAATGCTTCCAGTAGCTTTCATGAGGTTCTGTATTTCTAATTTGCTCCTCTGCTATTTCAGACAGATAAGAACAAATGATAACCAACCAGCCTGCTTCATTTGCTTCATTTTAGAGAGTAAGCAGTTTTCTTTTGCTTCAGCAGCTGCTCCCAGCAATAGCCAACTGATGCTTTTTTCTCATTAAATGAGGTGTCAGATCTCTCACAAAACAAACCACCAATCGAGATCCTGCAGGGCTTGGGTTAAGAGCAAACAGATCCAAAAACAGTCACAGCAGCAGCGTTTTGAAAACCTTGTGAGTTCAGGGGTTTGGCTGGGAGAGGTTGTGCTCTTTGGCTACCCGTGTGGAACAGAGCCTAATGCTTGTTGTTATTGCCATGTTGAGCCTTGCGGTTATCCAGTAGTTCCCCATGCAGTTAATTACCTGAACTATTCCGTGCATTTCCTTGTCTAACCTAGTGGATTAAATCGTCCTGTGCTTTAAAAGCACTGGATCCATTTCCAGTTCACATAAAGCTACCTTTGTGTAAGCTTGCAGTTGACATGTGAGGTTCCTGGTGTAACAGAAATGTGACTAGGAGACTTGCCTTCCCCTGAGATTTGGCAGGCCTCTGGGCCTACTCAAAGGGAAGTAGTTCTACTTCAGCTCTTCTTCCCATTTTCACACTTCTTAATTTTGAAGACACTTTCTTGGCTGCCTCGCTGATCAGAAGAACAGGGAGAGATGTGGATCTTTTGCAGGAATAGGGGAAACATCTTATGCCTGGACTGCGGAAGAGTCCCAGACTAAATTTGATTGTGATACAGGCCAGGATATGCTCTGTATTTAAACTTTTTGTCAAAACTGTTGACATGGTGTATATTCCAGGTGGGTGTACTGCAACTGAACTATTTCCCAGTGCTTCCTTTCTCTTTCACTTCATATGCCCAATGTAGCACAGATCTGTCTATTCTCAGGAGTCCCTATATAAAGTGAATCAAGATTTTTGTGCCTGATTGTGCTCAAATGTGGGCTTGTCTCCTGCAAGTAGACTGCTTTATTAACAATATACAGTGTTTAAGCTTAAACAAAGTCTGTGAGAACTGGATCCAAAGTTCAAGCAACTGGATTCATTAGGCAAGACAAGAGAATATTGAGAAGGATCTGCTGTTTGCTAGTCTTGACTGCTATCAGATTAGTTTTCAATGGAAAAATTATGTGTTTGGATACTGCAGTTTAATATATTTTGGGTAAGGCAATGAAAATAACGTGCTTGGTAATCATGCAATATTGCTTTTAAGCTCTTCTGGCTAATTTCAAGAAGGAAGAAACAAAAACATAAGCATGCCATTCTTCTTAATCTTGTAGATGTGCCTATTAGTTCTTAGTTAGAATCATCTTTCATTAGTACCATTAGGTTTCACACTTTTTTTTTAATGTTTACCTCAAGTCCCCAGTTTGAAATCAGCTCATGTCAAGATTCGTTTTATATTGGCTCATTTAGTAGAACATATTTCACAAGGAGAGGAAATTTTATCCATATGTGGACAGTGAACAACAGTAAGTTCAGCTGTTACATGCTTAATATAAATTGTAGCATTATACCATATTTGATTATATTTAAAGAGGGTGCTCTGTCATCATAAGCCCTAATGCTTGTAATTATATATGGGTTAATTAAATAAACTTTAACAAGCGAAGAAATTCCAAACTCACTGCAGAAAGCATTTGGTGGCCTAATATTTCCATTTATGGCAAAAGAGATGGTGGAATATAAATTCTTTTATGCTTTCAAGGTCGGAACACTCTGTGAAAAAAAGAAGAAAAGTCCTTAATTGTGGAGGCTTATAGCTGCCTTTGTACTTGAATAGCTGTCAAACCACAGCTAGGAAGCCGTAGCTGACTGTGACTGTAAGGGCACAAGCTGACTCTCTGCTTCATTCTCTGACTGCTTCACCCCACAAAAGACTTGTGCTGCTGGTGTCTAGCAGCAGAGCGTGCACTGCTGTGGCTCATGTTGCGCTGATGTGCTGGAGACAGCCTGGAGACCTTCTGCTCTTCATTCAAAACATTAGCTGCTGGTGTCTATGAGTAACTTACCTGTTCCCTGACCTGATATCACAGCAATTTTCCCCTAAGCAGGAGAGGATTCGTGATTATTTAGAGTCCTAAGTGAGTCCCACGTTGAGAAAAATGAAAAATAAAGAATATGGAGTGAAACTTCTGGTTTTCAATAGGAAAAATATGGTTTCATGAGTGTACTAGTTAGAAATAATGGTATTTAAGTAGCTGTCAAAATATTGCAAATTGGAGGGAGAAAGCAGCTGTGCATTACAAAACTGGCAAGCATAAAACCCAAGCCCATAGGGGCACAAAATGCATGCTGTGATAACAGTTTCATTTAGAATGAATGCAATTTTGACTTACCTTCAGGCAGTAGAACATCATGGATGATCTGTAGGGTGTGGAATGATGGAGCTGCTCAGCCCCATTTCTGGTGCTGGCAGCCTGCTGTGTAGTGCTGGCAGAGGGAACTCAAGTCAAAGAATCTGACCAGTTATGCAGTTTGCTCCATAAAGTGCAGTGCAAGGAAAATAACAACAAAATAGGGGAGTGCTGCCACTAATGTGTTGGAATAAGAGATCATGTTGTTTAAACTATTTAATGGATGGCTTTTTGAGGATGGTTTGCCATTATGTCTTATTATTCTGGTAATGGGCATATAACCTGATGTAATTTTTTTTATTATTATTTTTTTTAATTTCTTGGGGTGAATTTTAAGGATTCTGAAGATGGATAAATAAGCACAACTAGCACTTTTGCCAATTTTTGTTTAACTTTTATTTTAAAGTTTTTGAGTCAGCCATTATTTTTTTTTATGGAAGGAAAAGGGGAAATACTTCCCTTTGTGGCTTAAATGAAAGACCACAAGTACTCACCTGCCTGGTATAGTTCTGTTTTCTTCTAAGTGTTTCATAGTAGTCCTTTACATTATTAAATTCTACAGGTTAAAGTATTTGTCTTTTTTAAGTATATGTCAGTGGCACAAGCCATGACATTTTCTGTCAGTTGTTTATAATTAGAGATCTGTGGAATCCAATGGTAGCTGGCAATAAATAATTCATGAAGTCTGACATCAGAAATCTTGAAATTTGTGTTACATGGTCATTAGTAGTCTTCCCATTAAAAAAAAAAAAAAGTAAAAAATCTCATCAGATTAATTCTTTTGTCTGTTACATTGCTGCAGGATATTTCATTTAAGACTTACTGACAGCAGGAGAAAGAGATACTCTTTTAATTAGAGATGTATCTGATGAAGGTGGGGGAGTATTTTTTTTGTAGTCTCCCTTTACATCTTGTTCTTCATAGTATTTGAATTACTTAGCTGGCTTGTTCTTTTTCTTTCTTTTAATTTTTATTTTTACTATTTTTTTATTTTTTTTTTATTTTTAGGGTGAGTGCAGTTCATTACAAAATACAAAGCCTTTAGTAGCTGAGTATGGGCAAAAGAGTGTTATAGAAAATGTCTTCATTTTCAGACTTTTATTTCTGTTTCATAACCTACAAAGCATATCCTTTTAGCATAGTCAGTTTCTGCCCATGACTGCAGAAAGGTTTTTATGGTAAACTGTGACTAGGCTGTGGCTACATACTGTGTGTGTAGGCACCCACAGAAGAAAATATGCATATAAAACTGTGGTAAGCATCTACCTTCAATGACGGTTCATGTCATTAAAATAGCATTTTTATTTTGTTTATATTGTTCCTTTCAAAATTAAAAAAAATCTTGTCTCTTCGTAGATACATAGCAAAGTATAAAGAAGGATCTAAGGTTAGATTTCAGCATCCTTTTGTATTTGTTTACTCCTCTCCAATCCGTCTTAACAATTCTATCAGTTGGAAGGAATAAGATCTAGATTTGGATTTTCTGTTTAAGCAGGACAGCTGGGAAATTGTGGAAGGACTCCGGGGAGCAATGAATTGTACCCAGGAACCACAGAAGCAGGAAGGCTGCTTGCTGAAAAAGAGGAAATGGCCTTTGAAGGGCTGGCACAAGGTAGTAAAGGAATGTCTGTCTGAAAGCCTGATGCCGTTTGAATGTGACTTACTGGGTGTGTTGTTACAGCAAAAATAAAAATAAAAAAAAATAAGAGCAGGGAATGTGTTCTCCAAAAAAGTATATGTGAGTGAGGGTTTTTTTGGCTTTGTGTGTTTTTGTTTGGTTGGTTTTTGTTTGGTTGGTTGTCTCTTTGTGTGGTTTTTAATTCTCTGCATTTCTGGTTACAGAGATACTTCTTTTTGGACAGAGGGATTTTGAAATATTCTAAATGCCAAGCTGATGTAAGTGATTTAAAACCCTTTAAGACCATTGTAAGGTAACAACAGCATTTTATCTGAAATATTAGTAATTCCGTATTGCTGGTAAAGAGAAGTAGATTTTCAGCAGCTCTAAACAGCAGGTTGAAGGCAGGAGAATGATGGTTTTAGCAGGTCTGTCCTTCTGCTTTATTCTGGGGTTGTTGCATTCTTGTTACTTTTTTTTGCAGATAGAGAGAGGGAAGCTTCATGGCTGCATTGATGTTGGACTTTCTGTCATGTCTGTAAAGAAATCCACAAAATGTATAGATTTGGATACAGAAGAGCAGATATACCATCTGAAGGTAGGTCTTTAAGATTCTTTAAAGCTTACTCCCAAAACTGTAGGAGTATAACAACATTAAATCTGTACGGTGGAGACCATGTTTATTTTTAGTAGTAGTAGGTCTGTTAGTTGCACTAATAATTTTTAGTCTCAGCAAACTAGTTTTACACTTTATAACTTCAGAGATTTTACTGTACTGTTCCAGAGTCGGTAACCCTGTTACAAAATTATTCTCTAAGTAGAAACTTGGAAGGTGCCTCATGTTTAGCAAAACTCTCTTCTCCACCACTTTTTTCAGCAAAGGGTATGCACTTATTGTACAAGTTTTGTCTTATCTGTAGGAAGTATTCTCTGTAGTCAAATGTATAGACCTGTCTATTCTGTCTTGTGGAATAAATTGTTTTAAAATTCATCACCAAAATCAAATTTCCATTTGCAGTTAGTTAAACCTTGACTAAACCTTACAACTGGCAACTAAGAAATGACAATTTTTTTTGTTTATATTTCTTTTTTCCTATCTAGAACTTGCTAAGTATTGTGTTCTGTATAGAAATCATAGCTATGTTAACTGAAGTTTCTCTTTTTCTTGACTTTATCCAATGACAATTCTTCTGTCATGCTTAAGCTCATGCAGTGTGTCTTCTACTATAAGCATCATTAGAGAAACTTTCTTGATATTTTGCCGATAAAAGTCAGCCAGGCTAGCTGTCTAATGAGCACAAGATATCTTAGTTTCTTTGTTGGAAGTTTTGAATGTGAGTGTTACAAAATCTGAAATTTTGTGTAGGTGAAATCTCAGGAGCTGTTTGATGAATGGGTAGCAAAACTTCGTCATCACAGAATGTATCGTCAGAATGAAATCTCCATGTTTCCTCATGACGTCAATAATCTTTTCTTCCCTGTATCTGCTACTGTGGACTCAGTCCCCGGTGTGTGTGATTCTACTCCAAGTAGAAAGGTAATAGTTACGATTTATAAATAATGAGCTTTCATCAGGGAATAAATTAGCCTGACTTGTGTTTAAATAAGGAGCATAGGAAATTTGTAGGGGTTTAAGTTATCGTTTAAAATGTTTTGCTCTATAAAGAGCAAAATAATATTATTTATATATTTGCTCCCAAGCAGTTTTCTCTATGATGATGGTAAATTGTATAATATTGTCTTATTATTTTAGTGCATTAAATAATATTCAGTTTCAAAAGTCATGAAAATATAGTTATAATCCCATAATATTTAAGACATATATCAGTATTTGTGTGATATGTTCATGGTGAATGTCAGTCTGGGTCACTAAAGAGCACTCAGCTGTATTTTTTTCCCCTTTCCTCATTTTTCTTTTATCCTTTAGCTAAGAAAACCTCTTTCTTTTTACATTAACGTGTCTGACTGTGCTCAACTGAGATATTTCTGCATATGTATATAGGGATTACTGAACAGCCATCACCTGTAACTACCACTTATATTTTTCACTGAGGTACTCTCACAGAACAGTGATTGTATTCTGCACCCGAACACAATCTGTCTCCAGTGGTTTGCACATTGAGTGGTTGACGTTCACCCAAAGAAGCTCTTCTGCTGTTGTCTAGAACCAGTGATCTCTTTTGAGAACATCTTTTTTTTTTTAATCAACACTGTGCTACTTTCTGTAACTGGAACTGCTTTCTGTTTCTGTCAGCTCCACAAGTATCTCTGTGCAGCCATCACCTCTTTGTTATCCTCCTACTTAAGGTTTTCTTTTCCCTAGCTATATTGCTATGTGGTCTGAGTGGGTTTGTTTCACACTACCTGCAGTACAAGAATTTTCCTCCTAGTGGCACCTCCCTGGTTTGATAGGATTCCTTCTGAGCTGTCAGCAACACGTTTATCAGTGCTTACTGTGGAAACAGCACAGTATTTCTGCTTAAAAGGGTTTTAGGCATTTCTGAGGATTCTCCATCTGTAGGTTTCTTGGAGGATGTTTAGGAGTGCTTTGTAAATTTACCCACTAACCTTTCTCCCACGCCTTTTTCGCCTTCAGAGACACCAAGTACAATACATCCCCTATTATTGACAGTAAAAAACAGGGGTGCCTGTAGTATCAATTTGAACAAAGTCACTCTATAAGTTTGCCTGGTAGCTGCATGGAGCTCAGTGCCTACAAGACACTGGGTTGAGGGGAGGTTCACCACTTTGGTAGGACTATACAGTAACTGTGTAAGGTTTTTTTTTGTTTGTTTGTTTGTTTTAGCAAGCACAAACACGTGCCTGAACAAGGGAATTTGTATGAGCCAGCAGCTGAAAGGACAGTGATGTGCCCTGCAGTAACATCACTGTTCTGCAAAGAGCAGTCTGCATGGGTTTTGTGGAGCCACCACCTCTGCAGCTCTGACAGCCTGCTCTGCTGAGGCTGTGTCTGCTAGGAAATGGGAAACCTTCTGGGACAGTCTAGTTCTTTTCTCCTGCAAGACATCTGGAATAGAGGGGGGAGAATAATATTGAAGGCAGACATCAAACATAACAATGCCTTTGCTCACCAAAAAAAAAAGTATATATCCATGTGACCAGAATATCTAAAATCTGTACTCATTGTCAGTAGCTATAAACATTTCTTCTTTGGCATGAAAGACTTTAATTCACTTTTAATTTATTAATCCAGATTTGTACCGCAAAGAAGCCCTACTTATTTTCATGTGAAAAATAGAAGGGGATAGTTCTTAAGCTGCAGTTAATCACCTTAGATCTGCTGAAGCTAAATGGAGGTTTGCCAATTTACACCAGCCCTAGCTAGGTTAATGTTGATATCAATCCGGAAGTTAAGTTATTTTGAGAAAAATATATTAAGTGAACTTTATATTGCATTTTATTTGCTTTTAGAAACACTAGATCAATTTTCACTTTTTTATTGTTGTTGTTGGAAGGTGGATGTATGTATCTATGTATAATTAAGTGGAACACTTAGAATCTAATGCTTAACCAGGCTGATCGTGACCAAAAGTATGCTAACTGGAGCTCTACAAACTCTTTTACCTGTTTCTTGGCAATGTCTTCTTGCTTCTTACCTCCTGCTCACGCCCCTCATGGATACAAATTCTGGAAAAGGTTTGGTTATATGGTTAGATTTTTAAGAGGTAAATGTGGGATTGTCTCCCAAAATGTCAATAAAGTATTCATCTTTAAATTAAGTTTACTTATGCTTATAAAGGTGCTGGAATTATTATTTGTGTGTATCTGTATAGATGACTAAGGCTCATACAGCTTTATTTATGCAGGAATAAAACAGCTGAACTGCATAGGTTAATTTAAAAATAATTGTGTTTATTGATGTTTACTGCTATAACACACGGACTATATAAATTGACATAGTACTGAATGACATCATTGGGACAGTGCATTCTGTTTTATTCTACAACTCAAGTTGGAGCATGTGTTGTAAACTTTATAAGACAAACTAAGAAAACAGCAACTGAATGAGATATAAATGATGTTTCCTCTGAATAAATTTAAAACTAGTACTACATGAGTTTTGATACAAGGTGAGCAGGAGGTAACAAATCCTGTAAGGCCTGTGATTTAGAGAAGAGCCAAACAACTTATCTTTTCTCATAATCAGTGAGTGGGCCATGTAATGGCACTTAAGATGAAACATTTTAAAAACTGACTTTAAACAAGATGTTGATAAAGCATGTAATTGCTTTGTGCAACTTCCTGATGTAGATATTAGTAAAGGTGAAAGGTTTAGTAAAGTTTAAGAAATAATTGAACGTTTGAATGGCTACTATTTGTAGTTATATTAGAAAAGAAAACAGAATAAACCACTATGAAGTAGTAATAGTATTGGCTAGAAATTTATTTCCATTGGAAGCTATTTAATTGTACTGCGCAATTCACTCTTATGCAGGATTTCCAGCATCTCTTGAAGCGTCTGACAGTAGCCACTACCGAAAATGAGATAAGTTTGAGAAAGTGTACTGAGACATTGCAAAAGGATAGTCTATATCCAGTTAAGATATTTGGTCACACATGTATTAAGGTCTATCAAGCTAAATCTACTCTTGAGTCATAAGACCTTGAGTAAAATTTTTAAAAAGCATCTAGTAGATTATGCTTTCTTCATTAGAAAATAGCTCTAACAAACATGTGCATATTACATTTTAGTTACCTTTGGGGGTTTCTTCAGGGAGCGTGCAGAAGGAACAGAATGTCCTGTTTTGGTTTTGTGCCACATGAGGAGCTTTGAATATATTAAATTGATTTAATTGATGCAGAGCTTTGTCCTTTCTCAAAATTTATTTTTCAGCAAAATATTATTGTTCCTTTGTTAAAATATTGTTTGTTAATAATTCGCTTGTTCTTCTTTGGAACAGGCAGGCAGCTTGACCAAACAGAATTCACTGTCAGCTGGAGGTAACTTGTCATTTTCCTTTTCGAGTAATGAGTCCAGGATTCCGTCATGGCTACAGTCTTCTGAAGACATGGAAAAATGCTCTAGAGGTAATGATATTTGAAGGAAGCTGAAAATAGCCTATTTCCTATGGCTATTTTTTAAAATGACAGTACAATAGCATAAATAGTAATTAGAGTTTTCTCAGAAACAAGAGGGAGGAACAAAGTAGTTGTTGGTTAACTGCCTACTTGTTTTCAAAAGGACTAGTGATTCCTGAATGTGGAGATTATCAATTTTGTGGACCTCTTAAAGGAACCTACATATTTCAGTATATTTTCTTTTATATATGAACATCACCTTCAATAGTAAAACTTGAACTTTCGTAATCTGGGTATTCAAAAAAGGGAAGCATCCAAAATCTAGTCATTTTAAAAGGACTAAATCTTTTTACTTAAAAGTTACCTTCTGCTTCCATGTTTTCCTAAAAGCATGAAAATCTTTCTTATGTTGATAGTGTCTGTATGCTGTATATCTGGTAAGTTTCTACCCAACGTTGAGCTTCAACGCTAACATAGAGGAGCCACATCTCTAACTCTGAATGGACTATTCTATCTTTAAGCCTATGGATTTGTTACCCCCTCTCCATGAGGAGATCTGACTAGTTCCAAACTGCAGTAATTATTGTGTTACTCTCAATTTTCTACAATCAGCTAGGATAAAATACCATGATCATTGCACAGGCTGTATAGATACATTTCAATATTTTGAGTATGAACTTGAAGAGAGAAGGATACAAGCATTTTTATGCAGTTGTCTAATAGTCTTCTTTTTTTTTTTTTTGGTCAATATATAACTTAAGCTAGCAACCATCAAAATAAGACTAACCTACAAACAAAAAACTTTCATTGCGTCTGTTACTTGAGAGCAACTGAAAATATTCTGTTGTTCAAAACAGATCTCTCCACCTGTCACACACATTTACTGGAAATGAACCAGCTGTTACAGAGCATGGATGTTCTTCACAGGACCTATTCAGCGCCTGCTATAAATGCTATGCAGGTTTGTTGTTTAAAAAAAAAAAAAGTGTTCCCTTGCAATTCAAAAAACAACCCCAAATCCTAAAGGATCAAGGTGTTTATTCTTATCTTTGCTAGTTTTATGGTGATCTGCATTAATTTTGTCCGGTGTGTTGTTAAAAGGTTGGACCTTTTGAAAGCCCAAAGAAGGAAAAGAGAACACATAGGAGGTGGAGATCCAGAGTTGTTGGTAAAGAGGCTAAAGGAACATTACAGGTAACTTCAATACTTTCAGTAGCCTTTCTCTAGATCTTAGTTATTGATCATTTCTCAGTGTAACCAGTTTAGGAAGTATGAGTCCTTTTGAATTAGTATCCTGTGCTGGATCATTTTAAGCAGTAATACATTAGACAAAACAAAAATATGTCCTCATTTATATCTGCAACAAGATCTGTACTAATTTCTTTGGGAGATTGACCATGTCTTTTACTATCTTTTCCATCTGCCTGCAATTTAGGGGGGGATTCTAGTAGTGTTTTATTTTTTTAGCAGTACAGATTTTTTATATTCTCCAGGTATTTTTGTGCATATTTGCCTCCAGAGGCCATACTGTTGGATACTAGGAAGTGAGTAAAAATAGTATATCACATCCTACAGCTCTCAACAGGCCTGTTTCATGGAATTTTGCCAAATCTCCAATTATGACATCTTGGGCAAAATTGTATCAGTGGTTTTATCCATTGCAAGCCTATTGGTAACCAACGGTAGTACTTCAATTTTTGATGTCTCCAACATGCAACTCTGATAGGGACAATTAAAAAAAAAACAACATTATTTGCAAAACAAACAAAAAACAACATCACAAATGGCTGTCCTCCTTACAGGTGCCTTCAGTATTTTCTGCCCCTATGAGACTGCATGCTTCCAATCCTAATTTATCTACAATAGATTTTGTAGAAGAGAAAAACTACTCTGATGGCTCTGAAACATCATCAGAATTTACTAAAATGCAGGAGGACTTATTTCACATTGCACATAAAGGTAAATGAAATTCTGTCATTCATTCATAGTTTTATGTCATCACAATTTAAATATTGATGTGACTTTTGAGAATGCATCCTATTTAATATTTAGAAAAATGCACAAAACGCCCTCCCTTCCTTTTATTCCCTCATGGAATTGCAAATGTTGATGTCTTGAGTCATTTGAAAAAAGTGGCTTAATCATCCAGTATATATATATTTTATGGAGGACCTTACCTTACTTAATGTACTAAAAACCTAGATTCTATTTGTTGCCAAAAGGTGAAAATCCTACAGTCCATTGCTGTAAATGCTACAGCAGATCATAGTCTTTTCTGTTTACATACATATGTGTGTATATGAGCACATGTATGTTTATAAATTCAGGCAGTTCACTGTATTTCAGAGTCAACATTTGTTGGTGATGCAAGGGTTGCTATGGTAGTAACCTATTTTTAGTGAATACATAAGAGTAAAATCATGTAAAGCAGCCAGAGGGGCAGCTTGACTGTTTCTTCTCTAAGAATCATTCTTCTTTAGCAGTACTTTGCGCTGTCACCCTCACACCGGAAACATTTTTACTATTTAAGTTATCTTGGTAAGGAAGGCACTCAAGCATGTATATCTGAAAGACTTGGAAGCATTGGTTTTGCCCCCTTTTGACAGGGTAAGGATCTGATGTTATCAGTATGCATTCTTTCATTGTTTTTGCCCTCTGGTGCTGATGTGTCTTGATTCCGTTTGGTAAAGAATGTATCTATCTTAGTAGTAAGCTTTATAAAGTCAATTATAATCAAAACTGATCCATGTTTTCTGAAAACAAAAAAGGGGGTGAGGGCACAGCTGGAAAAGTTGCTATCTAGTGGAGTTCTAGAAATCTCCTTCTCAAGATGATCGTAACTCAAATGTCCATGTCGCAAGTTTTGACTGGATTGAACCATGCATTGAGGGGACAATTGACTATGCACTATTTAATGCAGTTACCATTTTATTAAGAAAGCAAAGATATTTTTTCCCAAACTTGCTTTTTACACTTCTGGAAAAGGATAGTAAAGAAAACTTTTGCTTTAGCTTTTGATACAACTGAAATGTAACATTAGTACTTAATTCTGTAACATTTCTTCAGAATTTTAGTATACAACTTACTAAATGAAATACAAGGTCACTGAGGATTCTGTGTATGTCATCCACGTGTGAAAGGCTAATGTAAAGTAGATCATAATGGATACATCTTCCTCTTCATCCTCTGTGACATTGTTAGATTTCTTCATGTAGGGTAAGGTATGAAAATTATCTTTGGTAACCGTTTGCAGTGTTGAAATACACCTCAGGAGTATTTTCTTATAAGATTAAGTTAGGTTACCTGAGATATTCAGATATATACATGTGAGAGAGACATACGAGGTAATGACTATTCAGGCTAAGTCTGAATGGATGATTAGAAAAGAGAGATACCAGAGATTTCTTGTTCTTTACCCTTTCTATGCATCCACACTCAGATTTAGTATCTCCGTTTCCCTGGTAAATTCCTTGACAAATTTTTTGCATTGCTAGTTCTTGTGACTTCAGTACAAGGTTCGATTAGTCCCCCAGAAATCCATTAGTTCTGCAGTTATATGAATGTTCAAAGCCTACATAAGCAAATGTCACTTCATATTCCTCATAGTTAAAGAAAATATCAAATCTCTTTAAAAAAAAAAAAAAAGTGCATTCCCTTTGAAAAATCAGTGATTTTCAGCTTTCATGATCTATTGTCTTTGAATGTTCAGGGCTAGTAATATAGGCTCAGGAAGGAGTAGAAGGAGCACCATCACATTCAGGACCTGAGCCTTTCAGTCACGAAATCATCTAACAAGCTGAAATTTCATTGTACCCAAACGATATAATAGAACTCAACGCCACAGTTAACTTGTGGTGAAACTGCTAACCCTATAACTGCGGCACTGTATGTGCTATAGCTGCTTTCTTGATTTATTTTTTTTTCCCTTCCGTCTCCTTCCCCCCTGGAATTCTTAAAGGAATGTGAAGTAGAGTCATGGCCATCTGAAGATTCAAGCTGATTGGGGAACAAAGCAAGTGAAGAGCAGATGTGGTTAGTTAGCTTTGTTGCCATCTGTCACAAATAATCAAAGTAATTTTGACTGTGGCTAATATAGTCAGCATAGTAGCATTCACCATAAACATTTCTCCTACTAAAAACCTACTCTGTAACCTTGATTAATATTACTTGTTTTTAGTGACCTATCCAGGATCTCAAACTAAATTCTTGTTTCTGTCACCGTAA
Organism: Anser cygnoides; assembly: GCF_040182565.1. Lineage (NCBI taxonomy): Eukaryota > Metazoa > Chordata > Aves > Anseriformes > Anatidae > Anser > Anser cygnoides. Next base: position 35,028,511 of record NC_089874.1, on the reverse strand, counting down.
ACGATGTTTCATTTAAGTTTTACATAACTGATATGTATACAGCAGGCTGTTTTTAACTTTCACTTTTTACAAAATGGTTCTAGTTTACTTCACCTTGAAGTCAGCTTTCAGCACCATATCTACAGAGAGAGAAAAGCTGAAGCAGATGCTGGAGCACGATGCAGCCTCATCTCCATCTGCACAAATAGTTGGCTTGAAGAATGCCTTAACATCTGTAAGTGATGTGCTGAAGTTCAGCAAGCTTCATTATTATCAGATACCACTTTTAAATTTTATAGTAATTAATTTCTGTTTCATAAGTGTCTGTTCTGTGCTAGAATTCGCAGTATTGAAGCATAAGTTATTATATAGGGTGTTGTATAAAGACTCTCTTTCCTAAATGCTAAAGGTGAAAACACTGAGGTCTGACAGATTTATTTATAGTATGTAGTATACCTGTATATAGTATAATCTGTATTATTTGATGATAAATATAAGAGGGCTGTTCTGTGACAATAAGTCTACTTTGTCTGGAAATATACACTCTGTTCAATCACTCAGTTCTAGCAGGTTGTGGTTTTCTTCTCCTAAGCAGCATTCAGGTATTTATTATGACTGGCACAAAATAAAGGAAGGAGGAGCTGAAAGCAGTCAGCTCTCCTTTCTATTGCACCAGAGTGTCATCACATTGTACCAAGACACTGAAAAACAAACTCAAGAATAACTTGCTTATATGGGCTTGCAACTTTACCTGTTAGTCATCTACAAGCAGCAATGGAGCAGTTAGAGCAGAGTTCTAAATGACAAAAGATTATGCTCTTTAAAAAGGTGGGGAGTTTAGGTTGGTGTACTTTGTCTAATTGTTTGAGACCTTGAAGGCTATTCATATTCGAATGTGTCAACCAAATAGCAATCTGGTTTCAGAGCAATGAAGACCATCATTACCACGCTCTTAAAAAATTCGGTCTATGTTGCAAATTCCTAATCAGAGGCACTCCTGACTCTCTGGCTATATGTGATATAGATGATCTTAGGAAATTGTTCAGTATAAAAATTGTTCGACTCCCTTTGTTTTACAAAAAGTTTACAAGTTTTACAAGTTTATAAAAACGTCCTTTGTTTTACAAAAGCTGCATATGGTTATAGATTTTTAGCTTGTAACATGTTTCTTTGCCTAGACCTGTAGAGGCAGTTCTATCTTTGTAGATTTTGGCGAAAACTGAAACCTGTTGCATAATAACTATATTTACTCATTTGTTTTTGGCTTTCAGATATTCCACTTCTGACATCTGGATAGGTGTCTCACATTTTTCCAGTGCTTTTTGCCTACTATTTTACATCAGAAAATCAGTTTTAAGACTTCTGAACTAAGTGAACACTCAGCTTGATTTTTTTTTCTGAGCAATGAAATTCTATTCGTCTCCATCCTCTAGATGTCCTTTAAAAGTCATGCTCTTAGCTCTTATCTGTTACTTAATAAGCCTTCTGTAGCTCGTCCAGATGTCATTTGTGAATGCTGGCAGTTTCAGCAGAGGTTAACATCTATATGAGAACTATTCTTAGCCCGTAGATCTGTAAAGCCATGATGCCAACAGAAATTTTCTCACCATGCACAGGAGAGATCCTGTAAGAGAAAAGAATGAGCTGCCTTTGAAGAGCTATGGAAGCACAGTTACGATAAACGTGACGCATTTGCAAGACTATTCTTTTCAAGAGAGTCCTGTACTGGTTACTTTGACTTGGTGGTTGTTACTAATTTGTTTTTTATTCTGTACATGTACAAAAAAATCAAACTCATTGGTTAAAAGCTATAAAACTTAAGTCTGTTTTGCCCTTATTAGCCTGACAGGCTGAAGAAAAGTGAACAGATAAAGTGCATCAAAAGACTTTTACAAAATTAGCATCTCTGCTTCTATCCTTGACCTACACACAGTCTAAGAAAAGTAGATAGTGAATACAGAAACGTTATATATAAAAAATAAATAGAAGGAAGAAAGCACAATAGAAGAAGGCTACAAGAGAAGGAAAAAAAGCACTTCACAGCATGCTATACAGGAAGGCTGTGTAAATTATTTTTTGCACTCATTGGAAGATGTGCGTATAACACGTAATATAGTCTGCCTGAACACTTGACACAGGAGCAGTAAATGCCTGTGTGTCGAATCCAGACTACACATATGTAAAGCCAGAGAATGTTCTTTCTCCCCTCCACCATCACTTCAGGCCTACTGTCTTTCCTGCCCTCAAGACCATATCCATCAGAAAATCAGAAACATTATTGGGACAAAATATTGTGTAAACAAGAGGGTTCTCCACATTCGGATTGCAAAGTGGGCAGTAGGTCTTCAGTATTGTTCCAACCATCAACAGGGTTTGTTTCTTCTTCTTTTTTTTTTTTTTTCCCTACCCAGTTCAATAGACACAATTAAACAAAAAGGGAAAATGTGTTTTTTAAGGGCTGTAGGACCATCCTCATTTCTATACTGGATTTATTTAAAATGATGATCTTGGCTAGACTTGTGTTGCAGTACAGGAACTATGACTCAGAAGGCTTTTTTTTTTTCATTTTATGGTTAAAATTAGTAATGCAATTTTTTTTCAGAGGCACATTTTCATTTCAGCAGGGCTGCATTTTCTTCCTTCAATTCTACTGTGACTAACATATGGCCATCAGATGCACTCAGCACAAGTAACTAATACCAGAGTTTGCAGTAGAGTTTTTTTCTTCTTACCATTTCCATTATAAGGGCGTCAGGACACAAATTCTAACTGTTCTTTGATACAGTGGTAGAAAGAGTTGTGAAGTTCTGCATTCTGTAGAGAACTCCTTGGAAGATGTAGATAACCCTTGCCAAAGTCTACTTTGGCCAGAGGAAATATTTCAAAATAGTCTAAAAATACTTTATTTGGAATACAGTATAAACAGCCTGCTATAGTAGATATTTGGCATCTAGTGAAAAAATCCTGGGACAAGAACATCACAGTGAAATCTTTTTTTTCCATTCCCTTTTGTTACGTTGCCAGAAAGCTGAAACCAAACACTTAAAGACACTTCTTCTGCTTCTGGGCAAGTCTGACAGTCTGAGGAGTTGCACAGGTCTTTGAGACTTTGCAGGATAAACATGCACTAGATTGTTCCTCAAATTCCTACCCAAAGTTGCCTCTTTCTTTCAGCTCTGCATCAAACCATCCACAGTCTGTCCTGTGGTCCTGTCGTGGAGTACATTTCAGGTGTATCTTAGCAAGAAGATTCTGCTCCACATTGCTCCATTTCCATCCAGCCCGGAGGAATGCAAAGACAGCTAGGTGGAAGAGACCTCTTCTGTATCAGTTTTTAAAGCAGAATGTGTTAAGATCAACAGTCAGAGCAGTCTCCACAGCTCCAGTTGGTGCAGCAGAAAAATAACTACACTTTCTGGTTCTCTTCAGGAGGCCAAGAAACAAAAACTTGTATTCCTATTAGTAAGGATAAAACCACATTTCCTTACCCATGTTAGTAACCCAAGCTTTATATGTGAAGTCCCTGTGGATGATCAGAGGGCTGGGACATCTCTCCTATGACGAGAGACTGAGAGAGAGTTGGGGTTGTTTAGCCTAGAAAAAGCGGCTCTGGGGAGACCTCTTTGCGACCTTCCAGTACCTGGTGGGGGACTACAAGAAAGATAAGCTGACTCTTTACCAGAGTGTGTGGTGATAGTACAAGGGGTTTAAAACTAAAAGAGGGTAGATCCAGATCAGATATAAAGAAGAAATTCTCTACTACAAGGGTGGTTGAATCCTGGAACAGGCTGCCCAGAGAGGTTGAAGATGCCTCATCCCTGGAAGTCTTCAAGGCCAGTCTTGATGGGCTTTGGGCTTTGGGCAACCTGGTCTGGTGGGAGGTGTCCCTGCCCATGGCAGGGGGTTGGAATTAGGTGGTCTTTAAGGCCCCTTCCAACCCAAACCGTTCTGTGATTCCCTGGCTGACAGTCACCGAGAAGAGACAGGAAGCTGCCCCCAAGCATGCCTGCCTTTCAGGGGATAAGTAAGCATCCAGGAATTGTAGACATAATTAAAGAAGCAAGGAAGCATCTGAAAAAATACACTGTAACCAACAAAAGAATCCCCGGTTTAAGGGAAGAAATAAGCTTGCAGCCAGGACAATTTGAACACCCTAGCAGAGTGGAGTTCAGTAAAACTCTTGGCTCAGACTAATCCTCAAACACTGGGCTTTTGTGTCTTTTGTGGTTCCAACTGAGTATGAGGGAAAACCCACCTCACCTCAGAAAAGAGTTGCCCAAAAGACCTTAGTGTGTCCAGCTGACAGCTGTGGCTGGAGGAGTGCTGGCCAGCTATTTAGAGTGTGTGTTGTTTGAATTATCCCATCTGAGAGACAGTAACTGCTTCTGTGTGACCTCCTGCTCCATGTCCATGCAAAGGAGAAGTTATGTTACCATACATGACTACCTGTTGGTCTTGCAGTGTTATATATACTTGTGATACTCTGAAGGATGGCGTCCTTTTAATTCGCTAGAGTGCATTGGTTTCTGAAATGGAATGAAGAATGGGCTGTTTCACTGTCAGTATCTGTAGAGATTCATTTTTTAACAGAGTAAATTTTTAAAAATGCTTACACATAATTATAAAGCAGTAGAATATAAAATAGTATTGCTGTACAATGTTAAAATACAAATGTAGTACAACTGTGTAAATACAAATGCAGAGTTTTAGTTATTAATATCTTTCTCACAAAAAAAAAGAAAGAAAACAGAGCTAAGTTGCTGTAGGTGTTGCTAAGTATTTTTCTTTTTATTTATTTATTTATTTGTAGCCATCTCCAAACCACACAGAAAAGCTCTGCCTTAGAGCATAATCATCATGTCCAGTGAAATTTGCCCTCTGCCATTTCTGGAATTGTCTCCTGGAAAACAATGTTTGTCGTGTGCGAGGGTTGTCTTTCACTCCCAGGCTGCATTCTCAGTTCATGCCTAGTACAGTAGCACCATTGCAATTGGGGTGCAGCAGTAAAAGGAGAAGATAACTTTGTCTTCCAAATCAGTCTGAAGTAGTCGTATGCGTCTGTTGGTCGAAGGCGAAGGGAGCTGTGAGAATATCAGGTTGATGGGAAAATCAAATGGTTTTGGGTGTAACAAAAGTAAGAATATTGAGAGAGATTAGTTTGGAGATAGGACAGAAGGAAAGGAGCTGAAAAGAAAAGAGATGCATAAAATTAATTTTTAAATTCTTATATCACCTTGCAGAACCTGGTAAATTGAAAATATCATCCTTGGCTTTTGTTCTCCACTTATGTGTCTGAACAAAAATAATTTTAATTTTAAACATAAAGAACAAGGTTTGAAGTATTTAGAATAACTGATTTGCTGGACCAGTAAAGAATCATGTTGGTGGTGTTTAATACTGCACTTTAAATATTCTTCTCCCCTTTCTTTTTACCCAATAAAACCACTGTTCAAATTAGTTGAGAGAACTTTATATCCCCAATATTTTTGTTAAATATTCCAGGCAATAGCACAAAACACTGATCTAAAAGACCGGTTACGCAGAATACATGCCGAATCTATGATCCTTGATTCAGCATCTAATGCAAAATCAAGTCCAGATTTGGTGAAGGTGGGTATGGATTTCGTCTTTCAGTGATATCTTTTCCTCCAGCTCCTGCATCTAGACCGTGTTACATCTTGTCCTGTTCTTCATGTGTTCCCCGCAGTGTATTGTGTTAGTAAAATGAGTCCACTTCTGTGGTTATGAATCATTTCTGATGATGCATTGTGTAATATTTAATTTTAAAGACTCCTTGTGAGCGGTTTTCCTGAGCACACTTCCATTGCTTTTTCCTGCTGGCTTCTGGTGTTCTCCCTCACCTCCTGCCCACTTCCCATTCAGCATGAACAAAGCTGTCTTGTTGTTACCTTGCAGCCAGCGTTTCTCTCCCCCTTATTCCCTTGTTAACTTTCATGTTCTGTATTTCTTTGTTGCCTAAATATTTTTAGCCCAGAACACTGGCTACCAGTGGGACTGATTTAAAGTTTAGAACCATTAGAAGACTTTTTCATGAAAGGATCAAATAAATTAGATGTACACAGCTCTTAACGAGCTCTTTCAACCATTTAGTTTTGTGTGTGAAGCTGTGGAGTCTTCTACATATCCAGTTAGCCAGTTTGACATGTACTGGTGTTCAGACAGTTCTTTGGCTTGCTGCAGAATGCATACAAATATGGTGTATTTATAGGTCACAGGATCTAGATGTTAATGGTGCTAGTAAGGGGAGCAAGAGCTGTGTTATTTCTGGTGGATTTTCCTAAATGTTAACTCATATGGAAGCTTCTGCTGCTCTTGCATTATAAATCCTGCATTAGAACTTGAATGGATGTAATGTTGGGGGTTTTATATAACTTACTATTTCCTTCCATTTTTAAAGACAGTTTAGTCATTCAGTCTGTTCACTTCTATTTTAGTTCTCTTTTAGTAGAACTGGTTTTGGCCATATTTAGCCTCCTTTTTTTTCTTTTTTTCTTTAAGGTAGTTGATCATTCTACTTGCCTTTTCCTTTTAATCCCATAAGATTTTGAACAGCACTTAAACTGCCATCCAGAGAAGCATTCATGTATCGATACAATGTTTTTTTAATTTCAGGAGCTATTTTCCTATTTAGTAGAGGACCTTGCAAAGACAATGGATTATGTCTGAAACATGCTGTATGCATTGCATATGTATGTGACAAAAATAGCTTTCAAAAGGTCCTTTAGGGGGTTTGTGGACAAATTCCCTCTGGCATGGTTGGGAATGGAACTTAAGGGCAAAATCACTTATACTGGAAAAGTTTCGTCTTAGATTTCTCTGAGGGCTATGATACAGCAGTGCTGCTGTAGGTCACTGCACAAAACTTGGCTGTAAATGATACATCAGGTGCTATGACAGACCCGTGAAAACTGAAGCAGTATTAACTAGTTTCTCAGGCCTTAGCATAAGATAAAAGTTTAGCTTGTCAGCCAGTTTATGGTGTAGTTTATCATGCCACAATTGTAACATGAAAGTAGACAAAATGAAACTCTCATGTGATTAAATATAAAAAGCAACTGTTCTTTTATGAGCCTTTTCTGCTCATTTTGCTTCTCAGATTCAAAATAGTGTTGGAAAAAATCCCAGTAGCAATGCTTATGTATATAAAATTTTTTTTTGACTTGGAGGCCAGTGTAACTGGTTTCCCACAGAAGAGATAATTTTGAGGTTGCATCTTTCTTACAGCTTTATCCTGGTTATACGCTAAAAAAAGCAAAAAGTCTTTGGTATCATAACAGTTTGGTTTGTTACCATGTCACCATTAGCAGTACACACTGAGAAACATTTCATACTGTAGTAAAATCCACCAGCAGAAAAGACTGAAATGGTTTGTCGGTTTGAGTACAGGCTTATCAGATTATTCGTTAAGTGAGTTCTGAAAGTAAAACACTACATTTCCTGCAAAATGATGATAGTTAGGGCAGTCATGGTTACAAGTTAATAAAGCATCTTGTGCAGAATGAAGCTTGAGAGCAGCTGATACACTCATTTGGGCCAGCTAGCCCTTTTCCTTAGTATTGGTGGAGTTTTGAGGGAAAACAGTAACAATCCTCTCCAACTTTTTCCTGCGTCCACTTAATGAACCAAGGTAATCCCACCTTTGCTAGACTACTTTCTGCAGCTCTGCCTATGCCAACTATCTGTAGAGCACTTGGGACTTCCATAGGCAGAGATAATGAAATCGCTATGATGGTCACATGGGCCTGCAGCAGCAAAAACAATGTCATTTACGTGGCTTTGATAATACGCTGATTTTGGTTAACAGAGAGTTCTTGTGTGTGGATGTGAAGGAAAGCTTTCCAAAGCATGGAAAGTAGTCTGGTGACAAAAGACAGCTAGGAAAGCATTGTTATTATATAGAAAGCAACTTTGCCCCTCTGAATTTTGTATGCAACTCCTAGGCCAGATTGCATTAAGCATGGCATGGGAGGAAAAGACTGATTTGATGGCTAAGATCAGAAAAGAATGTGAATCCAGTATAAAGAGGCTGGGAGTTTTCTTATTGTGGGGCTTTTTTAATGATATGCTTGCACGTATCTAGTGAAATCACTCAAATACCAATGCGTTTTTACATTTATTTTTTTGGGGGGAAAATTACATGCATCACTGTAACTGATTTACTGAATAATGCATTGCGCTTTTTTTGCCTTCTTTTTTTCTTCTCTTTAGTCTGTTTTCCTTTGGTTTTAATTCCGTCTTTAAAACATGCTGCCTTTCACTAGAGAGGAGCATGTGCAATCTGCTCCCACTGTTTTACAGCCTGTTAAGTTACGTGACTGAATTTGCATGCATGAATGGTATTTGTGGTATTTTTCTTCTCAAAACTTTGTATTTCTTTTAAACAGGAAAATTCGAGAGAAGAAAGCAGAGGTCTGGTTCACCAGATCTCCAATGAAAGCAGACTGTCTATTGCTGACTCTCTCACAGAATTTTTCGATGCACAGGAAGTCCTACTGTCTGCCAGCTCTTCAGAAAATGAGGTCTGAGCATTAGGATTGACATTATTCTTATGTAGTTCATTATCTGCTACTTGACACGTTGTCTTTCAGAGTGCTAATTGCATGTCAGATGACTGCCAGAAATGTTTTTTTTTTTTTTAATAATAATACACAGCATGTATTTATTTGTTGTTATCTTTTCTCAGTAAAGTGTAAAAAGTTATTATGGAGAAGTCTTATTTGTGCATTGAGAAAAATAGCAAAAAGGTAGCTGGTATGCAGATATTGCATATATTATACCATCTGTCTTGAGTCATCCTGCAGGTGCTTAAGAAATTGTATCGTAGAAATATATATTTATACTTGTCCTTGTTGTACCTGTTGGTACCTTGGGGCTGATGTCATGCACACTGAAACTTAAGAGCTCACTTTATCACCTCTCTGGGACTCCATAAAAGCCTTGGCTTTTGATGTGGGGAAAGCTCTTTAAGCTCTGGGGCCAAGAAGATGAGGCATGCTTTCACTAAAAGAAAAGTTGAATTGTCATTGATGGTCATCTCTCCCAAAATTATCTTTTAATTCTTAGGCCTGCTTTTCTGTAATACTGAAATACAGCTTAAACAGTTCAAATATAATAAAATAATTATTGCAGCAACAATTTTAATGTGCACATGGGGTTATTTTAATGAGTGCTTTAATGAGTAAGATATCTTGCTTATTTCCCCACCTTGCACTTAGGTATCAGATGATGACTCATACGTAAGTGATATCAGTGATAATGTCTCAGAAGATAACCTAAGCAATGACATGGAGAATGAAAGACAAACTTTAGGTAAGTTCAAAGTTTTATTTATCATGTTCTGAAAACAGTGTTTCTTGTTGTTTGGGGTATTTTTTTCTCATCTTGCTAGAAATCATTCAATACTACAGGTTTTGTGATGCAAACAACTTGTGGTTTTTCTCTTACCACCTTAGACAGATTTTGAACAGCACATTCTGGATAATCTGATTAACAGGGCCAGGGCACCATTGTTTAAGCACGGTGGTGTTCAGTATCAGCAGATAAACACCTGTTTTCTTGGCTTCATTAGTGACTCCAACTCTTTTTTAGTTCCTTTAAATGTCCATGGGATTTTTCAAACTAGCAAGACCTAGTTGCTTTCTTTTTTTCCATGAATTTTTTTTCAATTTAACAACCACATTCAGAGTTCTGTTGTTCTTAGCAGAATTTGTTTAAAGGAACATGACAGTTATTACACACTGGCAGTGTGTGACTGTATGGATTTCTTCTTTGCGTGTTTTAATTATGATAGGCTTGGTACTGCATACACTTACTTAACTGTCTTGCTAATTAGAATGAGAATCAGGAAAGAGGAAGAGGAATTGGTAATAACAAACTAATTGGCTCTGTGCCTTCAAAGCATGTCATCTAACCACAATGTTCTTCCCACTCTATCAATATGTTTTATCTTCAATAATGCTGAATAATGGTTTCTTACTTGTAGCATGGGCTTTTTTTTCTTTTCTTTTTTTTTTTCATGAGGCGCGGGCAAACTATACTGTAGAGAAAATTTGGCATCTAATCTGTCTGCCTAACCTGGGCATGCACCAGCAGCCTTAAAGGAGATTAATGAGAGCAGTGTGGTTGGATTACCAGACTAGAAAGCTCCTTTTAGGTGCCCAGATGAATAAACAGTCTTAAGTTTCAACTCCCCTGCTGCATGTTTGAACTATTCACATCTTTTTTTCCTACACTTATAATTTTTTCTTTTTCTCTGCTGTGTTTTGTCACTATTTACCCCAATAAATGGACTGACCCAGAGTATGTAGTTCAGTCAGTTGGTATTCAGGTTTTAATCAGAAACTGTCAAGGGACAGTTTAGCCAAAATCCTATTTCAGAGAGCTCTTTTGAACAAGAATATGTTTTTAGTGTTTACTCCGTCCTCTTCAGATATCCAGTCATTCCTGAGATATGTGAGGAAACATCTTTCTTTTTGGCCTTTTCTGATACTAAGTAAATACTTCCAATAGGGAAGTAAGTATAGGAACCAACCTCTTCTTAAAAAGGCACACTTAGCAGCATTAAGTTTCAGGCAGATTTTCTGATTCATAGTGCCCACATCCTTCCTATGCAAAAAGAAAGAGATATGCACTAGTATGCAAATAGTTCTCCTGTCCTTGTTACAACTCAGTCACATGAGGTGTTAGGACTTCTAGTTTTGTGAGTAGCACTAAAGACAGAAACTTCTTTGAGGCTGTTAATTATGAAAGCCTCTGTCTGAGGCACTGGGCTAATATATACGTCAGTGGTGGGGACGTTAGTTCTTGGGGTAATCTGTACTTTGTCACTGTTGGAAGCACTGCTGGGTTTGTGCTTATGCCACTGCAAAAATGGAGGAAATAATGTTTGAAATCATGCATTTAAGGGCAGTGATTCTTTGGGCAGGTATGTATGCTACAGGAAAGCTCTGCTGTCCTATGCTGTTTCAGTTCCTCCAAGGAAAAGCTGTCTGAGGAAAGCCAGATGAGGATGGGGGTTAACAGTCTGGGGCTATACCCAAAGGTCTCCAAACAGCAATGGATTGTAGGGCAGAAGCTTCCTAGGAGCTTCTAAGGATGTATAGAGCATGCTCATGTAGTGGCAACTGTGCTCCTTTCTGAACTGAGATTTATGTACAGATAAGCAATGTAATCTTCAGGCTACTGCCTGTTGCAGAAGCTTGTAGCTCTATTTTGATTGTGACACAAATCATTTCATTGCACACTTACAACCATTTATTCCGTTCTGACTGCTTTGACAAGGCATCACAGACCTCAGGTATTCTTGTGATTACAAGTCCTTTTTTTTTTTGAATCTTTATCAAACCTAGAGCTCCACAGTTGCTTCAGTTTTACCACCTACAAAAGAGGTCATTTCTCCGCCAACATATGAGTGCATCTACAAGCTAACATGGCTTAAAATTTTTTTAAGTGCTCATTACAGTGACAAGTGCTCTAGAAAAGCCTGCATGTAAATCTGTGGTATAGTAAATTTCCTTGGTAGAAGTATTCAAAAAAGTAGGAAAAGATAGGTGATATTTTTATGCTTGGATCCGTTAAGTGACACCTTGTCTTCTGAGAAGTGTCAACTTAATTGAAGCTCTGTCAAGGAAGGAGGTTTTATGTCACTTAAACAGATAGGAATCCATCTCTGTTACAAACAGGTTAGTTCTAATATTTACTCTTTCAAATTCAATGGGAAGCCTGAGCCTTTTTCATATCCTTTAAGAGTAAGGAGGTAATTTTTTATGCTGCTTTCCTATCTGGAGTTTAACTCGGTTAACTTACAGAAATTAAAATTGTGTTCTTTCTTTATCCTTTTGTAGCAGGCTACCTTCAAACCATAAGTGAAATACTTGAATGAAGTGTGAGGGTGGATGGAAGCTTTGACAGAAAAAAAGTTGATTGAATTTTAATGTATGTTTGCAAAGGAGATGAAATGGTAAGTAAGCAATGTATTGATTAACTTGTTCTGCAACTTCCTTTTCAGACTGTATTTCTGAAAGTGGAATTGGATGCCATTCTAAACGGAGAACATGTTTACCAGCTCCATGCCCTAATACTAGTAATATCAGCCTATGGAATATCCTGAGAAATAACATAGGAAAGGATCTCTCCAAAGTGGCCATGCCTGTTGAATTAAATGAGCCACTTAACACCCTTCAGCGTCTCTGCGAGGAGCTGGAATACAGTGAACTACTAGATAAAGCAGCGCATACACCTAACCCATTTGAACGGATGGTAAACACATTATTCCTAATACTTCATAACATTCAGTATAGCCAGAATAGGGTATAATGTAAAAACAATTTGCCAAAGAAATGAAGATATTCTGGTCCATTTTTCTTTTTCTCCAAGCTGAGGGAAGCAAACTCCTTAAGCGTGTCTGGGCATGCTTACATACCCTCTACTTTTGATTCTTCTGCCTAATTTCTGTTGTTTTGTCAGGAAGCGTATCTCCTTAAATGCCTTGCTGTCCTGCAAGGTTAAGTAACATACTAGTTTAACTCTGTCTTGCAGCTTTTCCTCTTCCTTTCTTATTCTTTTAATCTTCCAAGATTTAAAACTTGGAGAAAAGAGGGAGGAATTGAGCTAATATGTTTCTTGCATGAGTATGAAAGTTACAATATATCTTTTCGTAAGGTCTATAAATAAAAGATTTAAAAGCTTTCTAAGTTCTCTTAAATGGAAGTTATGGATTATACCTTAAACTAAGTCAAGCCTTTTCAAGTCAATAAATCTTATGTTAAAATGAGGCTGTTAATGAATGTAAATAGTTATGTTATAAATACTGTTTGAAAAGAATCTTGCTTCATTCTGACAGTCTGCAAGGATTACAATTTAGTGTCTGTTCTCTTCTCAGGATAGAGGGTGTGGCTGTTAATTTGTTTTTTAGGTGCATAATCTTTTTGTTGTTCTCTTGAGAACGTACATTAAAAGGAAATGAGCAGTAGTTCTTCACATCAGAGTGAAAAGTAATCTTTTCTCTCCTTCCTACAACTAAGCATCTGGAAATTGACTCAGAATTAAGTATTCTTTGCCTTTGAGAAATTCCTGAGGCAAAATTAATGTTAGCTGTTGCACAGTAATTGCCATAGTTCAGTTTAGAATGGCTCTTTTATCAATTCAGTTTCTGAAATTGTGAAAGGAGAGCATCTACTCTTTCACAAGATGAGGAAAAGAGAATGAAAAGGGAGAAAAATGGTACATAGGAGACATGAATTGAACAAAACTAATTGTAATTCCTCAGGCTTTGGAGGAATTATGCTGTGTTGACTATAATAATTTGGAAGGATCTCCTGTGTCTTAATTGTAATAAAGAGCAGTTTCATTATTAGGTAATAGCATACAATAGATAAAAGGCAATTCAAACTGTGTTGGACATAATAAATTTTGTGAAAATGCTTTTAGTGCTTCCTGTGCCATGTTTAGGAAAAGGGTAGTGGGTAGATCCATAGAATCACAGGCCGTAACTGTAAAAGCCAGTTAAAAAAATCTAACAGTGATTTTTAAAGTTACTGCTTTGAACTGTGCGTGTTCCAAAAGGCTGAGGTGTTTCAAACAGTTTTCAGAGACACTGTTTTCAGTTGATTAAATTTGCAGAGTTTGATCCTAGTAACTCCATCCATCAGTGAACCAACCCCTGAATGACTCTCTGAAAACTGAATATTTCTGTAATGTATGATCCAGTGTTTAATTTGCAGGAGGAGGCATACAAGTTCATACTCTGCAAATGATGGAAAAATAAAGAATTACTTGTCAGGATAAGGCTTTTTTTTCCTTCTATTAAATCCGAATCTATAGCAAAAAATGTGCATGACTGTGGTAAATTAATCAAAATTCCATGTGTGTTATTCCCAGGTGTATATAGCTGCATTTGCAGTATCTGCGTATGCCTCCAGTTACTACCGAGCTGGAAGTAAGCCATTCAATCCTGTTCTTGGAGAAACCTATGAATGTATTCGTGAAGATAAGGGTTTCCAGTTCTTTGCAGAGCAGGTACTGTATGCTGCAACCCTTACACTTGCTGTTTGATAGGCTGCTTAATTCTGAATGTGTGGCTGGTATCCTTTGGAGTTAATAGCAAAATGTAAAATTACTTTACCCAACCAAATCTCAAGGGGTGCTACAGAATTATAAATGATGGAAATTACTTTGTTTTTTGAAGAAACTCGGCTAACTCTGGGATGGAACATGACAACCAACAGCTGGCAGTCAGAAGCAAAGGCTGGCAGTTTGTCTACTCCAGCAGCTACATAACTTGGTTAAGGGGAATACAGTTCCCCATGCTGAAATCTGATCACTGCTGCAACAAGCCTTCATGTACTTGTCATGTTCTTTTGTGTGATCATTAAAAATACTGTATTTTCAGCTGTTTAATGTCTTTTTTTAATGACAAATATTTAAAATATTTATTTGTTGATCAACCACTAGTATTTTTATGGTACCTTGAATATTTCTCCTTGCTGTCCAAATATTTTGTGGGCTAAGCCTGGTACCACAGTTTAGTAGCTGAAGGATGTATACAACACATCAAGGTCTGAGTGTTGCTGAAAATAGTCCTCCAATAGAAGAGTAATTATTAAGTGTGGGTAAAAAATATTAAATTTAAACCAGTTGAGTTACCAAAACTGCTAAGCTTGAGGCATGTTAAAAAGAGATAAAACTTAAATATTCTGGTGCCTATCAGGGCTTAAGAATGATCGAAAGCTGTCTTGTTTTGTCTAGACATAACAGCAACAAAAAAATACGAAAGTGTGGTGGTCAAAGCTGTGCAACCTAGAAATTTGATCAGAAGAAGTCTTAAAAGAAGCTTGTGGTTTTTACACATTTTGTACATCATGTTCTACAGCTGACAAAAAGGAATGCTATGTGATCTTTCCTTGGTCTCAGGAAGTATCATGGGCAAGAGTAAAAATAAGGAAAAAAAGCAAAGCAGTCAAAGCAAGAATTGAATTAAAGTTCAAGCAGTGTGTCTGTTACTTTATTGTATTTAGTTTTAAGGTAATGTATAGCACACTGAAGTTACCAACATAACATCAAATTGGAGTAGCAAAGTGGTCAATAAAAGTTTGATACTGAGTTTAATGTGAGTTTGAATTGAGAAGCTTTTCTCCTTGATATTGGACAAATCAGTACAAAGGCAGCTTTTACTAAAGGAGAATTTTAAAACAGGAGGCTTCTTCAGTGTTTAGCAACTATTGTTCTAATACGTGCAATAAGTGACAAGAGTTTATAGATTGGTAAAGTTTTACAACACTAGTATGGCATGGAGGAATATTAGGAAGGGAGGGTGGTGTAGGAGGAAAGAAATTTCATGCAGCTTGCAAGCATTAAATACTTCTTTTTCCATCAGGAGCTGTAGCTTATTGCTTGTTCGTGCAAGCCTTTTGATGCCTACTGTAGATAACTTGTTAGTGCGGACAGTGTGCAATCCAGGGAGTAGATAGGCAAAATGTATAAAATGACAGAGATTCTGTTGTATGACTAGAGTGTGTTCAGAATAGCTCTACTTAGCTCCATGACCTTACTCTGGAATTATAACAGTTTAAGTGAGAGCTAAGTTTAACCCAGGAATTATAGTGACATCTGGGGTTAATCTGGGTGCAGTATGTGAGAGAGAGAGTGTTGCTCCCAGTGGATTAGGCCATAGCTGAGAGTAATTAGTACTGCTTTATTTTTTTAACTAAGTAGAGGTTGTTCATTGAAGAAATGGATGCCTTTGAAAGAAAGAAAGAAAGAAAAAGAAAGAGAGAAAGAGAAAGAGAGAGAGAGAGAGAAAGAGAGAGAGAGAGAGAGAGAGAAAGAAAAGCTCAGTAACAAATTTGCAAAATGAACAACAAAGAAGAAAGTAAAACTGCATTTGAAACATGTATGTGGTTAAGAAATGAAATTCATAGTAGGAAATAGCAACTTGACTTGAAAATAAAGGTGTTTTTGTCAAAGAACAGTATTACACATCAGAGTATTGGACCTGGTCAGTTTTAAGTCATGGTCACCCAGAATGGAGAATGTACAGCTGAAGAGGAGTGGTTGCTTTTGCTTTGTGCAATCACCTTATTATTTACTATTTTCTTTTAATAGTATACATTGTGTATTTATTTACTTAGTCCTCACTTTGCTATTTTGGTCATTGCTCCAGTTTGTGTATGTGCTATTACCCAAAGCTGATAAAATGAAGTGCGTGTGGTTAGAGTTTCACACAAGAAAAACCCGAGGTCTCACTAGTGCAGTAGTATGTAGGTGTTGGTAGTTGGAATTTCGTGGTTTTATTTCTCCACCCGTTTGGCCCCCTTCAGCGATGCTGAAGTTGCCTCCTCCCTCATACTGAGGGATCTGTAGGTATTTACTGTACAGAATAATTTAGCCTCTTGTTTTTTGTTTGTTTGGTTGGTATTTTTTACTTTTTCCCGTGTGCTTAAAGTGCAGCTTTTGTTAATATATGAATGGGGCCTTCGGATTAATTGTAATTATCATGTTAGAGACAATGTGCAAAATATATAGTTAGATTTTCATTTGATGAACAGATTTACAGGCCTTTTAAAGTGTGCTTCCCATTTCTTTCAAGTCTTCTTAGGTCTCAGTACCTTACTAATCTCACTGGCTCCCCCTTTAGGAAAGAACTGCAAACGAAAAGCAAATGTTCAAATTGTGAATGTCATATATGAATGAAAAATGAAGGGGAAAAGGGAAAAAACAACCAAAAAACGACTATTCAAGTGTTAATATGTCCATCTTTTTTTCCCCTTTCATGTCTTGCTATTAGGTCAGTCACCATCCACCTATTTCTGCATGCCATGCTGAATCTGTGAATTTTGCTTTTTGGCAAGGTAACTTTTTCGTCTATCATTTACTTTTACAGCCTTCATAATAGTTTCACTGTGTGTCTAACATGAAATATCCTGAAATGGGGAAAAGGTTTATTTCCCTGCTTATGTCATATCAGAATGGCTTTAAGAAATTCTAGCCTTACTGCCATGCTTCTTACTTGTATTTTCTGCCATTACAAAAATCTACAAGTATTTTACAACATTATTGATCATTCTTTTAATTTACAAATATCTGCATTTATTCAAAATCTGCTGAAATATTTTTCTTTCCTTTTTTTTTATGTGTGGGAGGTTTATTTACTAGAGAAGAGTTGTACCTCAAGCTATTTATAAAAACAAGCTAGAGTAGAGCTTGAAAAACTACAAGTTAAATCCTGAGCCCTGACAGATCTTGTAATCCTGTTCTGAAAACAATTTCCAGGAATGCTCATAACAGCAAGGACAAACATATTCTCCATGTCTTTCTCTGTTAGTATTATTACAGCATGTAAGATTTCATGCTGTTTGACTACTAACATTCAGTCTTTCAAAAAATATTGTGTTGGAGCTTTGTTTGCTCCGTAAGTCTGGTGAAGATGTCAGCCAGTTACAATACCTGTAGTTAGGTATTTTTGGAGTGTACAAAGAACATAACTGTGCCTTTCAACTCGGTTCAAATCCTTTGCCCAGAGTTTTGTCAATTCACTGCGTGGCCATATGATGGCATTTAATTCTGTTATGATCGACTCTGCTGACTTGATTATAGTTATTATGGATAGAGCTGTATTGAACAGAAATTGGGACTCTGTCATTAGTCTGGGCTTTATTATTCAACATAATTCTGTGCTTTATAAACACATACAGGACAAGAATCCTTCTCTTCTTAGCTGAAAAGCAGAGATGACCAAAATGTATTCATTTCCTGAATACTCTGTATACAAGACTAGATAAAAGCCTGTCTTAATAAAAAATGAAGAGACTGATTTATTTAATGGATCTTGGAAAACTGCTGTTGCTTGACTATCGTAACGTGCATTTAGAGAACAAAGTTTTTCTGCAAAGATGACAGCTGAGAATCTGGTCAATTAGAGAGAGTCTGAGGTTTGGTCCTGATGATTCCGGAAGATTCAATCAGACTACAGCAGGGTTTGGGCTGCTTTGGTTTGTTTGGTTTATTTTGTTTTCAAGCATGGCTAGCTGAGCTTAAGGGAAATCTAGACAATGATGTTTTCCAATGCAAAGGCAGTTTGTAAATGCTGTGGCCTCTTGTTAGAGGGCTGTATTAACTTATGTGGAAAGATTAAGTTAATCATAAAGGTAGCTTGTCAATGAGGTAAGTTCTTTCTGTGCAAATCTCTTTTCACTTACCATATTATCCCTACTGCTGGAAAGGAGACAGCCCTCAGCTACATTGCCAGAGCAGTGCTGTCATCCCACCAGACACTGCCATTTGTTCCTGTTTCAACGTCAAGAAATCTCTGGATCATTTCTGTCGAGCCATAAGACTGGGTTCTGACAGGGACAGTTATTTCAGAAACTGCATTTTCTTACTTAAGAAACTAAAGCGACTTTTGCAGAACCTATTTGAAAGGACAAGAACAATGGAAATGCAGAATAGAAAGTTCCGGCTATTACAGTATCTGTGCCTCAATTAGTCTGAGCATAGCTTTGAAATAACACTTGGCTTTTTTTAGCTCTCCTAAAATTTTTGCATGATGAAGTTACACACTGGATCCTAAGATGTTTGCAATTTAATGATCTCTGTGTGACTTTCTGAGACCGTAGAACACAGTCTGATAATACATTTTAACTGTTGAACTCTGCAGGGTCTGCCGTTGCTCTTTTTCTTTCATCCCAGTGCAGAAGACAGAAACCTAGTGCAGAATTCAGTTCAACTATGAAGTCAAGGTAGTTTTGGACCTCTTACTCTGAAGTGTAGGAATCATGACAGAATTCCTGTCACTAAAGATACTGACCCAACATAAACCTTCACAAGAAAAACAAACAAAAACAAAGATCCTTTTCTCAAGTGCTAAGAAAAGGATTGTTTTTTCCACTAGGAATTCTGCCTCATGTCCCATGCCAGCTTTTGCAGCTGTAGGCAGCTTGATGTAGCTCAGTCTTGTAACACATGCACATATACTTGGGAAACAGGTAATCTCCTAACTCCAGTTTGAGTATCTATCTCACAAGAGTTTTCCTCCAGCAATTGCATGGGAAGCAGTAGTCAGGAAGTTATTAGTTAGTGTACTAGCATCTTTTTGAGACTAGAGGTGAATGATTCCCTCATTTTCAAATTGTTCAGTGAATGGAATTGGGAATCCTGGTGTCTATCCTTGTCAGCAAGGATACTACCCACTCAGCTCTGAAGTTGTCAAAGTTACTGCCTGATTATCTAGCCTAATTTAACTCCATACCCTTTCTGCCATGCTTCCCTGCCCATGTTTATTTCACTTCCATGTGAAATAAATTGCTAATTTAACAACTGCCTCAAGAAAGTTTTATAAATTCACATTGAGATTTCTCATCTTCTTGTTTGGAGGAAATGACTTGAGACTTGGACAGTTCTTTCTCTGATTCATTCCAGATTTTAAAAGGCCCGTTAAACTTCCAGGGGAAGTTGGACTAAATCCCTCTCCACTTTTGTGCCCTTTGTAGCATTCTCTTACTTCTTCACTGTAGATGTTGTTAGTTGTTATATTCTTGTATTGGAAATTCTGGTTTGGGTTTTTGAAATGTCTGCATTCATTCACTAGGAACTGAATTACAGATGAATGTACATTTTTAAGAGATGACTTTTAGAACTCTGGTGCTTTTCTATTTAAATTACCACTAATGTTGTGAAAAAAGTTGCAACTGTTAGTAGGTCCATAGCATTACTTTGAACACTTCATTATGTTGCATTTCATTAATTTGCATTTCTTAAAAATAAAGTAGAACCCAGATATAAATTGATTCATCCATGCCTATGACTAAACCTGTCTTTTTTTTTTTTTTTCTCCTCCTGTTTCAGATGTAAGATGGAAAAACAAATTCTGGGGAAAATCCATGGAAATTGTTCCAGTTGGTACAACACATGTAACTCTTCCAGCGTAAGTGCTTCAGTCTCATATTGCTGTTTGCACACAGATACACACATGCTTACATGCACTGGAGCTACATTTATCCAGATGAGGACAAGCTGTACTGTGCATAGGAGACCTTTGGAAGAACTGGTGACTGATTCAGTTTAAAAAGAAAGGGAAAAAAAAAAGCCAGAAGCTCTAAACATTTCAAAGGTTATAAAACCAAAAGATGAAATAAAAATAGTCACTTTTGTGTGTTTTGAAAAAGGCAAAGTTGGTATTTTCATACTTTGGTTAAATTTCAAGCTTAGTTGCATGGAAAAGTTGCACGCTAAAGGAAGTTATGAATTCCTTTCCTTGAACATGAATGTAAGGGTTGGGGTTTGTTGCTATATTTGTGCCTGTGTTCATACAGACCCTAACACCATGGAGTCTAGGTCTATAGCTGTCCTTACTGCTTAAGTAGTTATTATAAGTGATAAACAGCACCAGTAGCATATCTAATATTTATTATCCAAGGCAGTAAGCAGTCACAACAACTATGGTTAAGTGTTGAGTATAGTTTGATTTTTTAAAAAAGAAATATAAGCAGTGTTCCTATGCTGGCTTGTCAAAGTGCCCATTATAGATCAACAATTAAAATTCTGGCCTATATCCAGCATGGTTGCAGAACTGTTTGCAGAACTATCTGTTTTCCAAAGAGAGTCTACAAATTTAATTATTCTTCCTTATTTAAAAAAAAGAAAAAAGGAAAAAGAAAAATAGACCAGTATAGTATCCAAAAGATAGTGTATATAAAAGATGTTGTGCTCTCTTATTCATAGTGACTAGATTAAGCTGTGAAGTGAGAGGTCTTTAGGATGTGAGTGAAGGTTCAGTAGCGAGGTAACTACCAGATTAGTACCCATGGCGGGCTGATGAACTGGAAAATTTTCTGATTCACATGTGGTCTCCACGTGCTGGTTTATATCCCTGTGAGAAAAATATCATATGTCGATTTGCATACAAAAAAGATGCTCAGGCTAAAGGCAGAACTGAGAGAAAACTGAATTCAAGACCAAAGCTTACAGCAGAAGTGATAAGGGTTTTCTGGGAGATGGGATTGTTGTCATGGCCTTTGTTTATGAGAAGAAGGTGTGGGAACAAGAAGACTGAGGCATTATTAAAAAATAAAAATAAAAAAATCCATTTCATGGTTTTTTTTTTCTAATTGAGTTCTCTGCATTTTTTTCAGAAGTTTGTAAGCTAGTTTAAACATGGTATGAGACTTCTCCTGTATATATTTTCTTACAGATTTAAAGACCATTTTGCATGGAACAAGGTGACGTCTTGCATCCATAACATCTTAAGCGGACAAAGATGGATTGAACACTACGGAGAGATCATCATCAAAAATCTTAACGATGACACTTGTTACTGCAAACTGACTTTTGTAAAGGTGACTCAGGAACTGCAGCAATTTTGGCAGTGCCCTTTCTAGCATCCACAGGGGGTGGATGCTGTCTGCTGAAACCCAGTACAACTGCTTACACGCTGTTTTCCTATAGTTCTGTAATTACCTGTGATTCTTTGAGAAATGTGAACTCTAAATTAACTGCAGCTCAATAGGTAGAGCAAGGAAAGAAAAAAAAACAAACATTCTCAGGTGATTCTAGCTGAGATGCAGAAAAAAAGTATGAGGATGGGAAAGGAAGAAATGTCATCAAAAACCTAGTCTGTGTTTGACGAGGGAGGTACGCATAAGGTGTCTAGTGATGGTGGCTTACTGCATGCCTCCTGCTAAGCCATTGTCCTGTGCTGTGGTTGCAATCATCCAGCAGCTGTAGAACCAGAGCTTACACAGGGTATTTCAAACAATGCACTTTTGTAGCCTTGTACAGATAGGTGGAGGAGCTCAAGTGAGATCTTGTGTTGTTTTTCAGAACTTCTGCTTCAGTACAAAGCCTCAGTATATAACTTCCTAAAGAAATGCCCTCGTAACTGAAATTAAAATTAGGTTTTAGCAGTAGATGACTTCTTCCTAGAAAAAGAAAATCAGTTTAAAACCTAAAATAATGTCAAACTTTCTAACCTTAGAAATTTTGCACAGCATGCTAGGAGTCTTACCTTAACCTGAGTTTTCTGATTCTGATTGCTCGAGCAAGGCTGTGCTTTTCATAGCTCCTATCTGCATGGCCTGTCTCTAACTACTTCAGCATACCAATGCAGCATGACATGCTCAGCACCAGAAGGAAAGTGAGTATCATCATTTTCCTTTTCCTACTTCTGAATACTGTGTGCTTTCTAAGAAGCATTAGAGTGAAGCATTCAGGTACATAATTGAAAACACTGTAATGTATTTGCAGAGCTGCAATAGATGTTTGGAGTTCACATTTTAGATTGAGAGATTCCAAGTTTTATACCTTTGATATTATAAATTGGCAAAACTGGAGATCACTGTGAGTAACAGTTTCTTCTTTTCCTGTTCTGCAAATCTGGAGAGGATGTCAGTAACTATATCAGAAATCAGTGTTATCTGTCATTGGTCAAAGTTCAGTCAGCTGTGCTTCACCTAGTGCTGCCTTTAAAAAGGCAGACAGCACAGATACAATTCTCAATAGTAGTATTTTAATTAGCTAATTCATAGTACTAACAGCAGTTCTTTGTGCATGATATCGTAATGCACACCTAAGTGAATAATTTTCATTTCAGAAAAATACTCTACAGCATGGCAATATCACTTGCACTTGATCTCTCACCCACCTTTTTCTTCCTGTTCCTTTTGATTCTAGGCAAAGTATTGGAATCCAAATGCACACGAGATTGAAGGCAGTGTCATGGATAAAACTGGGAAAGTTGTGCATCGGCTCTTTGGGAAGTGGCATGAAAGTTTATACTGTGGGACGACTTCATCTTCAAACTGTATTTGGAGAGCAAGTTAGTGACCAGAATGGTTAACATACAGAACTTCAAGTCTGCTTGAGAATATCTGTTTATTTTCACTTGTTAGGCCCCGACTTCTTTTTGTTTGTATATGGAATATTAGAATTTTGTCAAGCATTTAAAATTTAGACCAGAAGAATAATAAATTATTTAACTTAAATGATATTGAGATCTTAATCCTATGGCTTCCTGCCTTTTCCTCATTCTCCCTCATTTTCATATCTGGGAGGTATAAAGGAGGTATTCAGGACTCTATAAGGAAGAAAAACAAAAAAACAAACAAAAAATAACAACAACAAAAGTACATTTTTGTGTACGGAATTCTGATTCATGTATTAAACATTGGAGGATAGCCCACATAGCTCAGCTCTGTAATGAGAGCCATATCTGAAGACCTCATGGGTTTTTGTCTACCGTTGTTTGAAAAAGTGCTGTGATTGTAGCATGTGTTTCATCACAGTTGTGCTCTGATTCAACTTAGGAGATGCCTCTTACTCCCCAAAAATTGAGACGAAGTTCAGAGATACAAAAAAAAAAAAAAAAGACTGAGGGGAGTTTGGTATTGTCCTTCTGCAGATAGTAACATTTAACTGGAATTCTCAATGTACTTTTTTATGTTTTTTTTTTCTGTAGATCCAATGCCTAAAGACTATGAGCAGTGGTATGGATTTACTCAGTTTGCATTGGAATTAAATGAACTGGACCTGCAAACTAGGTCATTACTTCCATCCACTGATACACGTTTTAGGCCAGACCAAAGGTAAGAAGTTTTCCCCATAAGTATCTTCCTCAAATAGTTTTAACCTTCCTTAAACTCACTTACCCCTAAGCTCAGGCTACCTTGTGTAGGTACCTGCAGTGTGCTTCCGTTTTTACATTACTTTTGCATCTGAAACAGACATTTTAATCACTTATCAAGAGACGCTCTGGTCATTATGAACCAGTGTTTTCTGGAAATGGTTTTGGACACTTCAGTTTCTAGATAACTGCTTTTTCAACAATGTTTTTAAAACTTTTGTTGTCAAGCATACTGTGTTTGAATAGCCAAAAACTGAGACACTTGAATTTGCTTTTTGCATTGGAATTTCTACCATTGCTATCTTCCAATGAAAAGGTTCTAATATAAAGATTACTTTGAGCTTTGTGAGAATTACTTTTCCTTTGGTGCTTATTGCTAAGGTAACTGTCTGCAGATGTAGTTTTTTACCTTTCAAACACTGTGAACCACCTGCTGTAAAGATTAGATTCTGGAGCTCTAGAGGACTTGACAAAGATGGGGACAGAAGCACCAGTTGTGTCTTTTATCACTGCTGCTCCTACAGGTTTCTAGAAGAAGGGAATATTGAAGGAGCTGAAGTGCAAAAACAGAGAATTGAGCAACTACAGAGAGAACGACGGAAGGTGCTGGAAGAAAACAATTTAGAGCATCAGCCTAGATTTTTCAGGTACTATATAATAATTAACATATACTGTCATGTATTGAAATGTTTATTATAGATCTTGTTCTAAACTACCATAAAGCAGGTTCCAGTTTTCCCAGGTTTCTTCTAAATTCTTTCTTTGTTGTTGGTGGTGGGTTTTTTGTTTGTTTGTTTGTTTTTCTTGACAGTGAATGGTATTTGGTCTAACTTTGAATTTGCCTGAGGAGTGAATGTAGCATCTTTGATTCTTTCAAGCAAGGTGACATAGGTCATTTTAGCTTAATTATCTCTGCTGAACTCCTGCAGAATTCAGTGGGATTGCCTTGTGCAGCAGTGTGCAGAGGTGAAGCCTTTCATATTGAGGGATGTTTTTGAGAAAGTTTCCCCCATTTAATGGCAAGATAATTGTGATTTAGAAAGCACTTTGTTTCTTCCTGTTATAAATCAATTAACAGGGGACTTCAGCTATTGAAAGACAAAAATGAATGCTAGTGAGGATGTGGTCTTTTGCCCTCCAGCTTCTCTGTTGAGGATGCAGTGAAAGAGTTAGACCCAAGGTGAATGTTGTATGGGCTTGTGTATCATAGTTAACAGATCAGGGATCCTAATTATTTTCTGGATAGATACTGTACTTAGGAGGAGTAAGAATTGGAGAAACACAGAAAGGTTTAAAATAGATGCAAAAAGGAAATGACTTAGGCCAGTGTCTGTCTGAGGAACTGCTGAGCTAACTACAGAAAAGCAAACTTTACTTCCAGGAGGCTAAATAGACAGGAGAAAAGCAGAGTCTAATGCTATGTTGTATCTTCACAATGAGGATTGTAAATAAGGATGAGGATTTGAATCCGTGTAATGAGGATTTGAAAAATTGAGATTTGTGCTGTAGGTTTAAATGACAGAATAAAAAAATTAATTACTATATAGCAAAAGTGTTACCGAATGTTAGGTTAGATATGAAACACACATTTTGCTTTTCAACGTAGATTTCTTCCTCCAGCAAATCACAAACTCTGATTTACGTTGAACACTGTACTGAGCTTCATTGCACCTGGTTTGTGGGCTGGATTGGGTATCTGTGCGTAGTGCTACGTTGCACCACACAACAAATATATAGAAAATACAAGCTTTACATTAAAAAAAAAAATCAAACGACTGTTTAATCTTTGATAGGAAATCCAAAGATGACTCCTGGGTGAGCAATGGAACCTACATCGACCTTAGAAAAGAACCTGGTTTTTCCAAACTGGACAATCCTGTCCTCTGGTGAAAGAGGAGCCAAGTGAAGATGTTCTGTGCTGTTTTCTTGGATCTGATTTAAAAGAAGTATATATAAATATATGTGTATATATATATATATATATCTACAGACACACATAATATATGTGTGGGGGGGTTGTATGTGTGCAAGTGTGCATATCTCCAGAATTGTGCTTACTTTAGTATATGATAATTGATTTGTTTTCTCTACTCTATTGCAATGATTGTTTGAATGTATAAATACCCTAACTTCTTTTTATAAAATATTTAATAAATAGCACTGAATGTTAACAACTAGAGGGAAAAGGGGAGCTTTTACACTACTTTTCCAAGGTGTGATGGTAATGTCAGGTCTGAGTTAACTTATGCCTTATTGAGTTGTATTGGAGACAGTAGCAACAGCTTCTCGTAGCTGTGCTGAGAAATGAGCGTAAGCCTTAGTAACAAACTGTAAGTAGGCTTCCACAGTTCAATGAGTAGTTCAGCTGTCTCTGGGCTGGTCTAAATTCCTAAAAACGCATTATCAGTTGGTGCTGAAATCTGAGCACGATCCTTTGCTGCAAGAGAATAAGACTCAAATATGCTTTGGTTTCTATTAGCTTTCTTACTAGCGTTATGGAAGCAGTAGTTCTGAGCTTACGTCAATGGACTGATGGCTGTGTAAGTGTACCTGGCTAAAAGCAGTGCTAGAAATTCAGGAATCACCAACGTTTTCCACTGGGAATCTTCAGATTTATAGCCCCCAACAGGGCAAGAGGAGGAGATCTTTTGTATATAATGGTTGAGCACTGACTATCTAGTCGCTGTCACTAGTCACTGACTATCATCTGAAGCAGCTCTCTCTTTTTCCAGTAAGTAATATGTATACAGAGCACAAAATCCTGTGCTTCCATAGCTTCATTTGTTTTTATTAACCTAAAAATTGCAACAGTAAGTCTTTTTAAAAAGTAAGCGAACTGATTGTTTTAATCTAGAATTTTTTTCTTAGTATTTTGATATTTTCTACCTCTTCAAAAATAAACAACATATTTAAGATCTTATATTTAAAAAATGACCATCTGCCTTATGGAGAAATGTATGGAATCGTTGATCTTCCTCTGTTTGTTTGTTATGTTCAGATAAATATTAAGTGTCTTGCACTAAATCAGTTGCTTCTCTTTCCTGTAATTTTATACAGTTGGGTAGATTTGCAAAAGTATGAAACCATAGGTCAAAATATACCAAGAAACAAATGTAGCAGAATTAGCACTTTTGAATGAAGATTACAGTGATGGGCAATTTTATTTATTTTTTTCCATGAAATCACAGTGCTCATGAACAGAATAATTGCATTCCTGCCTATCTGCAACTCAAGCCAGACTCATTCTTCAAGTCTGTTAAGTGTGTCTGTGACTCTCTGGCAAGAAAACGCTTTTCAAGTTTAAATCTATATCCACCACAACCCTCATTTTTTTCTTACATGCCACCTCAAAGATTGAAAATACACCCTATATATGATAAATGTTGTTGGCATGTTTACCTGGCTTATGACTGGAACAAATGGACAATACATGCGTAAGGGTTGCTCTTAGAAGGACTAGTACCTTAGAAAAGCTTACTTTCTTCCTTTTTTTTTTTACAGTTTTTTACATCTTACAGCATTGTTCTAAAGAAAACCCATTAAAACGGATCCATGTAGTATATGTAATGAAGGAAGTACTACAAAAACTTCCATTTTAAACCAAATCCATGGTATCAGTTTAGATGTATATTTAAATTTTGTTTCCTGTTACCTTGAAGCTTCATTGTCTTACAATCAAATGCTTTATCACCATTATTTACTTTGCCCAAGAACTCTGGCTCACTATCCTTTCTGCAATTTCTTACCAAAACAGTTAACTCTCTATTTAATGTGTCTTTAATGTCTATTTAATGTGCACTCCAGCAGCTTACAACAAGGCAAGGTTCAAGTCAGTATGAAAACAAAATCCGTGCTTTGATTCTCAAGGAAATCTTAACCTCTGGGGACTGTTTGGCTTTTCAAGGAAAATGAGAACCTCTTCATGGCTTGAGCCCTTCCTGTTTTACACTTGTATTATCAAAACTTGGCACAGAAATGAGTGGATATTTGTAATTATCCTTGTTGTTGGCAATTACCCTTTGTATGAAAAATTACACGCGTTTAACAACAAAGGAGGTAGGAGAGAGGAAAAAAAAAAAAGCTTTTAAGAAAGGGAGTAAAATTTATGGAGGATACATTAAATTTGCTCATTGTCATATTTGGCAGCTATTGTGATTATTGTCTGATCTGATTGCTGCTTTTGCTTTTTCTACATATGGAGTGGATTTTCCCCCTACTATGTCATATGAGCTAATAGTTGACAGCTTTCAAAATTAAAGGATTAGAGGCAAAAAGAGAGTTAAAGAACCATAATGCATTAAAATCTGTGGGTGTTAAACAAAAACTAATTTCATTTTGGGTGTTTGAGTCATGATTTTTGAGTAATCAGACTGGTGCTGTTGTCTTGTATCTTCCAATCCAAAATGTCTAAAAGACATTTACCTAATGACAGGGAGAATTGGGCTGGGAAGTGCCTTATAGAAAATTGTTTCCTTTGACAAAATTCCCTTAGCAGGAAGGCAAAACTCAGAATTTTACTATCTTCCTCAGTAAAATAATGCCCATGAAGGTGCATTTTTTAGATAAACAAAGGGAAATTGTTGCAGAAGAACTCCTTTTGTAAATCCGTGATACACATCTGAAAACCTGGTGTAACCAGTCACGAATGATCTTCTGACCCCACATTTCCAACTGCAGTATAGTTGTCCCTGCTTACCTTTGTGTGAAGGAGTTGGGTTTAGTTGTTAAGCTTCTGACAACTGTATATTAAGAAGTGGAAGAAAAATGTCTCTGTTATTTGTGTATTTCTGCAAAAAAATATATTTTTACATCATTCACAAACCTTAATACATTCTATAGTTATTCTTGGTAAAATAATGACATTTTGGTATTTTTTTTCCAAAAACTTCAGCTGTGTTAGAGTGCCTAACTTACATTAGCTTTCTGCAATATACTAAGACATATGTTGTTTTTAGTGACTGACATTTAGAGTCTTTCTACCCTGAGTAGTAGAAAGAAAATAGCAAGCAACTTACTGCGTCCTTTCATGCGCAGCAGTGACTCCCAAACTGTTCGGCTCAGTGGATCAGTCCTAGAATTTTCTGTTGACCGTTGCCTGCTGTTTTAGCACTCTTACTTGATGACTTTGTAAACATTACTTAATATGATTTGGAGAGGCAGTTTAAGCACCACTCATCGAGCTCTCCCTTTCCTTGTGTACTCCTTCACAAAGTGAAAAGCTTACTATAAATTTACATCAAGGGGATGGAGCAGCTCACGCTTTTGGGTGTTAAACCACTGACTCAGTTTTCAAATCAGACAGCAAAGAGAGAAAAAAAAAAAAAAGTCCAAGGAAATAGTAATCATAGAAATAGAAACCCACAGCTGTATTCTCAAATTTTCAGATTTGACATTGAGGTTCTGATTTTGGTGCAGAGATTTGGTGTTATGAAACAACAGGGTAACTTGTATAGGATGCTACTCTTGGAAGGATAAAGTGCTGTTTAGACTGACTGGAACTAGAGTGCACCACTACTTATTGCATCCCTTTCTCATATTTGCTTTCTGATTTATGCTTTATGTGTTAGTTTGCCAGCATCAGTCTACCTTTTTTGGGTACTTTTTGAAATACAGATCCAGTCAAGTACTTAGGTTCTTCATACAGAGCCTAGAAAATCAGCTGGTCCTTCTTTGAAGGACCTGAAGCTGGGTTGCTGGCTCCTGTTAAAACCTGGCCCCTGGAGGAGGTGGTGGTTGCAGACTCAGTCACCTTATTTTTTGGCACTTTACTGATTAAACTGTCCCTGAAGAGTTTCAGGCTGTTGAAGCCAGATCACTGGACAGAGAGGAACACAAATTCACAGGGCTGGACATCGGCTAGGGACAGCTTTGGGGTTGGGCAAAGGTTCAAAGCTGGTCTTAAATAAATGAAGACCCTGCCCCCCAATTTCCCTCAGCTGTTTACACTGCTGTTAGGTTTTCTGTGTGGCCCCCTTGTATCTTAAAGCCCTTATTCAATGTCCCATTTTCTCTTTATTAAAAAAAATAATCCCAAAGAATAGTAAAACATCCCACCCTAACAGGATTTCAAATGACAAAATATGCCTAAAAGCTGTAGTTATAAACTTCTTCCATAAACATCACGGTCTATTTCTGTACCTTTTCCTTGACTTTTTCACAGTTGTACTCTGGAGCCAGACCACAGCCTGGTAAGGGTGCTAGAGAAATATCCAGCTACATCTGCTCAGCATATTCATCATTAATATTCTCGCATCTGCTTTGTGTAAATCTGTTCTATTGTGTCTCTAGATGATCAGCTTTGCAGAGCAGGACATTTTCAGTGTATCTTATTTTGTTCAATACAGCTTTTTTTGTACATTACTCATACAACGGGGAGGGGGGTGGAGGCAAGCTGAAGAGTACAAAACCTGGCCTGCCATGCAGATATAATAGCGAAGGATGAAACCCCAACTTCTCCACATAACTGAATGCATCTTGCAAGAGCTGGAGTTGGGTGGTCCTATTCAAAGGAGTGAAGCTAAAATGGAAGGTTCTTTTGGTACTGTTTTCATTCATGGATTTTGCCTACTATAAATAAAGTTCCCAGCGTTTACTAACTCATCCTTTCTATTTTCTAGCTACTGGTGGGTGCAACTTACTCCAGCAGCTGTAAGTTGTTAAGAAATTGCAAATGTTATCTGGCTTATCTGTTGAAGTTTAGTAACTGTAACTTATCACCAAATACATTATTGAACTGCTCAGTTCTTAGGTACTGTTTTTGCTGCAGCTTTTGAAAGCAATAAGAAAAATTTTTCACATAAATAGTCGCTGTATGTTAAAAAAAATAAATAGGTGGTTCGTTTTTTTTGTAGAAATTGTTGATTTGGCTTTACTGTTGTACAAAACAAAACTGTATTAAAGCTTATGGGAATGTTTTGGAGATTGATCCACAAGAGATGATGAGCTCCTTGAGCTCCCTATCTTCGAGGTGTCTATGAGAATATTTGGTACACCTGAGAATCAGGCAGTCTTGTATTTATGTTGAGTGTTTTACTAGTTTTGGTACTGGAAAACATGCCACATGTATGAGGTATTACATATGCAAAGCTGCTAAATGTTGAAATTGTTGTTTGTTTTGATAGGGCATTAGTGATTTCAGGATGAAGAAGGGTATCGTGTTAGAATTATCACTGACTTTCAGATTTTTGAGAAAAACTGCTGTAGTCAGGATCATTCCTGTTTTCTGCATTCCTTACTGCAAAAATTTGTAATACTGTTGGAGCACCTTGACATGCAATTTGATTTACTTCTTTGCCTCTGTAACCAATTTAGTTGGATGTTAATAAATCAGACTTGCAAAAGGTCGTAGAGCACCCTCACTTTTTCCCAGGGGTTGTAAGCATCTTTCTTCAAAGGTTGTTATTGACAGCTGAAACAAGTTTAGCTGCTGTAGTGATCTATGGGTTTTATACCTGCAAAAATGGCAACTATGAAAGCTTCCATCTGCTAGAAGTCTTATTTATCACTCCCACAATCTGTCTTAGAGTTAACTTTTGCAATTTTCCAGTTGGTCACCGGTTACCTGCACACACTATATGGCACTGTCATTTGGCTACTATGCCAGACACTGGAGCAGGGAAAGGGGTAAGCTGATGGAATTCATTTATGGTTCTAAGTTGGTTCTTAGAAGCAATTTTTAGTAGACAGATGTGCAGCACAAATGTTATGCTTTAGCATGGAAGTGGAAACCACAAACTGCATGTTCTCCATAAAACAACTTTTAAAAGCAAGGAAACATAGTATTTGCTGGATAAAATAAATAGCTGGAAGAGAACTATCACTGTGGTGTTTTCTCCCTCACAGAATGGTGGTTTAGTGCAACTCTGTCAATCAACTGTGCCTCCCAGTCCCACCATATAAGATACAGTACAGATGGATTAGGGTCACGAAAAATGTGGGAGTACAATGAGTGTAATTCCTGACCAACCTGTAATGCCAGACTGCAGCTCTGCAGCACTTCCCATACTCAACGTGTAAAAAAGGTTTGACAGGAGGAAGCATGGAGGTTCCAGGAAGAGCTGAGAAATTTGGATAAAAGAATCTGTTACCCCACAAAACATCTTCAGCTGTTGTGTGTGGCAGGATAAGGAGAAAGGCCACAAGAAATGCAGCTTTTATAGTGGGCAAGAATCTCCTGTTCTGTGAAATCCAGCTGTTTTGATTGTATATTGAGCTTTTAACTTTAAAACTTACCATGATGTCATTGGGAATCACTTCATTACTGATTGATTTCAGAGATTTAATCTGCTCTAAGTAACTCTGCTTAGAGTAAATAGTCACTAGTGGAGTCCCTCAGGGCTCAGAACTGGGGCCAGTCCTCTTCAATAGCTTTATCGATGATCTGGATGAGGGGATTGAGTGCACCCTCAGTAAGTTTGCAGACGACACCAAGTTAGGTGCGTGTGTCGATCTGCTCGTGGGTAGGAAGGCTCTGCAGGAGGATCTGGATAGGCTGGAGCGATGGGCTGAGGTCAGCTGTATGAAGTTCAACAAGGCCAAGTGCCGGGTCCTGCACCTGGGGTGTAACAACCCCAAGCAGCGCTACAGGCTGGGAGATGAGAGGTTGGAAAGCTGCCTGGCGGAGAAGGACCTGGGAGTACTGGTTGATAGGCAGCTGAATATAAGCCAGCAGTGTGCCCAGGTGGCCAAGAAGGCCAACAGCATCCTGGCTTGTATCAGAAACAGCATGGCCGGCAGGGCTAGGGAAGTGATTGTCCCCCTGTACTCGGCTCTGGTGAGGCCGCACCTCGAGTAGCATGTTCAGTTTTGGGCCCCTCACTACAAGGACATGGAGGTGCTCGAGAGAGTCCAGAGAAGGGCAACGAAGCTGGTGAGGGGTCTGGAGAACAAGTCTTACGAGGAGCGGCTGAGGGAGCTGGGGTTGTTCAGCCTGGAGAAGAGGAGGCTCAGGGGTGACCTTATCGCTCTCTACAGGTACCTTAAAGGAGGCTGTAGCGAGGTGGGGGTTGGTCTATTCTCCCACGTGCCTGGTGACACGACGAGGGGGAACGGGCTAAAGTTGCGCCAGGGGAGGTTTAGGTTGGATATCAGGAAGAACTTCTTTACTGAAAGGGTTGTTAGGCATTGGAATGGGCTGCCCAGGGAAGTGGTGGAGTCACCATCCCTGGAGGTCTTTAAGAGACGTTTAGATGTAGCCCTTAGTGATATGGTTTAGTGGAGGACTTGTTAGTGTTAGGTCAGAGGTTGGACTGGGTGATCTTGGAGGTCTCTTCCAACCTAGATGATTCTGTGATTCTGTAAATCTGCTCTGAAGCAGCTAACATTTAGTTCACTGGGAAAAAATAAAGCAGTTTACAGTAATAGTGAATATTTTTTTCATAACTATAAAAGGGAGAGGAAGATGGCAAAGGATCCTTGTTATTGTTGCCCTGATCATGAACATTGAGGGCAATCGGAACTTCTCTCACAGAGAAATGGATATGGGGTGAATTTAACATGATTGCCCCTGGAGCTACTATCATGCCGAGTTCCCACCTTGCGGTCAGTGCTAAAATAAAATATGCTCTCTACTCTATAGAAGTATAAGGTGAATGTGGCTTATGTAGACCTTGCATTCAATTTGTGTTTAATCTCAGTTGTCTGTTCATTTACAGTAATCTCTGTTTTAAAGTCAATGCTTACTGCAAATTGATTCAAACCACCATAGCGTGAGGAAAAACATTGACAGCTGAGCAAAGCTTGCTCTGCTTAGTAACTGTCACATCTTGGCTTCTTCCTTTTTTCAATGCCTCTGTTACATTTCTTTCATCTTGCAAGCATTGTTCTCCATGCTCAGATTGTTGATTTTTAACTTAGATACCCCTTCTAGCGCAGCAGATGCATAAAAAGTTGTAGGGTTAGGCTATTTTTTTAAGGGGTTAAAAGCTGTCCAGATACAGATTTCTGCTGTCTACTTACAAATCTGTATATTTGCTTGCTTTGTACCATGGGATATATTTCAAATTGCTGTGTAAGCCCTCATTTGAGGTAAATCAACATTGCTGTACTGAGCTGAGTATAACTGAGGCTTAAGTTAACTTAGAATTTGACTCTGTGGATTCATTGATGTAAGTTTTTATAGGCTCTTGGAACAATAATAAATTCCTGGAAGACAAGATGTTGCGTATGAATGCATCAGCTGAGGTTCCTGTCTCTAATTTCATAGACTTCGGGAATTACTTGGCTTTCTCTGTTAGGGCACTATTTCTCTTTTAGGATTTTGTTTGAGCTATGTTTCAATTGCTATTTTAACAAGACCAGATGTTAGAATTTGAAAATATTTTTTTTTTGCATAGTTAACATTGTTTTCCTTTATAAAGAATTTATTTAATAAAAACTTGATTTCCTAAATTACAAATTTCCCTTTTTTTACACATGTAAAAGAAAAGATGCCTTGATAAAGGCTGCAGTAAAACTACTTTGAATTATTGCAGTACAAGCCTTGAGAAATCTTTTCCTTCTGAGGTTTTATGAGGGTATGTCTGCAATGCCTTGATTGCTGCCTAGAGCAAGGAAGATTATGTAGGTTTATCAATAGATGAGAACCTGTCTAAAAGCTGGGAGAGATTTACTGTTTTGTTTACTCTCATGTTTGCTATCATCTCAGCCATTGTCAAACTGAAGATGGAGCGAAGTCAAGAGATCATCCTACTTGTATTCACTGTTTGCTACTTGCACTTCAGTCCGTGAAACAAATCTTGTGAAAACAACTAGAGCCATATAATAGCTAAACAGGTTAAGGGGATGGGAAAATCAACTTTCTTAGGAATTTCAAAAGTAGTGCACCAAATTCTGAAGTCCTTTTGTAGGAGAAATATCTACTGAGAACTTTGCCTGAAAAAGAGGTAGGTCAGTTAGGGCAAGCTTGACTTTTCGGAGTTCTCTAGGTACCAAAAGGTGGTAAGCCTAGCCCATCCTTAACCTGTTCCCTTTCCTTGTTTTGGGGAGAGTAATACTTCAGCCAAAGTTGGTGGAGGGTAGAGAACTCGGTGATATTATATTCTTAACTTTGGGGAAATCAGAAACTGGAAAAGATATCCAGATGTGCTGCACTGCAAAAAAGGCTACAGTAGGAGCTCCACTGTATTTTATCTAGCCACAGAGCTTCCTAAACTGATGCTCGTGTGAATGTTTTCTTCTCTAACACTGTCCAACATAGATACCAACAGGAATTATTTTGTTTGAAATGATGGGGGGAAGGAATGAGAGGGAAGAGTACATATTGTTGAAATAAGTTTCTCGGTATTGAAGTTTGCAGTCATGTGGTCCTAGGGAAAAGAATGAGAGCAGCTCACGTGTTGCCAGCACTGTTTACTCATTATTTCCTTTTGTACTCATGCTTGCAGGATACAGCTGGTCTTCCTTCTCTCTTTCAAGTTGCATTGCTCACACTGTGGTATATTGGCACTGGTGAGGCTGGAGAGTAACTCTGGAAGAACCAAGTAAAACTTAGGTGACTACAAACAATTCTGTAGCAAGAAGTGCATTCCTGTCTCCCAGTTGCAAAGAGGAAGGCTCTGGGAATAAGAAAGTCATCCACCCAAGGTTCTTGCACCACCCTTTGCAGATGCTATCACCCAAAGCAACGTGTCATTCAGACAAACAGGGGCAGCACAAGGAGCAAGGACACCGGTCTCAGTTCCATGGCAGAGCACAGAAAATACATTTTCAATTGTGAGAGAACAGATCTGCACATTGTCTTGTAGGTGATTTTTTTTTTCCAGCATAATGACTACCTGGTCTATACATGTAATTGTGATATAACAAATAGCATCAATATCCACACAATTAGCAGCCCACATGTTTTTGAGCTGCTTGCCAGCCCTCATTCCTTGTTTTGAAAAAAACTGTTTTCTTCTTGCCCTGCTTCATTTTAGAGCAGGAAAATGAGTATGTTCTTCCCCGACCGTATGAATTATCATTCCTGTACAAAATGGGGTATTTTTTTTTCCTTTGGTCCTCCCTTGCCATGTGCATTTCTACAGCAGATTATGCAGACGGTCCCTGGCAGCTCCTGCTGCAGATGCCCTGGGAAGCCCCAGGAGCCCCAGCTCACCCTGCAGTGGCAGCAGCACAGCCTCAGAGCTCCTCAGGACATTCTGGTTTCTTTGCCATTTGCAGTCGTCTCCTCAGTGCATCTGCTTCTTATGTGAGCCATGGCCTGCTTCAGAGCTCTCAAAACCAATTTCTCTGTTTCCGTCTCAGTAGGTACTGAAAAAAATGCATTTACTTTATTCTTCTGGAAAGACTCCTTTCAATTTGCACTGGAACAGGAATTCCAGTCATAGTTCAGTTCTGAAAGAGAGAGTGAGCTGACAACACATAGTGAGAATGGAGGTCACAGAGTTGTAAAATAATTGGGAAATACAACAAAGGAACCTCAAAAACCAAACAAAAGGGAGACACAAAAATTTGTTTTAAATCACAATAAAGCTATTGCTAGAAATGTTGCGGGAGATAAAAACACCCATCTGGTGTTATTCAATGAAATATTAATGTTAGCTTCTGAACATTTTGCAAGGTTTGACTACGGCTGTGCTCCAGTTCCCTATCAATGGAACACAAACACCAGCCGGCCTGCTGCCTTGTGAGGAACTGCAGTCCTCTGCGGGTTCTTTGGAAAACGCTGTGCAAATAATTTGCTCCCACAGTTGGATAAGTGTGAAGGTGCTTGTGCACACATTGTTTCAGAGCATGTAAGAGCACTTGTGTCAACCGGGAGAAAAGCTGGGAGTTGATCAAGGATATTTCTTCGTTACAGTCACCTTTGCTCTCTACAGGCAACTTCAGTCATAGGCTCTTCCCCGTGGATCCCTTAACTCCTCTTGGTTTGCCAATTTTGTCCTACACTGTCTATGTTTTCTTTAGACATGCATTCCTTAGTTCCTCCACCCCCTGTAGCCTTAAGGTTGCCTATAAGTAACAAAATCAGTATGGACTGCACTAATTTTAGGATCATATTTTTATTGACCTGAAAATGTACCAGTAGAACAATGAGTTGAGGTATAATTTATTAAATCAATGCGTATTATGCAATCACAGTCAGCTGTACCTAGCTGCCATTCCTACTAGGTGCTGTGCAACCGTCCTTTAAATAGTGCAATGTGCTGTACAGTTGTATTTCAAAGAACCCTGCCAAAATGCTTACACTCTGTAAGGTCTATGTGCAGTGATAAAAAGATGAAGGGCTTCATTTTTTGGAGGCTCAATGACAGGTATCCTCTATTTGCAACATTTTTTAGAAGAAATTCTAATATTTTTTACTTCAATACAATTGGCCATTTGACTTTATAGGTCCTCTTCCAACTGCTCAGAAAACAAAGATGTAAAAAAAGGAAGAAAATTAAGAAACAAAGAGATAATTTTAAGATTAATTAAATTAAGGAAACATAAAATAATTTCAGATTCAAGTTCTCACGTCTTTCTTAGACTTTTCTAGTTTAATGTAGTTTAATATGCTCTTAAAAGAACTGTATTATATAGGAACTATATAAATTAGGAATATATAGGAATAAATAGGAATTATAAAGAACTGTTTATATAGGACTTACATAAAAATTTGGGGCTTTTACACAACAGTTTAATAGCCATTCCTTTTGGTTAGTTTATGACGAAGTTCTGCTGCTGAATAGCTTGAACAATACAACAGCCAGATGGTCTTTGATAAAACATTAATGAGGCCAGATGGTTCATAATAAACTATTATGGAAAAAGAATTTTGAGACACGCAAAAAATGTTATCTATCCCTATGTCTTCATTTACAATTATCAT
Organism: Anser cygnoides; assembly: GCF_040182565.1. Taxonomy (NCBI): domain Eukaryota; kingdom Metazoa; phylum Chordata; class Aves; order Anseriformes; family Anatidae; genus Anser; species Anser cygnoides. Next base: position 34,991,090 of record NC_089874.1, on the reverse strand, counting down.
AAAAGAAACAAAGTTCTGTGGCTGCCATCTAATCTACATTTTAAAGTTAGGAGCACTTAGTTTGTGCAGCTTCATGCAAACTGCCTTCCATGTTATTGTTGGAGGCATCACTAGATGATTCCTTAGGTAACCACAATCTGTTAGACATGATCCTAGCCTAACTTTTCTAACAATTTCCTAAAATTATGGGAAAATCATCAAATGATCACAAGGTTTTCACAGGATGATCTTTACAGAGTTACAGCCGCCCTAAAATACAGTCATAGCAGAGATAAGGAGCTTTTTCAGAGACACAGGTGAGTCCTATGCCAGAAGATATTTTCTAGGAAGGTAAAACCTGGAGCACCTTCCCTATGAGGAAAGGCTGAGAGACCTGGGTCTGTTCAGCCTGGAGAAAAGAAGACTGAGAGGGGATCTTATCAATGTTTATAAATACCTGAAGTGTGGGAGACAGAGGGATTTGGCCAACCTCTTCTCAGTGGTTTGTGGGGACAGGACAAGGGGCAATGGCCACAAAATGGAGCACAGAAGTTCCGCACCAACATGTGAAGGAACTTCTTCACGGTGAGGGTGCCAGAGCACTGGAACAGGCTGCCCAGGGAGCTTGTGGAGTCTCCTTCTCTGGAGATATTCAAGGCCCGTCTAGACGCTTACCTGGGCAACCTGCTCTAGGGAACCTGCTTCGGCAGGGGGGTTGGACCCGATGATCTCTCGAGGTCCCTTCCAACCCCTACAGTTCTGTGATTCTGTGAAATGTAGTACCATTTCCCTCTATGCTGACAACAATACTCCACATACCGAGAGCTGAGTTACACTGAACATGTCTGTCTGTCTCATTCTTCTGCATGTCCCAGTGTGGCACTCTCCAGTTGCTCTTTTCATGGCACTAAAAGTGCCACTATCAAACCCCTTTTTCCTCATGCTGTTCCATAAGAGCAGCAGAGATGCACCTGACAATGAAACAGATCACCTCTAAATTGTGGCCAAACTCATCTCCTGGGCAAAATCTTCAAATGTTTAAAGATGCTACCTTCCCACTGTCTTCCTGAAGAGCTTAATGGGCAGAAGCTCACATAAAGGGGTGGAGAAATGCAGCAGAAAGGCTTTCTGGCTACTTGGAGCTCTCACAGTCCCTTCTGGCTTACTGTGCCCTCCCATTTAGGGTCTCCACTAAGCACGATTCAGTAACTTACTGTTTGTTAAGCCTGTCACTGAGTGCTGGCGCTTTGGAAGGGGCTGATGACAGACGTACCAGCGGGACAGCAAGAAGGCTGATGTTTGCAGCAAGAAATGTCTCTCAGCACCAAATAGTATAGGTGAAAAATAAAGAACATCCCACCAAAACAGCAGATGAGTTGTAATGTAAAATACAAATGAGGCTGGTTAGTTGATTTGAAACAAACAAACAAACAAACCTGTTCAGATTTTTGTTCCTGCAAAAGGAAATGAACAGGAAAAAAATGAGTTCATTCTCTTCATGGTGATTTGGCTTATGATGGTGGACACCTTTAGAAAGATTTGCGTCACCAAGTATCCTTGTTTTTTTTTGTAAATGGAACCACAAATAATTTCACACTTCCTTTTCTACATTTTCTCCATAGAACCGAAGCCAACAGGTCATTTTGCAGCCAGTACGAGGGGTTAAATAAAGCCTGGCATGCAACAACAGAGAGCTCTGGACAACTTCCTGACATTTCAATAGAGAGGCTGAATTTTAGTATGCAATCTCTCGCTGCTGCAGCCTAAAACAACTCCGTGATGGCTACAAGGACCATTAGATGGACAATATACCATTAGTATGGCTCTTAATGCCAACCCTGTGAAAGCATTTTAAAAAGTTTTTAAGATGAAGAGACAAAAAACAACCATTTAAGAAATTCCCCTTTGCAGATAATTTTGGACATATACACTGTGCTAATGTCAATGACTGCAAAATATAAGAACCGATTATGCCATTACACCAAAAAAAAGTAAATCTAATAAATAGTGCTTATAGGGTGCAAAGACTTCTGTAACTGGTAGGAATAACCATTTTGCAATGCTGACATCTGGTGGTGCTCAATGATTTCTTTTCTTAATATCATGTCTGAGGAATTTCACGGAGGTATTTAAAGAGCATGCAACTATTCTGCTTTTTTTCCTTTCAGCCTACTATCTGTTGTGTCATATCGGTGACTACTTACAGGCGATGTGTATTCATTTTTTAAAATGTGGCTGTGAAGTTCTTGTGTAATTTGTCTGTCCCACTTCACTTACTTAAAAAAGATAGCCAAATCTTGTCCATTGCCAAAGGCAGTTTGTCACACAGGCAAAATTTTGTTTTTCTCCTTCTGCACGTTTTACAAGAGGATCTTCTAAAGCAGTAGCAATGCAGAAGGATCTTCTAATGCAGAAGTGATGCACTTCATGTTGTGGCTCTAGAGATTCAGTGTGTGGCTGACAGATCCCAGCGCAGACCACACTCAACAACTTGTATTTCTCTGATACTACATTCTCCCTGCTGACTTCCCAGTTAGTCATGAAATAACTGTGTGCTGCAAGTTTTGGCTGTGCAGTATACCTGAAGAGCATTTTCATGAAGACTGAATGCTCAAGGCATGTGTTCAATTCTAAATGTGTCCCATTTGCAGCCAGTTTTGATATCAGCCTTTGAAACCTTTAGGTTAATTGCTGCATGGCCCCAAAACTGTCTGTTAATGCCCAGACCAGGTTCTGTCTCTTCTAATTAATGTGAAGCATCTTAAAATTATCTTACGCTGGCTTGTGTCTATCTTGAAAAGATGGAAATTTCCTTGGTGCAGGTGCCCCTTAATTGGTGCACACCAAACCACCAGTAACATCCTTAAACTGACTGGCAAGTTTCACTATTTTCGTCTCCTCCCTCCCCAGAGAACATTTCCATGATAATATGTTTCAGTGCCACTTCCTGGCTTGATTTCTCAAAATCTGCTTTAGCAGACACTTGCATTGGAAATGAATGACACGTTGCCACTCCACGGGTAAGCACGTGATTGCTGATGAAATGTGCTGTTACTAGCCACTGGAGGAGATTATGACTGGAGCTAGTGATTCTGCAACTCGGTGGTGATCCTAGAAAGTGACTTGTAGGTGCTTTTTCTCACGATGAGGCTCTAAGCGTGGGTTTATTTTTTTTTTCTATTACCCCATAAAAAAAATAAATTATCACATATGCAGATACTTACTTAGTAACATTCAGGTTATTTGCTCTGTGAGCAGGTGCAGCCTAAGAAGATAAATCTATTTATCATTGATTCACTGAGGGTGTCACTTAGGAGAATCAGAAAGGGATGACAGACTAATATCTGCTAAAATTAACTGGAAGTTTTGGATGATGTATGTAGTTAACAGAATGGAAGACATGGATACTACTTGCCCAATATACATTAACTGTTACCTCTCGCTCAGGACTGTTCATTTAAGGGCATCCAGCGTTCAACTTTTCTTCTAAAGGCCAGGCTTTGCTCCATTAAGATCTGGTGCTTCAACATTTGTGACCATCCCCCACAGTCCCAAATGCTCTCTCTTTGACCTAGAAGTGAAGAATCTGGCTTGTGGCATGGTTCACTTGGAAAATATTTCCTTGATGCTCAGTAAATATCTTGAAGAATTACTCCTTATGTTTCCATGGACTCATCAATTTCTCCCTGGACCAGTCCTATCGTAAGCACTGAATTTCTATTATTCTGGTGTTGCCTTGCTTTCAAAGAGGTGAGCTACAGTCACTGAGCTCACTGTATTACACTACACTTCATAAACCCGTCTACCACACTCCATTGACTGCATTCCTCATTTTCCAGTGCTGTTCAAGGCTTGAACCAGACTGAGAACCAGAAAACTTGTCTTGGGAACTCCCATTTGGACTGGGGCTTTGACTGGACTCCAGCCATGCCAACAGCACTGACCCCAACGTTGCAAATCTGCAGCCGCACACACAGCAGGGGCATTGCCTCCAGCAGATTTCATACACAAGGTGTTGATCCTCTGACCGTCAGCAATCCCAGTCAGGTTTGAGAGGATGTCTCAGGAATTTTGTATGTAATTATGTCATAAAATGCCATCATCTGGCAGTTCTCAGGGAAAAGCTGCCTGTGCTATGCGACTGGAAGCAACGTAGCAAAATGAACCGTCCCCTCCCCTGGCTGAGCTGACAGGAAAATCCAAGCCCTCCGCCTCAGCCCCCCTCAGGGCCATGCCACCACACGGGGGTCCCTGCCGCACACACAACCACCCCCGGCACCAGGGCTCAGCGGGCAGCGCCCGCCATGACCGGCAGCCCAGACCCCAGTGCAGCTGCCCTTCAACTCCTGAGGAAGGTGAGGGGCACGGGCAGCCAGGAGGAAGGCGATGGAGCCAGGGACTCCGTGGAAGCCGCCCTGGGGCTTCGCTAGCGGACAGCAACAGCTCCCCTCACCCTGCCGGGCCCAGCATCCATCTGCTGGGCGGCGGCCGCTGAGCCACAAAATGGCGGCGGCGCTCGGTCCCGCCTCACCCCGCGTCCCGGGGCGCCGGCACCCGGGCGGGGCTTTGCGCCTCGCCTCGCCCCGCCGCGGTGCTGTCCGTCCTCGCCGGCCCTCGGCGCTGGCCAGGAGCCCCCCTGCTCCCGGTGCTGCCCCGGGCTCCCCTCGGGGCATCGCCCCCTGCGCCTCGCATCGCATCGGGGCGGGGCGAGGCGCATCCCCGGGGCGCGGCGGCGGGGATCAGCGGGGCAGCCGTGAGTACCGGGGCGGGCCCGGGGAGGCGGAGGGGCCGGCAGTGCCGGCAGTGCCCCTGCTGAGCCCCCTTTTCCCCGCTGAGGGGCTGAGGGAGTGGGGCCACAGTGGGGTCCACAGCCCGCATCCGAGCCCTGCTGCCCCGTGTGCGCGGGGCCGCCCCTGTCAGGTACCGCTGCGGCGGCCTCGGGGAAAAGCCAGGCTCTGGTTTCCCTTCCGTGCCTGCCCGTATGCCACCCGGCTGCTTTAAGGAAGCAAAAAAACCCAGAACCCAAACCGCAAACCCTAGAGGTTGAATCACTGCAAATCACGCGTGGTGCAGGAGCGTCGGAGGGGAAGCGCAGCACTTGGGTGCCTGCTGCCGCTGCCTCAGTGCCGGGCTTGGTGAGGGCGGCACATGGCTGCGTGCCCACACGAAGCGCCTCATCCCTCAGGGCCGGCATCACCGTCTGCCCCGACCCCAGGTGTGCAGCTGTGGGGTGCTGCGAGGTGAGCATCCCCAAAATGGGACCTGGTGGGATGGTGGCAGCTGGCCTCGGGGTGAGGGCACCATGGCCCTTGTGGCAGGGCACGTTAAACCCGGGGGGGTTCGTGTGGCACCAAGTCATCTGAGGCACGTGCTGGAAGATCCTCAAGGCTCAGAAGAGAGAGCTTGTGAGCTTTTGTGGCTTTTTGTTTAAATATAACTTATCTAGAAAGCAGGCAAAAATAACTTTAAGGTTTCGTAATAAAATACATGTACTGCTTGCCATCTCTTGCTGACTTCAGGAGCCTTTCAGGACAAGCTCTGACTTGGTTAGAATTCAGAGGGTGACACATGGTAAAGTTAAAGTCTGGCAGCTCTTCTGACTGCATGCCTACTGCTTGGTCCTCTTCGGTCTGCAAGAGTTGTCCTTAGCATGCCTTTACGACAAAATGTGACCTATTTGGTAGTCCAGTTGTCCCTCACTTCCCAAGTTGCCTGTGGACTGTGGTGTTCTGGGTAACCTTACATTGAATGGAAAAAAGGTGTTGGTTTGGGGGGTTTTATTGGTATGTTTTGTAAAGTGCATGTGTATACAGAATGTCAGAAATATTGGGCAGCTGTTCAGAACTTCTGTGCTGACAAAGGTAAAATCTGATTATTCATTAAATGTTTTTTTCAGATCTAATGATCTACTATATTGAGTTACGGAGCTGTGGTAAATGAAAGAAGCAGGGTAAGGTTTGTTTCTTTGAATAATCGGTAAAGTTGCTGTAAATATCTTTACATGATCTCATCCTGTTCATTGAATAATCTGCCCATAGCCCAGGTTCAGGCTAATTTAAAATTTTTTGGTAGGCGAGCAAGCTACTCCTCCATCCTTTTCTGCTTTCACACCTAGCTATCAATCTGCAAGAGTGAATTCACTCTGACAAGCTTTTCCTACCAGCTTTGATATCTTCCTTTTTAATTCTGCCAAACCAAGCATGGTTCTAACAAAGCTTTTCAGAGCAAGAAACAGCAAAAGGAGAGTTTTCTTAATGCTGTGTCTGTGACCACTCTGTGATCATTTGGTCAGGATGCCCTCGATCCTGGTAGTTGTATTAACTCTCAGTAGTGTGTCATTTTGTGAATGAGTGAAACAAGATACTCGGGTGCATTTTAGGGTGAATGTTAAAGGCACTATACCCAAACAAATATAATTTGGATAGAATATTGTTACTTTGCAGGTACTGCTGCACCAGCAAATACACTCATTGCAAAGACAGTCCCAATGCAGCAAAGTGTAGGAGACGTTGATATTGTCATCCTGATGCTAAAGACAGTACCAGCTATCCTACCTGGTGAGCCTCTGCAGTTTTCATAAGCACTCTGTGGTCTTTCTCAGATGTCCGTTTTGTCCACCAAAAGCCTGGTAACTGTGAGCGAAGTGAAACCACCATGAATAAGAAAGGAGTTTTATAGAATGGTGTCATTGGTTCTTCTCATGAGATTTAGTGAGTGTGTAACAGAAAGACAAATCACAAGAACTGTGGTGGTTTTTTTTTCCTTCTCCAATATCTCTTCTCATAAGCTCCTTAGGATTGGTGGGCTTTTTTCATTTAAGACAGTATGCCCACGTGAGTCCATTGTGTCGAAATGGGATCAGAATGAATGAGCAATCAATCACATAAAGCACAGAAATCCTTGAAGAAAGGGAACAGTGGCTAATGCGGGGCAAATTGCCGTGATGGTCCCCTCCATTACAAATCAGTCATCTGGTTAGTTGTGAAATATAAAGTCATATAAAAGAAGTCCCCAAACCCTCCACCCTCGCTGTTTTTCTTTTTTTTCTTTTTTTCTCTGCTGCAGTAGAGCTACATTGCTTAGTAAAACTACATTACACTGAGATTAAAACGGGGGAAATTTATGGAGAATAAATTTAAGAATGCAAAAATCAAACTCAGTTTAGAGCCTAGGAAAAGGTAAGGGAAAAAGAAAGTCCGTGGAAATACTCCCAGTATGTATAGCTGGGACTGTGCTGCGAGTTTGTTGTAGCCTCAGTTTATTATGAAAGCCTCAGAAGACTTAAGTAAAATGTTAGGAGACTGACATTGTTCAGATCCTTTCCCTCGAAATGTTGTTGGGAAATGCCCTTTACTTGTTTACGTGGAGAACTAAGAGTGGGCAATGGGGGTTTCATAGGAACCTCAACATGAATTGGTAAATACTGTATGAAATACTATCTGAAATGGGATTTCGGGAAAGCTAAGCTTCTATGTGCAGAGAAGGGTTTTCTTCTCTCCTCCAACTGATACTAAAACATGAAGCCTGTATTCCAGCCACTAGTATCTTTACTTGGTTTTCCATTTTCCCTCAATTGTGAGTGCTCTCTGCAATATCTTTTTGCTTGGTTGTTTGAAGTTTGTCTTAGCTAATTCTGGCCTGTGTTTGTAATGGACAAACCTAACTAATCTCTTTGAAGTAGGACAGGTGATTAATTAATGGAAAACATGTGGGTAACCTATTTTAAAGAAAAGAAATGGGCAGCTAGGACATCCTAGGCTCATAGTTGAACTTTACAGTGTCAGCTGGAGGATTCAAAGGAGTGCTGCCAACTAAAAAAGTAGAAATAGCAAGTAAAACAGCTGAAGAAAAATCTGATGAGACTAAAAAAACAGTTTTTTAGATTTGCATGTTTAGCACTCCTGAATGGTAATTTTTACCATTTCTTCTGTGACTTAAGCAAACTTTCTTGTTAATACAGCGAAATGCATTGCTTGGGATAAAGGAAACCTTACGCAAGAAGAGATGCCAGTATTTTTAAATTTACGACAAATTTAAGAGCTAGAATAAGGTAATGTAAGTACCTGTTTAGCAGATATGAATAACAGTTGCAAGCAACATATGTTTTATTTAGCTGTATTTACTCTAATGGGAAACAGAAAATTGGAAAACACTGGAGGTAAAAGGTTCAGAAGGGAAAAAAATGAAACGGGACTTTCCAGGGGCAGAGTTCAGAAAGAGAACTTAGTTACAAAGCTGCCAGTATAAAAAGCAATATTTGTTGCTTTTTATAGAGGATTTTTTACTATCCCTGTATGTGTTAACACACTTAAAACAATCAAGATAATCTGTATGAATAATATCCAATTACCTTCTATGGACTAAGACAATTTAATGTTAGGTAATAAACGAAGGAATCCGTGGAGAGGCAGGAATCCTGTGCCATTGCACCTGTGTTCTTGTGATCCTCGGAAGTCTCCTCAGGGTGCTCATTACTAGACACTTTTTCTTAGAACTTCAGGTAGGTTATGTAAGGTTTTTTTGTTTCTTTTCCTCCCTAGCAAATGAATTATCCATGGGTGTTCTTTGAAGGAATTTTTCAGCTTTAGATTTTAATACTTCCTTTCGCACATATCTTGCTTTCTTCATTATCTGCGTGGTCATGAATTTCATGATTATTGTAATGTTAAAGCCTTCCATATCCTGTTTGCAGCGCATTGTTCGTATTCGTTGCTGCTTATTTAAAATTTAAACTAAAATTGTTTCATCTGTTACTGTGAAAACTTTTTTACTTTGGGGAATGTTGCTTGGACTGTCAGGATTCCCAACTCAGAGTGGAAAAGATGAGGTGAAAACAGTAACTGTTCCTGTATTAATACTGTGAAGAACTTCTTAAAGTGAAAATGTAAATATTTGTACTTTCCCACTGTAGTTTTGAAAAACAGATTCATTCTTTCAGGCTCTAAATGATTCTCCAAGATGTTTGCAAAAGCAACAAAGAATTTTGTGAGAGAAACAGACAGTGGAGGTGACTTGATCCCTGTCTCTCACTTGAACGCCTCAGACAAGCTGCAGCTTCTCAGCTTGGTTACAAAGAAGAAGACATTCTGGTGCTGGCAGAAGCCCAAGTATCATTTCTTGACAGTCTCCTTGAGTGATGTGCTTACAGAAGACAAACCTATAAAACCAGGTAAAGCCATACTCGGGCAGCACTGTTATTGTGTGTATAAAAAGCATGCGAAGCCGAATCTTTTTGTTATTCTCAGTCATGTTACTAGAGGGCTCTTTTCAGAGGAATGCTCTGAAGTATTTTCCATCCTTAGGAATGAGATGGCTAGATCTTTTTCTCACTTGACTATTCATTTAGCTAAAAATAATACTAAGAAATGTTTAAAAAAAATGTCTAGATGGACTACTGCAACTGAGTGCTGAAGGCTGTCAAGCCATACAGCGCTGCCATGCTGTTTAATAGCAGTGCTGTCTGCAGCCTCAGGAGCTCCCCTAGAGTATTTTGGGGAGTTTTCAGTGTGTCTTAGTAGCGTGAAACTGTGCAGTGCTCCAGGTGAAAAAGCACCGAACAAACTGTTCTACTGGTGATAGCAGACCAGCGAATGCTTGCAGCTGTTATCACGGCATCCTTTCTTCTTGCACAGACAGTTAAAAAAATAGTTATCCTTGTCTTTATTTCTCCATCCAGCTGCACCAGTGCTAGACAGGTAATAGGAGTAATGATCTGGAACCCTCTATTTCTGGGCATGACATAATTGTGAATGTAGGTAAACAGATAGTTACTTATGCATAGATTTTAATTGGAGCTCAGAAAAGAAGCTGAGTCTGTTCTCTGGGTTATAGACGTATGAGATTCAGAGTTTGATTTAAGCCAATTAGATGTTTCCACTGGTTTTCAGTGAGCTTTGGGACAGGCTGATAATGAGATATGTCAAGATAATGGCAAAATATTCAACCTATTATAAGCAGATCTACTTCATAGTTCTCCCTTGTTGCTGAAGTAAATTTCTGCCATGCTTTTTAAGTCTTCCTTAGCATCTGAGCTCAGCATTTCGCTCACCAGATGTTTTCCTAAAATGGCAAAATATGGAAGATAGCTGAGCAAAGGCGATAAAAATACGGAGCAAGCAGAAGTTGCAGAGCTGTGACCTTCCCTATTTACCTGTTGAGTACTCTTCTTGCCTTCATTAACGTTAACTGTTTGTGTTTTCTGTTAGTTCTTGTTTTTCTGATGACTTCAGGACTGTTTCAGCGCTTGTCTTCATGGGTAGCAATTGGTTTTATTCTTTTCCTAGTGATTGTGGAGTCTGACTTTGCAAAATACATGGGGAAATTTGAAGATTTTGTTCAAGGAAGTATTGAAACTTCGTTTGGAAAGATCAGCCTGGGAGCTGGAGGGAGGGGCTATGTGGAAAGCCAGTCCTCCTTTGGAAACCTGAGGAAGCAGGAGATTGACTTGCAGCAGCTTATGAAAGACGTCAAGGACAGGTATGCTTCAGATGTGGGCATTGCAATGGCCAAGAAAGATTTGTTCTGGGATAAATGTGTGAACCAGATCTGCAAAATTGGTATGCATCTAGTGTCAAAAAAATAACATCAGTCAAGATTTAGAATCTTGTTTCTAAGAGTAGATAGAGTGCTACAGAAGAATATACTAGAATAATTTGTATTTAGAACAGTAAGCTTTCACTTGGTTTTCTGGAGTGTTCCCCGCTCTGTTCAAATAAATAATCTTCCTGTAGCAAATCAGATTTACTTCAATGTATTTTGGGATTATAATCCTGCATGCAACTAAATACTTAGAATTATTTTCTACACTCAGAAGACTATTTAAGTGTATATGTAACTGTAAATAAGTTGCTTGTTAAAATACATTTATCTGGTGTAAGGACCTGAAAGATGCCAGTGAATTGCTCGCGTGCTAGACTTGGAAACAGGCTGAGACGCTGACATCTGATGAAGAAGATATTCATATACACAGTCCCACGGGACTGTTAAGTGGGTGTGGCAGTGACATAGTCCAGTTTAACGTGTGTGTGTGCCTTAATGCAAGGAGCTAGTTCTTGGTTCATGGAATAGATGCTCAGAGCTTATTTAAAGCTTGTGACGCAAATGGCGTAATTGATAGAGAGTGAGTCTGGCTTTTGTTGGGTCACTGAAAGTGATGAGGATAGCAGATTTTTTATTATTTTTTTTTTCTTCAGCATAATTCTGAGGCTTACTGGAAATTGTGGCAGTTCCTTACAAATAAAACTCTAGTTACTACTTCATAAATATTCTGCGATTTATGAGAGAACTTGTGCATGGGTGCTAGCTTCCGTCTCCTTCATGGAGCATCGTGTGGAACTGAGGAATTCAGCATGCAAGAATGTTGTTGCCTAGAAGTTAGTGATTTGGGATGCAAAGTGTTATGGTACTAGGAGGATGTTTACTGGTCAGTCCTTTTGGGAGGAAGGTCAGTTAAGTGCTCTTGATTTCCTCTAATTACATACGTTGCTTGTGCTTGTTATAGAAATAATAAAGCAATAATTGGTCTAAACTAAATTGCAATTGAAAGTGTTCTTGTATTAGGCTGTTTAAGTTAAAGCTAGAGATAAACAACAGAAAGCACATGCAAAAATGTCAAAGCTGGTACGTCTTCTGTACCGTCGTGTGAGTGTTCAAGGTTCAGAAAGCTGGAAGTGCTGAGTGGCAGCAAATTGGTTTCTTGTCAGTTCTCAGGTGAACCTTAAAAAGGATAATCCTGCTGATCTTTAATTAGATTCCAGATGCTGCATTGGCCCTCCTTTTCAGAAAAGGGATGACAGCTGAAGGATGTAGGATGAGATCCCTCCTGATTTGCAAAAGCAGTGTCATTTTGCATACAGAACACACTTATTAACATAATATGCAACAGAAAAATGAATGGTCCCTTTAGGTTTATGAACTTCACGTATTTTATGATGCATTATTCTTGCTTTTTGTATTACTTTGTGCTTGCTAGTTCAGAGTACTGAAAAATACTGGTTTTAGGGCAGAGTCCTATGCTTTAAACTAGTGGTTTATCTAGTGGGTAGCATCCCTGCACATGGCAGGGGGGTGGAATTCCACGATTTTTAAGGTCCCTTCCAACCCGAGCCATTCTGTGGTTCCTGTTTTCAGTGGCTTGACCATTCCTGAAGTCTCACTGTGGTGCAGATGTTTCGTTATTTATTCTTTATAACAACTTAAGCATTTCTGAGTATGATGAGACAAACGTTCATCACTTTTCTACCAACTATGCCACGTGAGCAATACAAAGTCACAGTATGTTGAGAGACAGCATTGAGTAAAATCAATTGTGTGCCTGCGATTTAAAACCTCAGGAGGATGCTGAATAGAAAATAGAGAAGCTGTGTCACTTGCACTCTCACAAGTCTTTGGTATTCTTGAGGAAGTTGTTCTATAAAGTAATTGCCAGGTTATTCTGTGGGGAAAATGGTGAAGTGCCATCAGTAAGCTGACTATAGCAGATACTTTGTTCTGGTATGACAGTAAAAAGTAGGTCAGAGAGTTTACATTTGAAACAGATTAACAACGGAAGTATGTGTCTGTGCTTGGTGTGCAGTGCCTGGGCGAGGGCTGGTAGATTTTACTCTGGCCCTGTGTTAGAGGTCTTTATTTGAGAAGGGACAAAGCTGGGTAAAGGCTGATGCCATGCAACGAGCAGCATTTGTCTGGAAGACATCAGCCTACTGCTGCATGTTACAAATGAAGTGGAGAAGACAGAACGCGCAGAGGATTTCTGGAAAGCAGTTGAGCGATGGTTTGAAGGCAGGCATGTGGATGTTGGGGAGGAAGTTGTGTTTGGAGGTTTGAGAGCACGCCACCCATGTCTGGGCAGCCGGGAGGGGAGGAGCGTTGAGCTGGCGTTGCTCTGTGCAGGACAGAAAAGGTTCTTCACTCACATGGGTAGCTTGGACTAGGAGGGTTTGAGTGTGAGGGTTGAGGGCTCTGGTGTGAATAGTCCGGCCAGAGACCTGCCCCGCAGGGGAAGACACTCAGTCTCGGCTGTGGGTTTTAGAAGTGCGAGCCTTAAGCTGTGAGAGCCTGCTGTGTGGCCAGGTGTTCTCTGTATTTCTCTTGCCTTCCGCTGGTTTCTCCCTTTCTCCTTTTTTTTCTGCTTCTGATCTGCAGCAACCTGCCTTTGTGCCTGTTTATTCTCCACTCTTTTCCTCATGCAAGAAGAAGAATGTTGAATAAAAGTAGTGGAAGCGTTTGCGTTGTAGGATAGTGGAAGTGTTAAATCCAATCAGATGTAAAGAGTGAAACCACAACTCAGATTCTTTTCTGCTCGTGTTTGACCTGTGGAGCTTCCAGCATAGTAAATCATCGACCTCAGGAAGGTTATTTAAGAAGAACAAGTTATCAAACGGAAAACCATAATCCTTATCTTTGAAACGATCTATATTTATACAGTTTTATACTGTGTGCATTGATAACAGCAAACCAACATCTCATTTTACTTGATAGTGTTTTCTTTTGTGTACTTCAGCTTCTCAAGTGGGGAAAGAGTGCAGTAACATAGCACAGGTCACACAAGGCTGCTGAGCGCTCCTGTACAATAGGTGGTGAAAGATGGGAAGAGTGAGGGTTGCAGAGCAGAAATAATAGCTTTGAAAAAACACCTGTTTAAAAAAAAAAAATCGCTTCCATGTGACCCCACGACTGTGTTCTCAGGGATTTAACTCAACCATCTTGCTCATCTTGCTGTCCTTGATATTGAGAGTTATGGTAGCAAATGAGTTTGGCCCTTGCAAAAGCGCCCTCGTAGATTCAGCAGCCATTGCCCTGCAATATTTTAAGCTTTGCTTTGACTGTCAAACTTTAACCCTGTGGCATTTTGCCCTTGATGCCTCTTTTCAACGATAGTTTAGATAAGCCAGGTGAAGGGATGCAAGACACGGACTCCTGCTGGCTCTTGAACAGGAGACCTTTATTGCCATTTTTTACCACTACATATACTTTCCCCGTAGCCCCACGTGCTGTCCGCACGCCCAAATCTGTCATACAATTGGTTAGAGACCCTCAGACACGCGCCTCGAGCCAGCCAGCAATTGGCCACTGCCCAAAGCTCATCTTTAACACTGTAGCCAATTTACTTTATCTCGACCTTGCTCAAGTTTTTGGTTCTACAGCTGTTTTCCTCATTATCTCTAACTCAGGGACGTGTGAAACTGCACAAAGCTCCCTGCGAATTCCTTTCCCACAGCCAGGTATTTGTTTTACCTCATCTTGTCTCCTGTTTGAGTCACTGTCCTGTGCTTTCCTGTGAGAAGCGCAGAGCGTTTTCTTCCGTTGGCTGTCCTGTGACACCCGTGGTGTGCCCACACACACAACACCACGGCCTAAGGCACCTCAGGGCAGAAAGCTCAGTGCCAGAAGTCTGGAGGAGAGCATTTAAAGAAGAGGCTGCTCATAAGGGTGTGTGGTTTTAAACTCCCTAAACCCAGTGGGGAGAGGCATTTCTGCTGTTCTTCAGCCGAACTTCAGAGCCAGGAGCGCAAGGGGATCTGAGCCAGTCCCACCTCGGACAGAATGTAGAAGTAAATGGAAGAGAAAGTCTCTGAATTATTTTGGTTGTTCATTTGGATAGGATTAAATCAGGCTTTGATATCCCTCATGTTAACGTTCATTCAGAAACTGCAAACCTGCTTCATCTGTGGTTTTCTGCCTTTGATTGTCTTGTTTCTTTTGCTCTTACTCACAAGTTTGTCACCCTCTAAAGCAGGCAAAAAATACGTCATATGAAAGCAACTGACAAATTGCTTTTGTACTTCTTCATTATATTTCTTCACCTGTGGCTTCTTAGGTCGTATGTTAGAACTTTGAGTTGTCTGTGCCTTGATTTATATTTTCGGGATGCTTAGCCCACCTCTTCAGAATCATAAATAAATATTGTGAAGGATATGATAGGCTTGGTGGTCTTCTACGAGATGCGCTGATAATGAATAGCTCCAGTTTGGCAGACACTTGTAAGAGCAGCAGTGTTTGCGATAGCCTGACATTTCTTCAATTTTTCTTAATCCAAAGATTCATTGCGTTCCAAGCATGAAGCATGGCTTTGCACCACAAGAAAAGAAGAGTTCTATTAATAATCTCAGGAACGTTTGGGGGTGATTTTCTAGTGGCTGCTGCATTGCTTCAGAGGTGTTTTCTTTCCCTTGTTTAAACAATCAACTTTAAGGTTTCCAGACAGTTCATTCCAACTGATTGAACTTTCCTATAAGCATGTAACTCTCCAGAGATCAAAAATTGCCTCGGGATATTTTTAATTTAATAAAGAGCCAAGCTGACTTCAGACTTATACAGATCACATAAATCCAAAACTCAAGATTCTAATAAATCTAAACCCTTTTAATTAAAAGTGGAGATATCTTGATTTAAATAAAGTAGAATCAGAACATGTGTTTCCATTGTATTTTTGGGGAATTGCCATTTAGCCCCATGAAAAGCCATTTACAGTAAAATAGAGAAGAAAAGACTTCAGCCAGGGGTAGCAATCTTTTAATCTTCCAGATGTCTTGCAAGAGTTATCCGTTCTTAGAAAATACGGCATCCCATGTGAGGACCTCTCCAGTGGGTATTTTGCAAAAGTATAACATAATTGACACATTTTAATCAGTCAAATACAGTTAAGTTGCTGTAACTTATCAGAAGGGCTGTTAACACCCCAGAAGATAGGGTAGTAAATTTTGTTTTCTGTTCTTAGAAAAGAATTTTGTCTTATAGTTTCTGGGCCATAGTTTTCTTTCTTCTGCTCATTCTGAAAAATACTCTATTGGAGAACAACTCCAGCAGCACTTAAACAAATGCTGAGTTATGTTCTGGAGTAGGGATGATTTTGTCCCTCCCAAGGTTATTTTTTCTTTTGACTGGGACAGTCCTGGTCTTTAATTTTAAATCATGAGGTCGTACAGTTAATTAACACAGGAGTTCATAGTGGGTGGTTTTTTTTAAGGAACCTTTTTCAGTCCCCACATCCATGAAATTTTTTGTCTTCCACCTCTAAGTATGTGGTCAGTGCTGATCATCTCAACCAGTTTAGGGTTTAAGTGAAGACCAGAACAGGTCTATAGCAAACTGTGAGGGTTGGCTTCAAGCTGTCACTCTCAGCGTTCATCCCTCAAGGAAAAACTGGTGACTCAGAATTTGGAGCAAGAATTTTCTTTTGTGTTATGTTCTTACATGTATTTTTGTGTGTGTGGTGAGGATTTTGATTGATTTTTTTTTTTCTGAGTAAGAGTTGCAGGTTAAAAACTTCTTCAGACAATTAAGAATATGTTTTTCTGTGTCCTATCAGTTTTTTTAATGGTGTCTCTTCTTGTTTCAGAATGATAAATATGAACAGTAGTTTACTGCAACGAGTAATAGAAAGAAAACGTGAAGTACTGTGCATCTTGAGAGAGAAGATAGTAACAACTCAAAAGTGTACGATAGCTGAACATACCCAGACAGAAGGAAAAATCAGTGGTCTGCTGGGATGCAGTACAAAAACAGTAAAGGTAAAAGATACTAAAAGATCTGTAAGGAATAGAATATTTGTCTAGTTAAACCGGCAGATTATCTGTGAAGAAACTCTGATTTCTCTTGCCAAATAGACTTCAGAGTATTTTTTGTTTTTCCTTAACATGTTAAACTCTCAATTGTAAGAAATCACCACGTTACTTGGTTGCGAAACTTCAGAAATACAAACTGCCTTTCCCGTTGCCTCACTGGCAAAAAGTGTCATCTTTTAGTGTGAGCCTGGAATGGGATTCCAATCAACACTGCAGCATTATGATTCAGTTTCTCTAGATTCCTGCCTACAGCAGACCATAAACCAACAATTCAGTGAAAGTTGAAGAGCAGAAAGCATTTGCTGAAGCAAATTCAGTTGAAAAGCCAAGTAATCATTTATCAAAAATGTTTGCAGTGTCTAGTGAGTTTTAATGCTTCTTGAGAAGCTGCTTGTTTTCTGTCATGGGAGTAGAGATTAACTGCGTAGTGAGGACATCTGAAAAATTGCTAGTGAATTGAGAGGGAATTACCAAAGTCAAAACGCATGCTCGTCCTGCGTAATTTTTTTCAAAGCTTCAGATGAATCACTTTTGCGTCCAGGGAGTCTCCAGTGGCAGACACGTGGAGTTCAACTGTCTGCGCAAGTGCCATCGTCCTGGTACCAGTCCCCAGCTGGGCAAAAGGGGTATCGGGATAGAAGAGGGTAGGGACGGATACTGAAGTGGGTGCCACTTCCATAGCGACACAGGGTTTCTGATTCACATGGCAAGAGCTGCACCTGAAGGTCAACTTTGTACTTGAACAGGGTAGCTGAGAGTTTGGGAGCTGCTCTTGGCACTTCAGTGCTTTTACCTCCCTGCTCATTTTGTGCTTCTTTCAGATGTTAGATATTGGATGTGCTTTAGTTAGACATCATAGAGTATGTTCTTTCTCTGTGTTTTTTTCCCTTACTCAATTTTGTGTTTAAGCTACACAACAGCTGAATCAAATAAACAGTGAATAAATGTCTTCTAGGTTTCAGTGAGTGACAGTGGAAGTACGGTGAAGGATTCCAGTGTGATCCTTGAGATTCCTCCTGCAACCACTATTGCCTATGGCGTGATTGAACTCTTTATAAAGTGCAATGGCCAGTTTGGTAAGTATAAAGCTCGTTTTCTGTGACACACCATACAACTGTGAAAAGAACTGTTGTGCGGAAAAGTTCTGTTGTGCAGAATGTTCTTTCATTCCCCTCCATGAACGAAGGTGTTGATGTCGTATAGTCCCTACTGCCTTGATAGTTATTTGTGTTGTGAAACGTAGCTCTTCTGATTTAGTAATGCTTTTTCATCTGTTTGCGTAAGTTATAGGCTCATAGAATAATTTAGGTTTCAGGAGTCCACGGGAGGTCATCTGACCCCAGGCAGGGCCAATTTTCAAAGTCTGATCCAAGTTCAGTGTTAGATCAGCTTGTTTGTAATCCTTGTCTGGTCAAGTTAGGAATGTCTCCAGAGATGCAGATTCCATAGCCCCTCTGGGCAGCGTGTTCTTATGTTTGACCACTATCATGACGATTTTTTTTTCTCCTTAATATTTAATGCAATTTTTCCTTTCTTTAAGTTGTCTCTCTTGCCTGTTCATCCCGTCATCATACAGAATAGCCTGGCTCTGCCTGCTGCAGGTAGCAATAAGGTGTATTTTCTTGAGGCTGAACAAACCCAGTCTCTGAGCCTCTTCTCGTACGTGACGTTCTCTAGCCCGCAGCAGTCTTGGTGGCTCTTTGCCTTCTACTGGCCATTCTCCCAAATGCCAAAATGAAGAATCACTTTCATCAATCTCCTAGCTATGTTCTTGCTAGTACAGCTCAGTACGCAACGAACCTCAAGTGGAAGGGGCACGCAGGTGATCCTCTTGAATATGTTGTCCATTTTTTTCCTGCAATTTTGCTTCTAGCTAGCTGGCCCTCGACCTGTGCTGTTCTCTTCACTTTAGATATTAGCAGGAACAGTGAACTGGATCTAAATGTACAGTCAACCAGGAATGTTTAGACAGCAGGCATGCTGAGAAAAGAATAACTTACAGAGTGTAGGACTAGAATTTAAACTTTTTTTGTCTGGCTTACACTTTCTTATATAGATTTTTCCCTGAATGGTTGCAGAAATGTCCTTACTGTGTTTTCTGGTTGTGTTTTTGCTTATTTCAGGTCAAATACTTTCAGGTGTCATTTTTAAAACTACATTGAAATTGGTTTGGGGAGGAGAAAAGGTAGTAACTCTCCTCTGCAATATCACCTGTTTTTTTCTTTCTTGCCCGTCCTCAGATAAACTCCCTAACTTAAAGAAGGTTTCAGGGGATGTTATGCAAGAATGAAGAGAAATCAGATGGGCTGTGTAGGGCTGGAAGTCAGAAAAGAGTGGCATAGAAAGAAACAAGATACAATGGAAGTGCATTTGGGATTTAAACCCAGGATGTGCTTGATTTGGCTAAGAAATACAGAAAATAATCTCCATCGTTCTCCATCAATTGACTTCTGATATTAAGGAAGCATACAGGTTCAGGAAAATACATAAATACCACATAACCTGAAAAAAAAATCTAAAATGTGGAATTGCTCTGACATCTGGTGAACACAGAGATACACTAGAGGGCATTGACTTCATGGTCATAATAGAACTGTAATTCAGGGAAATCAGGCAGAAAAGCACGGCCTCCGCGTCTCTTGCGGCCTCTCCAGCCGCGGTCCCCGACGTGGCTAGTCAGAGGGAGGGCTCGGGGAGACACACCGCCGTCCAGGTCTTGGCCTGCAGGGCGTGCCCGAGTCTTCTGTCGGTATGCAACAGCAGCAGCGAGGGGTATGCCAGTGGGAGGTGTGCCCAGGTTGAAGAGCTGCTCAAACAGGTAGCGGAGCTTTGGGAGGAGGTGAGCAGGCTCAGGAGCATCAGGGAGTCAGAGAGGGAAACTGACTGGTGGAGGTGTGCTCTACCCTCTCTGAGACAGACTCAGGAGCGTGCTGCAGCACAGGTGCCTCCTGCTACGCAGAAGACAAAAGTCCCCTCATCCCACCAGGCAGTAAGAGGGGACCTAGGCCACGGGGGGGAACGGAGGCAGGTTCCTGTTCGGGGTGGTAGGCGAGCCCCGTCCCTGCCCACCTCACCTTCCCATCTACCCTTATGTAACAGGTACGAGGCTCTAGAACACCATAGTCAGAACAATGAAGTAGACGAAAGCCCTTCTCAGTTGGAGAGGGTGCCTAAGGCAAGGCAACCTACCCCCTGCATTGCTACATTGTCTGTCAAGAAAGACAGAAGGGTTATTGTAATGAGGGACTCCCTTTTGAAAGGGACAGAGGGCCCGATATGCCGACCGGACCCAACCCAGAGGGAAGTCTGTTGTCTCCCCGGGGCTCGGGTGAGAGACTTAGCTAAGAAAGTCAAGCGCTTGGTACAGCCCACCGACTGCTGCCCGCTACTGGTCTTTCAGGCTGGTAATGACGAGGTAGCACCGAGAAGTCCGAGAGCAATCAAAAGGGACTTCAGGGCTTTGGGGCAACTACTTAAAGGATCAGGGGCACAGGTTGTGTTTGCCTCTGTCCTTCCAATAGGGGGGATCGCTGCTGACAAGTGGGCTCACCACATTAACACGTGGCTTCGGGACTGGTGCAACCGACAGAACTTTGGGTTTTTCGATCATGGGAAGGTCTACGTGACGCCGGGCCTGCTGTCACCACATGGGATGTGCCTCTCTCAGAGAGCGGTAAGGATTTTGGTTCAGGAGTTGGCAGGGCTGATAGATAGGGCTTTAAAAGAGTTTAGTTAAAGTTTAGTTTTTAAACTTTTTAAGAAAAGTTCAGTTTTAGTTAAGAAAGGTTTTTTTAGAGATGTTAACAGAAAAAGGAGAACCGAAGAAAACATAGATCCGATACGTGACGGGGACGGTCTCCTCACAGACAATGACACAGGCAAAGCAGAGGCGTTTAGTGCCTTCTTCACGTCTGTCTTCAATGCTGATGATGGGCTTCGGGACCCTGGGCGCCCTGAGCGGGAGGACCGTGACGGTAGGAATGACAAACTCCCTACCGAACCTGAACGTGTGCGGGATTTGCTGCTCGACCTGGATCCATACAAGTCCATGGGTCCGGATGGGATCCATCGCAGGGTGCTTAAAGAGCTGGCTGATGTCATCGCGGGACCTCTCTCAATTATTTTTCAACGATCTTGGGAATCTGGAGAGGTCCCAGTAGACTGGAAGCTGGCAAATGTTGTGCCAATTTTCAAGAAGGGTAAGCAAGAAGACCCTAGCAATTACAGGCCTGTCAGTCTCACGTCAGTGCCTGGTAAAATTATGGAGAAGATGATTCTTGAAGTTATTGAGGCACACCTGGTGGGGGACAATGCAGTGATTGGTCCCAGCCAACATGGGTTCATGAGGGGTAGGTCCTGCCTAACAAATTTGATTTCCTTTTACGATAAGATCACCCATCTAGTTGACCAAGGGAAACCAGCTGATATGATCTTTTTGGACTTCGGCAAGGCTTTTGACATGGTTTCCCATAGGATCCTACCGGACAAAATGTCCAGCATCCAACTTAACAAAACCATCATACAATGGGTGAGCAATTGGCTGACGGGCAGGGCTCAAAGGGTTGTGGTAAATGGGGCCACATCTGGCTGGCGGATGGTCACTAGTGGGGTCCCTCAAGGCTCCATTTTAGGGCCAGTCCTCTTCAATGTCTTCATAAAGGATTTGGATGTAGGACTAGAAGGTGTCTTGAGCAAATTTGCTGACGACACGAAACTTGGAGGAGTTGTGGACTCTGATGAGGGTGGAAAGGCCTTGCAGAGAGATCTGGACAGATTGGAGAGCTGGGCGATCACCAACCACATGAAGTTTAACAAAGGCAAGTGCCGGGTCCTGCACCTGGGACAGGGCAACCCTGGCTATACGTACAGACTGGGCGACGAGAGGCTGGAGAGCAGCCCCGCAGAGAGGGATCTGGGGGTTGTGGTTGACAGCAAGTTGAATATGAGCCAGCAGCGTGCCCTGGCAGCCAGGAGGGCCAACCGTACCCTGGGATGCATCAAGCATGGCATCGCTAGTCGGTCGAGGGAGGTGATTGTCCCGCTCTACTCTGCGCTGGTGCGGCCTCACCTCGAGTACTGTGTGCAGTTCTGGGCACCACGGTACAAAAAGGACGTGAAACTGTTGGAGAGTGTCCAGAGGAGGGCGACAAAGATGGTGAAGGGCCTAGAGGGGAAGACATGAGGAGCGGCTGAGGTCACTGGGCCTGTTCAGCCTGGAGAAGAGGAGGCTGAGGGGGGACCTCATGGCAGTCTAGAACTTCCTCGTGAGGGGGAGTGGAGAGGCAGGTGACCTATTCTCCGTTATCACCAGCGATAGGACCCACGGGAACGGTGTTAGGCTGAGGCAGGGGAGGTTTAGGCTGGACATCAGGAAGAGGTTCTTCACCAAGACGGTGGTCGCACACTGGAACAGGCTCCCCAGTGAAGTAGTCACTGCACCAACCCTGTCTGAATTTAAAAAGCGATTGGACTGTGCGCTTAGTCACATGGTCTAAACCTTTGGGCAGACCTGTGCGGTGCCAAGAGTTGGACTAGAGGATCCTTATGGGTCCCTTCCAACTCGGGATATTCTATGATTCTATTTGACTGCGTAGGCGTGTAGCTGATAGCCTACTTACATGATTTCTAGATGGAAATTTCTCTGTCTTGCTAGCTGATAATAAACACGGGGGTGTTGTTAATGTTCTGTATTTTTCTGCTCTTTTTTCATTTGTTTCTTTTTCCTCTTCTTCTTTTCACATTTCATGCCACATCTTTTAAGCTTCAGAAACAACACGACTTGTTTCATGTGTAGTCTCAAACAATGCACGTCTTGCCTCTTTTTTTCAATTTGTACCATCTTCCTTTAACTCAGTGCCATTGACAAGGTTAAGTGGAGGAGATAACATCAAAGTTAAGGACTTTCCAGCGAGAGTAAGTATGGTGGAGCCAAGCTTTCAACTTCTTAATGTCTGAGTACTGGTAGATGTCTGTTTATGGAAGTAAAAACAGCCTTTGAAGTTAAAGCTGGCGACTAATGTAGTCCTTTCTCATAGGACTGAAAGTAGCCAATAGCAGGTGTAACATAAC
This sequence comes from Anser cygnoides, assembly GCF_040182565.1. Classification (NCBI taxonomy): domain Eukaryota; kingdom Metazoa; phylum Chordata; class Aves; order Anseriformes; family Anatidae; genus Anser; species Anser cygnoides. The sequence goes on along the minus strand of NC_089874.1, from coordinate 34,968,477 downwards.
AGGATTCTCGTCACAGATAATTATGGAATAAGGTGCATGTACATTTTCTTGTTCCTTTTTCTTTGCTGCTGACAGTCAGAGCTCGAGTTACTCAGTAAGGAAGAATGGTATGTAAACCTTCTTAAAAATGTCCTGGCTAATGTGACTGCACATTCTTGGACATAAAAATAAGTTGGATCTTATTCCAATTTCTTTACCACAAGGTTTTCCTATAATCATTCTGTGAGTATGTGATTTCTACAGGCTAATTTTCCACTAGATGTAAAAGCTGTTCCCATTATAGGCTTTGTAGTTTTACCTCTCTTCCTTTCACTGCAAATCCCCTCCTTCCTTTATAAAACTGGATGTGTATAGTAGCACTGGACTGACCTGCTTTGTTCTGTTCATTGCTATATATGTGTGACATTCTTCCTCCTAAACACCTATAAATTAAACAGCCCTAATCTTTACAGCATCTCAGTGCAAAGGAGTATCTTTGTCTCTGACGGTTTCTGATTGTTTTTATTGATCATTTCTGTATTTCTTCAATTTTTGTTAACGTTTCTGAGTAACTGACAGGATCTAACTGTGCTAGTGGAGGTTTGTCGTTGATGAATGTGAGAGAATTCAATAGAAAAAACACCACAGTAGTTTGTATACCCTTTCATTCATTTCTTTTCCCTTCTAAGAGCCTGACAAAATTAATCTTACAAGAGTAATTAACAGTCCTGTTAATGCAGAACTTTTCAGAGTCCTACATTTTCCTCTGAGCTGAGTCCTATTACGAGCTTTAACAGCAGGGTCTGTGTACTTGTCTCATGATGCTGTGTATTGATTTCCCTTATAATCGTCATTCTGCCTTTGGAGGGCAGATAGTTTATTAGCACTGTCTTCCTCCTTTGGGATTCATGCGAAAGCCTTGTCATTATCCATGGAAGTTACACGAGCATGTTGGCATAGTGGTGCCTTTGCTGCTGTCCTGAGTTGTGTTGCTTTGGGAAGTTCTTTAATTTGGGTTAATCGCTTTCTGCTCCTCTGTAGCTTGCTCTTCTCTCTGAAGGGTTATGCAGGCATAAAGGTCTCTTTCTTTCTCTGTGGCAGAGATTTCTTTGTCTGCTCTCCCTTTGCAAAAGCTTTTTGCTGATGGAGTGCTCTCCATGCTTTCTCACCTGCTTCGAATGTCCTTAATTTGGTGAAACAGACTGTACCAACTGCAGGAAGGTTATATTTAGGTTTTGTGCCTGGTACCTGTGAGCACTGTGCTTGATTAGTTACATTTTTTCCCCTTTGCTGTCAGGTACTACTTTAAAATTGGCTTTCTCTAGTTAGCCTGCCAGTGTTGTTCTGCTTAGACCTGCTGCAGAGCACCAGGGATCCAGTTTCAAGCCTTGTGTTTGAGTTGCTAACAGATGATCCAAATAATGCATAGGACTTTGATTATATTGTGCCCCAAAGATGCAGAAAATCGGACACATGAGCGCAGTACTCGATGCTCCAAATTTCTCAGCATAACTCTTAAAAGGCTTTCAGTGCGCCATATAGAGGTCCGATAGCTTCATGAAGCTGGGGGAAGGGGGAACAATTCAATGGCCGGACATGAGCAGTTCTCTTGGGGTAAGGTAGACCAGGGCTTGTGGTTCCAACAGAATGTGTTGAAGATGAACCAGAAGGGGTAATCCAGCCACGGTGTGTTATTTTCGTTATTCCTATGATTCTGTAGAGCTGAGGAACAACTTATCACCTGGGAAGGTGGAAATTTTTGCTCTCAGCTGTTTTCCCAGTTGGGCCAGCTCACCTTTGTGGCTGCTCCCATCCCCAACAGTTTCCCATTGCCCTTGGTGGTGGTATCTTCAGGCAGCCTCTGGTTCTTAGGTACCCTTAGGCTGCACTTGCAGGAGGCCAGCAGCGCCTTCCAAGGATGCTGCAGGTAGCCAGGCCCGGTTCCCCAGCTGGCGGGCATTCTCTTCTGGCAGGCTTTTAGGAGACTTTTGCTGCCAGCTTTTTTCCCAGTCGGGCCAGGAGACGTTTGTGGCTGCTCTCGCCCCCAACACTTTCCCATTCCCATGACGACTTCTCATCCCCCAAATGACTTCTCACCCCCAGGTCTCACTCGGGGACCCACCACCCGCAGCCGCTCCCCATCAGGAGCGGACATCCCCAAACCAATTGGCGGCACAGGCAGCGGCAGAGGGCTGCGTTCAGCCCCCACCCCCCCCACCCCCCCCCGCTGACCGATGCAGGAAATAAGTGCAGGCAGAGGCTTTGCAGGGTGGAACAGTTTGTAATTTATTCCCGGGGTAATTAATTGTGGCTGCCACCCCCAGCCCGTCCCCAGGTGAGGCCCGGCCGCCTGCTCAGGCGGGGGGCCCGGCCTGCCGGCCCGTGCGGTCTCCGGCCCCCGGCTCCTCCTGCCTGACCCTATGCAGCCAGGACGTGTCCCCGACGTCGTCGTCCTGCTGGGACCGTGGCAGTCTGCGCCCGGTCTGCCCTGCGTGCCAGGAGAAGCTCCTGAGGAGCTCTCCTGCCATGGAGGGGCTGCGCTCCCTGCGCCGCGGCGAGACGCTGCGGGAGCGGTAGCTGGAGGGGCTCGTCTGGCGCTGCTGCTGCTGCTGCCGCTGCCCCAGCCGTGCGTTGCGCTGGAACCTCCCGCGTGGTCGTCGGGCCAGGCGCACGATGCCAATGATGTGCCCGCGGCACAGCGGGCAGGTGTCTCTGTCGGCAGCCCAGACGTGGACACACTCCAGGCAGAAGATGTGCCTGCAGGGGTCGATGCGAGCCGCGCTGGACATCCGCTCCAAACAGATGGGGCACGTCTCCTCCTCAGGGGCCTCCTCTGGCTGCCGCCGTGGCCGCCAGCTCATGATGCCTGTGGCCGCCGCAACGTGGAGCTGGTTTTCGTCTGGGGGAGGCTGCCCTGGTGCCAGGCACTTAGCAGCAGCCTGGGGTCTTCAGCACCCCCCGGGTCGCCGGCAGGACCTCGATGCCTTGCGTGTCGCTGTCTGGATCTCGACGCTTGGCGTGACACCAGCAGGACTACTGCAGATAGGAGCAGGAAGAAAACATTGTAGCAGCAAAGAGACATCAGCTTTCTAGGTTCAACCAATTGTCTAGAGTACTGCAGCGGTAACTGTTCTGTGTATGGATTGCAGACATTGCCGTTAGAATGGCAAATCTGCTTGTGGTAGGTTATACATGGCAAGACCGCGCTTAGGACAGATGAGGCAGATAGATGTCTATAGATTTGAGAACATTACCGAAGGACCTTGATGGCTCGGGTGCAACAGCAATGGCTTTGCGTGTGCCTCTCGGCACACCTCCGCCTCTCTCTTTCCTTCCAGCCTTAGGACCTCGAGCTTTCGATACCACCAGCTGGACTGGCCGCAGGCGCGCCGCTCAGGGCATTTATAGCCAGCCACCTTTTGTGAGGCAATAGGGTGACATCACCAGGGTCTCGGGGTGCCCCTCAAGCACTGACAGATGGTCAGTCTCACGTATTTGAACGTATGCTGAAGTGAGATGGCTTTCCATTCTGACAGAAGCCTTAAGGAGAGCCACTCCTTGGCCCATCTCGGGAGACGGTCTCTTCCAAGATGGCTTTTCTTAATTAGCCTGATACCGCTCTCCTTACTTGGCTTCTGTCAGCGTGGAGCAGCCATCTCACGTCAGCATTGTCTCACAACGGTCAGGTGACCTCTGTCAGTGCTGCCATGGGGCACCCCGAGACCCTTCTGATGTCACCCTATTGCCTCACAAAAGGTGGCTGGCTATAAATGCCCTGAGCGGCGCGCCTGCGGCCAGTCCAGCTGGTGGTATCGAAAGCTCGAGGTCCTAAGGCTGGAAGGAAAGAGAGAGGCGGAGGTGTGCCGAGAGGCACACGCAAAGCCATTGCTGTTGCACCCGAGCCATCGAGGTCCTTCGGTAATGTTCTCAAATCTATAGACATCTATCTGCCTCATCTGTCCTAAGCGCGGTCTTGCCATGTATAACCTACCACAAGCAGATTTGCCATTCTAACGGCAATGTCTGCAATCCATACACAGAACAGTTACCGCTGCAGTACTCTAGACAATTGGTTGAACCTAGAAAGCTGATGTCTCTTTGCTGCTACAATGTTTTCTTCCTGCTCCTATCTGCAGTAGTCCTGCTGGTGTCACGCCAAGCGTCGAGATCCAGACAGCGACACGCAAGGCATCGAGGTCCTGCCGGCGACCCGGGGGGTGCTGAAGACCCCAGGCTGCTGCTAAGTGCCTGGCACCAGGGCAGCCTCCCCCAGACGAAAACCAGCTCCACGTTGCGGCGGCCACAGGCATCATGAGCTGGCGGCCACGGCGGCAGCCAGAGGAGGCCCCCGAGGAGGAGACGTGCCCCATCTGTTTGGAGCGGATGTCCAGCGCGGCTCGCATCGACCCCTGCAGGCACATCTTCTGCCTGGAGTGTGTCCACGTCTGGGCTGCCGACAGAGACACCTGCCCGCTGTGCCGCGGGCACATCATTGGCATCGTGCGCCTGGCCCGACGACCACGTGGGAGGTTCCAGCGCAACGCACGGCTGGGGCAGCGGCAGCAGCAGCAGCAGCGCCAGACGAGCCCCTCCAGCTACCGCTCCCGCAGCGTCTCGCCGCGGCGCAGGGAGCGCAGCCCCTCCATGGCAGGAGAGCTCCTCAGGAGCTTCTCCTGGCACGCAGGGCAGGTGGGGCGCAGACTGCCAAGGTCCCAGCAGGACGACGACGTCGGGGACACGTCCTGGCTGCATAGGGTCAGGCAGGAGGAGCCGGGGGCCGGAGACCGCACGGGCCGGCAGGCCGGGCCCCCCGCCTGAGCAGGCGGCCGGGCCTCACCTGGGGACAGGCTGGGGGTGGCAGCCACAATTAATTACCCCGGGAATAAATTACAAACTGTTCCACCCTGCAAAGCCTCTGCCTGCACTTATTTCCTGCATCGGTCAGCGGGGGGGGGTGGGGGGGGTGGGGGCTGAACGCAGCCCTCTCCCGCTGCCTGCGCCGCCAATTGGTTTGGGGATGTCCGCTCCTGATGGGGAGCGGCTGCGGGTGGTGGGTCCCCAAGTGAGACCTGGGGGTGAGAAGTCATTTGGGGGATGAGAAGTCGTCATGGGAATGGGAAAGTGTTGGGGGCGAGAGCAGCCACAAAGGTTTAAATTACTCCGTTGTTGTATTGGCCTCGCATGATAAGAAGACTCAGCTCTATCCAGAAAATCCTGGCTGATGAAGGAACGCAGTGCCCAAAGTAGAACTTAATTTAGCTGAGTTTGTAAAAGATCAAAAGTGCTGAAGCAGTTAAACAATGACTGAGCATGTGCAAAACAGAAAGGAGAGAAGTAGAAGATGAAGAAGACTATGAGCCTTCATCAGAAAGCCCCCAAAGTGCGACCACCAGAGGTTACTGCGCCTGCGACAGTAGGAGGGACAATATGATAATGAGGTCTGAGAAACCATTAGCATAAGTCCTGTCCTTTCTTGTGAACTGCATGAACACGGGTATCACCGTACCATAAGCAAGTACTCCTTGTCTTCCTTAGGTGTACGTGTTGGGTGGAATTATCCCCCCCATACCCAGAGCTGTTAATAAAGAATACCTGCTTTCTAATTCTCCATAATGAGTCTTGGAAAGTTACATTGCTTTTTGCGTTCCACCATTGATAAGGACACAACAAGAAACCGAGGAGCAACTTATCCCCTGGGAAGGTGGAAATTGGCCAGAGACGGTGAGAACGTGCATGAGAAAGCTCGGGTTGTTTAGAGAAAATCAGGAAGTCATGCTGTGGAGGGGCTGCACTCCCTGTGCCTGGGCGAGGCGCTGTGGGGCTGGTAGCTGGCAGGCTCCTCTGCTGCTGCACAACAGCCCCAACAGTGCTAGGGGCTGGGAGATAAATGGCTGGAAAGCTGCCTGGCAGAGAAAGACCTGGGAGTATTGGCTGACAGTCGGCTGAATATGAGCCAGCAGTGTGCTCAGGTGGCCAAGAAGGCCAACAACATCCTGGCTTGTATCAGAAACAGCGTGGCCGGCAGGGCTAGGGAAGTGATTGTCCCCCTGTACTCAGCTCTGGTGAGGCCGCACCTCGAGTACTGTGTTCAGTTTTGGGCCCCTCGCTACAAGAAGGACATGGACGTGCTTGAGAGAGTCCAGAGAAGGGCAACGAAGCTGGTGAGGGGTCTGGAGAACAAGTCTTACGAGGGGCAGCTGAGGGAGCTGGGGTTGTTCAGCCTGGAGAAGAGGAGGCTCAGGGGCGACCTTATCGCTCTCTACAGGTACCTTAAAGGAGGCTGTAGAGAGGTGGGGGTTGGTCTGTTCTCCTACGTGCCTCGTGACACGACGAGGGGAACGGGCTAAAGTTGCACCAGGGGAGGTTTAGGTTGGATATCAGGAAGAACTTCTTTACTGAAAGGGTTGTTAAGCATTGGAAAGGGCTGCCCAGGGAAGTGGTTGAGTCACCATCCCTGGAGGTCTTTAAAAGACAATTAGATGTAGAGCTCAGTGATATGGTTTAGTGGAGGACTTGTTAGTGTTAGGTCAGAGGTTGGACTGGGTGATCTTGGAGGTCTCTTCTAACCTAGATGATTCTGTGATTCTGTGATTTTCTCCATGAAGTCCTTGCATGCCGTAGTGAACATGGCTGCGTGAAGTCCTTTAGAGACCCTGGAAAGCCCACTATTGTTCAGTCATCTGGAGAACTTGAGATGGACCTGTGGCTTGAGTCAGAGAGAGGTGTCTGTCAATGCCATGACCAGAAGAAGCTCTGTGAGGGACACTCAAGAGTTTTTATCAGTCTCAGAAAGTGCTTTCATGTGTCTACGTTATGAGTGGATTCTGTTGCTCCTGTGACAGTGCACCTCCTAAGTGGTAGAAAATACAACAAAACAAAACAACAAGCCCATGTCTGCATCTCCTGTCTGCAGCATTCAGGTTTCCAGTGTCTGGGGGAAGTTTTCAGTTTTCGTGTTACTTGCTGGCTCTGTTACTTAAATCCGCAGAAGCTGGTGTCACATTTTGTAGCTGGCAGCTGCAGCACAGACCTGTGTTGGTGCACACCGCATCAGACACGAAGGCTGCAGTAACAGCATACAGATAGCAACCACTGGCATTATCTCCATCTGGAAGAGGTGAGGTAGGAAGAAATCACATGTGAGAACTCTGGATAATATAAGCTAGCATCTCATTCAGTAATTGCTTGCACATTTCATGATTTTTTTAAATTGTATTTCTAATTACAGAATTCTGTCTGCTGGATGAACAACAAGGAGGTTTTGAAAGAGAAAGCACAGAAGGCTCAACTTATCCCCATTCAGCACCGTTCAGAGATGCTTTGTTTCTGTATCAGCCAGATGCTGTTGATAATGGGGTGTACTCTGGGGCTAGGAACCTCATTCCCAGGGATGCTTCTTTAAGTGTATTGAAACAAGGTATTACCAGAAATGCTTTATGTGATTACATTACAGAGAGTTAAGCAACAAGATAGAAGGAAATCATCTGGTATGGTAGTACCTAAGAAATTGTTAGCTCATTTTGATAGCCCTTATCAGGAACTCCTGGGAGAATGCACTGAAAGACTAGAAAGATTTACTTCTGCAATGGGTACATGCAGAGGACTGTTCCCTAGGAACACACTGAATCCCTTTGCCATTAATATGATCTTAAAATATAACAGAGCTGACATAAAAACCTAATATTCTGGGTAAGCTGTGTAAAATTAGTGATGATTTATGCTTTCATACAGAAAGGGTCACGGAATGTTCTCAGTAAAGCTCATTAGTTAAAGGTTATTTTAAGTCTCAAAAACTACAGAGGCATACCCCACTCCTCTTCCACTTACCCTCATTATTTTCTGAGAAGCTTGAGAGAGATGTTTGGTAGCAGCTAAGGCTGATGAAATTAAAATATGATTTAAGTGGAGGTTTGCAAATCGGTATAATGGGCCAGGCGCAACTTGCTTTTGATAGGGATGCAGGAGGGGCAGGAGTATCACAAGAGAAATGAAAAAGGGGAAAACAAATCAAGGCCTCGGAACGCACTTCCCTTTTCATCACTTCTGGGTAGAGTTCTTACAGCTGTTTCTGGCGATGAACGTTACTTTTGTTATCTCTAAATTTCACCCATTTTTCATGGCTGTTCAATAGACTAACTGTGACCAAGACAGATATCCGTTGTCCTGAAATAAGTTCTCTGATTATCTAGTGTAGACTTGTCTGAGAGGAATGACTATCTCTGTGTGTAGAATTAAAAAACAAAACAAAACTTATTTTTGGTGAAAGAACAGTATGCCACTCTTTCAGTTTTTGTTTTAGCTTGACATATCTTTGTGCCTTTTTTGCTTAAAAGACCTTTAATTAAAGGTTTGCTTTAATTAAAGGTTTCTATTAATTAACGTGCACTTGCTTAGAGAAAAAAGTAAAGGATTTTTTTTCTCCTAAAGCAATTTAAAGTAGGTTTACTGTTCTGTTATTTGGGTAGACAGTCATACCATTGCATGAGATACCCCCAAAAAAACTCTGCCTGTGGGTGAACGTTTTTTTCATAAAGTGATTTGTAGATAGAAAAGGTGTCTTTAAAAGAGAACATGTCACTGAAGTGACATAAAGGGAAGTTTCTTTGCTCCTCTTAAAACAAGGTTAGGAAAGTTTGAATGCCCGTATTTTTTGCAATGTGGAAGAGCACGTTCCAACCTTCCAGTTGGCATCACTGACTTGAAAACTTACTTTCTTTTACATAAATGGCAATTTGATTTCATAAAATTCTCTGTTGTAGTATCATAACCGAATTGTGGAAAAAGAAATGCAGTGGTCTCTCATTTGCTTCTATTGTCTGTGCTGTAATGAATTCAGTGTTTGAATCGAGAAAATATTTTTGTCACGAAGTATAATAGGTATTTTTAGGTTAGGGCTGAAGGGGTGTAATTCTTTGATCCATGTGATGAAATATGAGGACCCTGACAATTTATCGTCACAACAGGACCTTCTGATTGTGTGTGTACTCACACCATTGCCTTGGTGATTCATATTAACCCTCAGATTTAAAAAGTCGGGCTATGAGCAGAACGCTTAATTCTGCCTTATAAATGAACATCCTCTGGAGATGAACATCCAAGCAACACCCTTAGCATATGGTTAATTCGGTGAACATTAACATACCGACATCTACATAGTAAAAGTACTGAACGCTGAATATTGATCCTTAGTAGCAGTATTTTTTTATCTCAGTATTTTCAATGATGTTTCAGTGATTCATTAGGGAAATGCATTCGGATGCGTTCCAGCCTTTCATTATGACTTGCACTGATGGAAATCGGGATGTCAAGATGCAGTGATACAGCCGCTTATGAAATGCATAGCAAAAATGTTAACTGTTTTTATTGGCATTTGTGTAGCACTGCTTACTCGTACTTTTTACTGCTTTCTTGGGAAAGATCTATCATGGTTGAAGGCTCAGTTCCAGCCCTTTGCGAAGCTCCCAGAAGAAAAGCAAAGAGCTTTATATAAAAGCCTGTGTGAACTCCTGCTCCGTGAAGAAATGCTAACTGCCCTGGAGGATGTGGTAAGATAAAGAAACTTTTGCTTGCTTCCTAAAAGTAATTTCTGAATAGAACTAGCACTAGCTTTTGCTCAAACTTCTCTGTTTTCAAGAAGTTTTACTTTTTCTTTTGCTTCCAGTTAGATGATATCTGCAGAGGAGACAAGCCAGATCTGAAGGAGCTAAAACCTGCACAACAGCAAGACCTGGTTGACTTCTTGCAGCTCTTAGGGTGCAGTAATGAGGTATTGTTGCAGAACTGTCAGCTTCAGGATGAGAAATTGGTCTCAGCTGCTCACCTCCTCATCAGTGCTGCCTGCGGTATGTTGTGAATGAAGAGAAAAGCCTTTTATTATGATTTTTTCCCCTTTTAAATGCTCCCTCAGTGTAAAACATATTTATGGCTCTTTTTGATGAGCAGTTGGTGAGTTTACTGAATGTAATGTGTTCTGTTCCTTTTTCTGCGATTTGTATACTCTGCTAGCCATTCCTGGCTATGAATGAAAGTCAGCCCTTGATTTCTGACAGGTTTTGCTCGTAAATACACTTTCCCCCAAGATAGCTCTACTTCAGTTTCTGCTGAATGTGGCCATTTCCAGTTTGACAAGCTAATTTCTGTTCTTGATGCATGCCAGAGTTCTTCTTGCCTAAATGCTGAGAATTACAAATTGGGTGTTGTCTTCTCTGGAGCAGCATATATTGTCGAGGTCCAAACTATATTTAGCAAAAATGAATTTAATGTAGAGACACTGCAATTAGAGGGTTGTTTTGCTGCTACTGCAAAAGGAGATAAAACACAAATGTCAAACAAATGCCATCCTCACAATCTAGTTGGCCCCACAGTGTTAATTAAAAGTCACCTGCAAAATCCAAGATAGACTCTTTCCTGGCTTTTTCTCCTCTTTCTCATACATAAAGTTTCCTGACATTAAGATAACGAAGGGAAGGCAGGTGTGGTATTAGTGAGACGTGGCACCGTGCAGCAAATGTCCCTGTGCATCCACGTGTGAGCAGTACCCAGGTAGGGAAGCTTAACTCATTTGCAGACGCACAAAAGAAGTGGAAAACAGAGGCCCACCGATGTGATAATACTTGTCAGATGCTATTAACAGCAGGGCGCAGTTAATTGAGTGTGTTGCATTATCACCTGGCTTTAGACATGATGGCTACTGCTGACGTCCATGCAGAACTGTAGCTGGATGGAGAATCAAAAGCTGTTTCCTGCCTGTTGCTTCTATTAGAAATTACAGCCTTTGAGTTACAGAGTTTAAGGGCACCGCAGGGATCATTTTGTCCATCTCCCTGCCCCACGGCAGAGCCAGCTCTGTCATTCCTCTCAAATTGTGGTTTTGCTGAAGTCAGCAACTCATACAGACTTTGAGAGCGGCGGATCTTGTTTTATTCAAGGCCTAAATCATTCAGCCAGCCTGCAGGCTCGGGCTGAAACAGTGGGGAGGTGCCTGGGGAGGAGAAGAGAACGATGGGGAGGAGATCCCCTCTCCTACCAGCTGCCTTTCTGTCCAGGGCGGGGACAGTCAGCTTGGGGTTTGCTTGTACCCATTGCCCGTTCCACTTTATTCTGCAGTCTGGGAAGCAGGCAAAGGGCTGGATCAGCCCCTTCCAAATGCCCAGCAGAGCACTTGTCACAGCTTCCCTCGCTGTAGAATCACCTTGGTCTCCAGCGTCCATTTCCACAAAGTGCTGTACCTGCGGGTGGCCTCAGAAATGCAGCTCGCCTGCTGCTGCTCATCAGGAGAGCCCCACAGCAGAGCTCACTGCTAAGAAAGTCCCATCTCCAGCAGCCAGCCTTGTGCTGCATTCACTGGAAACAATCTTTCCCTGTTAATGTCTCCTTCACAGAGCTGTCTGATTACACTCTTGTCCTGCTGCGTGCCTGCTGTGATCTACAGGTTGTTCCGGCACTGTGTTGCTTGGTGAGTAATCAGAAAGTGGCGTGTGGGCACCAGCAGCAGTAACGACCGAGTTCTCTGCCTCCTTGTGTTTCTCACCCGATAAAGAAGGTGTCAGGCTCTGGGGCAGATCTCAGCTGTAGGCACTGCTTAGGCAAGGTCAGAGCCTGACGGTGGCAAACAATGTAGGGAATTGTTTGCAGGTGGGTACCTAGCTTCTGAAGTGCTTCTGCATTTAGGAGATTCCGTGAGCAAAAGAAAATTGTAATTTTAGCTTGAATTTTAATTTACTAACAGTATCCCTAACCCATTCTTAAATCTCAGTAACAACAATCACCTGCCCTTGGGAAACAGAAATTCCCTTTGATACCAGCAGCGCTTGGGCCTTGGCAGATTTGGAGTGGCAAATCTCTGAGGCCATTCATTAAAACAGCTGAAGGAATGGGGCAGGATTGGCATTTGCTCTGAATTCCTTAAGCCCAATGACAAAAATTACAGTAAAAAGCTTCAGACATGTAGGGACAAGGTGAATGCTGCCATTGGCTCAGAATGAGAGTGAGTTAAGTGTAATCTGCAGCAAGAGAAGTTGGACTGGGGAAAAAGCAGTGGGAGAGATGTTTCTCCTCCAAGGGTGCCGCAGAGCAGGTCTGAGGGCTGGGTGTGAAGGTGGTATCCGTGCCGCGTGTGAGAGAAGCAGCGCTCCCTCCTCCTCTTTCCAGCTGTCAGCGCAGTGGCCGTCATGACGGAGCATTCTGAAACACGGCTGTGGGGAGGTGAGCTTTGGTGCTGGACGAGTACCTTGTGCTTGTCAAAGGTAATGGTAGAGGGAATCTTGCCCTTCTACCGCTCCCTTGTAAGTTCTCCAGTGGTTTTGTAGGAAAGAACCGAGCTCTGTGATGCAAAGAACAGTGCTGCTTGAAAAGCCTTTCTAATGCCTCTGTTTCTGTCTCTTTGTCTCGTAAATACAGCCTAATATCGCTTCAGCTGACGGCACCTTGGCCCTGAGCAGTCCTTTGGTGGCTACTCTGACTGACAGAGGAAGATTTGATGTCGTGCAAAGGCTTTTTGCTTCATCAAGCATTAACTTGGAAATGACAGAGTCTTCTGTAAAAGTTGTCACTGCGAGAGAACCTCGCTTCTTCCCCCTCCTTCTTTATGTTGCACTGTACGGACTTCATAGTTTAGTTGGGACTGCATAGGAGCCTTGCTGAGCAGTCACTGTCCCAGCGTGTTCTTTCTTCTGTAGCTGTGCCATAGCCCTGAGGTGTGTGAGCTGGCAATAGAGCAGCTGAGTACCGGGGGGTCCGTGGGGCGAGGCAGGCGGCAGTGAGCCCTCTGCTGCCGTAAGAAGGTGAGCTGCAGCTCCGCAATTTCACTAAGGTAATGTCTGCAGTGGAAAATACATAAATAAGTAAATAAGGAATGCAGGGGAGGAAGAAAAAAAAGAAAAGCCTGGAACAGAAATTGAACATAGCTGTTCTGATAGTTGTCAGATCTGCAGAGCGGTAGAAACCTGATTGCTCGCATTAATATGTGTGGGAGAAAACTGCAAAGTACAAACTGCCTTTTGTAAGCAGGCAAGCAGGCTGTGGAAATCCAAGGTTCTGCAGTGCAGTGTATGTTTTGCTCATTTGAGACCTGAGGTGCAGAATGCCTTCAATCTGGAGGAGGTGAAGTGGAGGGCTCTGGAAGAGGTACTTAATTAGGTTTTCATTTCTTAAGTGTAGTTTGGCATCAAGCCATGTGAACTGCACGCTGCAGGAAATAATAAACTCTTTTTTCGAAAAACTAAGACCACCTTAGGGATTTATGCCTCTGTTTTCAACTAAGTTTTTACTCAGCGTAGCAAATTTCAGCTGTTCAAATTGCATTTTGAACTTTCTCTTTGAGATATTGTGATGCCTTCTGGTATGTGTGTACGAAATGTCCCTGCAGCACTCCACCAAAGCAATCGTTTCATCGATGTGACATTTTCAGTGCGGGTGTTTTGCTTATGCCTTTGACTAATGGCAAAGAGTTAGCAAAGCACTTTGTGCTTTGAGATGTTTTGTCTTTTTTTATCATACTTTTCTGTGATCGTGTGAATGGGACAGAAGCGCAGCGGAGATCACTGTAAATACGGGCTGGGGAAGATGTTGTTCCAGATAAATGGAATATCGGTGCTTTCAGGTAAGACTGAGATGGCTGACAGGGAAGCAAGCAGGTGTCTGTAGGGAGGGCTGGTCAGTGCACAGGCCCTGCAGTTTACATAAAGGGTAGGAATCATAGCTTCAGTTTTCTGCTCTGTTCCCACATGGTCTTGAGCAGATCGCCCAAGAGGTCTTCAAAAGCTCATGTCAGTTAAGCTTTCCCTGAGAAAATGGACTTTTCAAAAAAAGCACTGTGGTACCTTTCCGTACCTGAGAGCGCAAGATACTTTTGCAGACTGAAGTGTTGGCGTTTCTGTGTCTCGTGTGTAAAATGAAGCTCACAGTGTTGCCTGAATGTGGCACTGGTGGATATGGAAATGTCCTTTTGGGGGGGTGTAGGAGTGCTTGTAGGAGTTGTGCGTTTGTAAACGGGAAGGTTTTTCTGCCAGCCACTGCTCAAAAGTTGCCTCTGTAACTAATTTATCAAATTTGTATTAAATGTCATAGCAAAACAATAGAATGACTTAAAACTTAATGTATGCGATTTCTGCTTATCCTTTTTTGATTCCCATCATACCCTTGGCTTTGAAAGTTGGTGCACACAGGCACTAAGAGGACGTGTGAATCCGTGTAGTGCTACTATTCGCTTGTCCTGGTCTTCAGAGTCTTGGTGTAAGCCTTACATGTGCTGCGTTGTGTAACTGCTTTCAGGGTGGGTGGGCTGTCTTGTGTATGTAGGAGACCGGATTTGGTTAAAGAGGAAAAAGACCCCAAGGGGTTCTGCCCCTTCTGCCTCCACTTGCTAGTCATTGTTTGCTTGGGTCTGTTGGCTTCTCACTTCCTCTACCTGCCCTGCTTTTAGGATGGATCCTCTTCCCTGCAGAAGCCGGTGGTTGTGCATGGCAGCCACCAGTCTTGGCTCTGTCCTTTATGTGCTGCCTTTCCTCTGGGATCACAGAAGCACCTCTAGATGAACAGATAGCCTAGAATGCTTTTTGAAAAGCAGAGTAGCATAGGTGGGTAAAAATGAGCTGCTAAAGCAATTTATACGTTCATGTCTCTCTGTGTAACAATTCATTTCTTGCACGTTCCTGAAAGCAGGATTCTTATGCACATAAATATTCAAAATAGCCGGGACTGGGGTTGTAAAGACCCAAGGCAGCAGCAGAGGCAGCGTGTCTTTCTCCATGTACCTTTTGTCCTGCCTTTCCCTAAGTTAAACAAGAATAGCCTCTTCATGCACCCAGCCTAAGCTGCACTGATCCAAATGAGTTCAGAGTCTCCTCGCTGCATCCTTGATGAAGCTGATTCCTTGTGACAGGCTGGCCTCACGCAGGAACTGCTTCCTCGAGGTTAGGTGGGGTTTCCCTAGAAAACAGAGGTGGTAAAAGGGCACTAGGGTCCTCCAGAGCAGGCTGGCGCTTGCCTCATGAAAGGCTTCGTTTCACTCCCAGCCCACCCTCCCTGAAGCCTTGCTTCCCTTTGATACAATTTTGCCTTCTGCAAGAGGAAGGGGGAAGAAGCTTCACCTTTGTGATTCGGAATCAGATCAGCACGAGGGAAGCTGAGGTCAGTGGTTGCTTTTTAAAGCACACGCTGCCTCCAGCAGCCTGCAGGCTCAGCCTTGTTTCGGTAACCAGCACTCAACAGGCCTGAGTCGCTTGGGCTTTTGTGCGCTTGTTAATTACAGAGACGGAGGAGTCCTGTAATGCTGGAGTACTTAGACAGTAAGGAAGGAACCCAACTTCAGCAAGGGCGTTTGTAGGATAGCTGGAGAGGCCCAAGGGACTCCACATTGAATGGGGAAGGGGTGCTGGTGCGTTCAAAAGCCAAAAAAGAAGAAAAAGTTTTATTTCTAAACTGAAGGCCCTTCCTGGCACTGCGCGTGGAACACCTCACTGCTGCGGCTGAGGCTGCACAATGGTGCATCCAGGAGCAAAATCTGTAGTGCTAGAAGAGCCAGGCAAGGAGCGTTTGAGTACAGAGCTAGGTGCTTACACCCACCTCAGACAGGAGCAGACCCCAGGCTGGCACCTTGAAGCAGATCTGCCACGTGGGCTCCAGGGTCCGTTTGTTGTCTTTGTGGCAGCTGCAGTGGTGTGTTTGAAGTCTGTGCTGAGACATGCGATTTCAAGGGCTTTCAGACAGCCCCCTTCTGGGCAGGAAGTTTCACAATTTCAGAGCAAAAGACACAGTACAGAAAAATGAAAAAGCTTTTTAGTTTTCCTTCCTCGGCCTGCCGTATCAGGAGACAACCCTAAGCACAGTAAGTGCAAAGTCAAGATCTTTGTCGTGTTTTAAAGAACAAGAGAATTTCTTACAAGTGTACGGAATTTAGCCTTTCCCACCCCCAGTGCAAAGACCAACCTT
The DNA here is from genome assembly GCF_040182565.1 of Anser cygnoides. NCBI lineage: Eukaryota > Metazoa > Chordata > Aves > Anseriformes > Anatidae > Anser > Anser cygnoides. The sequence continues at coordinate 34,952,568 of NC_089874.1, read as the reverse complement.
TGCAGGTGAGCTGGTCAGTGGAGGATTTTGTACTAGCACCCTAACAGTAGTGTAGCAGGAAATACTTGATGTGGAACCGGTTTGCAGCAGTGAAGGATTAGGCTAAGATAAAAGGCAGATGTGCTCAGATTGCCTCCTGAGAGCATCTTCACTTAGCTAGAATTCACTGTATGACCAAAAAAAATCAGAGAATTGCAGTTTTTCAATATTAAATCTTTATTATATACAAAAATATTTCGTTGGGAATTAACAGAATTTCACAATTTTTACATTAATATTTTTATGCTTGGCTGTGTTTATTGTGAAAATATTAGCTGTGAAACAGACAATGGGGGTTTTAAAAAACAAGTTACAATTTAAAAATGTCCTACATATTAGCTGACTTTATTAACGTCAAGTCAGAATACTAACAAGTCCCATCCAGGCCTGCTCTATAGCATTGTATTCAAACAATTAGGTACTAAATCATCTTCAGCTTCACATTAGAAATAGTTAAATTTTCTTTTGTATGATGTTTTCAGCTAATAAAATGTATTCTAATAAAATGTATTTTTTACAGGAGAGCAGTTCTTGAAGTTTTACAAGTGTCAAATCCAGTTTAGTATTCTGTAGAAGGAAAAAAAAACAGCATGCAAAGCTTCCAATAGGAAAAGAAAAACCCTTGTGAGAACAAGCAAGGTAAAGAAATGCACAGTGACAGACTTTCAGTACACATTTAAAGCAATACACTTACTTAAACAAGACTTTATAGTTCTTAGCCCAGTTTGGGGTGAGAGGGAGGCAAACTTTCTTGTATTTTAAAACCTAAGGAGGAGGTTCCCCCTTCTATCAGAATACTCAAGTGTTACAAACAGGTAATGTATAATGCAGGACTCGGGGAGGGAAAGCTCAACATGCATTTTTAGAGGGGAAGAAATCCTTTTCAGCAGTTCTCTCCCTATATAATTGTGTACAAGACCTAAACCAACAAAAATCAGTCAAAAAAAAGAAAAAAAAGCCCAATTTTGACAGCTGACAATTTTGCTGCCACTCCCAGAACTGCGCAAAGCACTATCATTAGTTTTGCTCTATAGTATGTAATGTATAAGATACCAAATAACTGAGAATTTATTTGGGTTTTTGGAAGAGATTTTACTGTATTCTAGGTAAATGTTAGCTACTTACGAAGCGATGACTTGGATCAGCTGTGAAGACAGCCAGACTTGCATGGACAAGCATTAGTGTGCAGTTGATGACATCAAAAGGAAAAGCGTAAGTGGGAGAAAGTGTCTCCAAGACTACTTTAACCATTTTAGCCTTGCAGCTTGGTCATATTCCACATCCAACCACTGCACTAGCAGCAAAAGAAAATCTATACCTAACTAGCAGGAGAAAGGGTTAAAAATATTGAAAACAAAATTCACATTACTTTAAATGCAATGTATCCTATAAAATATAAATATTACTGAAACTCTCCTTAAAGGGAAAAAAAAGAAGTTTGGATGTGAAACTGCTTAACAGCCTTTACCAAGCTGGAATTTTTGTTTGTAAGTCTGTGCAGGTCAATTCCAGCTTCAGTGCCAGTAAATGAAGTAAGAAGTCAGCAGTTCAACAAGTGACAGTTTGTGGAATAGTATCCCACTGTGGTCCAAAATGAAGAGTTCAAGTAAGTTAGCAGACACTGTTTTGAATTTTTTGCAGTATATTAACCCTAAGACTAATTTATCTATCTACATAGCTCTACATGTCTGTGTGAGTGCACTTTGAATGTATTTGGAAGCCAAAGCTGCCTCTTAATACTCGTTACAAGTGTTTTTAATGTATTAGGATCATTTCTTTAGTGTTGGGACTGCAAGCACTAAGTTACACCATTCTTAAATACCGGTGTCTCTATTGAACACTGTTACCTCTATGAGACAAGTTGGGAATCCCAAACAATTCACATCAGTAAGGTTCTTTAAAATGTGAAGACTGAAGGGTGGGGTTGGGTGTTGTTTGGGGAAGGGGGGGCAGGACTTCATTTCACCCCCTTCAGTAATGACAGTCTGCCAGAGAAAGCAAATAAAAGTACCTTAACTAAAGAAATCCCGAGATTACTGACAGCTAGAGAGAGATTTAAGGCAAGAGGTCTAGCAGACTAGAAGTCCTCACATCAACTAACCACTACCTAAACACGGATAAATTGATCTCTAACACTGTTGCAGAAGTAGTATCATTAAGTTTGGCAATAACGACACAGTGCTTTAATGCATCAGAACTTGGCTGAGGCAAGAAGCCCCGCATGAAGTAAATAATCCTTATCCGTTTGCATGATAGATGTGACAGACTTCCACCTGTACCTGGTCTTAAAGCTGTACCTGCAGGCACAACGAGCGGCTGGGAAGCTATCGCAGTAGGCACTATAGATGCTTTGAGAAGTGGCATCTGCCTCAGCCTTCAATCAGAATGAAGACGATAGATGAAGACTGGATGGAAAACCAAGGAAAAGGTAAAGGAAGTTTGAATTTGTTCTTGTTCACAGTAGCAGTTTGTGTAAAAACAGCAATAACCCAGATCTCCCAATTTCTGGAGTTGTGCTCTACTTGGTCACTCTGTACTGGTCCTTACTTAAGCAGAGCAGAGAGGCAAACTTGGCTCCAAAGGGTCCCTAGCTAGGAATTTTTTGTGTTTAAAATAGAAAAAAAATTTCCTATTTATTATCTGAATCGCCCTTTAAAAACCAACAAACCAACCACAGACAACTTCCTTAACACTGAGCTGCAGGCAACTCATACAGCAAACCACTTAGGTGTGATTTTAGAAGATGCAATGAATTAGAACAGAGGATCAGCAAAATAAAATTGTTCCGCTTTGAGCCTGTAAAAGATGTGACAGCTTATGTAAACACAAATTCCAGACTGAAGAGATGATCTGCTGTCTTGCTCCAGAAAGCTTTTTTTTGTATGACCAAGTGCACAGAGCTGCACTGACCTGAGGACTGTGCACAAATGAAGAATACTGCACTGGGTGTAAATTTATTTCCCGTGCCTGGGTCAGTATGTGATTTTACCCTCATTGTATATCTGCAGATCATTTGTAAAGCCGTTGGTAAGTAAGTCCATGCAAGGTGACATATTGTCAAACTGAACTTAATTGCCTACAGCTTGCACATGATGTGGAACCTCAAGTAGGCCTGCCAGTGTAACTTAAGAGACAGCAAGGTAATCAATCACTTGGGTATACATACACCAGAGTATTTACATTAAAGTTGAAGTTGGTGTATACTTACAGGAATTTTTGGTGCGTTTAAGGAAATAACTTAGGGGTCTTGGCGTACTGACTGTACTTTTATGTATAACTTTTCATACACAGGGCAACTACAGTGTTTCTTTTATAAGTCTCTCTATATGTACAGAATTTTACAGCACCTCATGCACTGTTTAAAACATAGAAATTACAGATAAATATAGAATTTTTAGATTGAAATATCTGTATATTTAGAAAAATATACATTAGTAAACGCAATAAACCAGGTAGAGAAGTGTACCAGTTCTAAAGTCTCACATGCAGGTACATTTCTGGATTAAGTCATGGTAGATAGTAATGTGGTAGCAGACATGAGCATTTTTTGTTTTACCATCCACATACATACATATACACAGACAACTATTTGATAATTCACTTTTCTAAACTACTTAAATAATTATCTTGTGATACATACCACATATCTTAAACATTTAGCAGCATCTTCACCTTGCTCAGACACACCTATTGTTATTAACAGTCAATGTAAAAACTTTTCCTGTATCTGGAAAATGAATGTTTCGTACAGAATGAGATACATGAAATCCTCGTTATTTGAAATCCCCCAGGAATACTTCACACAGCTGTTATATGAAAAGTTTTCACTTGCTCAAACCTAGCCTTTCGAAGCATCTTTCCCCTAACTGCACAATGTGCAGGTGCCTATCTATCTTCTGATCTGCTTTAAAGAACAGGTAGAGTCTATCACCACTGTGTATATAACTGCAATGGCACCTTTGTTCTAAGACCCTCCAAGAATGTATTGTTTTGTTTTACTAAAAGTAACTGTTATTCTAGTAATCCTACCAGGTAGTGACAAATTAACAGAATATCTGATGAAAATCTGATTTTGCTTTAAAAAAAAATCCAAAATGTTATAAACCTGCCAATCTGGACTCTCAATTTGCATAATTTAACAAACAGATGCAAGGAATGTGTGTTTTGGTTTTTGTTTTTTTTTAACACTTGCATGTAACCATCCCATTAAAACCTGCAGTCACTTTGATAATGATCCTTGAATGCAACCTAAGCAACCCATCTCTTACTGCTTCAGAATTGTACTTCTCATTAGCATCAACATTAACAGCACAGGGTCAGCCGCTAGGCTCTGCTGTGCTAACTTAAATGTGGTAGATTTTAAAACGCTATGTGGAGCTTAAGCACAAGCTGAAGTTTCAGCCTTTAGCAAATGCATGGCTATTTGGAGATTGCTTGCTAGGTAGGCTCTTCTGACAGTGTGATCTCTGAGATGGAAAGAGAAGGAGCACGGTTTTCCTTACTAAACCTTGGTGCCCATGTTTCATGTGATTCATTTGGCTAAAAGTATGAAAAAAACAGATGAAAAAGTGATATTTGCAGTAGAAACAACAACAGTGTCGGAACTGAAGAATCTTCTCATTCCATTATTTGAGGAAGAGTGAGCTCAGCCCACTTTTGGCATCACAAATAGAGCATTTTCTAACTTACAACGAAAAGGCATCGTATCTGTCCAGTTAGCACATCTTATTTACAGCATATGTAGGTCTTCTATTACACAGTATACAAACACAGTTCAGTCAATTTCAGCTTGTAGTGCCAAGAGTAAGTCATCAAAATAGTCAAGCAATGGCTCTGCTATCTTTGCTGCTACATAAAACATTTGATCCATTTCTCAAAGCAGCCTCTGAGTGACAGGATCACAGAACATGTCTCCTGGGAAAGGCAAATAAAGGTCTTGTGCTGCTGCCACGCTTAAAAGCTCTGCCAAACTTAAAACCAGAGCAAACGCATCCTGAAAACTGTAACAATAAAGCAAAGTAGCGGTACAAATTTTCCTTAGAAAATTTCAGATTCCCTCTAAAAGACTGAAATCTCAGTGTTAACAGCCACACCGATGACCTGTGCTCACACACATTTTTTGACTCATATTTTCCAAATACACTGGGATCTCACATTGCTCCCCACCCTCCCCGCTCACCAAACAACCAACTTGATAGGCTTTTTAAATATCATCCATAGTATACAGGTGGGGTGTTTTTGATTTTCTGTTTTGTTCTAGATTTACACGTTTCCTATACCACATATCAACAGTTTCCCTTGTGCACAAAGAAGTATTTAAGAGCCCCAGAAACACCACTGATTTACAGTGTAGAAGCTTCTTTTCCTTCAGAAACAGTTCTGAGGACGCTGCCTTTTTAACAGCATTCTGTGTCACGCTTTGGTGTTGAAAAAGAATTCAGAAGCCAGGTGCCTGTCACCAGGTGGAAGAGCAATGACTTGTGTTTAGACACCTAACCTGATAATTGATGGTGTATGTTACTATATACAACAGCTAAGATGGTAATATAAAATGTGAGCACAAAAAGAGCTAGTCTTAGTGGCAAGCTATATTTTCATTTTGTTCTTGTCAAGCAGAAATTTACATTAGCGTAGGTTTTGATGAATGAACTTGCAGCTAATATGAATTGCACCAATGAGCCTACTAAGGGGAGAATTGTCACTAAACCTAAACGAAAATATTGTAAAACAAAAACAGTATAAACAACATTGCTTTTTAGCAGTAAGCTTCCAATTCACAAGCTATTGGATGAAAAAATCAATTAAAAACACAATGCAACAAAAAGCACAGAAATTCCATTATATCACGCTCAAAAATACAACAGTTTATCACACAAATATTCCAAAAGATAATAGAGAACTCAGCTAAATATCACAGGAAATCAAGCCACAGATCACTATATAAATATCAAACAATGTCCTAAGAAAAGAAAATACTGTGGTTTTTTTTCCTTTTTTTTTTTTAAGCAATGTGTTTTCACAAGTGTGAAAAAACAGTGCTAAACATTAAGCTTCACTCTACAAGGCTCCACGTTATCAGGTTCTCTCTAGGCTACTTCACCATCGTACTGAAATACCTTGCATACAAGCTTTCTAACGTAGGTACTTCAACCATAACAGGCTAACAGGTTAGCTCCCAAGAACTAACCAAGCTTGCAAGGTATTGCTTTATGTTATTTTAAGAGACACATATAAGGGAACCTACAGAACAGTACAGTTGTCTAAATCAAGAGACATCAGGAATTTGTGAAACATCAAGAATGCATCAACATTAAGCAGAAAGAAGCTGGAGCAATGGAGCTGGGTGTTGGTTGTTGCTTTTAGTAGTTAGAATTCTGCTCCCATTAAATTATTAATTTTTAAGGAAAAAAAAAAAACAAAAAGAAAAGAAATTAGTGTTCTTTCCTAATAAAAGCTACAGACTTTTGACCAGTTAAACACTGACATTAACAAGTTTTACAAAAATTGTTTCAAGTATCCTCTTTTTAATCACAGTGAAAATGTAAGACCAAGATGTAAATGTTAAAGTGAATGACTGAAAGTTTCTTAGATGAAAAAGGCAAAGGTACTAAATCAAAACATATAAAATGCTTAAACGCATTTCCTTCATGTGATATGAATAGAAAGGTTATCTGTAAAAAGTTAGAAAAATTAAAATAAATTACATATTTAAGTACACTTTCCCTTCAACATTTTTCTTTTTATAAAAAGTCAGAATAGTGTACTTTTGAATATACACAGAGTAAAAACGCACAGGTGCCGCAGGTTATCGTTGGTATCTACACAACATCTTGTCACATTAGTTTACTTGCTGCAGTTGATTTTATTTGTTACTTATGCTCATCTTCAGCAAGCTCAATATACCCAGCTAATTGGGACCCACTGTGGTTCCAGCCTCAGTTTCTCTATAGCAGTCTGTAGCTTCTCAAAGGCTTTGTCTAGGTTGTCATTTACAATGGTCAGATCAAAATAGTGGTTGTACGCTCGCTGGATCCGGGCACTTTCATCAACTGTTTTTTTCAAATCAGTGTCCTGTTGAAGGCATTTTAGAAATTACTTAGAGCACAAGACTTGGCAAATCCTTATAAATTAAGTACCACTTCATGACATAGTACAACTGACTGTTTAAAGCTCTATATTGTACATATTGAAAAAATAAGAAAAGGTCTCATTTATAGCAAATCCACACAAAACTCAAGTTAAAATGCAGTGACTGGGCTGAAAATGTTGTACAGTGTTAACAACGTTAATTATGGCAACCAAGTGTTGCAAATTTTGTGATTTTTAAGAAAGCCAATAAAAACACATGAACTGGGGCCTGTATACGCAACAGGCAGCTCATCATCTTGTGTGTGCAACTGACAATTCAATCAGAATAAAATTAATGCTTTAGGAATAATTATGTCAATCAGTTATGTTAATATATTTATGCCTCCTACCCCCCTAAAAAAAAGCACCAAAAAGCCCAAGAAATAATATTACCATTAAATGAAAGACAATGGAAGATGCATTTCTAGAAAGATCCTCTGGAATACCCTATTAGTTTTAGAGACTACATTTCAGCCTTCTTGCTCACACATCATTTCCTCATTCCTGAAGTGCTACATTACTTTATTTCTGACATGAGCTGCAAAGTGTGCAGGAAATTTCTATTCCTACACTATGAAGCTGCCATGAAGGGCTGCCAATCAGCATTTTTTCATGTTTCATTAGTCCTGCGTTCTTAGAAGACTCCTCTCCACTTTCACACAAAAACAATTTTCTGTAAGCAGTTATGAGATTTGTTACCCTGCTAATATTCATCTGAATGTTTTGAAGTCCCAATACAGTTGTAAATACAAAAGTCAAAATTAAAACTTTGCAAATAGCCTTTCCTTCACAGTAAACGAAGGAGGAAAGCAAACAAACATACCATCAGAAGCCTCAGAATTTTTTGCTGTGGCCTAGGAAGCTACAAATAATGTAGACAGGCCCTCTAGACAGCAGGACATATGCAATAATTTAAATGTACATTGCTTTTTCATTTGTTCAGGAAATACAAGAAGAAGAAATGAGAAGTTATGCTCTATATACATGTCCACAGATTTGATGTAGAATCTGTACAGATACATAAAAGGATGTCCCTTAGGGAATCATATATTAGGAAGTGCAGGAAATTATTCTTATACTTGTCTGGACAGTTTTAATCTTGCCTTCCTGTATATGCAAGGCAGAAGTTAGTGTTTGTTTGGGGGAGGGAGAAAACACAAAGCACCCCCAGAGGTACTGGAATCTCTAACAACCAGAGACCAAAACTGGGACTGGACAGTCTCTTCTGTGGTTAGCAGAAAGGAATCTCACAGGTTTGAAAAAAAAAATCAGTGTAAATTGATTCACTGCCCATTTTATTGCTCTGAATGCCCCAACAGCATCATACAAGATACCGCTACTATCTAAGCTATAGCACTACAGTTGTGAGTTGTCAGCATGCCGTGGCTTTTCTCGGATAGGAAAGATGTACTGCTGTGCACAGAGAATGATTTTGTTCACTGTTCAATCTGGCTTTTTTTTTTTTCCAATTTGGTCCTGCAGCTGGGAAAGTCCATGTCCATACAGAACACTTATAATTTGCTGTGTTGAAGGACACAGGTCTCACTTGCTTCTGCGTGTCTCAGAAAAGGAGACAGGATCTAATGAATAAAATGTGCCACGTCACTTTACATGACAAATCCAAGGAACTTCAGGGAAGGAAAAGCTATTCAACACTTCTTTTTCTGGCAGCTCCCAGCCATTTTCAGTGCAGCATGTGCTGCTGCAGCAGTGGAAATGAAGCCTAGTCGAATTCAAGTTGGGTTGTTTTTGTTGTTTTGCTTTGTTGTTTTGTTTTTTGCCTTTTAAGACAGTCTGCAGTATCTTTCCTGAAGCTTACAGAGTCCATTTTTAAAGCACACCTATACTGTAAGAAGAACCTGAACAAAACTTTTTGGGGGGAGAGATGGGGAAGTGAAGGAAAGACACTTATATAAAAGAATAACTCCTACCGTCAAGTATCTAAAATTTGCTGCAAATAATCAAAGGTAGCACTTCCCAAAGAATACATTACAAGTAATTCTTGTAATCAACACTTATCTGTAAGAGGTCTATTTTTAAGAAAGAAGCAATCTGCCTTTTACATAGTATTTGATTAACTTCTTAAGTAATCAGCAAAAATCTTGCCTAACTTTTCTTGAAGACTTTAATTTCAGGAAAAAGAAGTCCATCTAAAATGAAAGTTAAAAAAAGTCTAAACATCCTGCTCAAAACAAACTAAATATAAAACAATCTGCTTACAGTGAGAAGTTTGGTTGTAATTCCAGCATCTACCACAGCCTTATGCATAGCACGCAAAGTCTCCAGCTCCGGAGCAGCAATAAACACTACATAGGGCATGAATTCTGAAGTCCTCAGTATTTTCAGGGCCTAGAAGCAATGAAAAAGAAAAAAGTATGAGAACAAATCACAAGTCCCCATTACCTAAGGGGCACTGCAAAACTAGTCTGCTACAATGAGTAGAAATACATGATAGGTGAAGATTCTTACTTCTATTTCAGAAACTCCTGCATTGCCTTTTGAAATGCTCAACATTTTTTTCCTTGGCTAAAAAGATCTGCTGCTCTGCAAGGCTCCCATTTCCATGCAGAACCTAAGTTTTTTTCCCCAACCTTTCTAACTTATTCCAACTAAGTGCCATAAATGCAGAAATCCAGTTGGCAATGCAATATTTCAACCAGCTAAGAAGCCTTCAGATTTAAAGGCATACCTCTTCTCCATTGTACTCCTACTTTTTGAGTGTCACATAAATGATATACCTGTGGATTCACATCCAAGATGCAGGTCCTTCCTGTCTGAACAACTTCAAGGATAGAATCAATTTTAGTGCCATAAAGATTTCCTTCATATTCTCCATGCTCTAGGTATCTGCCAGCTTTAATATCCATCTCCATTTCAGCTCGTGACACAAATCTGTATGCTTGCCCATCCTTTTCATCATCCCTTGGCTTTCGTGAAGTAACTAAACAAAAAATATAAAATATAAGCTGAATTATCTTTTTGTACTTGGAATACATGCAAAAGACTGGACTGCTATTAAATCAGGGAAATTATAATATGGAATAATATCTAATTATAATTGTTCCATATACAGATTCATCAATTATTCTAGTTTACATTCCAGAACTGAGCACAGCCTTTCTCATTCTCTTTATTTATATTCTTTCCTGTATGTTGTTTATCCCCAATTCTTTATTTCCTTTGCATTACTCCTTCAGACCATATACAATACTCATTCATGCCATTTTTTTAATTATTCACTGAAAATAATTCTTTAGGTGACTTTGAAATCAAATGGAACTTTAACTCTCAAAAGCCAAATTTACTTCTGAAAAATCAACCGAGTACCTTTCAATATCCTCCTCCCCCCAAAAACACCATCACATCCTTCATTCACTCTTCAGAGCAGAATTACCTGAACTAGCTATAAAGAAAAGTTAGCTCAAATACGAGAAGAAGCCCAGCCACAGTAGCAAGAAACAGTGGTGGCCAGCTGATGCTACTTTCCAGGATAATCTATCCTTTAAAGTGAAGAAAATTCATTGCAGAGAAATGGAAGCCCACACTTAAATATAACATTAGCAGCTAGCTTGGATGTTGGCATGCAGTGTGCAGCACAGATATTATTTAAGTAAGAAAGTGAAAATTAAATTATAAAATAATGTATCAGATTATTACCTACTTTGCTGCCCTATCACTGTATTACCTGCCAACTATCTGCATTTAATTAGATTTCACTTTAGAATGCGGATCCCTTTGGCAATACTGTGATACAAGTAGGAAACATTCCCCCCTCTCCAGGGATTCCTATCAACTTCATTATTATAGAAAACTCAAGTCCCAAAAGCAACGATCTTCTGAAACTGTTAGTAATGAAAGTATTACTAGAACACCTAATCTTAGACAAGATGCTACAGATTGACTGGAAGTATAATGATTAATATAATACATTAAAAAAAAAAAAGATCAGTTTGAAATAAATTTTAGAGCATAAGCTATAACAGCTGACAGCCAGATGACCTGACAGTTCAGCTATGCACACTGCAGAAAAAAACACAGCAACATTTGCTGGATCAGAACTCAACACCAAGGCCACACATGCAGCTATCTCAGGCATTTTCCAACAAACGCATGTAAGAAAACATCTTTTGTGAATAACCAGAAGTTTTCCTAATCAAAGAAACTGAGGCCAATTAAAATTACTGATTAACCTACTTAAAATCTCAGTATAATGTAAAGAGATGCCATATACAACGAACTATGCGCTTCATAACGTGTATGATGAGATTGTCAGATGGCTGAGTTGGGAAAGTTAATACATATGACTTCATGACTTTAAAGGGCATTCAAAAGCTCTACGTACAAGCATTTTAACATCGTGTTACATTACTGATTTGTAGCTACAGCATTTTAGAGAAATCAGTGATTCTAAGGGCTTTTTAAATGGGAACAAAAAGTTTAAAAAATAACAAAGTTTCTTGCTTGTTTGGTAATAAAAATAATGGGATTCCCAAGGGAAGGTTTTCTTTAAAGAAATAACACTGCAAAATCAACCTTGTTATTAGTCACATATATCAGCTCTTAGTGCAACTGGCCAGTTTTAATGTTTAGAAATTCAGCAAATTAGGAAGGGAAACAAACAGAAGGGAACAGATTGTTTTTGAAATTCTGAAGGGGACATGGCAGAAGGAGAACAGTAATGTAGCTAGGGTTGTCTGGTCAGAGGTCAAACAGAAGAGGGACAGTTTAGAAAAAAAACAAGATCTTTTAAGTGAGCAAAAGCAACTATGTGACTGGAATGAAGGCAAGAAAACAACCGAATATTTCAGTTAAGTGAGAAGGTTCTTTTTCTGAAGTTGATAGAAAAAAAGATGATGGGCTTGGGTCTAGATAGAAAAAACTTCAGATTATCATACAGACATTAAAGATCACAAATGCTTCTGTTTTATTGGAAGCTTACTTGTTTCCTTTCCCTAAATTTCCAATACTAAAGTAACAATTTATAATGCCTAGGGTGCTTCTACAGATGGAAAACTAAACAGCAGACCTGAGAAACTCCACTGGCTGTCGATTACAGACTACTAGCAACTTCCAAAATCCCCTCAAGTGTGTGGGGTGGTGACTGACACTGCGTGAACCTAGCAGATGGGCAGATACTTAACGGCTGGCAGATGCACACACAAAAACTGGTTTTCTGCAGCCTCAGTAATGGTTAATTGGGAGTTGCAAATATTTTCACTGTAGTCATATGAAAGTCCAGTTGTATGATAAGATGAAGAATGTTTTGTCCTTTTGTTTCCCCACTCCCTGTAATTTTTATACACTGAGAAAATTACTTCTACCATGAATCAATGGCATAAGCTTTAGGTATTTTCCATATAATAAGAAACTTAACACATGACATTACAGTAGGAGTGCTGACAACTTACATGGCACCGTAGTTCCAAACCTAGTAGGATTCAGTACTATAAACCTGTTCTTCAAGCTTCTTCGCCCCACTCCTTGGGCGCCAATTAAGACCAGTGTTTTCCTCTGAAAAGGAGGCATTTTGGCTACTTCCTCATAGATCTGGATTTCATGACGATCAAATTCTACATTGAGAAGCATACAAAAAAGTTAGTAGTCAGAACTTTAATAAAAAAACAATAAGGAATTCTGCTATATCTGAACAGATCATTTGTGAATATAAATAGTAGTCAAAGGGCTTTAAGTCTGATATAAGCTTTCTTGCTTTAAATTGGTATGGAGATAGAACTTATTCATGGAAAACATAAGGTCAGGTTATTGCCTTTACTTCCAAGGAGAAATTTCTAATGGGACCAGAATGGGAAAATTGCGATTAACAATTCACGAGCTGCCAGGGAGTCTCAGAATGGTTGAGGTTGGAAGGGACCTCTGGAGGTCACCTCGTCCAATGCCCCTGCTCAAGCAGGACCACTTGTAGCCACCTACCACGTCCAGATGGCTTTTGAGTGGGGTCTGCCTTTCCAAGGAGGGAGATTTAACAACCATTCCGAGCATTCTCTCTTGACCTGGGCAGCCCAGAACTGGACACAGGTCGCCAGGTGCAGCCTCCCCTGTGCTGAGCAGTGGGGAAGGATCGCTTCCCCCAGCCTGCTGCCAACAAAGCTTTATTTTTTTTCTCTTTTCTAAAAGTTTTTCTCTGATTTCTACCTACTGAAACCTGTATTTAGCACCATTATACCTTCACTGGTTACAACTGCTTTTAAACCAAAAACCTACCTGACTTATTGAATGTATAATCGAATATTTTACTGCAAATCTTTCAGCTTTGGATACACCAGGCTATCTGCAAGTTTAGAAGCACAGAGAACTTCAATTCATATGCAATATTAAGAGATACCTGCATTTCTTGTAGTGAGGTACATCATCTTTTTCTTTTTTTTGCTGCTTATTGTTCCACAGAAAGGCCCTAGAAATACGAATTGAGACAAACTCATTTTTGTTAAATGTTTTTTTCTGAACATTTACATTTCTGATTTACATGAACTTGTGCACGTTTAGATTAACTATGCTTACAAGGACTACTTTCAAGAAATTACCTTTCTTTTTTAAGCCTACATATATTCTAGGGAAGGAGGTTACAGCTATTTTCATACACATTACACAGTGTAGTAAGAATGGAACAGAGGAAAAAAGTAGTTTTCCAGGGAAATTTTCTAAAAAACACTAGAAAAATACTTCAAAAACACTGAGTTTATTAACTTCCATTATATACTATAAAAACGTATCTGGAAAAAAGTGCTAATTCTTATGGCTTTCCCACCTCATTTAGCTTTTCATCAGCAGGTGGTAAAACTGATTTATGTATCTACAAAGACTAACACATATACTCTAGACTTTGTCCTTTAGTCAAAGCCCAAACCATACATACGTAATAAACAGCATTTAGCATTATTTTACGTATTCTCATACAGCAGTTTTCTGCTATCTGTGAATGTAAGAAAACCATAACAAATGGAGTCAGAGCAAAATGTATTCCTGAAATTCCTTAAATCTCACCTGAGTTGTCCCAGTCCCTCCTAACAAAAGCTTTTCTCTTCTCTTCCAGGAACTGGCTAGGAATAAGCCCCGCACTTCCTCCTTCTTTGACATGACTAGCCTGGAAAAGAATAAAATCAAAGGTAACTTGTGAGAAGCATTTTTCTCATGTCATGTTGATGACTGACTTTCACACTGCCAGTTTCTCAATGGTGAGTACTGATACATTTATTACTGCAACACACAAAGTCAAAGTCAGACCTGGATGTTAAAGATCTGTCTTATAGTAACAGTGGCTTGTCACTGAAGTATTAAAACTCAGGAAACAAATAAGATACAAGTTTTCCCATTCTATTAGTCTGCTTTTAGCCTGCTAGCCTGCATTAGCTAGCCATAAACTTTTGGAATAAAAATCCTACGTAGAATTCAATAGCTCTAGCTCTGAAGTGATAAAACTCAAGACTTTGTAGGACACAGTACACTTATTTTGTATTCTTGACCTACTCCGAACACGTTCCAGTGCAGCTTATTAACTGTCATTTTATATACTGGGAATGCCATGAACACACATCTACTCATGCCTTTTGCACTACTTAGCTACATATTTAAATCACTGTTCTTCAGTATTCTTGGTAACAGAAGTTTGGCTAAGATTCTCTGTAAACCCAGTTCAGGGCAGGCCCAATTCTCAGCAAGCTTAATGCACACAAACACACCACTATAGAATGTTACACTTTTCTTCTCCGTAACCAGTCAGCCTTGTCACTTGCTGTTTGCTTTTCAAGTTGTACCCTTCTACTTATTAGTGACTTAACGATTTTTCACAGTTAGTGAATTCCCAGTAACTTCTTGGGCACTCTAGCATTTCTAGAATGCCCAAGGAAAAACTAACTTATTCCCCAGCAGCATTATCTGCACAGTATTACCTGCAACACATTACATTGGCGTGATGCATTTAATTTTTGCCATTCATCGAGGGCGTTTATGAGCACTTTTAATTTATTTCTCCTGGATTCCCATAAGTGGCAAGCTGAAGAAATTTGAAAAATAGTATAGAAGACAGCATGTAAGCTAAATGTCAAACTACTCTAGAGTTTTAGTGTTGTACTTCTGAAACAAATTAACTTGGCAGTAATAATTTTTCTGCTCATCCTCACATTTTTTATTCTTTTTTTTTCCTGTTATTACCATCACTGACAAGCAACAGAATTCAGCAACAGTTGTTGATGTATATTCACAAATTTTTGTCGCTCTTAATGAGATGTATATGTATTGCACTCAAGTGACATTTGGCTTTCTATTGCTTGTTATCTAGCAAAGGGTTTGAAATTTAGGGGTGGAAAGGGAAATTAGTAATGCTAAAATCTTAAGCCTAGCTTGCCACTGCCACTTGCAAAGTTGAGTGTCTTGGCTGAGAAAAGTGTCTTAAAGGTTCACTTGTATTTTCAAGGGCACTGATCATGTTCAGCTGTGTGTACAGTGTGTTGAAAAAATAAAGACAACATAAGCATCCGATTAGGCTTCTACTGAAGGACTGAATGCAGAAATACAATCTTAACTGTTAATATTTGAAACAGCGACAAACACTTAGATTATAACATGTTATAGCTTACCGACAGTGACCACCACTGTGAAAATAAAAGGTACATTTTCTCCAAAATAAATATTCTTACCCCTCTTCAGATCCACAGGGTTAATTTCCCTCTCCTCCCTCAACTCTGAGCTCACAGGAACAGGTCCACTTCTTCCCCAGTCACTGCCAGGGAGGGCTTACCACAATTTACATAGTCAACCTAAGACTTTATGCTAGAAATTATCCACTTATAACTGATTTTGGAGTATCTTATGACACATGAACAAAGGCATATAAATAGTAGTAACAGCAAAAACACAGTGTTACGTACAATTTATATATGATTGTTAATATTTTGACTTAAGATACTAATAGCTTGAAATTGGGTTACACTAAATATTTGTTCTTGTATCTACTATTAAAAAGAAGTAATTCATTATTTAAAGAGTTTATATTTAAAGAGTTTGTTATTAAGGCAATTAGTGAAGCTCTTTTTTTTTTTTCTTTTAAACTTATTTATTTACCAACCTGCCACCAATTTGGATCTTCACGGTTTACGATCTGAAGAATTTCTCCTTTAGAAAATTTCAAACCTGCTTCTTTGCATGGGATGAGGTTGTCATTATATGGATTATAATCAAAATGACACTTCACAAAAACCTGAAATGTGGAAAAATTTACAATACTTACATGTTACAAAATACATTCTTACTAATTTACCTGTCAAAGCTAAATAGTGTCTTTATCTACAGCATAACATTTTTGACATGATCAGATTTTCATTTTACAAGTAAAATGCAAGCTATAGGAAAAAGCAAAAAAAAAACTGGCAAAGTACACCAGCTGAGAAAGGAGAAATAATCTGCAATACAAACCTTGGTTGAAAGTGCTTCATGACAAAAATAAAAAGCCAACTGCTCAATTTGGGCAGTGTATTCATGTTTGCACTTCAGTTTGTCCAACTTTAGCATTCTGACTTTAAGTTACTTAAAAATATATACATTACTCAAGGTGTGAGCACTGTCCTCAAGGTTTGTAGAATCCTAAGAATTAATTTTGCCATGAACTCAATGTTTGAAAAGAAACAAGATATGTGACTGCTTAAGACTCAAATTTGATGCAGGGGAAGGAACAGTGAGTTGCATCAGTGGATTGAAAGCATCTTTGACTTTTTTCTGTCAGCCAGGAGAGCAAAGGAAGCAGCACACCTGCCTCAAATACAGCACAGCAGATAGCGTTTGCGCAGTGTAAGCATAGTCTATTATAATCATGGGCATTAAGACCCACTGTCTGAAGGAGTCCCACAAGATGTTTCAAATGCACCAATTTAGAGCAACAAATTACTTCTGCCGTGGAGAAACTGACAGTCTACAGCAACAACAAAAGAATAAGTAATAGCCACCATCCAAGTTCCTTCCTAAAGTCACTGAATTCAAGCTCATCTGTTGAATTCAGTGTGTTTCTGAATTCCACGAAACATTACCTGGACATTGGTCATGTTATAAATACACACACTTCAGCGCAGTTTAGTGTGATTGTGCATAGGTTCTTGGAGGTCACTGGATGTCACAGAAACATGCTTGGAAGCATACAGACACTTAACAATCTTAGATACTAACAATTTTTTAAGCAGACTGATGTGGGGTGTCACCTCAATATGCTGAATAATCCCATTTCCAATGTGTACTTAAAGGCAAATACAGGTATTTAGCCCTTCTGCTAGCATTAAATGCACAAAATAAACAAAGTGTATCTAATACAAATTTTAAAATAAACTTATTCAGAAAATACCAAATAGAAGTTCTTTTGACAGAATTGTTAGAAACATGCTACTGACCTGTTGAGGAATAACAGTGTCTCTGTAGCTGGGGAGAATCTTCAGAGTGACACTGCCACTGATATTTTTCAGCAGTTCCTGCAGTTCTTTTGGATTGTTTCCAACTTCATGGCCATTCACCTCTTTAATAATGTCACCTACATGCAGAAGACCTTGTCGATCTATCATTCCGCCATGGAGAATTCGTGCTATTACCAGATCATTGTTCTCAACTCTAAACGTAACACCCTGAAAGAGGTACGTGACACCTAGTTTACCATTGTTTGAATTTCAATTTCATTTTACCTTCATCTCAAGCAAAATTACATAGCTCTGGGATACTCCTATCTCCCCCAGCGAAAACAGACAATAATAGTTACTATGATGTAAGAGTTTCTAATACACAAGTAAGTATCAAGTGACACAAAAGTGCTTTCAGACAAGGTTTTCATATGACTGAACAATGACTGTATTGTTCTTGATTGCACGCAGTCCTGACATTTTGTATCAAGACCAAACAGATGTTGTGTTAGTGAGTTATGCTAGCAAGTAATTCTACCTAACGACTGCCTGTTCACTAAGCCATAACTTCCTTGAGAGAACACACAAATACCTTCCTGTTTCAACCTCTTAATACCCATCCAATCACCCATTAAATTACACAACATAATAAGGGTAAGAATTAAAACTTAATGCAAGATATAAGGCACACGCAAATGCTTTCACTCACATTTTAAATTAAAGACATCTTCAGTCACTTACCAGTGGTTCTCCTGCTCTTTTGTGAATTCCAAGAATACGAATAGCATCTACTGGAACAATTTGGTTGTTCACTGAAGAATTATTGACTTCTGGGCTAGAAGGAGGGGAATCGTAACATTTTGAAGCCACAATATCATGTGCTTCCAAGAGTGACTGCAAGGGAAAAGAAAAAACCTTTTTTAAAAAACATGGAATAACCATTTGTAAAAGGGTTTCGTGCTGGAAAACCACTGAAACTACCCTTTGAGATCAAATCTTGAAACTATTATTTCATAAGGAATACAGCAAAAATCAATTTTCACGTTTGTATGAAATGTAAGTAACTCACATGGCCTGCTAACCCTACTAGCTTGGCAAATCTGCTCTCTTTTTGTAAATCTAAGTGCTTCTTCTTAAGAAAGCATAAGAGAAATGTAGTGAATTTGGGAGGAATATTCCAGTGAACTTCAGGGAAGAAGATGGAAAGAGGAGTACCTACAACAGTGTTTCACCTAATGAAACAGTATCCAAGCAAACGCTTTAAAGTAAACAAACAGCCCACTGCAAAAAGATGAAGATAACTCATCATTAGATACGTGTATGTAATGTAATAAAGTTTTCCTCCACAGTAATTTGGAAGTAACTCTAAATTAAAGATAATTACAGATATGTAAGGATTTCTAGCAATCTGCAGAATGAGTGCTTTCTGCTTGCATAAAACCAAGGCAGAATTCTAGCACCAAATGAATCCAAGTTGACAGAATTCACATTTGGAAAACAAGAGTTCAGACTTTATACTTACAGTTAATGGTGTTTTTATCAGTGCACATATGTAAGTACAGACCAAAAGGAGGAGATCCAAATAAATATAATCATCTTTGGCAGACAATGAAATTTAGACTTGATTTTCTGGTAAAAAAGGAACTTTAAGATTTAAAGAAAAGATCTGTAAGGCAATATGCACAGGTAGAACAAGATAAAACTTGTGAATTAGAGAGCAGAGACTTTCTGTCTTAAGGAGGAAAAGGGACAGCCTTCAGCCACCACATATCATAGCTCAAGATAAAGGGTCTGTGACACACAGTCTCTCTGACAGAGAGAGGAAGAAGAAAACAAGCAAGTAGGAGAGATGTCTATTAGGCCTATCTTACCTCAAATAACATAGACAGCTTTGTTTCAAACACTGACCTGAAGAGGTATGGTCATGTTCAATTACTGACTGGTGTCAAATAAATAGGTAAAGAGAAGTCACAGAGAACAGGACGTCACAGGGCCTATGGTGACATGCTCATGCCAAAAGAAAGCACGAAACAGTACTAAAAAATGGAGTAGGTGTACAGGCCTATGAGTTTAACAATTTTGCTGCACAGTCTGCTCCATCCTTCTGTAAGTTACCTCTAACCTAACAGTTGTGCAACCGTGTTAGCGTAGTGCTAAGCTCAACATGCAAACCTCCAAGTGTCATTTCTGAACAGTCATTTTAAACTGCCTACCACGTAATGACCCTACTGATATTTCAACTTGAGATTAGAAGGAGCTACTAATTCACGGATTCTGCCCCTGCCTTTAAGACTGTAAAGACAGCTGCTTATTGTGGCTGCTCTGATACTGTGGACATAAACCAAATCAAATGAAATAGGAAAAACAATAATTTATTTAAATCAAGCAGCTGTCAGATGGTAGCAATTTCTAATTCTTCATCATACAAGACACATGCAATCCAGAAAACACAGATCTTCATTTGCCAATGTTTTCAAGCATAATTTTTGGATCTTTCTACGTTTCTAAAATGAAGCCAACTAGTATCAACTATGTTTTTTGACACATTAACACAGACAAAACAAGTAGATGTACCTATATGACACTTTCAGTTTTCTCTTTTGGTCACACGCTAGTAAAAAATTGTTCCCGAAACTCCTGGCCACAAACTACTTATTTTCTTGTGTAGCCTCACACATGAGCATACTTATACAGCTTGCTGCCCTTAACAGTTATATAATTTATGGATTATAATCTGATTCACAGCCAAAAAAAGTAGTAAGCAAACAGTCTGTGCCATCCTTTTCAAAATAACATGCTCCATAACACTTTTCAGTTCTTAAAAGCCTCATCCCATCATTCGCATTCTGATTCTATTTATTCGCTCAGTTTCATGGATGAGCATGAATTCATTCAACTGCTACTTAACCATCTCTTGATCACAAAATCTTTTTCCTGCTATTTCCATGATGGCTGAGTCACAGGGGGACTATCAGGGACTGTAAACTGCTGCCCATAATTGTAAAATTATTTGAGACAAGCAATACCATTGATTTGGAAAACATAGAATCAGCCCTTAAAACAGCTACACAGTAGTAAACATGAAATTTTAAGAGAGCTAAGTTCTTCATGGTGGCTTGTTGTACGTCTTTACTGAAGTGGAGACAGGAGGCAAATTACATTTTGTGTAATTACAAGTCACATGGAATTTTTTCTTTCTTCCTTACAGATCCCTTCTTGCAGAATTTGGAATATGTCTCCCTGGAACAAATGAAGCAGAAAGGATAGCAATTCTGTAGTAATTAGTTATTTTTCTATTTCCTCTTTAAAGAAGGAGACATAGAGGCTCCCCAAGACTCAAAAAGAGAATTGTATCCACATTCTAGACTGCAAATTTTCTTAGAAGTTCTTCTAGAGTGGTCATTACTATGATATCAGTTAAATAAAAACACTTACTTGAAATTATGCAACTTTGCCCTTAATTGGTTTTAATGCCTGCCTCCAGATGGGGAACAGCAGCACAAAATTAGGGGCCAAAAAGTACACTCTAATTTTAGGCTTCCAAACTGAGTAACATCAGATCTATTTTTACAAAATCAGTAGCTAGCTGCTTTATGGCTGTATGCAGCAGCCCAAACTGCTCATTGTTTCTGCAAATGAGACTAAACGTCTCACAACAAGAACTTGTAAAATAAAAAAATACAAGATTAAGCTGATTCAGACTTCTTTTTAAGTGAACTCAGTAATTCTGACAGAGTGAACGATACTTTAGTTCTCAAAGGCAGCATTTAACTGTCTTAGCCATTAAGTAGACTTTTTTTTTCCTTTAGCTTCCTATCTGACTCTTTGCGTACCATCCAGGTTTTGCAACAAATGAAGTAGGGAGCCCTAGAAATAGCTTACTTCTCTCACATACCCATGACTCACCCACTGGTACAGAGAAAAGAGCAGGCAACTTTGCTCAGAGCATGTAATAAACACGACATGAATTTTTAAAATAGGTTCCAAAAGAGAATCAAAGAGCATAACAGTAAGTCTGATATTGATACTAAACTAATTAGAAGATCATGTAAACAAACAAACACACGGAGAATGACTGAAATATTTTTGCATTGTAACTACCAGTTCCTCCAAACTCATCCTCTCCCTGTCCAGTCCCAATTTCTACTAAGGGGATCTGCTTCAGATCAAAGACTGATTTGAAGGTTCATTCAACAGTAAGTCTCCAAATCATAGTCTTTGATCCCTTAGTCACGATGCCATTTTGGACAAATAAGAATGCAAGCTAGGCCAATATAATATTCTCCAGAGCAGGCAGAGGAACTACCAGCATTCACAACAGCTACTACATTAAAGGTTGAGGTGTTAAAGTGTTCCCTATTTCCAGCAGGCCACAATACAGCTTGACAGCATTTCCCATGTCTATCTGTGTTAAATGGAAATGCACCTATAACATAAAATTGAAAACTTTTTTTTTTTTTAAAAAAAAGCCATATTTTTTAACTTGTACACCCAAAAATGTTTCTATGACTCTATACCTGTCTGCCAAAAGCAGCACATTTATACTTTGACAAAAGGTTTGCTTATGTTCTTATAAAGGAAAGTCTAGAATCCACCAAGGATTTACAAACCCTAATCTTCAAGAGACAGTATGGAAACTGATAACAGAATGGCAGCTATGAAAAAACACCTCCTTCTGACAAGTATATGTCAAAATTTCATGTATGTTAAAGTACAGCAAGAGTGAAAGGGATACAGAGTTGTAATTTAAGCTCAGTGCAGATCACGTGGCATAAGAGTGTCGAGTTCATTCACTTTGCAAACTGTACATCTTACACAAGTATGAATGCAAAAAGCTGAACTCAACTGCAGAATGGACTGTATCAGGAACTGAGACCACCTGGAAAAGCTAAGGATGAAGCCTTCGAGTAATCTCTAGTGTGCATATAGAAACTCCATGTTTGTCCAAGACTACTGTAATGGAGACAATACCACAAATTAAGATGTACTTGAGGTGATACCCAAGACTAAAATAATGCTCATGTTTAACCCCATGACTAGTGCTTTACCATGCATTCAGAGTAAAATCCTATATTAAAATTGGCTACAGGTCAGTTTAATTATTAAACTTAGATCTGTATGTGTACAGTGATAGAGTGGGTAATATAAAGAGGTGGCACCTGAAAATGAGGCTCCTTCAGTATTCCAACCAATTCTGCAATATTCTCATCTTTATTTATTAAGGGACTGATGTCTTCAAGAATTTCATTCACCAGCTCCAGGTTGTTGTCACTGACAGCCTCAAGTTTAGAATCTTCTAGTCGCTCATGAGCCTGTACGATAAAATAAATACGTAAGACTATGATGTAAGTAAGTTTCAAGTAAACAGCACTTGCAATTTATAAACCTTTTAATTATTTTTGATGCACCTTTCAACAGGAAAGCAGCAACAGTTACATATAGTCTAATACATACATTTTGTTTTTATAAATGCTGAAGGATTTTGCATCCTTAACTACAAGACACAAAAAAGATTACAGGCAGCACCTGTCAGATATGCTTGCCTGTCCATACTTCCTATAACCTCCATGCTATCTACATACATCAAACAGTCCTCTCTGAACAGTAGCATGCCTCACATCTTTTCTGCTTCAGAACCTAGTACTTGTGTACTTTCTAGAAGGACAAAAAATAAATACAGGATCTGCTCAAAAAAATATAGTCTGCATTTGAGAAACATTTACCTGAAGCTCCTCCTACTCAGACACCTCTGAATGACAAATTCGACCGGAAAGACTGCATAACTAAGGGAATTCTGAACAAAGTCTGCAGCAAAGAGGAATAACAGTACGTTGGGCTGCACGGGTGAGCGTTGGCAGCAGTCTGAGGAAGGTGATCCTTCCCCTCTGCTCAGCACTGGTGAGGCTGCACCTGGAGTCCTGTGTCCAGTTCTGGGCCACCCAGGTTAAGAGAGACATGGGCATGCTGGAGAGAGTCCAGTGAAGGGCCACTAAAATCACAAACAGACTGGAGCATCTCTCCTGTGAAGAAAAGCTGAGACAGCTGGGAATGTTTAGCCTGGAGAAGGGAAGGGGTCTCACCCACGTGCAGAAATACCTGAAGGGAGAGTGCAAAGAAGACAGAGACAGGTTCTTTCCACTGGTGCTCACTGGTAGGACAAGAGGCAATAGGGACAAACTGACACACAGGAGGATTTGAACATCAGGGAATATTTTTTTAACGTGAGGTTGACTGAGCGCTGGCATGGGCTGCTCAGAATGGTGGTGGAGTCTCCTGCCTTGGAGATATTTGAAAGACGTCAGGACATGATCCTGGACAAGCAGCTGTAGGTGGTCCTGCTTGAGCAGGGGCATTGGACAAGGTGACCTCAAGAGGTCCCTTCCAACCTCAAGTGTTCTGTGATTCTGGGACTACTTTTTCATCTTTCTAGAGCTATTGCTGCAGATACAACCCTTTCCTAAACATTGCAGGCACTTAAATGCATTGGAAGGTAGGAGATTTGAGCTGCAAGAGAAATACCTCAAACTGAAATGCTTTGTTTATTTTAGGCAGCACTTTACCAAAAATTAGGGACTAAGAGGAGGCCAAAAATAGCTAAGACTCTCAACACATTCTGAATTAAGAGTTATTTACAACACTGTAGCAACAAGAAGTTAACGATTGCTGTGGCAGGTAAAACACAAAAAATAACGGATTAATGTAAGACTCCTCCATATATACTTCCCATATATTTATAATCTGTGCGTGCACATATCTACTTGCTTATCAGTGTTTCAAAACAGATGTTAACATAAAATTTCGCTAAATCCAATAAACTTTGTTCCCTGAAATCAACTGGGTATTGAATCTTACTTCGCATCTATAAAATGCCATTTCTGGAGAAACAATGATCACTGGAAAGGCTAACTTTACATGCAGAAAGGCATTTCAGACATTCCCCAACACCCTCAAACCAAATGACCATGATTACAACATTCATAGGGAGCTTGGCACCTACACACATCCTCCTTAGTAAAGGAATGCTATTTTGTACATAACATGTACAGTAAACAGTATGGTCTTTTAGAAGTTCCCTTGTTTTACAGCCAGTAGAAACCCAAATCTATTGACTTTTAAACACACTCCAACTTTTGCAAGATTAGAGAATTTGGGTTACCTCTTTTCCTACTTCTTTTCTTTAAAATGTTACCACTAACAAGATGCTTAATATAAATACAAATATCCTCACCCTTCACCCCAAAATCAAGGCTATGAATATATAGCAGAACAGAAAGTTCATTAGTCAACAACCTCTCATCCTGTACTATGCTGAGGAGTAGCAGAATATGGAATAGTATGAATATTTAAAACAAAAAGGAATAGCAAACTTAGATACTATATTTTATTTCAGTTCATAATTTCAGAGATGCTAAACCAAGTCTTTAAATTCATTAAATGTTCAGGTAATAAGGATTTTGCCTTTAACAATCTGAAATCCTAAATACTGGACACCATCTGTTTATAGATTAGTCACAAGATGTTTCCTTGGTCTAGGTTTGGCATACACCTGATATGACGTAGGCTCTGCTACAAAAAGCACTGCATTTAGTGTGACTGCAGAATAGATAAAGTTTTGAGGTTCAAGAGACAATCCAGGAGAATTTTAGTAAGATGGTTAAGTATCAAAACAGAGTAAAATTAGCTTATGTTTCAAATTCAACAACTGTCTTCAAAAAAAAGCATAACAATTCTAAAAGCTAGTTAGGACTGACCATAAAACATCAATAAATGACAGGAAAATGCATTTTACAATGATTTCAGTT
Organism: Anser cygnoides; assembly: GCF_040182565.1. Classification (NCBI taxonomy): domain Eukaryota; kingdom Metazoa; phylum Chordata; class Aves; order Anseriformes; family Anatidae; genus Anser; species Anser cygnoides. Next base: position 34,927,208 of record NC_089874.1, on the reverse strand, counting down.
ACTTCCCCTTTCCCCTCAAAAGCCCCTTGAAACATATTTACTTAGGGACATGGTTTAGTGGCTAACATTGGTGGCAGGGACATGGCTGGACCAGAAGATCCTGGAGGTCTTTTCCAACCTTAATGATTCTATGAATTTATTCTATATGTAAATTGGAAAAAAGTTCATAGGTAAACACAAACTTCAACACAAAAAACCTACCACCCACTGAAGAATGGAAAGATACAGTAAATGAACCGTCTCCCAAAAAAAAGAACTGTAATATCCACCTTAATACCTTTATTCTTGACAGGAAGAGAGTGAGATTACTTTAATGCAACTTTAAAGGATTAGCCAAACTTGGCATTGCAAAATATTATAAGCATATACTATCCTTATTAATTGCCTTAATACTTTAAGGGCTGAAAAGAAAAAGGTTTTTTGTTTGTTTATTTTTGTCCTTTTTGACTACAATATAATGATTAGTCTTAATAGCAGACTAACTAAGTGGAAGTTTTAAACTAAAAAAAGGGTAGGTTTAGATTAGATATTCGGAAGAAATATGGTGGTGGGGCACTGGAACAAGCTGCCCAGAGAGGCTGTAGATGCCCCATCCCTGTAAGTGTTCAAGGCCAGGCTGAATGGGGCTTTGGGCAGCCTGGTCTTAGTGGGAGGTGTCCCTACCCATGGCAGGGGGGTTGGAATTAGGTCTTTAAGGTCCCTTCTAGTCTGTGATGCTATCATTCTAATCAAAGAAACTGAAAAGTCTTTGACATTTCTGTCCCTGTCTGAAATGAATGTGCACAACTAATCTGACCATCTCAGGGTCTGGCGAGAATTCACTATTCTGATAAAACTAGCTCTTCTAATAGAAAAACAAGGTTGATACATTTTCAGAGTCAAATGTGTATGTATGAACTACATACACTTCGTGAAATACGTTATCGTTTTCATTCTTGTCCTTATTTAGCTCTGCTGTTTAGGACTGGGGTTTAGGTTTCAATTCCGAAATAATTACAAAAGAAAAAAATGAGTGTGGTCATGCCATATGGACACAGTTAAACCTTTCAGCATTCTAGATAAAGCAAGTTTACAGCTAGGATCTTGTCTGTTTCCTTTACAAGCACTTTTTTTTTTTTAAACATCTGCTAGTCGTTAAATTCCCCATAATTGCAACTGGCGATTAATGTACAAATTCTTCATAAGAATAAATGCTTTGCAATGAAAATTTTCTTCATGATAAAATTTAAAGATGAAGTATGTAACAGATACTGAAGCTGGAAACAACCGTAAGCAAGAAAGTGTTTTAACTTACTCCAGTAAATTTAGTACACAAATTTTCCCCTCTGCAGTCATCTCACCAGCAGATAAGACACTTCCAGTATTTGTTAAGTTTATTGCTATGCAACTTCTTCCATTTGTAACCCATGGTTTTGAACAGTTAAAGAGAAATGAATTCTTATATGAATTCTTATGAGATGTTTTCTTTTCCAGATATTTTACTGAGCAAAATCCATGCACAACAATTCTTTAGCTTTACAGAGTATTTCATGGCTGCCTGGAGGGCATCCCTTCAGATGTCTGTTCACATTAAAGTGATAGCTATATTTAAGTTAACTTTTTTTCTCATGTAAGGAACTTATTTTTATGAAAAATAACAAAGAATGTAAGGGCTGTATAATATTGACTGCATCTCCTTATGATAAGCTACATTTTAATTTCAGAATCCAAAGAATTTTTGTAAACATTATCTTACATAATTAGTAGTACTACCATCTAAGAATAAAATATTTGCATAATTCAAGACCACAGCTAAGAATAGTCCACATCATCTGAGCGCTGCTAACCAAAGGTCCCAGTATTACTCTGAGATCTAGGAAAGGGCCTGGAGAGAATATTCACTGGGTTGAACAGAAAGCCATTTTGAGCCAAAGAAAACAAGACCTGTTTATGCCATGGGGGAAAGAAGGTTATTGCTCTCACTTTTAATCTTTAGCAAAAATGCTAGAAGTGGGAAGGCATATGGGTTTTGCACACAACGGTAGTCACAAGACTATATTAAAACCAACTACTTCTAATTCCAAGCATTTTGACGTTTTCTTCATAAATAATTTTAACACATTATTTCTGGAGTTTCTGAATTTTTCTTTCTCCTCTAGATCTTCCATGTCAAGATTTTACTTTCCCAATAAATCACTGTGCGCAGAAATTAGATTATATCAAATATGCTACATCTGTTTTCAAGAACTCTTTCAAGTCCTTCAACAAGACATACCATACATAAAAGCCACTGCTGATACCTCAAATCCATACTCAGTGTTCACACAATAGTAACAATTGTAATATTTCCAGATTCTGCTCAGAGCAGTGAGTTGAAATACCTTAGCAAGTGATCTTACAATAGGGTTTTCCATAATTCCTTTGAGAAAAATCAGGTCTATTTCTTCAGCGCCTGTTGATGTCGGCAGATCAGTAAGGTTATCCAGTACCTGCTGCATGGCTGCTGGTAAGAGGGAAAAAGAAAAAAAAAGTAAGTACTGACCAAAATAGCCTTGGATAAACAGCAAAAACTCTGGAAAACACCACAGTATTAAAATTAGAATTTTTACGCAGCCAACTACATACTGAGAGCAGTGGAAAGAATGGAAAACTATTGTCTTATTATAATTAGAAAGAGGGAGGTAAGGTATCTATCCAAATCCTTATCACAGTCAACTTAAATCCAGGACCAGCACATTCCTTTTAACATTCACTACTATTGAAACACCGAGAAAAAAAATCAACAAGTATAAACTACATATATGATATGCATAATATTGCAAATACAATAAAAGCAACTCATTCATGACTGTTTTTGTCTAATTTCACTTTCAGATAAAGTTTTCAGTCCTTATACACACCAAACACCTACAAGTTTTAGAATGCTTGTATAGGCAGATGCCACTGTTTTTGAAATGAACACATAATTTCTATTTTTTTTTAACCAAAATGTGCTGCCAAGGCAGCTCCTGGGGACACTTGTGTCCGTCCTTTGTCTTTTCCAACCTAAATGATTCTAGATTCTGTCCCCAACAGTCACAACCTCCAGTTCTGACTTCCTGCACTGCAGCACTAAGTGTAAGTGGTGCAGATGCTACCACCAACCTGGTGCCACCAGCTGCTGCATCAGGAAATGTATCTTAGAACCTGAAATCCATTGTTGCTGCTCAGTGGACGATTTCCTTCCTATCTACAAAATCACAGAAAGAACTAGAGCAGCTTGGGTTGAGAGTGAGCAACGGTGCCCATGAAAAAGCCAGCAAACCCTACCATCCCAGCTGTCTTGTCCCACAGTGTCATTTATGAGGTGAATGATGAGAATTTATTGTATAACTGTGTCCTTCAACCATTTATTTAAGATAAAGTCGAATAAAACAGATTTTTTATGTTAGGCAGCAGGTGCAATGTGTTCACGTACTGCAGAATTCTTGTGCATTTGGGCGCGTATGCAGTAGCCCTTAGCAGGAACTTCCCAGGCTAGCTCCAAGCTTGCGGAGATGACAATGTGTAAGCTTCGGCTAAGCACAAAAGGAGGCACCACTGGAGAAAGTTACCATGTCCTTCACAAGGTAAACAGTCATTTTTTCCATCTTTTCCAACATATGATTAAACATTCTCATCTTGTTAGTATTATCTTAGTAGTGAATAACCTATACTGTTCTTGTTTTTAACAGTATTCCTTCAAACTCCCGCAGAGTTATGTTGCATGCTCAGACAGACACACACAGGCCCACTAAACAATTTCCGCGAAGATCCCCAAGAAGCTAAAAGTATTAGAAAAACCACTGTGTACTGCAGTGCTCTGCATGCTGCACAGCAGTATACATCAAGACAATCAGAAAGCCTATATGCCCCTTCTCCCACACAAGAATTTACCCTTAACTCTCCTCGTGGCTTTATAATGAAAGCTATTATGAAACACAGCAAAGTAAGAGAACAAACAGCATTTCTCAACACCTACTTTCTAATTTGAATGCTTCCTAGAAAATTCCATTTCAAGGAAATATTTTCTGGCTGTTCTTTCTCCCAAGTGGAACTGACTTTTCAGCAATCAAATAATCTTATATACCACATTTTAACTACAGCACTGAATGTCAAAAGACTTCATTTTTTAATAATTTTAACCATACTTCTCACTTCCAAAAAGCGAGTCCTCTGTGAAACCATGAGTAGGAAGGAAAATGACACTTACATAATGCTTTCAGACTTTGAAGCAATATTGTTTCTACTTTTTTAATAGACAAAGCGCTGTTAGCGATCACACGTTGCATAAAGTCACCAAACCAAATAGCTGAATAAAATATAATACCGCTAAGTATCCTTTTTGTTTTTTGTTTTAAACCAGCTGTAAGGTAAAGCAAAAATTTTGTGTGAGAGAAAAACTCTAAGAAGCTTCAAAAGAGATTATGCAGCTGTTACCTGGTACAGTAACAGAACAATGTTTATATGGTTAACTCTTCACTGCTTCATATTCACCTGGAGAAAAAAAAAAAAAAACCTGACGACGATCAAATGTTGTTTTGCCAAAAGTCATCAAGAGCATCTTCTAAAAGGAATTATGTTATTTTTTATTAAAAAAAAAAGGCAATAACACATGGAGATGCAGACAAGCTTTTTGTGGTGCACTAGACTAAGCACTTTAATCTCACTTTTGAATTTACTATGCAAGTCATGGACCAGCTTCAAACGTAGTTCCCAGTCAATGTGAAATGCTAATATTTGTTCACGTGTAAAAACAGCTTTGAAAGTTTAAGCAATATATTTACCTACATATGCCTTTGATCTTCATACATGTATTTTCAAGCAATTTGATTTCCCCACAGACAGTTTAACTGGGGGAAGGAGAGGAAAGGGAAATACACTTTGATAAATGTGTTATAGATTCTCCTTTTACATATCTACTCAACAGCCCCTTGTTTATTCATTTCTAGGAAAAAGTCCTCCTAAACTACCACCAGCAGGAGATACATTGTCTCCAGGTTTAATTATAAAGCTCTTTCAGAGCAATGTAAATATACACAGAATTTCAAGTAGGAGTATTAACTGACAAGAGTTCTTTCAGAAAAGTATCTTCTCTTTGGAGCAGCAGGGATGAAAGCTGAAGATGTAAATACTCACAAAGGGAAGTTTCACTTAAAAGATCAGGTCCCACTCAGAAAGAAATGGAACTCAGGAGTTTAGAGATCATCATACCCGAGTGTCCTCTCAAACACTGCCTTTTGAGCCTCCCATCTCTTCTCATCTGGTAAATCTGCCCTTGAAATGTTGATACAGGTTTCTTGCTGGAGGAGGCAGAGGGAAAAAGACGAGCAGAACTTAAATGTATGTCAGGCATGTGAGAAATAAGAACTACGGTGAACAAACACATAGCCTGGTAAACCACCAAATTGCATAAGCCCGGTTCTTAGGAGTGCTTTGGTGCCCAGTAAAAAGGAATCGTCTGCTTTTCCTTCAGGGGAAATATCCACTGGGTGTCTCGCCTCCCTCATCCCATCTTTTAGAAGAAAACTGGTGAGAACATCCTAACTTTGAGAGCTCTACAATTTGCCACATTCTCCCTCCAAAGATGAGCTTTTATATGTATCTGTATCTACATACAGATAGATAGATATAGATATATTCCAAGACCAATCTGGGTAAAACTTCAAATTCTCATCACAACAAAGGATTTGCTTTTGTGAGGACAACAGGTAGTAAGTATGGTTAACTAAACCAACTAGGAATACAGACATTACAAGAAACACACCTTGACAACAGCCTCCAGACAGAACAGTAGGAACTGAGCAGCAGAAACAGGCTTTCAGCTGAGACAGGGTGTTGAAATAAAGGGACTCTTAGGGAAAAGTGACAACAGAACCGAGTTTGAGATAGGACTCCTAAGAGGAAATGAGATTACACTCTCCACTCCAGGCCCCTGGCTTGGTAACAGGGAACACACCCACACATACAACTGATTTCCACAGTCAATTTTCACAGAACATCTTCATAACCATAGAAGGATGAAAGCCTCGAGCGAGACTCAGCAGGAAAGTACTACTCTGCTGTGTGCACACTGAACGATTTAATCCTGCTACAGATACGACTCCACACTCAGAGCAGCCAGGTCGTCGTTTGAACCCCGCGTCAGAAAGGGAAAGGCAGATGCAGGGGGAAGGCATGCTAATTGATCTTTGTAGCAATCACTGGGCATCCTGAGGCATAACAATACAAACATCCCACTTACGAATGTGAAATTTACTAACGAGAATTAGCTCCTCCTAAATTTGCATATAGCTCTTCAGATAGCCAAAGAATGATGCTTCAAAGGTTTAATCTACATACTGTACCTTGCAATAGTAAATTCAGATCAAATAGAGGTAAAATATGGTATGACAGACTCTTCCCTTCCGGTGTTTGTAGCAAAGGCAGGTTTTCAACAAGCTCTCAACTATGATCCTTCCATCACATTTGATTTTTTTTTTCAGCACCTAATTCTTGTCTAGATTAATTCTATGTAGAGGGAAGAGGAAGCATACATTTAAATAAATTTTCCAGATTTGCAGACAGAAGACAAATGTCTCACTCACTGGGGAAAATGAAAGCTTTCTAGAGTGAATATTTTGCACAGATTTTTTTAGCTTAATTTCATTTTATTATTCTCCAAGCTTACAAACAAACAGGGAACTAAAAGCAAATTACATATAATATACTGAAATAAACTTACGCATATTTATTTTCAAAACCTACTGATTCTTACAGGGAGGTATGGTGAAATCAAGGACCATTGGTGAGCCTGGTGCTTCACACAAAATCTAGAAAGTTCGATTAAAGTCTTGTCTCATACACAAACTTTGGGACCAAGTTCTTCTGTGACTGAAAGCCTTTTCAAGATAGAAATATCCAAAAGAAAAGTTTCACGAGACACCCAATATGCACAGACAGAAGAAAAATTGATTCGGCTAGCCTTTGGTTAAAGGCTCACACAGCCTTTAACCAGTGACAGCTGATTCCATTTCTTCCATTGGTACTCATGGTTTTAAAAAATGGATTTATGCTTTAACACACTGCAGGCATTAAAAAAAAAAAAAAAGTTATTTCAAATTGGCCACTTCTCACCCCAGTTACAAATCCAAACATTTTTTGCAGCCTACGCTTGAGAAAAGGAATACCTATGAACAAATTAACATTTGGATCTAGTACAAACAAGTTCATTCACTACCAGAATGCTAAGAATACATGAAACGTTGACAAAGCTCTCCATTTCCAGTTAAAGTTTCAGAAGCCAGGATAAAGTAAAAAGCTCTGGGAAAGCACTGTGTAGTGAGCACATACAGCATTGTGGTTGCATTGCCACAGCCAGCTGAGTTCACTGAGCAGGGACCACATTTACAAGTGCCTCCAGACAAGCTATAAAAATGCTGTATGGCTGCAGATTAGTCCCTCCGCCACGCACAGATTAGTTGCGTAATCCCATGCAAAGTATGCCTGCGTTGTTTACTGGAGTAAGGTACAGTGATCCTGGAGCTCCCAAGCACCCATGAACCGTGCACCTACATCACCAGGAGGCTTCGTCCAGGGTTTCTGACAGATAACTGCCAAGCAGGGAGCACTGGGCTGGTGCAGCTACAGTCCTATCGATAACCAGCTTTAGTATTTCTGGGCTGCACTCCACCTTTTCTAAACAGGATCCCATCCTCATTCAGTAACTAGAGTGGGCCCACCCCAGAAGCACAGTCAGGTCACTTCATGAAGGAAGCTGCTGGCTGCAGTGTGCGTACCTCATTGACTGCCGAAACAGAGAAACGAAGAGCATACATGGCTGTGAATTAGGGAAAGAAAGAACAGTCTAAACTGGTAAGACTCAATGCTCCTCAGGAAATTCAAATTCTGCTCACTGAATTTTTGCATCTTGAAAAGAAATGACAAATTATTAAAATGATTTTTTTTACTTCATTTTCTCCACATCTTCTGACAAGCTGAGATCAAGCTATTTTAGTATAACTATAAATAGACGCTCAAGCAGTCCATACCCTTATCAAACCCAGCCCAAGCACATCTTACTTGCTCATTTTTTGTCATGACTCTGACGGTCACAAACGTTACCAGGGAAAAGCAAACATCTCCCCATCCTAAATACTACAGCCCTACTTCTTTCAGGTTATTCAGTTTATCTGCAAAATCAAGAAGTGCACATTTTTTGATGAACAGATGGACCTCACAGCTGCATCTTTTGGATAGAAAAGAACTATTAAAAAAAATATTTCAGTAAAGATAAAAAGGGAACAAAGTATCACACTTCCAAAAAGAGCTGAATTAAAATATTATTTTTTATTTGCAGAGAAATAACATGACCAACAATAAGATCTTGCCAACAGATACACAGAAATCCAGTATTTCTGTGGAAAAACCAGTATTACTGAGGAAACTGTATTAGAAACTGTAAAGAAACAATCTCAGTCGTAAAGTACAAAGGCAAATGGCTTAACCTGAAGCTCACTAAGGTTGATGTTTAGATGACAAGCCCATACATGTGTTTAAAATAAACAAACCTTGGTAATATTTGTTAGAGAAAAACTGATGCAAGCTTCAGGCACAGATGATGAGGGACTGGGGAGGCACATACGCATACACACATACATATAAGCTGAATAACTCTTTTCTGACAGATAAAAGCATCTCATACAACGGTTTGTATTGTACAAGTCTAACCCCACAGCTGAAAGTCCTCTGCAGCAAATAGACACTAGGAAATCAGAAACCCACATGGTGATTCCTTCATTATAGGTGAGCCACCTAATGAATTTGCTTCTTCATTATGGCATGTGTGCAACACTAGAAGAGGCAGGAGGGCTTAGGATGCATTCTGAAAGATTCAGGAGATCCAATTATTTAAAAAGAGAATTCACTTTTCCATTTTTCTGCTTAAGTAGCTTTCAAGCTCCACTACAAGAAGTAGTATTTTCTAGTGAATCACAGCATACACAACTGCTTGAGAATAATCAGTTAAAACAAATGATAACTAAAAAGTAAATTCACCAATTAACCACTACCCTCGAAGACCAAATGCCTAACCAGTTCTTTTCCCACCTGGCTGTCCATCCAGACTGAAACATCTGTATGTACACAAGAGGATTTTGTGATGACTGTGTTGAAAGCCTCGCTAAAATCAAGATAAATGTTTGCCCCTTGTCCACAAATCCAGTCATTTTAAGTTGTAGGTTGCTATAGAGCAATTAACTAGATCATAATGTCCAGCCTTTATTTTCCAGTGCAAATTTACTATCTGGCAGCAGAAACTGTGATAAAAGTAACAAGCATAGCTGCGTGCTACTACCATCAAGCAAAATACAACACATTCTGATCAATTCAGAAACCATACATCATCTGTTGCACATATTACACACAGTAGCACAAATTCTTCTTGGAGGCAAATCACGTGGGTTGTACCCCAGAGGTCAATTTACCATCTTCATTAAGTACTGGGATGTTGGGGCAGAGTGCACCCTCTGCAAGTTCACAGATGACACAAAACTGGGATGAGTGGTTGACATACCAAAGGCTTGTGCTGACATTCAGACCAACCTCAGCAGGCTGGAGAAATGGGCTGATGGGAACCTCATGAAGTTCAACAAGGAGGAACGGAAGACCCTGCACCTGAAGAAGGAGCAAACCCAGGCACTGGTACACACCAGAGCTGCCCATCTGGAAATCAGCTCTGCCAAGAAGGACCTGTAGATCCAGGTGGGACAGCACATCGAAGATGAGCCAGCAAAATCCCATTGCAGCAAAGAGGGTTAGCAGTATTCTGGGCTGCATTAGTACGGGTGTTGCCAGCAGGCTGAGGGAGGTGATCCTTCCCCTTGGCTCAGCATGGGTGATGCCACACCTGGAGTGCTGTGTCCAGTTCTCGGCTGCCCAGTACAAGAGGGGCATAGGCACACTGGAGAGAGTCCAGTGAAGGGACATGAAGATGATGAAGGAACTGAAGCATCTCTCCTATGACGAGAGACAGAGCTGGGACTCTTCAGCCTAGAGGACAGAGGACTCAGGGAATCTTATCAAAGTACATGTCAGTATATATACACATACACACACATGCACAATTCATAGGAATGAGTAAGACTGAGCAAGTAGTGCCCGCTGACAAGGCGGGAGGCAATGGGTACAAAACCAACAACCACCACCATCAGCAGCAGAAAATTCCATCTGAACACAAGAAAACAAGTTTTTACTGTGAGGGTGGTCAAATACTGGAAGAGGTGGCCCACGAAAGCTTTGGAGTTGCCGTTCTTGAAGATACTGACAACTCAGTCCTGGACAGCTGCTGGAGCAGGGAGTTAGACCAGGCCCTTCCAGCTTCAACAGTTCCCTAATTTTGTAATTACTTGCTGATATCCTTCACCCAGATGGAAAGCTATGCTCTTTCATACCACATAAATATTACCTTTAAATAAATAGTGGCAACGCTTATTGTTAACTATACTGAAAAAACGAAATCTCTGCTCTTTCTGTGATACACAAGGCCCCAGTTTAAACCCACGAACACCCTCAGCTCATTTACAGATGCCTGCGTTTCTCGAGGGCATCTCAGGTGACACTGAAAAAGCTACGCTGTCACTGGTGGGTTTAAGCTAAATATAAGAATTTTCACAACATTAAACAAAAAAGCAGACCTGTGCCACCACATGGCTAATTTATGAAATACTAAATTGCTAATATGCTATTTTACAGCTTCTAAATACTGTAAATAAATTTACTTCTGCAATTTCTGAGAAGATTATACGTTGCTATGAATATATAAAGCTTTTGCTCTAGCTGAATATTCATGACTATTTGTGTTAATCTTCCTATAGGGTAGTACTAAGAAAGGAGGCAAGTTTTGAAATTGCTTCCATTTCCCCTCTAAATTTTATATTATATTATACAGCTACAAGAAGGCATAGCTTAAAGGAAACCACTAAAAAAAAGTAATCCAGAAATCTAAATGTGTTTGAGGCAGTGGAGGACAGTGGAAGGCAAAGGGCTATTCCATACCTCTGAAAGCCTCTACCTACAGTCCAGACAAGTAGGACAACATATATAAAAGCTTCCATTGCAGGAAAAAAAATTACGCGTTCCAGTATGCCAGAAGCTAAAAACTCTGCCTAGTGCCTCAAATTATAGTTGCATTTGAAATAAAATGTAGAAGGATTTTAATGCAAAAGCTTCAGTCACCATACAGCACAAACTACAGTGGGTAAAAGCAAGTCAACTGAAAGCTTTAACAATAGGCCGAAATAAATTATTTCATTTTTTAAAGTGTTCTTACTTGGCAGCTGTAGATTTTAGGAAAGTATGTATTGATGTCACACAAGACTAGCGTGATTTAAATGAAAACTAGCATATGTCCAAGAACAAAGGTCGGTTTTGGTGATCAAAGAACGTATTCCCTTCATGCTTTAACTACTTTAGTACCTCAGACACTAAGGGATATTTTTTTTTTTTTAAATGAAGGCAAAAAGCATTCAGTGGATATGCAATCTAAGATACAACTTTGTACCCAAAGTTCCAGCACAAATTCAACAAATTTCAGACAGGCATCCTGCACTCCACTCTTAGCTGATACAACAGGCTGAACTTATTCCACCACACCAATCTTCCCTGGTATTTTGCAAGAAGCAGCTGGATGAAGAAATGTGCATTCTCTGCAGTCACATCCACTGGCAGCTAATGCCAGTATTTATAGTTTAAAATGCCAGCATACCAGATGCAGCAAAATAGCACATCTTTTGCAGTATGTTTTTCTTTTGTATTTTAACTTTCCAGCTCTAACACACACCCTTTCTGAATCAAAGCTTTCTGTCTCCGTATTTATGGCACAGAACTGACTGACAAAATACTAACACCACAAGTAAAAACTAGTCATATGCCCAGGAGCAGGTTACACATAACAAAAAATAAACGATTCAGTTTATTGTACCATTTTTCTCCATGGAATAGTTACAGTGAAGACATGCAGAACCATCTATTGCGTTGACATCCTAGCTTTATCCCAATTCCGACTGGGAATTGGGAATCAGTGAAGATATCTTCCTAAATCAGATTCCTTCTTCACACAAATATTAAATTTAGGCCTGAAGAAAAATAGTGAACAGTCTTCCAAAGGGAAAGGAAAATTCCACTCTGGGTGTGTTACATGCTTTTACCTTGGCACTGGTCTCCAGTCAACACAGTAATAGTGGGTAAAGGCAAGCTGTGAAACTGTGAGCTGCAAGTTCTGCCCGACTTCTAAGAGCAGACAGTCTGGCAGCAACAGAACAGGCAGCTCAAGTTTTGTTGTCAACATGCATAGCAAGCACTTGCACTTTCCTCTAGGCACACTACATAGGCATATTTCCAAAGGAGGAAGCTAAAACTCACACAGACTGTAAGGTGCTCTCTTGACGATGTGAATGTCGAGGCTCAGAACAGTATTTGTGTCATGTGCTAGTTTGTAACGCACTTTGGGTCTGTCTGCAAACAAGACGAGGTATCTTCTAGAATATAAAATTAGGTACTCTATGCACAGCAAAGTAACAGCCTTGTGTGCACCTGTACGAGCAGCAGCACTCTTCCAGTCCCAGCACCTCCAGAGGATCCCACGAGGAACCCAGTCACTGGAGATCCCACTGGCTTCCCTGGAGGCTGCATCTCAGGGGTCCTTGGGTGCTTCTGCCTGAAGGCACCTGAGTACTCCCATCACTCAACAGGGACATAAACTTGGTCATTTCCTTAATCTCAGTCATATGAAATATAGCTTAAACTGTTCTGCTTCCTATTCTTAACCCAAGTTTGTTTATAGCTAGGAAATAATGCTTCAGCTTTCATACCTCTAAAGTAAATAAGGAATTTTCTCCTCTTATGTGTAATAAGGAAAGAAGCAAGCCTTGCGTAATTCCTCTGTACCCATTCCAGTCTGCACCTTCTTCCAGCACAGACAGTCCAAATTGTGCAAAGTACACCAGACGGGAGTCTCAGGATTGCCTTGCACAACACCATTAATATTTCCTTCCCTGATGATACAGATCGATGATGTGATCTATGGTTTTACTCACAGTTACCTTATACTGTCAGCTCAATCCACTGGTCTGACACACAATAATACAAAAGATCCCTTCGAAGCTCTGTCTCCTCCAAACCTTAATTTGTAGCTGAACTGCCCTTTTCCTTAAGTGCAAAACACTAAGTGTGTATTTGTTGCACTGCTATTACTCAAGGCTTCGAATTGGTTTCTTCACACTTTTTTTTGGATCTTCTCTTGCTTCAGTGCCAGCTCTTAGACAAGGAACTCCACCAGAAACCATCTTTCATCCAGATACTTCTGCTGCTTTTAACGCTGCCAGCTGCTACAGGTTGAAGCTGAAGCAGGAGACTCTAAGGCATGCTAACAATCAAGAATTTTATGACAAAAGGTTTTGATATTCAGTGATGTAAAACTGTATTAACACATTCTCAGACTTATTTCATAGCAACGGCAGAATGTTTTAAATGTAAAAACACAGCACTTCCAAAAACTGTCCCACCACAATGCAGCCACTCCAAAATCTACCCCTATGCCCTTTTAACATATCACACCCATATATTGACACTTCATGCATGCCCTGCTGCAGCTTTATGTTATTGTGAAGTATTAGTTGAATTATCACTTCTGAAACACATTGTATGTTCTATTGCAGATGCTGGAAAAGCATTTGGAAATTGCTCAAATTCATAAAAAAATACAGTCAAGAACAAGCACAAAATAAAGCCCCTTAGAAAAGAGTCGGACCATCTCAGTACATTATTTGATCATAAAATGAAGTGACTCGAATTTAAAACAGAAAATATATTTGGTTATTATATGATTCCTACTCCCTTTTCCTAGAAGGAATAAAGACCCATCATGCAAGACTGTGTATGGAGGAGTTCACAGTTAATTCAGAGGGCTGTGAGGATGATCAGAAGGCTGGAGCACCTCTGCTATAAAAACAGGTTGAGGGAGTTAGGAGTGTTCAGCCTGGAGAAGAGAAGGCTCCGGGGAGACCTTATAGCAGCCTTCCAGTACCTGAAGGGAGCCCACAGGAAAGCTGGGGACGGACTCTTTGTCAGGGGGTGTAGGGATAAGACAAGGAGCAATAGCTTTAAACTAAAAGAGGGTAGGTTTAGATTAGATATGAGGAAGAAATTCTTCACTCAGAGGGTGGTGAAGCACTGGCACAGGCTGCCCAGAGAAGCTGTGGATGCCCCATCCCTGGAGGTGTTCAAGGCCAGGCTGGATGGGGCTTTGAGCAGCCTGGTCTGGTGGGAGGTGTCCCTGCCCATGGCAGGGGGTTGGAATTAGGTGGTCTTTAAGGTCCCTTCCAACCCAAACCGTTCTGTGATTCTGTGTGTCTACTTAATTTCACTTCAAGTTTCTGCCTGTAAAGCAACCTGTGAGTAAAAAGTTTAAAGACAGGAGTGAAACTGTAAAAACCATACCATTTAAATAGTTTCTGGACTAGGATCTCAGGTTTCAGTTTTAGAGCATCACCTTGTACACTTTCCAGAAGTTTCATCTGCAGTTGATTCCTAGCTTCTAACACTTCCACTAAAATAACCCCTCTATGCAAGCATTTGCCATCCCTGCTCAAACAAACTTGTTAAGAAGCTGTAAAAGCAAGTGGCTAAATTAACAGTTTCATAGTTCAGGATGACTTGCAACAGAAAAATAAATGTTTTATTTACTACCCTTGTTATATGGCGACAGTTCTTGTTTACTCTAGATAAAGCCTTACCTACAAACACAAACAAACAGAAGTTGCCAGAACACACTTCTGGAAGGTTCTAAAAATGTTAGTGATGTTTCAAATAGAAAATGGCTTTTCCAAATTTGCTTGCAGAACAACATTGCTAACATTTTTTAAATGGTGAAAAACACCACATAAAACTTTTTGTACCTTAATACAGAAATGGCAAAACATGATGGCATGTTAAATGCTTACTTGACCTGCATTACTGCCTGAAACACACCTGTCATTTGAAACACACACTTCCTCAGTAAGCCTGTCCTGAACTTTTCTTTTAATTAAATGCAGTCATGACTTGCATGATTACCTATTCATTATTCTCAACAGTTATCTTCCTTCAGTCCCATGAAGCGTATGTTCAAGAACCCTGCAGAAGGAATAAAAAGATCACCTTGACACTCAGGGAACTGAATAATTCCATGGATTAAGTCATACTGCATTTAGTCTTGTGTTTCATCTCCCAGACTACTTCCCCACAGTACACTGCCAGAATTTATTTAGGATCACAAATGCTTAATTAAAGTGAGAAATTCAATTTCAATTTCGGAATATCTGTGTGTCACAATGGGGGAAAAGGTTATTTTGAGTGGTCTTGGGACAGCTTATGTTAAGAACCACATTTTAAAGAAAGTTACTACTTTGAATGTTCACCACCTTCACTTTTAAGTCATTTTGTAACTTACTGCTGTGAACACTGAAAGACAATTTTCTGCATGTTATGGGGTGGATGCAGACACAGCAGATGCAAAAGGTACCTTCAAAACAGTGTTATGCACTTGTACCTGTGATGCATACTGATAAGTCTGACATTTTCCACTCTATTTCCTCAGAATACCAAGTTTGGTTTCATCAAGTTTTGCACATGAACTTCTGAATTTTCAGTCATGTACTTGGTCATCCTAACCGATGCAAAAAAGAGAAAACTTTTAAGTGGAGGCTTACAGTGAATAACTTGTGATTGAATAGTTAGCAGTTTTCTAATTACACAATGCCTTTCCATGCAACTCTTCCTTTGGAAAGTGGGATACTAGATGACAGAAGCTTGAGGACATAACTGACACATCAGAGTAGTAAAAGGGTTGCAGTAAATGACAGGGAAATAAAGTATATTTCATGCTCAGAAACATAATAATCAGCTTTCTACATGAACAAAAATCTTGCTTCCAACAACTATTGATGGCTTCACTCCCAATGCCCAAAGAAGGTACTTAAATTAAGTATGAAGTACAGCTTACTACCAGGAGATTGAGAAGTTAAAAACATGTTATATGCTCAGATGTAATCTGCTGCTATCATATCAAGCCCACACCAGTCGACATGAAAATATGCAGAGCCTAGTAAGTCCTGCAGTGGAAGGCAGTCACCTCACTTCAGTTTATTCCTCTTCGATAGCAGTAACCATTCAAGTACTTTATTCCAGTCACCCACATTACAGAAATCACTCCCTCAATTACTGTAGCACAAGCCAAGTTCTGCACATTAGTTCATTTACTTTCCTTTTTCAAAAGAAGTTTTGGCAAATGAAAAGATAGCTGAACTTTCCTTCTTGGACAGTTCGCACCACTGCAAAACTTAATCAAAGAATACAGTCTATTTAAGTTATTTTCCTAGCCTGGTAAATAACTAATACCTGAAAGTAGAAATGTTTAAAACTACAACTTTTACTTACATATCACGATCTCTTTTATAACATGTATTTTGTAAAAATGAGGCCAAGATCAAAGTTGTTTTTCTGAGTTTATCTGAAACATGAGAAAGCCTACAGAGGGGAAAAATAATAAAAAAAGGAACTTTAGGATCATTTATTTCTAGACTCCAAGCTGCAGTTGTCGTTCCTTATAAGCAGTTCATACATATCCTCCTTGCATGCTAACTGTCTTCCATCCCATTCACAGCGAAAGAGTAAAAGCCACAGACTCTCTTGGCTTTGACCCAAGTCCTTTGTTCACTTCTTCCCATTTCTAATGGGTCTCAGAGAAGGGGGGTAGAAAGCGAGACGAGAGGAAGATGTTAGTACGAGCAGTACCTCGCTGAGGGATGAACCCCATTCATTTTTTTGACACTGGAATCTCTCAGATTTGCCCAAGTTTCTAGGCCCAGTGACTTGGGTATCAGCAGTCAAAATTACTTCAAATATAACTCCACCAACAGAATAGAAGTGGAGAGGACTCTCAAAATAGCCTATTAAAGTCCTCCCAAGTAAAATCAGAAACAGCAGGTTAGGAACTGCGATTCTTCTGCATCCCCAACCTTGGAATCCCACTGCAACAGATAAATAATTTCATGTTTTGGCTTTTCCACGAGAAGGTTTTATGAAGTCAGGGTCTTGACCTGGAAAAGAGTAATTGCTTTGCCAATGTCTTCAGCACGGCAGTTAAGAGGACTGTCTCATCACACTAAATGACTTCTCGGAGCAGACAGTCCCATCCACAGTAGTTGCTGCTTATTATACTCCCCATTAAATTCCTCTTTACCAGAAGTGTATTGGGCCTGAGAGATATATAAAAAGAGAGCGATGTACCCTCCTATGGATAAATTGGTTCTTTGGACAGAACTGGCTTTAAGACTGTGGAATAATTTAACATGAAGTTATCCTCAAGTTCCCGAGTGAACTTAAAAGGGCAATGATATCTTTTTCCATAATGCTAAGATACCCAACATTTTCTGGGTGTTACAAGGTCAAAAAAACATTCATAACTTTCACAGCTACTGGCAACAAAGAAAACAAATACTACCTCGGCCAACAGGTCACACGGCACATACAAGGTAGTAAGAATTAAATAGATGAGGTAGTCATTGGCTCGTGCAAACTCAGCATTGAAGCTAAACACCCACGTTCTTTCCCATCATTTTGAAAGGTCTGAAATAAAACCTAGCCTAAGAGATAATCCATTTTCAGAAAATGCAATTTCCTGTTTGGTTGTTTTTGTTGGTTGTTGGTTTTTTTGGACATTTCCCCCCTAGCCCCAAGTAATCAGTTATATTTCTTTGATTTTCCACTACATAGGTCCTGGACACATACCCAGAATCCAAATGGTTCTGCTTTGACTTTTAGGATGCCCTGTCTTGTTAGCATGGCCCCCAGCAGACCTGCACACATATTGCTGCCCATGCAGTGCAAGAACAAGGCTCACTTTCAGAACAGAAACTGGTTGGCTGCCCCTCCTCAAAAAGCAGCCTCAGCTTGCACTTCTCTTAACTACCAGATTGGGATAGCTCAGCTACAAGCATATTACATAGCAGCTACGTGCACATGCAAAGCTGTGAGTAAGCATTCTGGACCTTAGCTTGCTTTTTGGCCCAGCTGGGAGGGGAAAAATAACTTGAGGAAACAGATGTAAAATAAACTACGTGCAGATGGACTGCCAGAACACCTGTCCCTGGACAGATCCAATGGCAAAGTAACAAAGGCACAAGCCCAGCCATCCATTAATGCCAAGCAACCACTCGCTGGACTTACTGGTCCACACAGCAGCAGTCTGCACAGAGGGATCCATTAGAAGGGCTGGATCATCACATTGAAACTCCTTTTGGAAGATTCAGTTTAGAGGAATATCTAGCAGTAATTTTTATTTAGTGTTTAGCACAGCACGCTGCTTGGGATTTTTTTTCCATTAATATAATATAATTTTCATAAAGCAAGCTTACTGATGGCATCAAGGATTTCTCCACAGAAACTGGCCATTGCAGCAAAAAGTAGCGACACTTGATTCCACAAGGAGGAATCTGTGTTCAATGACTAAAGCAGCTGAAACATGAAAGAAGCTTTCTCAACTGCAGAAATGCTGGCAGAGTGTCTGTATTTCTAAATGTGCTGTCAGGATTTAAACACTGCATCACTTCTCAGCATAAGTTTTCAGGCCCAGAGAAGCCAACTTTCACACAGAAGAAATCAACATTTTCCTTTTAACAGCAGAGAGACTGGTCTGAAAAGAGCTCCCGTCAGCAGTTGTCCAAAAATAAGCCAAGTCTCTGTATTTAAAACTTAATTTCTCAAATTCATTAGTAGCTTCCTGTCCAGCACAATGGACATCAAGGGCTATGAAGGAAAAAGATACAATCAAGCATGCATCACATCAGCTCGACATAGGAATAAATCATGGCTGAAAGGGCTGAGAATTAAAAAGTAACTGTAACTCACAAATGCAATTACTTAAATTTCACATATGCTCAGAATTGTGATTTTTTGTGTGCGCGCTAAATAGAATCATAGAATCACACATAAAGGTTGGAAAAGACCTCCAAGATCATCTGGTCCAACCATTCATTGCATACTGAACAAGTTCAAGCAGAGTACACCAAGGTGCGTTGTAGTTCCCTGCATCATGTGCCTGTTACACATTTCTTTGCTGTGACAGTACCTGTAAACCCACACTGGGGCCCCATATAACTGCTCTTGACCTACGTTACACACATATACTAGACTAAAGAAGAGGAAGAAGTGTAGAAAGCAAATGGACATGCAGACATCCAAAGATAAGATTGGGCACTTCAAATTTTCAGATTTTCACTATCAGCAATAAATGGAGTTTGATACCCATGGATTTTACACCTCATTAAACACATGAGGTGTCAGTCTTCTCTGAACCTACAGATAGTGAGTTCAAATAAAATTAAGCATTATTGAATCCACCAACTTCCTCAGGACAAACAACATCTTGAATTACCCACGGTTGAATCTAGAATACTAACAGCAAAGTTAATGCAGCACAGTGTCCTGTGATCTTTGAGGAAGGGAAACAGATTCCAGGGAAGACCCATACTACAGTAAAAGCACCCAAACCAAATTTTAGAGATACATTACTTCTGACACCTAGTACAAAGATACCTCTAACAAAAGGGCTGGCTAATTTTCATCTTTTGAAGGTTTTGTTGGATAATACTTTTGGGAGGGGTGGGAAACATATCAATTCAGGATCATCTTCGTGTCATTTCTGCACACAGCCTAGCACTGAAGGAGTGCTTTCACTGTGCTGGAAGGGGCAGTGCTCAAATGGGACTGCCGCCTGCTCCACCTGTCTTCATGTATACAGCCTGGCGCTCCTGTCTGAAAGATGACATTATGCTGGCTGCTCAGGTTCCCAAGAGCTGAGCAGGTTCAACCTGCCACTCGTTGTACTGTCATTTCACACTACTGCCTCAAAAAAAGTTCTTTCTTTTTGTAGACTAAAAGTAGACAATATTACAGGGAAGTGGGATTCACATAGGAGGCATATGTTCTTGCTGAAGTATTACTGGAAAGATTGTATGTTCAGCTGCAAGCAGGTCAGTAGTTCCAATGACTTCAAAGTTAAGGTATCCACTAAAGTTGTTTTGGGGAATGACTGCAGAGAAAAAGAGCAAAAAGGAAAGAAGTGACATACTTGAATGAAAGATTCATTTTGACGTTTATAATCAGATCCCCTGAAAAGTAGCTGACAAGAGGAATTTGCATATATTTAAATACAAAGTGTGAAATGTCACATAGTATAACTCTTGATTAACCCTCTTTGTGAACAAAGGTCATTCTTACTCATAACATGCCCAATAAAATGTTTTCAACTATCCTTCCATTCACTGCCTATTTCTGTTCACCCAAGAAAACACTCCTCCTGTTTTCTCAGTATACCCAAATGCTTAAAAAAAGAGCGGAAACTAAAATCAAACTGGCTTCTTAGCTGCATTAAGAGGATGAGTAGTTTGATTAAAAACAATCTGTGCTATAGATATTTAGAGATCTGCCCAACATGTTTAAATTCTGCTTTAAAAGATGGCCAGCGTCTAGAGTCCTGACGACTCTTCACTTCTGTTGCCTCTCTTCATCCGGTTAACTCACTCGGAAGCTGCCAATGAACTCTAAAAACCATGCAATACAAGCTTTAGCAGGACTCTAATTTTGATCAGAGATAACCAAGTATAGTAACTCTATATAATACAACCTGAATTTTATTATGCATTCAACATCTTCAAATGCATGAGAGTGGTTTTGGGCACCATTTGAAGAGACAGTATTCAATCTACAGCTAGCAAGAATTTTTACTACTTCCTCCTCCCCATCTCCATACAAGAAGTACATACACGCTACACTTCATCTTAATTTTCTTCCCAGAGATTTGCTACTTCACCAGGATAAAAAGACACCTCTAGTCAGCCCTTACTTTCAAGGTAACAGAAGATCAAACTATAGCTATTTTTGAGAATGGAAGTTAGATATAACATTGTCACTTCTCTCAGCAAGAAGTACCAATAGTTTGGGGAAGACTTGCCCTCCTGGTGCAACTTGGGATAAAAAAAAGTTGGCCTATTTTTTTCTGAGCTCAGCTGTTGCATTATTTCTGACAAAAAAAAAAAAAAGAAAAAGACTTGTTTTTCCCAACACAATCAAAATCCCAAGAACAAAAAGAACCTCAAGAAGCCTAATCAAGTTCTTGGTAATGTAACTGCTCTTACTTTTATACTATACACTCACCAACTTATGTCAAGGCTGAGAACTTGTATATTCCACTTATCCCATACCAGGGGTTTGCCAGTGACTATATTTCTTGTTCAAAGTTAATAAGAAAGCCACCTTGGAAAAATATTTTTAATCATTTATTGGGACACTGCTTCTTTATTGCCCCTTGAACTGACTGGTAAAGGTATTAAACACAAGAACCTTGGCTTTTCCCAACAAGCGTGAAAAGATGAAACACTGAAGAGCAAAGAGGAAAAAGCCCTTTACATCTCCCTGGGTCACTGTCATCACATTTCCCACAGGTAGCACAAACTATTTCTATAGCACTACGCCTCTGTTCTGTGCAGCAACCGCTTGGGTTCTGTGATCTTGTATCAAGCTGACCTCACTGACCAAAACACATTTCCTACTCACCTTCAACACAAGATAGTCTAAAGTCCTGACTCCATCCTTCTCACCTGCATCAGAGGACTAAACCATGAACCTACCAATAATGTATTTCCTGGTATCTTAGGAGGCATTGTGTATTACCATAAACATGGAAGTGTTTTCCAAATAATACTGATTATAGCGAACTTGAAGAATAACTGAAGTGAGTGAAAGATGAGCCAGTTGCTACAGTTTGCTGCCCAGTTCTGAGTCTAGATATAGGACAATGTAAAGAGGGAAGAATGTTTTTAATTTAAAATTTAGCACTGTTTCCTTATAATCTACATGTTCAAACAGATTGGTTGAAAATCTGTTTCCAAGCACAGTACTGTCAGTCTGACTTGAAGGAGTATTTCTATTGCTAATCTAGCAGTCTCCCCTTCAGCTTCAGATGTCCACCCACTATCAACATGTGGCTCACAGGTTTCTATGACCCACCAACCCCATATCCAAACTATTAAAGTGTTCATTTAACCCCAACGCATTGCATCATTTGTGTCTACTAGAACACCACGCTGACGGCACAGGAGAGCCTTTAAAGCCACACCAAGATATTAGACAGGGCTAGGTCACCTTACACAGGATGCCTGTGTGGAAGATGGGATCAGAAGAAAGATGTCCCACAGCTACAGACAAATTTCTGGAGAGCAGGTAAGTATGCAAACAGGCACATAGTCTCCAGCACTTGGAGGCTCAACTTCTTCCTGCTGTTCCATCCGGACACACCGTTAGGCAGAATGCAGCAATGGGCAAAAAAAAAAAAATAAGCAAATAAATCAGTGAAGCATCCTGGTTAGTCTGACACGCTTCCTAAGCTACATATATGGGTAATCATTAATCTGCTGCAAACTCACCTCCAGCTCTATTATCAAAACAGAAGCCAGCACTGGCTCAATCCTCATAGCAGGCTACAAAGATACACATATCACATCTCACTTATCAAGCACTCCAGAGAAAATCCATATCAATTATTTAAACAAACTAAAGAGTAATCCAGTCCAAGGATAAAAGTTTCTCATGTTTAGTCAAACAGATCTCCAGTGCACAAAGGCAGTTTACATATGCATACCAGTCCATGAAGTTGAGACTACTTTTGAAATGGAAGCGTCGTGTAAAAGTACAGGATATGAATCCCACAAACCTCATCTAGTTCAGAAAGGCTTCAATTTAAACATTATCTGGACTCTAGACGATTACTTGGGGAAAATATCATATATGTTTACTTTGTTTTTTCACTTTTCTAGACAGCTAATGGGTGCCAGGCTTTTTGTTTATACACAAACATTCTGGTTTTATATATACATACATGCATACAGACATTCTTAATATATATATACAAATGCTATACCGTATAAAAAAATCCTTCCATATATGCATATAGAGTTTTGTATGTACATTGACACACACAAACAAAAATAAAAAATACATGCTTTTAAAGAGAATTTAACAGACTGCCTGCCTGCTCCAACCTGTTTATCAGAACAGCCCCCCTCAGTTCAGAGAGGTAACATCTCCACATCGAGCAGCATCACATTAAGCAGGAGAAAGGTCTCAATGCAGGGTCTGTCTTGAGTGCAATGATAAGGAGCCTTTTTCTCACAGGCAGCCATACCTACTGCTGCTTACCCGTGGGTGGTATTTTAAATCATCCTCTTGCATTTATACTTGCTACTCAGTAACTTATAGAATCGTACAGAAAGAATGAATGGCGAAATGTGATGTCTTCTTTGTCCACTAGGTGGACTTTCTCTCTGGAAACTTTCAGTCTCGTGCCTTTAGCATTGTCAGTCTTTCTGCTTTCTTAGTTTTCAGTCCCCTCCATGAAACAATCAGATCTGAAAGCTGTTCATGTGCAGGTCCAGAGCAATTACGTAAGATGTTATTTGAGTTGTGAACCATATGCTTCTTTATCTGGAAGCTGAATTTCAGGCTATCCGGACACCACGTGTTCTGGTCCCAGCTCCTTCTTATCAAGAGACATGGACATCCAGAATAAACATGCTATGGCTTCTCTTCTATCTTCTTGAAAATCTACTCAGAAATAATGTTAGTATTAGCTCCTGGTAGATTCTGAATGCTTTCAGAGGTTGCACTGCATATTGGAAATAGGATATGGAGTTAGATGGACCTTTTGATCTGATCCAGTGAAAGTTCTTATCATTTGAAAACCTTACTTTATTAAGGAGTACCCAAATACTTACAGGATTGTAATGGAATCAAGTGTTACACAGCTTGGCTGCAGGACTTCATTGACAATGCACGCATAACCAGTTTTATCCATTAATGTTGTATTTAACAAAATTTTTTACGTTAGCATTTAATGCTCCTATGCTGTGAGACCAGATGCCAACTACAGAATTAAGATGAACTGCCTCTCCATCTATTCAACGCAGACAGGAAGTCACGTCCTTAGACCTGAGAACACCAAAGATTTCCTTCTCCCTATTTCAAAGCAACGCTGTATTCTCAAACAAGGAGGTTCGCTTACATATTCATCTTCGTAGATTTCTCTGATCTAGCGGTTAAGTGCATAGCTACTTCTGAAACCAATTAAAATCCAGTAGAAAAAGGCTGTTTATATAAAAGCATTGGACTTTGGAATCAGTGTCCCATCACGGTTCACAATCATCTATCCAGAGAATTGCCCTTCTTGCTGAAGTTCATGAAGAAAAATGGGAAAAACATTTTCTTGACTGTAGTATCTCCTAAGACCTACTCTGCTTATTAAGTAAATGTTTCCAGTATTTGCAAATTAAGAAACACTACTACTGAGTCTAAGTTGATATAACATAAGCTCCAGGAGCAGTCAAAATATCTAATGGGAGAAAAAGTTACAGGTTAAAAAAAAAAAAACACGCAAATGTAACCTTTAAAATGCAAGTATCCTTAGCTATACCAGTCTAGTAATAAGAAAGAGTGGAAAGCATCAAAAGTGATCTGAATTTTGAAGTAATTACAGAAAAATAAAACTCAGTGTATTAACTCACCCTGAAGGGGAAAAAAAAAAAAAAAAAAAGAGTAATCTAATTCAAACTAGTCTATGGCTGTCCAGAGAGATTACCTTCTGGAAGTACAGTAATTACATTTGTAAAGTAAAATCACTTATGCCTGGGGTGTGGAGGCCCAAGGGATTTTTTTTTTTTAAATTTGAAATGTCTGAAAGTTTCATAATGATTTGAAGACTGAGAGAATAATTTTGTATACGAGAGTAAACATTCTGAGTAATGGCCTCTTTTGGTGGTGGTAATCAGATATGTGTAACTGGCAAGACTGCAGAACACCAGATGTCAAGTAGGAATGGACATACAGTCCCACTTACCCATAGAGTCACCACGCATTCTAAGCTAAGGAGCAGTGTTTGGGGAACTTCTCGCAAAAGCACTTCTTGCCAAATTTGTAATTAGACTAATCCTTACAATTCCAAAGAAAAACTCCTACTGGTTTCACTGAAAGTTTCTCTACAGGGTTTTGTCAGTACCTTGCAAATGAGATTACTTTAAAACAAATAAAAGCAGTATATTCTTATGAGCTCTAGCTTGCTTAATAGTCCGCATAAAGCGTTTTAATCCAATGACATATCCAGTTATAGCAAGACCAAACAACACCATTCCAACAGTCCCACGGTGACACAAAACTGTCTCGAAACAGTTTTGGTGCTTTTACGGAGGAACAAGATGTATGGTCAACCAAGGCCTAACTTTATGTCTTGTCTACAAAAAAAGAACTTTGCTAGATACCAGAAGCTCAATTTTTGAATAGTTAGAAAGAAGCCGTGTGAAACAATACCAGAAGCTTTGAATTGGGTACGAAGCATTTACTTCCCTTGGAAGTTTCACGTGACTTAAGACAAAACATCTTAAGACCTTCCACTTTGTGAGTCCAGCTGCTGAATGATCAGCCCTTTGCTTTTCCATTCCCCATTCATTAGTGCCTTCTGAAGACCTCAGGTTCAACAGTTTTACAGTGCTGCTTACAGCTTTCCTGAGCTGCAATAGCATGGGGTCTGACTGAGGACTGCAGACTGAACTTGATAAGAGCTACACACTTGCTCTGCTGCTGTTTAGTTAGGCTGTGCTGCTTCCAGAGCTATTTGCCAAGATTTGGCAGTTAAATGTGCTCCCTTCAATTCAGAGCTGATAAATTCCCTTCAACAGTAAGCTCGCATGCTTCCAGGAAACAGCAAAACAAAAAAGGTTCCAGCAAACGGACCGCAGTGACTTCCCGAGCAACTGACTGTGCAGATGGGAGACTCTTTTTTTGATCCATTTATGAGGCCGGGACTTCGCGCAGTACAAATTTTGGCTACGGCAGGCTTTTTCAATGCGTGCAGCTCACTCGCAGAGCCGGGAGCTCCGCACAGCCGCTAGAGGGAGCGGGCTCGCCGCGTTTCCACCCGCAAACCGGAGCGGCTCTGCTCCCTGCTCTTGTACTTCATGCTGAGAACTTTAAATAAGCCAACCACCACCTTTCCGGACCTCTCAGCACCCCAAATCTCTCGTCTTCTCACCGGCGCATGCACGTCCAGTTGCTCATCTATTCCAGTAGCTAAGGCTGCTAAAGATGCCTTGATCCCTAAGACCTGTAACTTGGGAGGACCTTTTTCCTATGTAATTAGGTGCAAACATTAAGAGGCAATACAGCAGCCAGTTCAGTGCTCTCCAACCCCTTTCCTAATACTTCTTCTAGTGCATTCATTGCCTGTCCTCAAAACTGCCCAGCCATTCCTCCCTCTTTGCATGGGCAACAAGGAGTGGATGCGATCACTGCAGGCAGCAGCAGGGTGAGGGTGCTCATCCATCAGTCAGAGCAGCTCAAGTACAATCATTATCTCTGTCTGAGCAGAACAGATATTACAGAAGTGCTGAGTGAAACACACTAACGCTGGCTACCAGTTTATCTTGCTTCCCAAAAGATAGCGCCTCCAATTTAGTCCATCTTACCACCGTTGAGCCAAGACACCTATGAGATGACCACAGAGCTAACGTCAGAAAAAATTAGATGGACAACTTCTCACACAACAGCTTCATGCCAAGGTTGAACCTCTGCAGCAAATGGGCCACCCTGGGGAAAGCTAGGAAAGAATGAAAGAAAAATTACAGAGTTGGCCCCAATATCGCCAGCATCAGCACTGACCAAATCAAGCACTGCTCACCCCAGGCTGCTCTGGCTTACCAAATCTAGCGTAAGCAGCAAAACTGTACCAGTAGATCGGCAAAGAGCACTAAGTATCTGCATGATTTGCAGTCAGATGACTGCCTTCCAGTCATTCACTCTATAAACATTAAGTTTCAATTAACAGTTTCTCCTGGCCAGCCTGTTCTTTACCAATGAATGCATAAATTGAACTTTCAATTGTTAATTACACATCTCACTCCTGCACTTCTACTGACACCAAGAAATGCAAGTGTAGATGTAAGAAGCAGTGACTACAGTTAACTTAACAGCAGCCAAGTAATTTCTGTCCAGCAACGCTATACTTTGCTACAGCACAGCAGTTTGCAATGCTGTAAGCCAGAATTGCTCAGAAAGGTGAAAGAAACTTTTCACCCATTTCATTCACTCGACTGCAGCTTGTCTTCCCAGTTTTAGAACTTCTGCTGTATAAGCACTTGCATCTTGCCAAAAAGACTTCTGTAAACTTCAGCAGTGGATCAGGAAAGGCATGGGGAGGAATTTTAATAAGAAGATATGCAAAGGCTGACTTACCAATTGGCCCACTGACTTGTGAAAAAAAAAATAAAGCAATGTCACACAAAAAGCTGTTGAGATGTCTTAAATACAGCATATACAAAACCTCTCACATCATAGTTGCATGCGTATCTCCGAACATAACACTGGTAACAAACATGGAATCATTAAAAAAATAAATAAAACGGAAGGAAGAAAGTAACAGCACAGTTAGAATGGCTGACGCATTTTTCTTTCATTCCCCTAGAAATTTATTTGAGTGCTCCCCCATACTGTGTTATTAGCACTAAGAAAAACCTTTACCCTATCTGTTTACCTCAGTCTATTTACCCTCAATCTACTTTCCTCTATCCTGTTTAGGTATTTAAAGAGGTATCACTTTAACTTTTCATTAATGCACATTTGACCAGTGGGTGGAGATAAAGCTTTAATTAGAAAGCTAAAAGCAAACTATTTCAGTAGCTACTCTTACTATAGAAGCAATACTTGAATGCCAACGCTATCTCAGCAAAGAAACTTAAATGAACTGATCTGAAAAGGAAAAGAAAAGCAATTTTTCTTACCTCCTAATTTTCATTATTTTAACAGTATTTTGACAAAACGTTTGGAATCAAAAAGTGAAGGCTGAAGTTGTTTGAAATCAACAGTTGTGTCTCCACCTACTGGAAAAGTGAATTTAGCTGAAATACTGATCCTTTAATTTGGATATGCAAAAGCCATGAGAGTAACGTATTAGTGCAATACGCAAAGAACTGGTTCCTTTTTTTCCCCCCAAGAGTTTGTGAAAATTACCGACTTTTCCCGCAGTCAGCATGGATTTTTGAGGTTCCTATTCTCAAATGGTTGCTTGTCAGCATGCAAAACTACCCAATACATTTAAAATAGCAGATCCAAGTAATTTCTTAACATTTGTTGCCAATAAATCTGAAAGGCCATCCAATTTCACTATCTTACTAATTTCCACCGTGCTTTCATGAGACCTAGACACTAACACTGGAATGAGTTCTTTAGATAACCAACAGGGGTAAACCCACCAAACAGTTGCTAATACCAAGTATTCTCAATATGTAACACCTGTTTGTTTTGTTGGATTTTGTTTATAAACCAAAGAGATCTTGGAAATAATTAAACATGAAGTAAAGGTAGAGAAAATTCCACTTACAAATTGTTATTATTTAATACAAGTTGTAAATTTACTCACTATCATTTTTAAAGACATGCAAAAGAGGAATGTAAATGATTTGATAAGGACAAGCACCTCTCCCAACCTCTCTTTTTTTGCCTCCATTATTCTTGTAAGAATGACATCAGACATAATTAAATAATTCAGGCTTGCTTTATTCTGAAAAAAGGCAATTTTTAAGCCACAGAATAGCATATTCACATCACTATGCCTCGTTAATCCCTCTGCAAAGGGCAACAGTTTGCTCTAGTATAACCTGAGAGTAACTGCAGATGGTTAGTAATAATGACCAGGAAATCAAAGACAATCTTAAACGTGATCTAAACTTCTCCCCCTACAACTGAACCTGAACCATCATTCTGACATTCTGTTGAACTCAGACTGTAAAGACTTTATTCACAACTGTAGTAAGCTAGCCAAAAACACCTACTGATCCAGCTATTTGACACTGCCTTCTCCTAGCTAGTGTGCACACAACTGAAATCTTAGATCAGCTGTGAGCTCTGAAACAATCATTGTCTACTACTCGTCCTGTGACATAAAAGTCACGCTGACACCTTCATGCCCATGAAAACGAACCATTACATTCCTCTCAGCGTTTGTGGCCTGCACATCTGTACTTCTGCCTCTCACCTGCAAGCCTGAACGAAAATTACTTTTTGCCCTGTACCCTTTGTGAGATTCTTCTGTTGCAGAGGACGCTAAAACCACTTTCCCCTGACACACTCACTCTTAATCCTGTGATCGTATTCTACGTGCTCCCATACAAATGACCCCAATACCGTCCGTGCTGCTCCAGTTATAGGATATTTCTAAGAAGTCCGTTTTTTTTAACCACATGTACAAGGCCAAACCCATTCCAGTTTGCCATAGCACTGAGTTTATAGACTATATACTGTGTGCTGCCTCCCACTACAGTAACCTGTTTTGCCTCTTAAGAAAGGCTTCACCCCACACCTTACCTCCTCTATTGGCTCTCCTTTCCACAAAGGATAAACACAACCATCTCATTCAAGGCCAACTCAAAAAGAAAAAAAAAAGAATGAATGGCAAAAAGCAAGTTCAGGTGTATGTAGTGTTGAGAACCCATCCGTCCATCCTATCGTACGCCTTCTGCAGCAAATGCTCTCTCCTCATCTAGTAGCACGATCAGTCAATTCCCTCAAACCAGGATGAGTCAATTTTTATCCATCTTTACCTTAAACACAGAACACAAGAGACAATACCATTTAAACCTGCGTGGATTTGTTACCCTTTTAAATCTTAGGACAGCTTAACTTACTCCACATCTAAATGGAGACTGCAACACCTAAAGCACTACTACAGGCATTACCACGACCCCAGCTGCATACCTGCCTCTTAAGTAGAAAGAAATCCCCCCTTTTACTACAACATAAAGAAAGCTTCACTGGTCTACAGATCAGTGTCTTGCACAGCGTACCAGAGGGCACTCACAAGAGCCTGCAACGGTCACATCAAGTCAGAACTCGGACTCACTCAGAGCTGCAGCACAAAGCAAGGTTTTAAAGGACACAAAACTTTTTCTAAAACTGCACTAAAACTGTAAGTAATTTCTACAAATAAACACATTTAGAAAAACAGTGTGATTCAGGGACTGAGTCACTGTATGAGTAGACTCATACTGAAGGTTCTTTTGCCTGTCATTATGGTACTACAAAGTTTTCCCCATATCACCGACCCTTCTTTCTACACAGAGAAATACCCAGCACAAGGACCCAATCTCAAGCTGGAGCTTGATTCTGATCGAAAAAGTTGAGTTTCTGAGGACAATGCTCAATCACACCCTTAAAAGCTCAAAATAAAGCCTGCCAAATTATTTGGTAGGTTATTTGCTTTTCCCGCTTTTACTGTGGTTAAACATCAACTAAAATTGCCAGAAGTATTAAGTTAGATCGTCTAGATTTCTGCTCCTTTTTATCTCCCCGAGGTGTATGCTTTAAATAAGAACCATCCTAAAATTGTGCGGTTTTTTTGTTTTGTTTTGGAGATTCATCCTCTCTGTCAGACCTCTTTCATAACGGCTAGGCACACTTTCACTACTTTCTTCATTATTTCTATTTTACCTAAAAAATCCATACGTGATTACACCATGATTTAAGCGCACAGCTTCCATTATTTGTTTAAAGAGAAAAAAGCAATGAGAGGTAGTTCAAGAAAGGTCCAATTGCACATATGTTGCAACAGCTTTTCAATCATTTTGGAGACTTCTGGCATGCACAGTTAGCCCACTAATATAGCAGCAGAACAGACACCATTCCACATAGCTGCGATGGTATATCTGTCAATAATTTCCATATTAAGTAGCTCTTGACAAGACAGGCTGAAGCAGCAGTGATCCATAGGATCTCAAGCGCATGCAAGCACACAGAATTTAGAGAAGCTGAACATACGCACTTTTGGGGCGGATGCTGAAGGTTCCATAAAAAATAATAATGAGGACAGTAGGAAAGTGTCTCATATAAACAAGACAAGGAAATAAAAACCTAGCAATGGTAGCAGCTTTAGGATGACACCATGCCTCGGTACTGCAGATTTTCCAAAGCAATATGGATCCCAGGTAATCTATATAGTGCAATCCTTCAAGAACAAAATAAGGAGAGCAAGATCATCAATTCCAAACATTTCAAGGGAGGAAAGAGGAAATTAAAGATTTTTTCAGAAGAGTCATTTAAAAATCACATTGCAATTAGCTCGAACCAGACTCCAATTGTCAGCACTTTGTTTAAATGTGAATTTACTGCATTTTCAAGAAGAATTTTGTGACAAGCGTTGCACGGACCAGTCACATCACAAAGAGTTAAAAGCCAACCACCTCAGCAGAAATAAAAGGAAACATTATGATGCTGCTGTCAACTCAACCAGCTTAACAGACACTAGCTGTTCAGAAGCAGTATGCTAAGATTTGTTCAAAGCCTCCTTTAGTCCGACAGCTATTTATAGCTGCCTAGCCTCTCTACAATTTCTCACAGTCCCTCCTCCTCCCAAAGCCAAGTCGGGGAAGTTTAATGGATGTAATCCCGGGCCTTGTGCCGCAAGATGGTCAGGAGCTCTGCAACTCTCCTCCAGTGATCCCCTGTGCAGTAAGACCAGGAATAATAATAAGAGAATGGGCTAACCTATGCGGGTGCCAAATACGCGAGATAAACCTTATCTCTACTCCTTCGGAACGAACTCATTTTTCCTCTGCCAGCACAGTGACAGTAATGAACCGCATAAGCCTCAGAGCCGATGCGAAAGGTACCTTCCTCCTCGCCACAGAGAAGAGCCTAAGCCAACCGCCTTGAAAGCCAACGGAGAGGCTATCCAAGTCAGCTCTGACCCCTGGGCAGCAGCAATGTCATCCGCGTGCCTCCCCGCTTACATTTTAGTGTTACAGCTGTACCCCCCTCAAAGAGACGAGGAGGCCGTTGGTTCTTTTTTTTTTTGGCTTTTCCCCGTGCAGTTCGTGGTTACCATTCGATATCCACCACCCAGCCGTGCATGTGCGCGTCTTCTTCGTAAAGCATCGCTCCAGATAGGCTCCCTTTCTCCAGTATCTCCCCCGACAGCTTGAAAGCGTTTTCCTGCCGGCAGAGCACAACGCCACGGGCTGGACCCGGTGCCTGCCCTACCTCCTGCATCCAGCCGCCCGCAGTACTTGCACCCAGCCGGGGGGACGGCAGCGCCGAGGGAAAAACTCCTTGCCCACCCGCTTACAACCACGTTTTCTCCCCTTTCCCCGCTCGGAGGCAGACGGAAGGGGAGGGATGACTTCCTCGGGAGGAAAATAACCGGGGAAAGGCCGGGGCAGAGATCAAGAGGGGAGGAATCATCCCCGAGGAGCGGGGATAATCCCCGAGGGGCACGGCGGGGCGGGGGGGGGATAATCCCACAAGGAAGGGGGGGAGGTAATCTCGGGGGGGAGATAATCCGGGGGGGGAGATAATCCTAAAGGGGGGGGGGGGGGGAGATAATCCTGGAAGGGGGAAGGGGAGGGAGATCCGATAATCCCCAGGGGGAGAGAAAATACGGGCAGGGGGTGGGGAAGGGGGCGGGCTGGGGGACAAACCGGGGCGGCGGGTAAGGAGCGGGTCTCCCGAGGAGGAGGAGGAGGAGGAGGAGGAGGAAGAGGGGGGGTCAATCCTCGCCCCGAGGGCAGCGATCCCTCTCCCCCGGCCCCGTTGCTGCCATGTTCGCTGCCCTGCAGGCCCGCCCGCCGCCGGTACCTGCGGGAGGGAGGGGAGGGCGGGCGGCTCTGCCCGCCTCACGCCTCACACACACACACGGGGCTCCGCTCGGGCCGCCCGGCCGCGGGACCCCGCCTCGCACCACCATTTCCCCGCCG
Source organism: Anser cygnoides (assembly GCF_040182565.1). NCBI lineage: Eukaryota > Metazoa > Chordata > Aves > Anseriformes > Anatidae > Anser > Anser cygnoides. Next base: position 34,894,350 of record NC_089874.1, on the reverse strand, counting down.
GCACCGAGCCCTCCCCCCCCCCCCCCCCCCTCACACACCGCACGCCCCCCGGTGCCGCAACTCACCGGCTCCCGCTCCCCGTCCCCTCCTCAGCGGGCGCCGCTACAGCCCCATGGGCGGGCTCGGCCGCGCGAGGTGCCGGTTGGCGGGGGCACAGCGCGAGCCCGAGGTGCTGCCGCCGCCGCTTCCCCCGCCGGCTCCGTCCCCGTCCCCGTCCCCGTCCCCGCCGCTCTGCGCCCGCCTCGGCGCGCGCCGCCGGCCTGCCAGCAGCACGCGCTCGCGCTCCTCCTCCCCCGCCCCCTTCGCCTCCGCGGCGCGCGCGACCCGGCCTCCGCGGCGGCGGCGGCAACGGCGGCGGCGCGCGGGCACCTCCCACACCCTCATCGCCCCCCCCCCCCCCCGCCCCGCTTCCCGCCCAGCCCAGCCCGAGCGAACGGCCGGGCGCGTGAGGGGGGGCGCGCGCCGCCGCCGCTCCCGCCCGCCCAACCGCCGCCAACCGCCCCGCTGTGTGGGGAGGGCGTGACTGTGTGTGTGTGTGTGTGAGGGGCCGTGGCACCGGCACGCTGTGTGACTGGAAAAGCGTGCTTGTGTGTGATGCTGGGTGTGTGAGTGTGCGTGAGACACCGTGTCTGGCGCTCTGAGGGTGAGAGAGAGCGTGTAAGAGTTGGGGGGGGAGCGTATGGGGGAGAACAGGCGTGTAGGTGTGACGGGGTGAGTGTGTGACGGGGTGTGTGCCGTGCGGGTGTGCGAGGGCACATGTGAAGGAGTGCGTGTATGTGTGTGTATCAGGGAGGGACTCTGTGAGTGTGTGTGGGGGCACGTGGCAGGGTCACAGGAGAGCAAGTGCACGTGTGTGCAAGATGGCACACGTGTGTGCAAGATGGGCACGCTCGCTCCCCAAAGCAGGGAAGAAATTCCGCCGACACCAACCGTCTCCACAAGCACCGAGATGGGAACAACACAGAAAAACTGATTTTCCTGCGCTTCCGATCACTACTGGCTTTTAGCGTTTGGTTTGCGTTGAGCAGTGGTTATAGACTAGCTGTCACTTTTTGCTTCTGGTCGATTTTGTGAAGACTTTCACCTTTGGATATTCTTGGATTTAATGAAATTTGAGTTGCAAATGCCAAGGCACTGCTGCATGCACAATTCTCGTGGAAGCTGGAGCGTGCATCTCAGGCGTGCATCAGATAGAGTTTGCCCCAGAAAAGAAGGCGTTCATGTACAAAGCAAGACTTCATTCCTCAGCCTGATTTCATTCTCTTTTTCCTTCTCTCACCAACGTTCCAAAAATTTTTCAATCCAAGTGTACAGTTCAGCTGTAATCTGCTTAATTGTGCTGTTTTAAGAAGACGTGATAGCCTGCTGTAACATATGGTAACCCTTAATAATAGCTGTCTGCAGTTCACGCTGGCTTTTGCTTGGCAAGTCGTTGGGGAGAAGGAAAAGCTAGAACTACGTGGGGGTTGAGTGCATTTGAACAGAAACTCCACTAGGTATCGATTCACATTTTAGCGGGTTCAGGTTGTGCCTTCCTACTACATAACGAATAAGCTGACTTTAAGGCAACCAAAGAAGTCCAAAAAAGCAGCATATATATGATGGGCATAATTAAAGAAATGGTGGAACAGCAGCCAGCAAGTGACCAATAACAGATTGAATAAGATCTTGTCCTTATGTAAAAATCCAGCATTTAGAATTCCCTTATGAATTATTTTTATTTACTCTTCAAAGTACAGGAGCTACCAAAGGCTCTACCCTGAAAAGTTACTGTGCTGAGAGCTTAACAAAAATGTGCAATTATGTATCTCAGGGTCCAAAGAGCTTACAGCCCTCTTTCAGTCTCTCAGTAAAATGTCTAAATTGAACATATTTTTGATAATTTTCTTCACAAGCAGTTATCTTTCCCCTATTAAACTGAAAGAGAATTTAACATGTCATGAGGGATTCTCAGCTAAGTAAAGACCTACCATTCTGCTGGTGCTCAAACCCCTGCAGCTACAGTGGAAAAACTGACAGGAGTAGAAAATCCTCATGCCCCAAAAAATAACTCTACAACTTTCTCTCTTCTTTGCCCCTTATTTATTTATTTATTTGTTTGTTTGTTAGTTTTGGTGATGTTCCATTGGAAAACCTGTTGAACCAGAGCCACAAAATGCATAGCTGTCACCTCGTTCTGCATTTTACAGCTCAACATCTTCTTCTCGTACAGTCCCTGCATTTGAGGAGACTGAACATTTTTTCTAGTTAGGAGAAAGGGTTGTAGCATTTCATGCTGGTGTCTTTATCCTGACTTTATCCTTCATGGCCAATGAAAGAAAATCACTTTTCTGCAAAACTCAGAGGTTCCTTATTACAGTTCAACACAAAGCCTGAATCCAAACCTGTGAAATGTGATAGCCCATTTTTGGCTGTAGCAGAAATATCTAAACGCAAAGCACTTTGACTGCTCTGGAGCTTTTTGAATGTCTTCCATTCTGGCCTCCACAGCTGCTATTTGGCTATTAAAGCCCCTTTGGGAATGTGCCCCAAATGCTTGCACACCGCTTCTTGCCCAATATTTAATCCATTTGACCCATTAGGGTCAAGAACGAAACAGAGATGTATTGTTTTAGAAGAGAATTTAGAAATTGACTTTTACCTTCTAGTACGAATGATCATATCTTTTGGCTTTTTATAGCTTACATTCACATGCCACTCATAACAGAAATCCCCCATTCAAGGACGGCTGATAGGATCCTGATGGCGTGGTTCAATCTGATAGTTCTGCATCATTCCCGAAGTGCAAAATGACTAAGTCTCTCTTACCCGTTTAACAGGCAATTACTGCACTTCAGCCAAGCCTCACCTTGTTCCCATTTTAGGGCACAGAAGAAGGGGACCTGGCCAGGGCTGACTTACGCCCCAGCAATTTCTGGCTAGTGGTCATGGGCAGCCAGGCATAAATTAGAATAGTGCCAAAGCTGAGTTGCTTTATGCCAGGGATTATTTCAGTCTCTGTCTAGCCACAGGATTCAGGGACCATAAAGGAGGTAGGTCAGCCCCAGCCCTCGTACTTCGGGGTTGATCAGTTAGTATTTAATTGAACTGGAATTTATGACTCTACAGAGCTTTGTACTCTGCCTTTGAGTCTCTGATGGCATGGATCTCACTCAGTTAAGTGGTTTCTCTGAAGCCCGATGCTCCTCTCAGTAAAACTGCAGAGATCAGGTTTGCTAATATTGTGATAGTTCCCTGCTGGTGCTACCAGTTGCATGGTAGAGGTGCATCTCCAGAGCCTTTTGGTTTTGTTAGGGCTCTTGCCTGGATGTTGAAGGGGTAGAGGAGCAGTCACTCCAGTGTACAAAATGGGGGAATGGGAATGACATGGTTTTCAGTCCCGTCACAGTTCTGGGTGTACAAATGGAAAACAACATACAAACAAAAATACCTATTCACCACCACCACCACATTTGCTGATTACTGAAGGAATGATCTGATGTCAAGTACAGCAACTTTTGCTTTGTCTTACGGTCTGCACAATTCTTTGTCTGATTTCTGAGCATCTCTGTTACTGTTCTGATGACTATTTTAATGACAAAAGGAACAGATGTACCCACAGAAGAGCTTCTTTGATTTAGTTTCCCATGTCACATTTAATTGTTGTGGAGAATTGTTGTTGAGTACTTTGAGCAAAAGACCTGGAGACAGTACATTTTATAAATGTAGGTTTAAGCTGATTGCTGGCATACTCTGCAAGTCCAACGTTCTGTGCGCTTCAGTTTACCTATGTCTAACAGGGATAATCAGTTATGATCTGTCTTCAGACATCTGTTTTTATCGCCATTATCACCAATCTCATGATGATAATTTGTTTATGCATCCACTGGAGTACTATCCAAGATCATCATTATCAAAGCAGTGAGACTTTTTGAAGTTCTTTGTGCCAAAGAAATGAGCTAGGGTTTTGGAGGTGTTTTGTTGTTGTAGTTTGGCTGTATGTGTGGTTTTTTGTTTTGTTTTGTGGGTGTTTGGTTTTTTTGGGGTGTGGGGGGAGTATATCGTATAATTTCATATCTGTGCAGAAAACATTGCTCAAGACTAAACATTGTTCAAGATTTAATCTTTGAAAAGATTCAGCAAACATCACAAAATCTGTAAACTACATTTCATGAGTAATTGCATGATTTTCCAAGCTATCCCAGGGGAACTCATTAAAAGATCACGTGGATGATTACAAATACTGAAGGTAAAATAGAAACAGTTTTCTTTTAGGGAGTTGATCAAAACCACAACAATTAGGAGAATGTTGATGTACATGGAAAGGCAGTTTGAAAGAATAAAGGGAGACTATACCTTCAGAGTTAAATGTCTGTACATCTAATTCCTATGCTATTTCCACCATTGAGGTCTGTTTGCATGTGGAATTCAGCTGCACAGGAGGAGATAATCAAGACAAATAGTATGGCTTTATTTTTAAAAGGGGTGGATAATTTCATGGCGGCTTACAATGTTAGTAACTGGGCAAGCTAAGATAATAAGGCTAATCAAATCTCACGCTCCACAGCACTAGTTCCCTGCGGGGTCAGGAAAAATTTTTCCACTATATACAACACTATACAATTAGCAAGGTTATTATTGGGGAGCAGAGGTACAGCCTTCTAAAGCAACAAGCTCTTACCATTATCAGAGAACAGAGGCTGCACTTGGCCAGATAGGGAAAATAACATTATTTTCTTGTGCCACTCTTGCTCCTCTTTCCTGTCAGGTCCACAGTTTTAGAATTACAATACTCAGGTTTCCTAAAAAAATAAAAACATCCCCTGAACACGATTACCTAAGTGCATTACTGCCTGAAATCTGTCAAAAGCTTTCCCACCTGTGACTGGTAGCCCAGTTCAAAACCAACAGGTACTGACTGGACACAGCAATGATATCGATTAAGGTGTTGCAGGTTAAAAGTGTACGTTAACTTCTGGTTAGGTCAGTACAGTTACAGATTTTGCTTCTCAGTAGAGGCTTGGGCAGAAAAACATAGTCCCAAACAACAATCAGCTCTTAGCTAGAAGCTGCAATGACATGTGTTTTGAGTATTTGGTTTTAGAAGTTCTGTTCATTTTCTTTAATTGCCTGAACATATTGTTGTAGGTGTTCTGTCTGTATACTTGAATTTTATTTTCCTTCAGTGTGTGCATCAGAGAAACGATATTAGCTGCAATTGAAAATATTTTGCTATTTTTTTTGCAAAATATATGTTCTGCATGTGGATGTGATACTCTTTACAAGTTGTTGTTGTTTTTTTAATTATTCCTTACAAGGCAGAGGAAGCACAATAATAGAACACCATCTTTTGAAAACCCACACTGCAAAAAGAACTCTTTCTATGAGATATGCCTCAGACACGAGTAGGCATTTCCTTAACCCCTACCTCAAAGATATTTATTTAAATGTAGTAATTGTTCTAATTGTACTTAAATGACCTTTTCCCCTCTGCACAATCTACACGCTTTCTCAACTCTCAGCCCACATATTACTGAGGAGAAAATATAAAAATAAATAATAATTTTTAAAAAAAAAACCTCACCTCCGTCTTGAGATTTGGGTTAAATGACAAGAAAATCTAAAAAATTGAGAGTAGCTTACATAAAAATAACTTCAAGCTTTCTTTGCAGGTGCAAAAGTGCTATTTTTTTCTTAAATAAAGTATATTTGGGTCCTTTCCTTCCCTTGAGTTGTAGAAGTATCAACTAAAAGAGAAATAAATAAATATAAATAAAACAAAACAATAAAAAATAAATAAAATTTGTCTTTACTTCGGAACAGATTCAGTAAAAAATCTACTGTCCACAGACTAAAATTCTGAATACAGAACTGGGCACGAAAGGTCCATGGGACTGAAGAATGGAAATATGGGTCTGTTGCTGAATAGGGCAGGTGACGTAGCTGCAACAGACACAGCTAAGTTCGAGGTACTCTGTGCGTTTTTTCCCTCATTCTTCACCAACAGGGTCTCCCAGGCCTCTGTGCAAGGAGGAGAAGTACAGGAAGCAGATGAAGATGGTGACAGGAATTACTGTGAGAACTCAGCTCGTACAGTTCCATGGGGCCAAATAGGCCACATCTGGGAGGGCTGAGAAGGCTGGCAGATGTCCCTACAAGGCTGCTCTCTACTCTCTTTGAAAAGTTATAGAGACCAGAGGAGGCCCCTGACGAAGGAAAAGGGCAGATATTGCACCCGACTTCAGAAAAGGCCCGCAGGATGATTTGGGCATGTCAAGAACTAAGCAAGACATAAAAGCTTAAAGGACTTCAGCAAGGTTTTTGGCTCTGTCTCCGACAATATCCCTTTACCCAGGTTTACGCATTTCAGTCTGGATGAGTGGACAACCAGATGGATTGGATGGTCAGACACAAAGGGCAATGATTAATGCGTTGTACTGTAACAGGAGGCCAGCAGCAAGAGTAACAAAATGGAGCACTACAGGGCTGTGCTGTGGGACTCATCCTGTTTAACATCCTTAGTAATGGCCCAGGGCAAGTGACAGAGAGCTGGCTGCTCAACACCTTTGCAGATGAGACCAGCTTGGGGGTGCAGCTGACACAATGGAGGGCAGGGCTGCCGTCCACAGAGACCTGGATGTGCCGGGGGAATGGGCCGAGAGGAATGTGACAGAAGTCATCATGGACAAAGGCCGAGCCCCACACCTGAGGCGGGCTGACCCCTAACTGGTACCGCTCCAGGCTGGGATGCTCCTGTCTGGGGCAGTGCCTCCCGTTTTGGGACCCCAGTACAGGAAAGACTTTGGGTAAGCTGGAGCGAGTGCAGTAGGGGGCCACCAAGATGGTGGGGGGCTGGAGCAGTTGGCCACTGAGGAGAGGCTGAGGGGAGCAGGCTTTTTCTGCTGAGAGAGGGTGGTCGTGAGGAGACATAGCAGCAGCATGGCAGTGCAGGCGAGGGGGCTATCAGGAAGAGGGAGCAGGGCTCTGCAGCGGCCCACGACTGGAGGGTGAGAGACGAGGGACCTAAATGGCAACCAGTGAAATTCAGGCTGTCAATAAGGAAAGCCTTTGTCATTGTTACAAAGCAGTGGAAGCAGTCGCCAAGAGAAGTTGTGCAGTCTCCATCCTGGGAGGTTTTCCAGACTCAGCTGGATTAAGCCCTGAGCAACCTGGTGCACTCTCACAGCTGTCCCTTTGAGCATGACTGGAGACCTTGTGGGGTCCCTTCACACCTGAGTAACTCAATGATCCAATGACTCGATAAGCCCAACATGGAGAAAATTAGCTGTGTCTACAGAAGGAGAAGACCGTTCTGGCACACATGGTTTATCCAGTGAAGTGATAAATATTACATTATACTGAGAGCATGGATGAGAATCCAGGCTAGAAGTGCTCATATGTGCTGTAATAAGTTGGCTGTAGTTTCATACTCCCCCTTGTTTGCTCTCCTTTTGGCCTCAACAACCTTATGCTCTTGGCTGCACAGCTTCAGGAGGAAGGTTTGCGTATTTTGAAGTTCCTCATGGACACCATCAATTTTCTTATTTTTTTCTGTTTCCATAGCCTCCTTCCCACAGAAGGAGGTCCACAGAGTGAAAGAGCAGCCATGGCAAAATTCTGGAAATAATGCTTACTAGATCTCTTGACAAAGTCTGTGGTACTTACATCTGAAAATAACTTCTTTTAAAAATGAAGAAATTCCCCTAGCTCGCAATCCTGTCTTCAATCCAGGCACACAAAGATGAAATTCCAGAAAAAGAAAATGCAGGCATTCTCATTGTCCCCAAGGTTTTCTTTACATTGTTAAAGTGATGTCATTAACATCCACTTCAAAAATCTTTTACACTACATGATGGCTCTAAAGAGTCCTTAATTTAAACAAAAATCAAATGCCAAGAAATCTTTCTCACATTCAATAAAATCAGAGTATCAAAGCACAGAATTTTAATTAAAAACCTCAAATAAACTCAAGGGAATCAAATCATTTGCGAACCTAAGCATATCAGAAAAGCCGTGGCTTTGTGGCCTACATGAGTAGACGTGACTTCATTCCCAGTAGTGTTCTCCACTTTATAAAAAGTATTGCCAGAGAGACCGTGTACCCTCATACTTCAAGGCAGAATTAATAGTTAGCTCTGGTCAGGAAGAACTATCCCTTACAGCAGAAAAAACAGAGGTATCAACAGCTTCAGACTGTGAGGCCCTCTACCCTAAGCTCCTTTCTCAAAGTATTTGCCTGCATATCTTTTCAAGATGAAGTACCTTGCTGTTCATGTCTCCAGCTCAATGGGATACCAGCAAAAAATTGTGTCTCCAGAGAAAATCTAGTAGAAGATAATCAGTGTCAGTAGCAAGTATAACTGTCTGTCTCCTGCTATCTGCCGTGGCAAATTCATTGAAAGAAACCCACAAGTCAGTCTGGCAAGGATGACAGTAGCATCAGAGGAGGCTTTTCTGCCTGATGAGGATATAAAGAAGAAATAGTGAAGACAAAACATATGATCATTGTAAAAAGTATAGAGATTGGAAAGGGGAACAAAGGGAGTAATAATTACTGATTAGGTATTACTTTTTAGAAAGGACTTATTTTACTTACAACAACATTTAGGGATCAAATTATTGTTTTAGACAAGTATAATGTCATGGGAAGAGTAATTAAGGAATTATTCTACCAACATTGATCTTACATAACTCTCTGGTTCCTCTTATTTTTAATATTCATATGTTTTTAAGACTGTAATATATAATGTTAAGATTTGAGTCCATTTGTCCTAAAAGTATTTGAAAGAAATCCAATTATGGCCAGTACTGCAGAACAAGCTTTAAAAAAAAAATTCAAAAATTGATTGTAGGCACATGTAATACAACATTTCCATTTAAAGTCTAATTACTTACACTGCATGGCTTAAACAAACCCCCAAACTGTACTTTCTGTTCCTGCAGTTAATTTCTTTCACAAAATTACATATCATTGGAGAAAAGTTGGCTCACAGGACTAATGGTATCCTTTTGTTCTGAGTTTTATGTCCAGATAAAACACCACTTTTGCTGTGAAGTGCATTTTGGAACATCAGAGAACTGGGCCTCCTGCACCCATTTGTGCGATTTATTCTGGGGCAAAGGGATGGTTACCAAGCAGATGTAAAGAGCTGTATAGTTCATCTGTGGGAGCTATAGGTGAAGGTCTCAGTTCCTGTGCTTCAGACAAATTTCTGGTAGGGAAGGTAACTGAGGACAAAGCTGACTAAACACGGAACATCACCTGCCAAAGGGGAGGTACAAACCAGTCACTTTATGCTTCTCGCAGTACAAAGGCTGTTTCTGGGATGAATTTCTGGTTGTTGGTTAAACTCTGTCATGCAAGATACTATTGTTTTACATTACCTAGGAAATGTGATGGAATTGCCACCACCATCATCCTTCAAGAACTGTCAGAGTATCACAGGCATAGCCCACCCTGCTTTGGGACAGGGATATGGACTATCTGACTTGTGAAATCCTTTGCATTCCTAATTTTCTGTCCTTTATAGAGAATAATTTATGAACCAAACAGAAATTATATTTATTCTATGCTTTACATTGCATTGGATTCATAACATATCATCTAGGACCTTTTACAAAAAGTAATTATATATTTTTAAAAAGTTGTAACTTACAAAAAATCTATCCTTTTTAATGATATTTATAAACCAAATACCTTTTTTCTTATCATTTTTCAATCTCGTTTATTTACATTTAAGCTCCACAAGGCAAGGATTATCTTCATTCTGAGTCTGAACAGTGCCTATTCTGTTAAAACTCCACTTCTTGTTGGTCCCTAGGCACTCCTATAAATAAAACTACTAAAAACAGTAAATTATGTCTCTTAGTTTTTAGCAGCACTACATAATGGTCCTTTGTTTGTTTGTTTGTTTGTTTTGATTTTAGCAGACTTTCTTTTTGGTGTTTTAATGCATTTTTATGCCTTTCAAAAGCTATGTACCCACCACAGTGCTTCCCTTCAACACTTCAAAATTTTACTAAAAATCAAATGGTGTAAAGCTAAGGACTTTTTTAATGAAAAAGGTAGAAAAAGCAAAAGTTGGAAGAAATCTGAAATCCACAGCATAGTTAATGCTGTCAGACAAAGGTGAAAATATTTTCACCTTTTTTAACGGTCTGCCAGTGACTTTTAATATTGCTTCCTTCCTACCCAGATTTTCATTTCCTATTAAAGAAATATCCAAGAAATTAAATACTCCTTCAATCAGAATTCGAAGTTGAGAGCAGTAGTCTCCCAGACTACTCAAAGCATAGCCAGATAAGGGTTGTCTGTTATCTGTAGGGTGCATTACCTACAGCCTTGTAGTGCGTTGGACTTCAGCGTAAGAGAGACCAAATTATTTTATAAACTCACACACATGTTATACAGAGATACTATTTAGTCTACCAGTCAAATACTGGAATCTGGAGGGGGGAAGGGAGAAGGAAAGAGGACATGCCATTGATACTTAACAGTGTACAGCTGTTTCAGAAAAAAAAAAAAAAAAAGAAACAAGAAGTGAAGATCGTATTCAGCTGCAGGTTGGATTTATGAAGGTGGGGCACAAGATCTGGCCAGGTCATGAGGCCATGTGATTTCTTCTAATCACAACCAGGGATCAGGTTTCAGATTTTATATGTTATCTAAATTCCTATCCGTGTCTGAAGAATGCAGAACACATCTCAAAGGAAGGGGAAAAGTGACTTATTGCAAGGCCAGGTGCAACCATGCTTTAGATGCACAGGCGTACATGGCCGTATGCTGTACGCAATGTCAAAAGCATGCCATATCCACTGGTACTATTGCAGAGGCTACAGTTGTGCTGCTTCTGGTTACCTACACTGACTTAGCAGCTGTTTGATCAGGTACAACCGCTCTCGTCTCAGTACAGAACTGAACACAGTCCACTAAGTACTGGGTGCAGGCTCCTGGACTGGTCTGGACTTTGAGGTCACTTACTGCTTCTGGGGAAAATGCACCCACTCTCATATCAACAGTACCGTTGCTCACAAGAACTGATGTTTCCAGGTGTGCCCCATGTCTCTGCTGGTAAGGCCAGCAGTTGGGGTTCTGTGACAGCTAATAGACTCCTTTCTCAAGCTGGAAATGAATTGGGATCCTCCAAATGCAAAGCCTCCAATGTCAAAATCAGGCCTCAAATGCCAAACATTGAATTCCAGCATCAGCAACTTAAATAGCTTGAAATTTGTGCTTATGAGTTAGGACCCAAGGTTCCCATTCTTTCCCCAGTGGTGAAGGCTGACCTCTGCCACTTCCAGCAAACACAGCCCTTCACAGGGAGGAAAACCTGTGTTGTTCATAACAGCACTCTCAGGGGTAAGGCATACCTTAGCAAGAAAGGGATGCTGAATCATCATGGGGATTTGGCATAAAGTGGTCCTTCCAGGGTTAGAGAATTGTATCTGTGTTGCACTAGAAGCCAGTGATTGCACTGGCAGTCCCTACTGTGGATCCATCCTGTTGCTGGGTTGTGCAGCTGTCTGCTCTCTTCCACTCACAGAAACAGAAGGGAACATATGGTTTGGTATATCTGTCTTCTATGTCATGACCTTCTTTCCCCTGTGTAAGGGAAGAGGAGTGTTAAAAAATCTTACCTTTTTAGAGGTGTATATATCACCGATTACAAATTCATGACCTAAACACTCGAGTTTGATTTTTATTCAAAAGAAATCTTAGCCCAACAGATGTGATTTGTGATTATCACTTACATTTCCAGTGTGCTGGAGTAAAATGACATGTTTAAAAAATCATTACCGAGTGCACTAGGAGCTCTTTTCTTCCTTGTTACAATCTATTTTTCCCTAAATAAGAATATGAATTCATTGAAATATATTTCATTAAAATGGATGCTTATTGATAAATACTAGAAAACTACATTATTATAGGAATAACACACAATAAGGCATGTATTAATTGACCATTCATACAGTTCTTGGGTAGATGAAGTTACTCAACCCTGAGCTTCTGGAAGCACATGAGGTGCATTTTAATAGACCATTAAAACATGGCATGTTGTGTCTTATTGCTGAAGCAATATATTATGGGGTGAAACAGGCTGCATTTCACTGAGAACATATTGACTGCTCGTAGCCTGAAAAATGAATGAGAACACTGTGTTCCATACATGTTGGGAGAACCAGAAAATTGTTGCTTTTCTCCTCAATGATACAGAACTTGATGGAAAGATTTGAGTCATACTGGGTAGGAATCTGTTGCCTAAACTAAGGCATTTTTGACACAGCAGGCAGCCTGCATGGTGTCCAGCTGTCTTTCCAGAAGGTGCCAGTCTCTTGTAGGTCTCTCTTCACGCTCGCTGTCATTTCTATGAAGATGTCTTACATACTTTATGCCATAAGAAGAACTTTAAACGCCTGCTTCTCGGCACTTGAATGACTACCCTTGCAATATCTGGCTCCCATAGTCAACCTGCTAGATCAGTATGTAAGTGCTTCAGCCACGAGCTATGGATGGGCAGCCATATGGATAGACAGATGAATACGTAAGCTCTCTGCAGCATGATTTTCCAGACTTTCCACAGAGCTTTGTTGTTGAGGCATTCTGGTTCTTCCAAGGCGATGGGAAGCAGACAACAGAGCTGGTGTCAACACAACTGTCTCAGCTGTCACTGTGCATTTCTGGTGAGAGCTTTTACTACTCAAAGGTTAGCTACTGCTAGGCCTTCTCCACGAGCTCTTAGCCCTTCCTCAGAAGGGGATGAGCCAAGGAAAACCAAACAAACACCTCATGAAGCTCTCAAGCATCCGCGTCCTGTCTGTGGATATCTGACAAAGACAATTAAAATTGTCATGGCTGGTTGCATATTTCTTCTCCCTGCACAATTCTGACAGCATGACCAGAGCTCACAGTTCGTTACCACCACTACTACAGACAGTATAAAAGAGGGGAAAAAAGCTCTTAGACCAGAACAGAATAATTTCAAAATTCTCTAAATTTACTTCCTGTTCTAGGGGTCTCGGTATATTTTTTCTTCCATACCTTTTTGTGTATAAACTTTTACAGTAGAGAGTAGTCTTTACATTTGTGCCTAGTATTTTATCTTATCTTAATAAAAAGATAATAAGAATAAATAATCCTAAACTGGTATGCTATGACATCTTACAAATAGTGCGATGGTTTTACGTTTTCCAGTGTATTAAGAAAAGACTACATTAGTGCTTCAAAAACGGAGTTAGGTAAATAAGCTATGACAGTATAAAGAAAGATTGGGGGGAATGGAATCAAGTTAGGAAAAAAGCTTCTCTGTTTATTCAGAACAGAGTTTGATGTGTTAGCTATTAAACATTAACATATTATCTTGATGGATTTTGTACCTAAACACTTTAAGATCACGGACAAAAAAGATTTTAAAATAGTCTTTTTTTGTAATATGTGTTTCAGTTATTAACAATGTATGGACAAAATAGATTGCATTTTTCATCCTTTTAATATTCTTGTCTTTGTTCTCACAATGCAAATCACAAATTCTCTTTTGAAGCTGAAAACGAATTGCAGTTGTCATTAAATGTGGGTGTTTACTGATGTTACTAATTGAGAAAATAGTGCACTTCTCAACGAGAGAATGCTTCATTTATACTCTAGACAGCTGAAAGCTACCCTAGAAGGAGAGAAGAGCACTTAGAGGCTTTTGAGACAAGAAGAACATGGAACATGAAGAACATTCTCTCTGACACACTTTTTTTTTTTTATTAATATATCCTCAAATAGTCTTTAGTGAGTTGAGAATTTCTTTTATCAGATGTCAGCAATAACTTTGGCAGGCAAAATAGGGATCTAGTCCTTCCGTGTTTTTAATAGCTCCTGCACTGAAAAAATTTAAACCAGATGATGTCCAAGGTAGAGTACGAAACAAACAGCACCCAAAAACTTCTCGGTCTCCAGTCCCCCCTCCAGTCCCACCAGCGGCTGAGTCATACCAGCTTCCAATGATTTCAGTAGGAGCTTCAAATTCCATTTGTCTCTCAGGATCAGGAACTTTATTTCCTGTGGATATATTTTACTCATGCATTCCTTTAAAATAAATAAATAAATAAATCCTATTTTGAAAAGTATTTTAATCCAGATTTTTTATTTGAACTGCTTTATATACATGGAAATCAGAAGCAGTGCTTTTAAGTTGTGATGGGAAACTGAAGGCAGGATTGGCCTGTAATTATCTTGTTCATTCCAAAATAATCTGAATTTTAAAAACATACAATTGAGTCTTCTCTTTCAGGAATCAAAATATAGGCTATTAAGACAGATGTTCCATTAAAGCAGTATGTGTGTAGATTTTGGCATGTAATAGAGAATGAACAAAGTACACAATGAACAATTTCTATACTTAATTTTGAAATTAGCATGTTGGAGGTTTTCAAAATGTTTCTATTGTTTCAATAGGAAAATAGAGGATCCTTTGTGGTCAAAACATTATCTTTTATTTTTCTAGGGTGGTATCTTAAACTAACATATTGAAGTAGTAACAGTATTTATCATTTGTACATTTCAGTAGCACAAAATGAAGTGTTGCTATGACTTGCACATGTACCAATATGTCTTTTTGTTCCTAATACGTGGGTTTTTTATGTCTCTTACTCCTTTTCAAAAGACAAATATAAAGGCAGAAAGTGGTCCATTTACAAACAACCAAATGAGTAAAAAACCAGCACCGAACAATAAGATGCGTAGCCCAAATCTGCTCTGCTTCATATCCTGCGGAAACACTTTCCAGCATCACAGTGCCTTATAAATATGTCTGCGACAGCTCACCAGCAAAGTGTATTCCCAATTTGGATAGACCATTGCAGTTCTGTAAGATGTTGGTTCGTTGGGAGCTTGTCCAGCTGGCAAGTTAATTAATGTCAATCGCCCTGAAGAATTCTAAATATCCTCATACACCACACTCTTCTTTTGCTTCTTTCAGCCCTATTATGCGCAGTGGTTTTGACCTGGGCATGATCGCTAGGTTACCTCGAACTGTGTCTAGCTTAAGATGATCATTTAAACAGTCAGCCCTTGCTTGCCATGGCTGCTCATTACTGAGGGGTATCTCAGCACAATCCTTTGTGGCTCAGCAGGGGCTTGCAGGCAGATGGTGACTGCTTCGGTGCTTGAAATCGCTTGAAAAATCATGTAACAAAATTGTTTAAATGAGGATCCCACCCTTGCCACATCAAATGTCTGCCAGGATTCTTCAACTGTGGTTCTCGAACTGGGGGTCTGATGAACTTTGTCAGGAAAAAGCTCTACTGGGCTTAAAAAGTACTGGAAAAAATGTGATTGTACCAAATCAGCTGTTCTTCTCAGACGAGATGGCAGCAGCTCCATGCCTGTAGGGCTGGAAAGGGAGAAGCAGCTGTAATCACGTTTATACAGCAGCATGGCAAATGCCCTTTATTTGCATTTAACAGCTCAAAGGTCTCTGGTCCATATAAGTGCCAGTAGGCGATGTGTACAGCAGCTCCAGCTCTGTGCCCCCAAGGGACTGGGTACCAGCTGGCAGCTCGAGAGCTGCACTCCAAGCCCAGCCAAGCCTGGGTTTAAACTCAGTGAATTTCAGCCAAAAGCACCCATACAAGTCTTCCCGCGACCTGTAGGAAAACTCAGGCCACCTCTCTTGTTTTGATGGGAAATACTGAAAGCCACTCGTGTCCCTATATAAAGCAGCTAAAGACACCAGGGCAAAGGATACAAGCGTGTGTCGTGAAAGCCCATGGCCAGAGTGCTCCTCACCAGCTAGCTCCTGGTGCTGCCCGCTCTGCAAATCCCCTCAGAGCAAGCCCTCTGCCCCCATGCTGTGCTCAGGACCTCAGGCACTTACTGCATCAACCCCCATCCGGCTCTCTGGGCCAAATTCAGGATAGACAGGCATTTCAAAGCCACAGTTTAATTGCCCATGTTATTTATTGGCTCCCACCCCTTTTCATTGACTGTGTGTCAGAGCCTCATTTAACAGCAGTGGAGTGATGGGAAACAGAGAGCACCCAAGAGCTTAAAGCATTTGCATTGTTTCCCTAAAATATCCTCAATCAAGCTCGCTTTTTTTTTTTTTTCCTACAGAATGGGAGAACATACATTAAAATCAGGAATACACATTCTGACACACAAAGTCAAGGAGAGTTTTGCCATCAGCTGCAGTGGAGCATGATTAAACTGCAGCTGACCAGCTGCTAACAAGGGGAAAATATGCTCATATGTTAATACATTTCCACGATGTCCAGATGCGTACATCTACAAGCATGGAAAAGGGCAGGCTTGCTAATGTGAATTACTGTGTGTCTTTCCCAAATTAACAGAAGTGCTACCCTTGCTGCTACTCCTTAATATGGAGCAGATCCTGTCACCTGCCAGGGGACATCTATTCTCTGTGTTCCACTGGATATTTGAAGTATTTATGTAGTGTAAGAAGTCAAGAAGAGTTTTGCCAGTAAAACAAACAAACAAACAAACAAACAACGACAACAACAAAACCATAATAAACAGAAATATGCAAGTCTAAAGATGCATGTTCTAGGGGAAAGCCTAGATTTCCTACGAATAGAGCTTCACAGAGCAGCTGAAGTCAGATTATTGTAAATATGAATGAATAAAGAATTCTCTCACTAAACTAGAGACTACGCTGGTCGTGCAATGGGTCTTAGGATGCTCAACCCTCCCACTGGAGCAAAACCAGATTTTTTCATGTCCCCAAATTAAGATTCTTTTACTTGCATGTAAACTGTTCTATCACTTTTATGGTGCCTTACAGGAAGGTGAGTCATTAGGGGAAACTTGAACATGGAGAAGGCTTGGCAGTCCAGGCTGGGAAAAACAGGAATATTAAAAGTAATGAATATGGGTGAAGAGATGGGAGGAGAAAGCAGAAGAGATGAATAGAGCATTGATATTGCCTGTGACTGACAGCCTCACAAAAACTAATTGGGGCTGAGGAAGCTGATGAATTTCATATGAGAAAATGGAGTTTGAATATTAATAGGCGTTGTCCCATTATTGTCCAATTTTAAATCCATTAAATTTGAAGGGCCTTAAAGTTTGGAAAAATAAATTCTCTCCCTCCAGTGACAAGATGAATAATGCAAGGATTAGGAGATACTACTTTTTGCAAGGTGCCAGACCCATGTGTGCACAACTGAAGTCCCACTTAAATCTTTTGTTTCTTGAAGGATTCCATGGAACTAAGATGGTGAACTGGGCCCTGTTTCTGCACAAGCTTGGTGATGTCACTCAGTATTTGCCTTCAGACAGGGAAAAAGTGTTGCACAGTCTATTTTCCATTTGCTTTGCTGCTATGGTGTTTTAAGAATAATGATTCGCCATTGCTTGGGTCTGTGATTCATTTGATTGTTTTCCCTCATTTCAAGATGAATCTTAGTTTTTAATCCATTTGCTGTCATCTCTCATTTCACTGAAGCACACAGAGTGCTCATATTGCCATGCAAATAGGTGCTATATAAATAAAACATATTATTATGATCATTAAAGTAAAAGAAGCCGGAGCCATCCATTACACAGCAGCATGGTTTTGGCCAGCCTCGGTGCTTGCACTCACAGCCCGTCTTTCCGCCTCTGCTGGCAGCGCTCTGGGGCAGCGGTGTTCCCGAGCACGCCGACGGAGCACCAGGGCAAAGGGGTAAGTGGAAGTAATGCGGCGGATTTATCACCAGCGCTCCCAGAGAATTACAACTCGCTCACCTCCGGCAGGAAACAGTAATAAGAACACACCTGTGAGTTTGGAGCTCATCATACCTTAGGGAAATGAAGACAGAAGGTCAGCACTGGGGTGGGAAGCCTCGCAGGAGTGCCTGCAGCCAGTGTCTGACATCTGTATTCCCGTGCGTCTCTCCGGCACTTACCTGCTGGATGCTCCCCCGATGCAGTCGCCTCCCAGAGGAGAGCACACGAGTGCAGAGGCACGGCAAAGCATCTGTTTTGGGCTTATCTTTCCTTTGGTCAGACAGCACGTGGTGGAACATGTATGGGGAAATGGTTTGAGGGTGGGTATCGCCTGAGAGGTCTATAGGGCCTCTAATCTTAGTGACAATTCTGCCTTAATGCAGTGAGGGGTTTTGTTTGGGAGTTTGGGTTATACACTAAGCTCCTGGAGAGAGAAATGTGACAGACAGCCACCTCTTGCTTTGCTCACAGCTGAGAAAAGATGAGGATGCCTGACATGTTCCCTCCAGAATGGCATCTGCTCAAGGATAAGGAACCTCCAGGAACGCATTTTGGAGTGCTGTCTGCATGTGTGTGCTGGGATGGAGTGCGGGAGGAAGAGATCCTATTCACATTCTATTAATTAAGTTGTTTGCTATAAAACAGAATATATATTGTGCTAAATTAGGCACCTACTGCATGTGTTCTTACTGCAAGCCAAGACTAGCCACATTTTACAATGTTCCCGAGGGAAAAAAAAAATAAAAAAAAAAAAAAAAATAATAATCAACCTGTTGAAGCTGAATGCTCTCTCACTTCTTGGAGGTTTTCTTACCATTCGTCCCAGACACCAGCAGAGTTATAGCGTAATCAGCTTCTCCTGCACTTCTGCTGAGCATCCTGAGGGCACCTGGAGGCAGGGTCACACCAGGGAGTTTGCACAAACTTTACAGGGGTGGCTCAGAGAGGGAAGAAAAACCCAGCTGGGTGTGGGGCAGAGAGAAGAGGCCAGAGTGAGTAGGTCCTCCAGACAGGGAAATGTTATTTTAAGGGCCAGGACAGGATATGCAGAGCATTTCAAAGCCTGGCATATATTGTACTGGGCCGGTGAGCATGGAAGGGGGGGTAGCTGCTTATGGAGACTTCATAGGTTATAATGGCAGGAGAACAGTTGGTTCTGAAGGAGGAATTAGGCACAGCAGGAGCACAAGATAGTTCAGCCATCTGAAAAGAAGCAATGTTTGAGAGCAAAGAGGCCTAGGGGCTGCAACGTATGTGTGTGATGTTCTTTAACATGAACCTTTACAATCACATATGTGTCAACCACAGCGTCCCCTGGCCTTGTAGGACCCTAACTGGTGGTGGTGGCACAATTAGACCGGGAGAAAACCACCTTGAGTGCTGTCTATGCCCTAGCTCCCTGCTGTGCCATCACACATCACGTCAGCAGCAGTAGTAACGTGGAGGACACCTCGCTTGGGAGCACTAGAGCCTGACAAGAAGTGCATGGTGCAGATGAGTCAGCAGACAGATGCCCTCTTGTACCTTCGTGCAAAGTCCAAAGGGGCACAGGAAGCTGCAGAGGTTGAGCTGCCACGTGGGCATGCCTGATGTGGGCCAGAAGCAAGCTCAGCTCCGTGCATGGCAGTGTGGACACAAGTGGATGAAGCCAGCGGGCACGGTGAATTTCAGCCCTAACTCTGACTGCTCCAAGTGGTGGGGCCAAGACAGGAAATGGTGCTAGTGCCTCAATCCATCCTAACACCACAGCAGCTCAAGGATGGGAAATTACCAGAGACCCACCTTGGACAAAAAGTTGCAGCTTCACTCATCGTGACAAGAAACATTTTCGACATAAGGAAAATACTGCTACCGGTTTTGGTAAGGCTTCTAAATACAGCCAGGCAGCATTTGATGCAAAGGAAAAACTATCAGAGAACAGAAAAATGGCTCTGGGTGTATTGCTGATCTAGACAAACTGCTGCTGACTCATTGCCAACTCATGCGGAATGCAATCACAAAAATTTACAAATAATTTTAGCTGTATGCCAGTTAAGTACAAAGGCTGAAGGAGCTTTACAAGTCCACTGAAGTGTGGTATAGAGTGTCGAGGGACAGATCAGTGCAGCTCCCAGCTGCTGAGCACATGCAAGGCATTTATGCTGGCCTGAAATAACACTTCAAGTCTCAGGAAAACCATCTTACACTCCACAGGAATTGTCTGGGGACTCTCCTTCTGAGGTCTGACTTATTTAGAAATTCATCTGGTTTCATTTTGGTTATCAAGGAATCGAAACAAACAACACCAACAAGAGATATCGAGGTAGTCTTAGAAACAGCCTGCAAGAACGAAAGCTGAACTAGGAGGATTTGCGGTAAAAGGGCAGAAGTTATCTGATACAGGCAAAGCAAATACTCCTGCAAATGGCTCTGCTGCTTCAGAGCTG
Organism: Anser cygnoides; assembly: GCF_040182565.1. Classification (NCBI taxonomy): domain Eukaryota; kingdom Metazoa; phylum Chordata; class Aves; order Anseriformes; family Anatidae; genus Anser; species Anser cygnoides. The sequence goes on along the minus strand of NC_089874.1, from coordinate 34,874,232 downwards.
AGTCTCTAGAGCCAAGTGGCTCTACCCTGGTGGATCTCTATGGACTGTGAGGGCCAAACTCCAGACTGAACAACAGGGCAGGAGAGTCTTCCTCTGTCTCTTCACACTGTCCCTCTTTCTTTGACCTTCCTCTTGATGGAAGTGGTTAAGTCCCTCTCAAAATTTCCATTCATAACAAGTAATCATCAAGGTGGTTGAAGATCCTTTCTTATCAACAAATGTGAAAGAAAAAGAGCAAAATTTATCTGAAGTTGTTCAACTTTTACTCACCATTGAATCTTAAATGCAGCTTCAAAGCTCCATATTCTGACTTCATGACAACTTGCTCAAGAGCAAGGATATCTATTGTGAAAGAGATGCTTGGCAAAAATCCTTCTGCAGAACTTCAGCTACTTCAGCTGAGCAATTCAGACTATCTATATCTCAGTAACATCTGGTATATGTGTTTGTTGCTCAGCTTTGGTTTGTAAATATGTTTGCTCTTAGCACCATGTGTTAATATAATTTTCCTTGTATGGGTGGATTATTTTCCACCGTGTGGCACAGTTAAGAATATCCCATTTATAACAACATGACTTAGGAGTTTTGTCAAAACATATACAATTGTTAAAAGCTGATAGGTAACTGGTATGAAAGTGTGTTGAATGTTGGTATGTTTGGGATTTAAGTAATCCTGAGTAGAGGCTATTGATTTTACTGAGCAATGAATGCTCTGCACTTCTGAGACCCGGCTCCATAAAGTGTTGTTATTTTTATAACTGTCCAAACTAATAGTCTTAATGCCTAAGAATTGTCCTTTCCTCTCCTGAATATAATGATTACGTTCTTATTGCAACTCTTACACTCTCTGCAGACTTGTTTGCCTTGCCAAAAGACCACAATCACTAGCATACCAAAATTTAAAAATAGCATGACAACACTCATGTCTGTACATACTCCATCTTCATCACGTTGGAGGCTGAAACTTCCTGGCAATTGGAGAAAAAGCCATTAATACTCATAGCCTGTTATTAGCCAAGGCAGATTTGTTTTAATTTTCCTTTGGCAATAGCAGTGGCTCTTTCAGACTGCACAAACAGCTACACCTGAGCAGAATCCAAAGAAGACACCTTGCTTCCACTACAGAAATGTTAACTCTTGCACTATCGCTGGGAAAGAGCCCCGGGTACTTCAGTGCCAGGGAAGTCCTCCTGGGAGTCACTCAGCTAAACCCAGCTGTGCCTCACAACACAGCCACTATTTTAGCCAACATAACTGCAAATGTGGAGATAGACCAAACGTGATCCGTGTACCACTGCTGGAAAGCATCTAGTGCTTCTCAGAGGCAGACTCCTGTTTTATTCTGCTCAGGAGAGAAGACACAACTCCAAATGCTAAATTTATTGGTGGTATGAAATCAGTTGTTTGTAGAGAAACCAATAATATCACAAGGTAATCATTCAGTTCTGATTAAGCCCGTTTCTAGCCCATTGATTTTTGCAGTCTGAAGCACCTTCCCCCAAACACGATTTTTATGCTCCTTGTCAAAGCTCTGAGTTTGCAAAATCGTTTGGACCCTCCCTCTTGGAATCAATTCACCTCAAGTGCTGGGAGATGGTGGCTCCTGTGTCGTTTCCCCTCTGAAGGTAATGACAGAGCTACCTTTAAGCAATCCTACCCCCCCCGCCCCCAACACCACCTATATTTGTATTCTGTTCTCATTTCAATTCTAGTGAGAATCGTGCCTTGCAAAGCAAACAGGAGGGAAATGCAGTACTAGCTACATTTGGTTTTATTTTGTTCATAGTCTAACAGGCATCCTAAAAACTTTGAGCTTTTAGTTTCATTTGAAGCCAGCACATTAGGGTTCATTTATACTTACAAAAATACATATGTCAAAGTTGTTGTCTCCGAGAGCATCTGACGGTTATTCTTTGACAGAGCTGTCACTAGAGGGTCCATTTTGAGCTCATTCATTGAAAGCTGTGGCAGCAACAGCAGCCAGCCTTAGCTCAGTTCTGCCTCCAGAGATTTGCAAAGAAGCTATTTGGAGTTTATCACACAGTTTTGCAAAACACTATAGCCTCAGCAAGCTGTCATAAAGAGGCTCTCATTCCAACTGGGCTCGTTTACAAGTAGTATTTTATTACTCTCTGGTCTGTTTTACCCTGCACCTTGCAAAATCTTTCTTCACCTCCTTTACTCTTCTGATAGATTAAAAAAAAATCTGAAATAGGACTCCGAAAAATGCTTGGTATTTTTAATGCATTTATAATTCAGGAGCTCCCCAGCTCCACTCAAAGCAGAGCTCTTTGATGCTAAGCTGTTCCACATCCTGATCCTGCCTAGCCTGGGTCTGCTGCGGAGAGCATTGCCCTCAGCACAGCCACTTCCCCAAGCCACTCTGCAGCCCCACAACTCCTTCCCACCTGTGACTGTTCTGTGTGCTGACAATTAGCCCCTTCCATCAGCTCTTTTCATGGGAGAATTTTAAACCTGAGCACCCAAAGCCACTGGTGTCTGAAGAGCAGTGCGCTTTTCATCTCGCAGGGCGGATATCAAAGTGAATACCAATGCCCATGAGGCCAATTTCCCCCTGTACCTTGCCCTGTGTGTGTTGGCTCTGTCACCAATCTGCCTCCCAGGTGAAGTTCGCTGGGAGCCACTGTGGTGGCTTCGTGCCACCGTACCTTGACATGGAGTGATAAGGGATCTGAGGGAGTTCCGTGTGGGAAGCTCAAATTTGGGGTTGTAACAGCCTTGTCATCTTAAGTACACTAATCCGCAGCAATAAAAGCCTAGGTGTGCCTTCCCCACCACATCCTGGCACTCCAAGCAGCAGTGCTGCCAAATCTCACAAATTTATCTCAGGACACATAAACATTTGGTGCTTTTCCCAAAGTCTCAGCTCGGTGAGTCAAGCGATTATGAGCATATAGCAGCTTTCAAGGATGAGGAGCCAAGTTCTTGCCACCGCTCTGCCCTATCCAGCAGAACTAAAATATCATGGGGAGAGAAGCAAAACATGCTGTTTGACAGGTGAAATGTCGTGGATGATACAGCCCTGCAAGCCAGGTGTGCTCCACAAACACACTGCGGAGGCTGTGAGCTACATCCACCCAAAGCAAGGACGGAAAGGAAAGGGCCAGGTCTGTGCAGCTGCCCACTCCCTTGGGATGCTCCAATTTTGGTTCTGTGTTTGAATCGAGCCCATCCCGCAAGGCTGCACCTTCCAACAGGGAAGGAAAAGCAGCTGCCACCTCAAAGTTGCTGTTTCCCACATGACTGCTTGCTAGCTAAGCTTCCCTCCCTTCTGGTGCTTATGTGCAGCTCCTGCTCTGCTCTCCTGCCTCTCGTAATCCTCGGAGGCGGCGTGTCCTCACACACCGCTCTGCTCGAGAAGGAGCTGGTTTCTTTCTATACATCAGTTCCATTGGTCTTATGAATTCCACAGAAGATTTAAGAATCATTGATTTCTGTGGGATTTCTGTACCTGTTTAGCATCTGTAATTCAGGTGATTCTCTTCCACTTCTCCACACTAACGGGAGACAGCCTGTAACAAATGCATTCACAGCTGACAGACACTACTTATTAGCATAAATTCTGTCTCCTTCATGAAGTGATTAATACCAAACAGTTTTGTCACTTTGTAGGATCGTAATTCTGAGGACCATTTGTTAACCCTTGTAAACAACAATGATTTACAGCCTCGCAGATGAGTGATTGAAAACAGCAGGGGGCTTTGTCTGTAAAATGAAGTTTCCCCAAAAACCTGGTCTATGCAAAACAGAGGAAACCCACATTCATTTACTTTTCCCCAAGGACTTTCTCATACTTAAAATAGCTGCTCCTTTTAAAAACACATATTTGTGTCTCTAACGTCTGTTGATATAGCAGCAATTTCATAGTAACTGGCAGTAAGGTTTCTGGGTAACCACACGAAGAGTTGCACCCCTCTTTTGATCAGAGGAGCTTGGTTTCCCTCCCCAGCCCAGCCTCAATTTTCCCATTTCTGAATCCCCTCTTTCCTCATGTCAGATTTGTCTCCATGTAGCTTGAAGAACCGAGCAATTAGGCCTACTTTTACAACACAAGAGGAAAATATGAAGAGGATCATACCTGGTTTAGAAAACGTTTCCTGCTCTCTGAAACCCAACATCTCATCCAAGAACCCTGCTACCGAGGACTGTCAAAAGTCTGGCCACGATTGCAGTTAGCACTAATGTTAACCAGAAGGTTTGTGTTTTCTCCCCCGAGCTGCCTGGGGACCCAGTCTCATGAGCGAGACAGCTCATGGGGATTTTGGCGGAGGGCTGGGAGCGCAGGCGGACAGGCACAAGCCCCTCAGCCTGCTTCGTACGAGCCCTTCCTGAGGCCGAAGGACTCATCGTGCAGCAGCTGTTGGTCACTGCCCACTCTGGCCGGGCGCCAAAGGCAATGACGTAGGGATGAAATCTTCTGTATCCCAAAAGCAATCCTCTAAGCCATCCGAGTCCTTCTAAAGCTTTGGCTGCTTGCTGGCTGAAGACTTTTAGGTTGGCTGCATAGCAAGGGTAGGGTGAAGACACGCCTGCAGAGAACCCCAGTGCTGTTTTTATTCTGAATGTGCAGTCTGATTTCTTCCCAACTATTTATTTGTTTCTACACTTTGCGAGATCCATGCCTTCCCTATAGCAGGGGGGATGTGGCTGGCTTCATGTCTTAAAATGTGCTACCTTGCTCACCTCTCTTGCTACTTCAAACAACAGGGTATTATTAATATAGGCTCTTGTATTTAAATTACATGTTTATGCTGCTTGAGTTTATGGTCTTACATTAGCTTTAATTCTTACACTGAAATAAGCAGTAAAATAAAGCTGCAAAACATCCACTGCTGCCAGGGTCACATTTTTCAGCTGAACTGCTAAGGGGATATTAAGTCTGCTTTGGCTTTTTTTGATAAATTATGATTTCTCCTTCTCACAGAGCCACTGGAGGAGGAGTATTATGTGTTTTTGTTTCTTTCACCTCTTTGTAAAAATCAGTGTTTTACAGTCCTACAGGAGGCCTAAGTCTGCAAAGCACTTATGCACTTCTAAAAAAATCCTCACAGCAACTCCTGAAAGAAGCTGATTAAAATCAGAGTGGTTTAAGAGGCAGAGGATATTCAGATCTGACCGATTTTAATCAGCCTGTTTCAGGAGATGGCCCAGACATTCTGTGTTATTTCCCAGTGCTCAGTCCCTGTGCTACGTGAATTTTCTGCTACAGAAGGGTCAGTAAAGTGGTATCTCTGCTGAGACCATTGGGAATTTTGCTACTGACTTCCGTCATGATTCACCAGTTGTACAGCTGAGGTTTATCTCCTTTTGATTTGACCCCTGCAGCGTTCACCTACTTCTCACACGTACCCAACATGGTAATTACACATATTTGCCATCTGTGGACGTCACAGGCTTTCACCAGATAAACCCTCTATAAACACCAAGTTTAATAATTTAACCATTATAAACACTAAATTTAAAATGATTTTACTAGTGAGGGCATAACACACAAATACCTATAAAGCCATTTCATCCTTGAGCAAATGAGTCTTTGTGAAGACATTTTATGATCTGTGTGAAGACCATTAAAATCACTGTGCAGGGTTTCAGCTAAACAGAGCAGATCACAGCTCTGGACTCTAATGCAATGATTTAGATCAGCAGAGCAAAAGCGAGCCAGGAACACTCTTTCAGAATTTCAGATGCTCTTCTTTTCTAATCACACAACTATTTAAATAAAATCACACTCCTTAGCGCTCCCCCCACTAGTTTACAGTGCTGAAAAGATGTCTGTGGTCTGCTTCCTTCAATGCTTGCCTCAAAACACCACCAACTTGGTGCTCGCTGTAGAAAGGAAGCAGGCAGCTGGCTGCTGAACATCGTTCTGCTGTCTGGGATGCTTCTGAGTTAAACCAGGCTGGACTTGCCTGCTGCACAGCTGGTGGAGCTGGTAAACCCCCCAGGTGTGATAGCTCAGGGGGGTGGGAGAAATGACCCTATATTGGAAAGTGTACAAAGGTATAAGTGATTTAATTTACAGTTTATAGGTACAAGAATCATAAATATAATTAAATTCATTAATAGAGTCATTTGGCTATATTTGCAGCAACGTGCAATCCCATTAAAAGGTCTGAGTCAAATTCTAAATAGAAAGTTGAGGATGGCTCTTCAGTTAATTTAAAATAATTTTTTTTAAGTGATACTAATTCTGTTGTGGGCAGTGTGCTTCTACTTCTGCGTGATCTCTGAACCTCAGAACCCTCAGGACTTCAAAACAGATGATCAGCCCCTCAAAGGATATGGACTTAACTCCAGCAAGCAGTACAATTTTGATTGTTTAATGTTGATGAAAAACAAATTTCCGGAAAACATTAAGCATGTTAATGAAATTCATTCTAGTGGCAGTGGATTTATGCTCTATTTATTATTTTTTATTCAAGCAATTGCAATTACCTACAGAGAAATGAAGATTCCTATGCAAGTTATTAGCTAGAGTTCTTAAAAATAAACCCCTCAAGAACCTATAAATCTCTGAAATTTCTTTTAACTTTAGATTCCTATCAAGGAAAGTATTTTAATGAGGAAATGAAAGTGTAAGTATGTCATATATGAAGTTTTAATTGAGTTTGTTGATGATATCCTAATAGCAGAAACATTTGAACAGCATGCAAGCAAGGACTTTAAAACAAAGGCAATGAGCCAACCGGTTGCTGAATGGCAGCTTATATGCAATTGAGGATATAAACATGCAGAATATTTTGCCCTTGCTTCCATTAATAAGAAAGCACGTGTGTGTGCACGTGTACGTGCACCTATGTGTGTGTTCAGCCTGAGACGGAGCCTCTGGAGTCTGCATCCACAGCTGGGCAAGCCTGGATGTGGCTGGGGCTGTGATTCAGCTCTCTTTAGCACTAACATTTCAAGAGTCTCAGGACACGGAATGATTGATTAATTCCAGCTGTGCCTATGGAGCTGACAGGGAGTTGGTAGGGACACGGCAGCTGCCTGTGCTCTGCTGACCAAGGAGCTGCTTCTCCAGGTGGATCCCACCTCACCAGACTTGCACTCGTCTGCACCGTCCTCCAAGGCCAGAGGCTGCTTTTCAGACTGTTTGCTTTCCTTGTTTGTTCAGGATGTTTTTTACATTTGCCAAATTAAACGAGCACGTTAGCTAGTGCCCTGATCATCTGCTAGTAGGATGTGATGTCAGTTACCCCACCGTGCACGACTAAAAGCGCTATTCAGGGAGGCACATTCAGCCAAGCTCTTCTCATCGCCCCGAAGAAAGAAATCTGAAAAACACTGCACGTTCTCTCTGAACATCACCAGTGATGCTTCTCGTGCACAGCCAGCCAGGATCAAAATAAATTACTGGCAATATCAAACCATTTACAAGGATAAAGTCTACTAACCAGTTGACTTACAGCTCAGTCAAAGAGAAATCATGGTTTTCTTGAGATTCCAGGTCTCATGTAAAATAGCTGCTTCTGACTTCAGAGTAAATATGTGCTTTTGTTATCAGGCACCTGACATTTACCGGCCGAATCCTGTGTGAATTTTAAAATAGAGAACAAAAGTGAAAATCCTTCTCATCTGATGAAAGGTAAACTGGGTAATTCCTGGGAAGATTACAATTTTCTGCACCAGAAAAGAAGCACCTGGGTATTGTCAGGGCAACTTAATTGTCCATTTCCAGCAGATAACAAGAAACGAACACTACAAAGCTCTGTTTGTGCACCAATGCAGATCACAAACCTTTACCATAAAATTAGGCATTGTTGAGATTACTCAGAAAAATGCCTTGTTATAGGAAGAAATAAAATCTCTTTGAAATGCCATGTTAAATACTTCCAGGCTGGCACAACAAGATACCTTAGAAGAAATGAAAAATAGCGGTTTCCTAATTCCTTTGACGTTTACATCAGAAATGCAACGATTGCTTCACTCCTTTTGTGCTTCTGTCCTAAAGGGCAGAAAATGTTTCTGTGTAAACAGGTAGGATAAGAAGTAGAAAGCATTTAAATTCTGTTTTGAAGGCCTCGTGAATTCCACCTCGTGGTCACCATGGATTTGAAACCATTGCCCATTCCTAGCACAACAGACAGGATAAGTTATTGAAATCGCGTTTCTGTGTGATGGGGAGATAAAACTTAGAGAGGAGGAATGCTCGCAGCTCCCTGATGACGTGACTCCACTAGAAAGCCACCTGAGAATGTGGCCTTTTTTCCTCAGAAAAATGATACATGCCTAGAGAAAAACTATCACACGTGGCACAGTGTTTTCAGGAGACGGGGGCACCCAACCTTACGTTATAAGTGTTAGAAATGGTATTTTTGGTGGTGAGGCAGTTCACCGCTTCTCATTTCCATTCCATATCCAACCAGAAGAATAACCAGAGTGAAACAGAATCAGGTAGGTTTTGCTTCTATTTACTAGTGAAATTAGCGATGTGCTAATGCAAGACCTGTGCAGCTTTGCAAAAAATTAAGCCCTAGTGACATGAGATTAATATTCATGTATTTAGACTGTTGTCAGTTCCTGGGAATTAAGAAAAGCCTGAGATTTAAACAGGGCGGTGAGAGGAATTGTAAGAGGCTGCTGATAGAGACCCTGGATTGAGCTGGAACCGCCAATCTCTTCTCAAAAAACATACATGCATAAACAAGGCTATGTGATGGCCATGAAACGTCTTTTGTCAGCAGCTGGAGAGAGCTTCAAGAGCTCCAGGCTCTTGAAGTGGCAAAAATCCTGGAGGCTGGCTGGGAGGAAGGGCTCTGAAAGCCCTGCGGCTTTGGGACCACGGGTGGAGGAGAAATGTGTGTGTTCCTGGAGGCTTCTGTGGCAAATGTTGCTCAGGTTGTTTCAGCTGGAACAGCTCTTCAGGAGTGCCTGTGTTAACAGAAGCATCACGTTTCTGTGAGAGGGTCGTGGTAGTAAATCCAAGCTGCCTTCAGAGGAGAGACTTGAATGCAGCCATGCGCTGCGTGGGGAGGGCAGGACAGTATTGCGCTGACAGTATCAGATATACGGCTTCATGCAGAGAAAGTTTCTGCTCCGATTGACTCACGAGTCAATATATAATAAGGGGGAAAAATGAAAAAGAAATATTATAAAAAACATGCAGAAAATGTGTGGAGAAAATGAAATGCTTGCGTTTCCTCTGCTGAAATAGCACAAGCCTCAGGATCAAGCTGTTCCTTCTGATTTGAGTGGGAGGGCTGAAAACCTGACATCGTCTGGGGCATCGGCAGGGACTGTGAGTCCTCTGTGAGCACTGTCCCTCCATCAGCTGGACACCAAATGAGGTGTCCTGGGGTACCTCAGCAGGCCTGGGGTAATCTGTGAGGCGGGAGGGCAGACCAGGAGAGCGACTGCTGTCTATAGCACTGTCCTCAGCTGACCCCAGGGATTTCCAACTGGAAATCAGAGCTACAGCTAATGCTGCTTGACACAGAATTAACTCTCCCAGGGCCTCCTCTTTGCCTCTGCAGAGCTGCCACGGAAAAAAATATCTGAGTTGGACTGTGTGTTCCCCATGGGGTCATGCTGCAAGGAAGACTAGAAAGATGGAAGAGAAGCATGAAAGGGGTATTCCTTAAAAGATCCATCTTCCAGCCCCAAAGGGTACAGTCTGAAGGAGAGTCCACAGTTCACATTTCTATAAATATCATATATCTCCCATATTTCACCCACAGGAGTAACGATGGTCTGCAGCAAAAAGCAGCAGGAGCTCTGTATCATCTGTCATGCTGGTGCATTTGGATATGAAATAAAAAATAAACTGTGTCTCACCAGCTATTCAGACATCAAGCACACATACGGCACTGCTTTCTCCCTCTTATAATTGCAAGCAGAAGAAGGTGTTGTTTTATCCATTACAACCAATTTAGCACCACTCAACAGCAAGAGAATGATTTCTCCCTCAGTCATTTTATCATCTTACTTTTTTAGGTGCAACTCGTTGCTTCGTAGGTTTACTAATCTCTCTGGTGGAGAATGATAGCATGACATTTTGCATCTAGAGTGATGCAGCTGAGCTCCAAACTCCGCACCGAGATGTGAGGGAGCAAGGCGTGGAAACCCGAAGAATTATTGCCTCTGCAGCAGCACCTGGGCCCAGGCCCCTCCTGGGGAGGCAGGACGCACATCACATGAGGCAACCCAACCTTGCTGACCTCCTGGGCACAAGGGCCTCCTCCCAGGCAAGGGCCAGCGGGTCCCACGGTATCTGCCATCAAGGAGAGTGTAGGCAGATGGGCGTTTCTCGAGGTTGAATGGGGAACATAGCGTTTCAGATGGGAAAAAGGAGCCCTTCCCAAAACCTCTCCGCTGAGAGGTGCCAAGGAAGCACAGGCAACAGACCCCTTAGCGGGATGTCTTCTCCCCTTTGCAGGGAGGTGGAGGTTTATGCCTGGTGAAGAAGCTGACTGCCATTTGCTGTGAGCTGGGTGCAGTGCTGGACGTCTGGTTAACCAGAGCGTGTCAGCTGCAGCCCAACCGCAGCTCTTACGAGGGGTTAACCTTGGTCCATGGAGCCCCGGATCACACCTCTTAAAATGTGCAATTAGTAACCCAACAGCACAAAGTCTTCTGCTGACACCGAACAAAGAACTTCCGAGGGATGCAGAGCAAACCAGGGGTTGCACATTGCCCTGGGAACCTTCCTGGTGCTCCCATCACATGCTGCATTTTCTTTTTTTTCATCCTGAAAGGAAAAAGGTATTTGCAAGCCATGCAAATGAGTGAATTCAGCATGCGATTTCAGAGCGGTATGCAGCTCCTCTTTTGCCTCATACGCAGACACTGCTTTTAGTGCACATCACCGCATCGTGATTAATGACAACACCCTCTCCATTCCAGGGAAAACAGCCAGCCCAAACATGAGAACCCACATTGACTCAGATGGACAGGCAGGCACACAAACTTTATTCATTTTGTCAGCCAAGTAAGCAAACTGTAAAAATAAGGATACAATATCTGATGTTTCCTTTGCTGGGGGATAACGTAACTCAGCAGCACTACCAACCATGATTTTCTCTGAACAGTGCCACACCTCCCAGCCACTGTAGCTGCACCGCCCTCAGCCCAGGTCCAGATACAAGAGAGAAACTTTGTGCTGTCTCTTCATTGCTTTCTTTCAGTGTCCTCAAGAGGAACCATAAAGACACCAGCCTCAGGAAAAACCCAAATTATGGCCAAGCCTAAGGGGCTCTTGCAACCGTGAGGGGCTTGTAGCAGCACTTGCAGGGTGCTGCCTCCTCCTCGCCCAGCATCCTGTGGCAAGAGCTGTCACCCCGGGTCCTGCCGGGATGCACAGCCTCCTCTGGAGACCAGTTAAATTGCTTTATGGCCCTTTCTGTTACACTGGATTTTCAGAAGGGCTATATATTGTGAGACTAACGCTCCCGTCTGGTATTTGTATTCCCTTTATATTTCATCTTTCACAGCCGCTGGAGGCTCTATCAGATGACAAACTGGCTCTCCAGGCATTAAAGGTTTAGTGCCACTGATACAAATAAATGAAAAGGACAAAGGTTTGTGCTATCAATATGAAACATGGAGTGCAATTGAGTTATGTTATTTTTACATCTTAGATTAAAATGGCCTATTCGCGTAAATTTTCTGATTTTAGCTTAAATCTTTCAAGGTCAGTGTTTCTCTGGGGCAAGTTTGGGTTATCTGATATACCTTTTCCAGATTTTCTCAATGGTGTTCCTCAAAAGGCTTTTCACCTAACCTTTTAATCTTCTTTAATACAGGAATCATTTTTTTTCTGCAATAGTTTTAAGAAAATGAGATAAATCTCTCTCTCTCTCTCTTATTTTTTTTAAAGGAAAGACTGCTTTCTGTCAGATTCGTTCCATGTAGTATGACATTATAATTCAGTTTTGCTAGCCAGCTACAAAAAGAAGCAATGTGACCATTCGTGAGTACAGTTGAAAGGACAAGAGAATAAAACCCAGCTCTCTGATGCCATTCAAACATACTACTCTGTGTAACCTTTTTGTGATCATTTTTCCCTGCTCTTTTGAACTAGATGGGGGCTTCAAAAGCTGTAAAATATCCAACACTAGTACCAGAAATCTTAAAGTCCTTTTGATGGAACCTACAATCCTCCATTTATTTAGTTTACATGAGATTACATGAGCATATCAAAGGGAGCAACACACACACACACACACACACACACACACACACAGAACACAAGAATTTCATGGTGGGAGGGAGAGGGAATCCTTAATTTGTACCACCAGAAATATTTTTAAATAGATGTCAGTTGATAGCTGACTTTTAAAATATCAGAAATCGAAGGTAGTCAAGGCAAATATTAAATCCCTTGCCTGATTCAGGCACAGCCTTACCACGATCTATGCAATTTTTTATCTATCTTGGATAATTTTGCTGTTTTCCTGTTTTAAATCAAGCCTATATAAAGAAATAAGACTAACCAAATTGTCATACTGTGCTACATCGCTTTACACAAACATTGCCATAATTTTTAGCAATGATCCCAAGATAATGGGAAACAATAATGAACACTTTTATAATATAACCCCCATATTCTGTGCTTATAGCATATGTGTATATTTCTCACTGATGTTATGGACTTTTTGCAAGCAGCAAGGGTATTAGAATTATAGTATTTTAAAAATAGATTCTCATAATGTTTTTTAGTGTAATCAGCCATGGACGAGGCCCATCTGTCATATCTAGTCTGTATGACTAATTGTTAGTGGTCTCTAATTGAAATTTAGATTTATTAAATAAACAAAGATACCATTATAAATGCACTAATTCAATATGTGGAGGAGGGAGGGCAGGATATGAAGCCGGGCAGTAGCTTCTCAGGATGGTTTATGTTTATACATATTCAGATTAATGTGTTCCCATCCACCACCAGCCAATCCCATCCCTCGGCAGCGCACAGCGGAGCAGGCTGGCAGATGTGGAAATCACAGCACACATTCTCCTCCTCGTTTTTCCCCACTTCAGAGAGGGCTGTGAATGGAAGGTGGGCTTAGGCTTTTTGCACATTTATATTTTCTAGGAGCTCCTAGACACAAAGGGTTTCTTCTTATCATTATAAAATACAGGAAGCTCCAAAAGATGACCTGTGTGGTTTTATACACACCATAAGAGTGGCCAGGGCCAGCAGAGCATCAGAGATTCTGCAGAATATACATGCAGGCAGCAGACAGAAATGTTTATAGACCTGGGACGAAATCTTAGCCCGTTTGATGGCAAAACTCCTATTTACTTCAAGGGAGTGAGGATTTCACTCCTTGGAAGTGATGCATTTCTGTGATGTTCTCAGTATCCTCAACTGGCATCAGGTAAACTCATTGAGGAAGGAGGTTGCTCAATCCCTATGAAACTGAGTCCATCACTAGAAAGCAAAGCAACTTCTTCATGCTCTATGAAAATGCATTTCCAGAATGACTCTCCTCCTAAGTTTTGTTCAGTGGAATAAATAACCACCGAACATACACAGATGTCATCACCAGATGCAATTTCTCAGCTGGTGTCACTGTAAAATGGAAACTCAAAAGACCACAGTTTCAGCTAGAAGCAGAAAAATCGCCAGTGAGTTCCACGTTGCTTTATTTTTGCTTTACTTTGTCACCAATTGTAGCAGCCCCATATTTTCTCCACTAATCTGTTTTGTTGTGGAAGTGTTTTAGCTTTCTGGATGGAAAACAGGACTGAGCACTAGATTTAATCGCGAGGATATAAGTTCATGCCTGTTAAAGCCTATAATTCTTTAATAACTGCAGTATTGTTGTGGTGGGTATGTGCAGGGGCCAGAAGCATGCGATATTTTTTAGCAGCTAGTTGCTCGATCCTGCAGGCTTCTGAGCACCTTTAAATTGCAAGCACTATCCTGAGATCTGAGGGCACCCGGTGCCCTGCAGGGGCTGCCAAGCATTTCCCAGAGCTGGCACTTTCGAAAGAGTGCAGCTCTGTGCTTTCAGAGATGAATTTTGGGACTTCTGCCACACTGAGTTGCTTTTTTTTTTTTCCCCTGAGTTTTTTCTTGTTGCTTTTAAAGTGGTGCTACTTTTTTTATTTTTTTTTTTAGAAGAGCTAAACCCAATCCACTCCAAGTAAAAAATGCTCATTTAAATAGATAACCACTTGCAGCAGATGTACCAGAGAGCAGCGTCAGAAAAAGGCTGGAAACAGTGGGCCTATTAACATAAGAGGTCAAATCAGACGCTGCTCTTGGATTCAACAGAGCCTCCAAAAACAGTTTATGACCAGAGAGGTCTCCCTTTTGCTTAGGCATGTCACTTCTGCTTCTCAGCTCCGCCTTGACCCTGTTTGTACCGGCTGTGGGCAGAGCTCCTTTCCAGAGCACACTTGCAATTAGGGTAGGAAATTTTGTGGGGCTGCTAGGACACTGTGATCAGTTCTCGCATGGAAATGAGCAAGTCTGAGGGCAATGTTTTGGAGGAAAAAAATGGTATATGAATATGGATGTTGTGGTTGCTCAGTTGAGAGGAATGGGGAGCCATTTTGGGAAAAGAAGTCAGATCCTATCTTTGTCTAAAACATTAATGCCCTGGTTCTGACAGCTAAACTTAGAGCAGGGTCCACAGCCATTTCATTACCCTTAATTATAAGGCTCATGCCTGTATGGTTGCAGTTTAAAAGGATATTTTTATATTTCACTGATGTTCCCACTGTTGATGAGAAACACTTTTCTTTAAGTGCGATCAGCACTGTCCCTAGCGCTCAGTTGTTGTATCAGGTCAAACCAGGGACAAATCCTGCACTCACTCCCACCTAATCACATAACTAGAGAAGGACAGAGCAGCACAGGATTTTGTTGGAGCAAAAGCACATCAAACAACTGCATTTTCCTGTTCATTCAAGGCTGCTAGAACTGTTTGTTTTATGGTCTAGCAGGCATTTTTCCCTCTCTGAGGTGTGCAGCATTCCTCTAGGTGCAGAGCCGATAAAGGCTTTGCCCTTACCTAGGAGTGCTAAACTGTTGCATTTGCTATTGAGGCTGGGGAAAAAAAAAAAAAAAAAAAAGAGAGAGAGAGAGAGAGGAAAAAAAAGAGAAGAAAATAAAGAGAAAAAAAAAGAGAGACAGAGAGAGAGTTTGGGGTATTCCTCTGTACACTCTTCTCTGCATACTTCTTGTTGGCTTCCTACTTTGCACTGTTGATTATGTTTTTTCTTTTCAAGCCAGTGTTACAAACGTTAGAAGTCCAGGTCTGGTCTTCATTATTCTTCTGTCCCTTTTCCAAAAAACAGTTTTCTCTCCATGGCTCTTTATCGCTTTTATGGTGACTTGCTCATATTTTGGATCTTAGGATTTTGCTTACTTTATGCTGGCAATCCCTTCATGCAGCTTGCTGTAAATTATGAACCTAATATTCCAGAAATGTGTGTGGGATGAAGAGAGGAAAGGAAGGCTTTTACTTTTCTTTGTTTTAAAAAGCCAGTCTCCTGCCTGCTTTCACTGCCTTGCTCTTCCACCAGGCTCTGCCTCCCTAAAGCCAAGCCACACTGTTTTAAAAACCTTCCAAGTGACTCGGCAGCAAAACCTAAGGAACTTCAGACGCCTGTGCTGCTTGTTTCCAACAGCATTTGGAAACATTACTGTCAGCATCAAAGAAGACACGACTCTAGCTGCAGCCCAGGTATTGGCTCATGCCATCCACTGCTGATACCTTTCATTGCACCGAGCTGTGTGTCTCAAAATTCCCCCTCCTCTGCTTCCCTCCCCTGTGGGATCCACTCCCTCTCACCAACCCCCAAGCAGAGGCCAAATTCACCTCCTGAATTTTGTAGGGTGGACGTGCAGCTATGTAACCCGGCATCACTCCGCTGACTCAAAATCATAAAAGACATGGGGGGAAAAAAATGTATTTTAGACCTAAGTGTTGTGCAATATTGATGCAGTGCTCAGGGTGTGGAAGGATCGCCTGCCTTCCGCCTCAGTCCCTGAAATGGAGCTGAGGTTGTTGCATCAATAGGCCATGAATGGGCTCTCCGATACTTTTTGTAGCTATTTTAAGTCCCTTTTCCCAAAAGCCCGATCCCGGCTTGCTGTGCCCAAGCCACCTGCTGGGATGTTGTGTGCCCTGCAGCTTGCCGGCTCTGCAGCCTGTCAATCAGTGGTTGCTGTCACAAGGCATCAGGATCCCGAGGTCTGGTAAATAAAAATGAGGTCAAGCCCACAACGTTTTCCACTGGGTAAAAATACATAAAAGTTGCGATTGTGATTAAACTCTATCTTTTCTCCACTCGTCTCGGGGATTTGCAGCTTACATACAAGCTTAGCAAAACCATAGCTCATTCAGTTTTCCACCTCTGCCTCCTAGTTTTTATTCAGTTATTTCAGCTCTCTGGTTTTGTAAACTTTTATTTCTCGGGCTGCGCCCCTTCCCATCAGGAAATGTATCACGGGGTCAGATTTGAAAGCAATGCACAAAGATTTAGCCTCATGCCTACCATTAATGTCAGTGGGAATCAGGCTGCTGAACCTCTGAACACTGTCTTTAAAACATACCCTGTAGTATTTGTGCTTCTGCTGCATTATAAGCATTTCTTTATAGGATGTCTCATGTCAGACAAACACATGCCCGCAGACCAGCCGATGAAAACGAACACGTTTTTCTCTTTCTTAATTGAACTGGCAGAGGAAATGAATGAAAGCCCAGGGGGTGTGCAAATATAAGGGTCAGGGCTGGACAGAGAAGGTTAATGCTTTCTGCAGGATCTCATCGCAGGGCTTACCAGTACTACGGCACAGCCGCTGAGGAGATTACGCAGCTTGGTCAGCAACGTGCACAGGGCAGCAGCATCAACGCCGAGCTAATTAAATGAACACAAATTACAACAGCTCCCAGAATCAACAGCCCTGCCTGTGGCCTGTGTTTGAAAACTGATTTCAAATGTTAACAGAATGAGCAGCGACAAATAAGATAAAGTACAAGGTGTTTACAGAACTGCCTACTATTTCCTTGTGTCTCTCCCCAGCATCCTACCCCGAGTTTGTATACAAAAATTTACATAAAGCATTTGTTCTTCCTTACTAATGTCTCTGTAATGATCAGCCTGCCCAGACGTCCTGTCCCTCTGACAGGGGAAATTGCATGAGGAAAAAAATCTGAAGCAGAGGAAATGGATGTTTTAAGAGTTTTACGTGGCATTTGCTAGCATCCCAATAATCAGCTCTGTAACTGTGCATTTTATTAAAATCCCACATTTTATTTGAGCTGCTGGAATCGTTCTACTTAATTAACCAGAGAGGTGAAGGCAAGGCCCTGCCTTAAATTTACATGTCCAGACTCGAATCCCGTGAATTCCTGTGCACCTGCCTGATTTTGTACACCTGAACAGCTCCCCAGGGCTACTGCACCCGCAGCCCTGGGATGGCACTCACCGTGTTTGGGCAAAGTAAGTAAGGAAATTAAATTCCCCAAGGGCAGGTGGTGCCTTGTGGCCACAGCCCCAGGGACAGAAGGGGTGATCTGGTTGTGCTGAGAGCAGGGCAGAGTGTGGGGAGGTTCCTGGGATTAGCAGCCAGGGCTGGGACATGCAAAAGTAGGCCATCCATGCAAAAAAGCCACTTTCATATGCCCTGTCTCTACCCTCTTCTTCCACAGCTCTTCTTTTCTTAACACACTTCTCCCTTTCCACATTTGCTACAGCTCAATGAGGGAAAGAGCCTTTCCTCTGCCATCTGGGGACAGCGGTGGAAGGAGAAGTCGGTGGGACGGTTCAGACGAGAAAGCCTATTTAGGGAACCGCAGCCTCTGCACGGAGACAGCATCCAGCAGAAAGGGGGAGGACTTCGTGGGGAGCCTCCACCAGCTCCTAGGAAGTGCAGAGGAGGAGCAGATGGCTGTGGTCCATGCGGTTAGCAATACCATAGGAAAAGCAAGCCAAGGCAAGGGGAGAGTGGGAGAGAGGTGACGCAAGGTGCCGGTGCTCTGAGGAGCTGACAACTGGGATTTCTGGAGTAGCTGCCTCTGAAAGCTCCCAGTACCCACACACTGCCGGGGAGAGAGAGGCAGAGAGGCAGAATATTCATGCCTGTCTAAGAAATAAGGTAAAGGAACAGACATGTCTAGTCTAAGCGCAGGCAACCTAGCAGACATATCAGAAACACACTTGAAGGAAGACAGTAAATGGGATATTGTAATACCAAGTAATAAGGAAGGTTGAATTAGGACATGCTAGAATCAACCGAATTAATGAATTAACCACTTCTGTATTCAATGTGTATATTAAAATTCCAGGCCTAAACAGGAAGAACCTCACTTTACCAAAATAGCATGGGAAGACTGTTGTGTATGTTGCTGCCTCTCCAGCTCTGATGGATACACTGGCTGCAGGACATGGGGGGAATTCCAGGATGACACAGCAGCAGGAAATTCAATACAAACAGTAGACGTCGATAATTTCCATTCAAATTGGCCAGATATTCCACAAGAATGTGAGGTAGAACAGTCAATAACTGTTTCATGTTGGAGAAAACAATCAGAAAAATGGCCACTCTGGACTTGGTTTGGAATAGAAACATATATAAATGGGGAATATTTTAAAAAAGAAGCAAAATGGGACAACAAAGAAAATTAATTCCTTCCTGCAGGCAAGGAGTCTGCTGAAGGACACTGCTGGAAGCACAAGGCCAATGCATATTATTCATCAAGTCGGCTTGAGAATGGGCAGTACATGGCAGCTTTGTAAGACAGCAAGATAAGGGAGGTTATTAGAAGAAGAACTGCAAATCCCTCAAACAGCTAAAGCTGGATCCAATTGATTAAGTTAGAAAATAACAGACACTCTGGAAGATCACACGTACAAAAACAATTAGACAGACAAAAAGGAGTTTGATGAGTTTCTAGCAAAAGAAATCAAAACTGGTAATAAATCATCCTTTTCAGCACATAAGGAGCAGGAAGCCTGCCAGAGAATATGCGGAGTCAGTTGATGATCAGTTTGAAGGAAGCACTCAGAGAAAATAAAGCTATTAGAGAAACTAAATTAATCCTTTGCATCACTTTGCTCACGGTGGCAGAAATGGAGTAGATTCCCATATGAGAATTCTTCTTCGGCAGCAAGTCTGTCTGAAATAGCTGTGCCCAGAAACTGGGTCTGGGAACACCTCAACAAAATGAACAGCATCCAGGTGCCAAAAAACAGACAATGTCGTGCAGGAGTTTCAAAGGATCTCAAGGATGAAATCACTAAATGACTAATGCAGATTATGACTCTCTGCTTAAAACTCCCTTGGTATCTGAAGAGTGGCTGTCAAATAGCAAATGTCAGGCCAACATTTTAGAAAGGTTCCAGGGGAGATGTGAGAATCAGCAGGCCTGTAAGTCTGAAATCTGCACTAGGCAGATTAGTAGAAAATGGAATGAAGAACCAAATTCATTGACACCTCAATAAATTTGATTTACTTAGGAACAGTCAGCATGACGTTTGCCATTTGTACATATTGGCGTTCTTTGGACAGATCAACAAACACATAAATAGGAAAATACAGTTGGTATATCCTACTTGGATTTCCAAAGGCTTTCAAAAAATTTGTCCCTGGATTCCCCACTGTAAGCTTTTAAGAGATTCAGCCTGTTATGCCATGAGAGGGAAAGTGATCGCATGACAAAAATACAGTTAAAAGGTAAGAAACAGAGGAGGGGACTAGCAGCTTTCATCTTGCAGTGGAGGGAGGTGACCAGAAAAATTCTGCAGGTCTGTGCCGTGCAACCCCTTCTCTCAAGGCATTCACAAGTGACCTGGAAAAGGGAGTGAACAGAGAGAACAGAGAGTTTCTTAGCTACAGAGAAGTATTGGTGATGTTAAGGACAAGAGTTGACTATAAAGAGTTGTGGTAGAATTTTATGAGACTTATTGACGAGACAATAAAACAGTAAATGAGAAGCTGTGTACATAAACATAAAGTGATACAGAGGGGAGAAAAAAAAAATCATAGTTTCACATCTGAAGTGATGCACTGTGAGCTGACCATTAACCGTCAGGAGCATGACCCTGGGACCTATTTGAGTTCCATGAATATACCATCGATGCACTGAGGTCAAAAAAAATAACAACAACAACAACACAGATAAAATATTGGGGATTAGTAGGATAGGAATAAAGGTCAAACAAAAGAAGAACATGGTGTGCAAATTAATGACTGACCCATATGGTGAATAGTCTGTGCAGTCCTGGTCTTCTCCTCACAAAAAGGGTGCAGTATAACTGGACAAGTTCCAGAGGAAAGCTTCAGTACCTGATCCACAATAGAAGAGCTTCAGAATGAGCAATGACATACCATGAGAGGATGCTCCAGTCTGGAGGAGAGACAAAGGAACAAAAGGGCTCAGCAGTATAGAGAGCGACATGGTGAGGTTGTTCAGAAATTGGTCACATCGTCTTCTCCAACACAAGGGCTTGGACTGGGGGGTAATACAGAATACAAGTGCCACAGTGTGCTCAGGGGACTGTGGAGAAGCTCACAGGTGGGAAAACCTTTGGGAGTTAGTAAATACAGAGAAACCACATCTGTCTCAGGAAGTTCCTGACAGATAATATCTCAAAAGTGGAAGAGTACCCACTTTGGGTACCTGGGGAAAATGTCGTACATGTTTTCCCGTTTTTATTCTTTATGTGGTATCCAGGAGAGAGGACACCAGGCAAGCTCAAGTCTTTGGTTTGACCAGGTAGAGCCTTTTGTATATTTTTATGCAATCAGCTGCCTGAGAGGTGTAAATACAGACACACAAAAAGCACACACACTGCCTGCGCCCCAGCCTTTCCCTGCCCCATGCCATGATCTCCTGGCATCCACACCATGTAGGTGGTGCCTTGGGGGTCCCTCTCTCCTGCCAGCAGCTAACAGCCCGTGTGGGAGTGCAGGGCGGTCCTTCTCATCCAGGGACATGACGAGTCCACCCAAGGGTTGTTGAGCCCAGAGGATAAACATGTAATAAAACCCAGAAATAACATGCTGTTTTCAAGTGTAAAAACCTTTCCTTACCGTGCAGCAGGATGTACTGGCCTCACCCAGAGGCTGCTGGCAAGAATTAAGCACACTAGTCACAGCCCAACCCACGGGGTGCTCGTCTCCTCAGAAGATTAAAAAAGCAACAGAACATGTTTGCATACAGACTCAAGACCCTTTATAGGGCCCAGACCAACTACTCAAAGTCCACAGCTAGAAACTGTCTTTAGATGAATGCATCCTTGCTTTTTTAAGACCAGCTCAGATCAATTCCAGGCTCAGCCTTTTTATTCCACTCCACCTTTCTACTTCATTTCTCTTTGGGCTTATAGAGAGAGCAGTTTGAATACTTGGAGTTTTTTATTGGCACTATCTTATATCTTATTGTAACAAGGCCTGAGGACACCAGAGTTCCACACCCTACAGATCTTTATTTAAAACTTCTACTTAAATAGAGCCAAACTGTCTCATATTAAAAAAATAAAAAATAGAAGTATTATTATTTTTTTCAAGGGAAACAGATACTGAAATGTGCATGACTACTTCCTTAGGGATTCACATTCTTCCTGGAAGCAGAGTATGGGAGCTCTTATGGGAACTCCTGTTCTCATGAAATTCTGAGATTCGTTTTCAGTCTCAAGTGGTTAAAACTAGATATGGAGTGGTTCAGATTAGCAGCCAGGCTTGGGGTACTTATCTAATTGTCCTCAGCTTGGCAAGCTTTGATGTTTGCTCATCAGTGATACCGCTCTACAGTACCAAGGATGCAGCTCTGTAATCATAGATTTAATTAAACTGAAAAGTACTTTGTTTTATATGTTTTTTTTGTTTTTTCATTTTTTTTTCTAAAAGGATGAAATCTTCCCATGCATAAAACAAAACATGGCATCGAGGATTCGACCTGATCTAAAGTCAGTTACTGAGGTTTTATGTTTGCATCCCCCTAAACTACCCTAGAGCCTAGTCCAAAAGCAGATAGAAAACTTCTCAGAAAAAAAAAATATTTGACAGCTCCATTTCCCAGGCTGAAGGACTTTACCCTCTTGCTAAAACAATACTTCCAATTTAGAGCCCTGCAGCTGGTTGAACTACAGCCTCTCAGAAATGTGTGGATGAGAGGGCATAAATACGCTCTAGCTGTTGCAACATGGCTCTGAGCCCTGGAGAGAGAGTTTATTTCCACTAACTGGCTGCCAAAAGCCTCTCTCCTGTCAAAACACAACAGATGAATTCACAAATTCCAGATTTACGTTCCCTCACATTTGTGGGCAGGTGATCAACTGCAATCATCCTGCAAAAGGCTAAACAGTAACCACCATGGTGGCCAACTCCTGAACTAAGAATACTTCAGCTCTTTTCTCTTGCAGCCTTCTCTTCCCACATTAGCAACTGAGTGGACTAAGAGGCTTTGTGACAGGAGAATTAACTTCTGAGAGCCCATAGCAGTTTCCTGTCCCACCACACCCGGTGCATCAGAGGTGGACTTTTACCTTACTTGTGCCTAGAAACTTGGCATAGGGAAGAGAAGAGTTCCTCTTGCTCCTAGGGCAAAACACAGTCTTCTGGATATGGATTTCTTTCATTCTTTCCTTTGCCAAGGGTATGGATGCTGCTGCTAGCACTGGTGGTGTTAATGGGACTGTATTTCAATAGCAATGGATTTCTTTTTACTGAAACAAATATCTTATTTTTGTGAGAAAATATATGCTCTTAATGTAAATGTTAAATATTTCATTAAAAGCTGAGCATCCCTAAAACACAAAATATTTGTTTCTTTTTGTCTGGTTGAAAAGTTAAAATTTCTCACAGAAAATAAAATTGAATTCTATACCAGATACATTCCCTGATCAGTCTTTCAGTAACAAATTGTTCCTTTTCTTCAAATGATGGGGAACATGTTGTATGTTGCCCTGACTGCAAGTACAACTTCCACCCTTGTTTTTTTTTTTTCACGATATGCCCCATTTTCTCCTCATCATAAAGTGAGAAGCAATAAATTCTCATTAACCATCTTTACATTGAAAAGCATGTTACAAATACTGCAAGGCCAAAACCATCCTTCTGAAATCTGTGTCTTTCTTAGATTAGTATTTACGTTTAATGTGCCTTTCATTCCCCATTCTTAAGAGCTTCCATTCACAGCTCTAAAAGGATGGGAAGAAAATTGCTCTTTCAGAAAGCAAAGTGTGCACAATTTTTCTCTTTCCCTAAAAGTCAAATAGCACCAAGAGTGATCATGCCATTCACTGCTCCATTTGCTGCTACACAGCAGCACCTTCAAAGTGCTTCTCTTGCTTTCTCCTATGGAGAAGCCCAGGTTTCTATGCCCCTCTTGCCAAATGAAGACGGGCACCAGCAGTGATCCTACCAAAATGCAAGGTTTTGCTCTTGCTTTTCATCCTTGGCCACGTTCCTCCATACTTCAGGCTTTTGTGTTCCTCTTACCAGAAGGGCAACTCAGAAATGTTAGTGTTCAGACAGAAGTCTTCAGCTGAAAGCTTGGGTGGGTTGATCTGTGCCTGTAAAAGTCCAGCTGTCAGGTGGTTAATTCTGATATGAAACGCACATTTTCATCACTTTTTTTTTTCTGTAAAAAACAAAATGCGTTTTACAACCACTAATACCTAATTATAATTTTTAAGACTTTATTGTAGAAGGTTTACTATACTGTCCTTTAGTTGAAATCCTGACATAGAATATCAGCCATGGGCAAACTAAATGCCTGATCACTGCCTATTAGAAATGCAAGAGATTAGATAATGGGGTATCTGGAGAGGAAGAGAATAGCTAAATGCAATTATTTTAATTCTTCCAATTTCTTTCACCCCCACTTCCTTTTGAATAGTTCCTGACTACAGGAAATGAAATTCTTATCTGTAAATTGGGTTTCTACAAAACAGATTTCCATACATTGCTGGTTATGTTGGCTTATTTTGCATTTATGTCAGGAGAAGATCTGCACTAAGTTTTCCATCTGGAACAAAAAATCCATCTGGGCGCTGGAGGAACAGCAGCCCATGACCCGGAAGAGGACCTGTTTTTTTCTGAGGTGATCTTATCTGAAAGCCACGAGGAAAAGATACCAAGCTTGATCTGAGAACACGCTTTGCAGAACCCAGTTATCAGTAAAGAGCCTCACTTTTCCTTCATTCATGTGTTTCATTTTACCTGTGATGCTGATTGCCGCGTGTTTGTTGTGCAGCTGAAGTCCTCCTGAATTCAGAGCACTCCAGGCAAACCAGAGATGTGGTCAGGGGCAGTGTAATTTTACTGTGTAACGATAGCAGGCAAAGGGTAGCTGCTTCCTCCCGTTTCAATCTAAATGCTAAGTGCCCTCAGCACTAAAACTTCATGTGTACACTTCTACCAAAGAGGTGCCAACAAGGACAAGAGGCACACTGTAATTTAGTCAAGATCAGTGCTTTAGCAGGGGCCCGGGGAAGGAGCAAGCACAACACCTTCCCCACAGCCCTGACTCCATGCTGCTCTGCCCATTCTTCCCTTGCGCGAGTGCTAAATTCAGCAACGAATTCAAAAACCACTCAACGTTCACATTTTCCACCCTCAGAATAGGAACCACAGCTGGCTGGAATCAGTCCCTGTTGAATATTTTTGGAAATCTGATATCCTTTCCCTATCAAATATCTTCGGAAACATGTAAAAGTCACAGAGCCCACATAGCCAGGCCATAACCCTGCGGGCTGCTGGTGGGCCTGGCAGCTTTGTTTGGGCTAGCTGGTACAGGCTAGAGCATGCTTACATCTCCCTGTTTGAGTTAATTGCTATTGATTTTTTTCAAAAGCACACGTGTAATACAATAGACATCCAATCAAACCAGCAGCTGCAACTGCAGAATAAAGCAGAGAAGAAAATAAAAATCTAGAAGACGTAAACATGACCAGGAACCCTGGGAGATATAGACAGATAGATACACTGATGCCTACAGATAGATGAAATTGCTTATAGCAAAGCACAATTAAGGAGAAAATGTCAGTGCAAGCTGTGCAAGTGGGAGGTGGGCTGTGTCAATCCTTTGTAGGAAGGAGCTGCTGCAAACAAGGGGAAGCTGAAAGATGTAGTGCACTCAAATGGGATTCCCAGCTAGGGGCTGGGAATGTGCTACCATGGGCACAGTGAAGGTAGACCACAGTCAGAGGGCACCAAACCTGCACATTTTCCTAGTCACATATTTCTATATGGAAGTCATGCAAAAATCTACTTTTGTGGTATATCTCTGCCTTTGACTAATGAACACTGGGGTTATTTCCTCCCTGCCAGATTGCTCAGCCTCTGCTTCCTAAGCAGCCAGGTCCCCTGACAATGGTGCTGTATTTTTCATTATGATATTCTGCACATGCAGTTTTACATGAAAACTTATTACTTTGTCCCTGAGGTTTTTGCTCTTCCCACACTTTTATTTACTCCAGCTTTTTGTCCTTCCAAAGCTAGCTGTGGTCTTCCACCCTCCCTCCTCTGCTCATGTTTTTAGTCCTTCCTCTCTCCACTGCCCCTTCTTTTACTAAGATTTCAGTTTTGTGTCTTTGACCCATCCTATATCATATGACTTAAGTAACTCCCAATCTTTTAGTAAGTCTTTTTGCAGAGCAGGTAGAGATATTTCCCCAGATGAGAGGTGAAGGTGCTTCAAGGGTTGGGTGTTCAGATGCAGAGAAAGCTGGGCCCAGTGAGGAGGTCACTGCTTCAATTCCTTCATGGTCCTGGGTCTCAGTGCTTTCTTTGGGACCATAAAGGAGACCTCCTGGAGCAGGTCACCAAAGTCTTGTGCTAGTGCTGTCAACCCTCTTCTCCCACCTTTCCTTGGCTCCTTCCCTCTCTTACTGGCTTTTTCACTTCCTTTTGTAAAAAAGAAAAACAAAGAAGGAAAAAAGATGTTGTTACTGTCTCCAACCCCTTCTTTTTCATTTCAGTTTTCTTTTCTGCAGTTACAATAAGAGGGATACATACTTGTGAGCTGTTTAACTTCTCCCCTTTAAAGAGAATGTACCAAGTGTGAAGCAGCACCCAGGTGTCGGTGTTACACTGGAGAAGAATTGACTGCTTTGAGGGAATGTATTAAAAAAAAAAAAGTGTAATATTCACAAAACAAAATTTTAACAAGATAGACCATTATCCTGCACACAGACTTCTCCCCTGGGGAGAGAAAAAACAAGTCTTGTGGGGCAGAAGACAGTAATGTCTCTGGATGTACTATGGAAAGACACTCACTACATGGGTGAAATAAGAATTTCAGGGAATCAGACACCAAGCCCACCTCCTTATTTATGTCAAACCTCCTGTTGTGTTACAGAAGTAGATAGAGGCACAAGGAAAGCAAAGAGATGTCAAGCCTTAAAGCATGAGCTTTTAAGAGTGATCTGCTCAATACTTTTCCATGTGAGATTTTGTCATAAGTGAGGAGATAGACTTGTTGTGCTCTGGTGTTCAGGTAAGCAGTGAATACTCTGCTTAATCACCTGTTTACAATTTTGTTGTTGTTGTTGTTGTTGCTATATTTTGTGAATCTGTAAACAGGATGGAGAAAAAAAAAAAACTTCTTTTCAATGGGTAGCTAGCAGTTGAAAGAGAGAGAAATAATTCATATCTGAGTGACAGAGACAGGAAGGTCCCAATGCTTAACAATAGGTACTCCCTATATAGCGTGGATCTGGCTTTTCTTATATATACAAATCTCACTGCAAGTTTTGTGCACACAAAGAAAAAAAATCCCTCCAAATGCAGCTGCATTGCATTGTATGGATTCTTCAGGGTCCCAAGGGATCAGCCTCCTCTTCTTACTAACAAATCATTTCCCAGGTGCTAGAAAATATTTGTGGGAATGTGACTCAGCTCCCTAAATTTCAAACACAAGTAGGGTCCATCCTGGGAGATTTGTCTCTCAACAAGCCCTGGGGGCTGAGGGACCAGCCATTACTGCCTGGTCTGAAGGAGCAATGGTGAGGGGGAGAAAAATAGGTCTTTTTCATGTTTTTTGTTCATTGAGCTCTCTCATCCTGGACCTGTGTGTTTGTGGGTGTACAGCCTTCCACTGGCATGGCTTTACCATTTGGTGTCTGCAGCTGGCAGGAGACAAGATCTACCCACAAACATTACAGTATTTTTATACTTGGCTTGAATTTCTATCTGTAAAATCGGTGCATAACAAACCAAATTCTTTGCTAAATATATTAGAATGCATTTTAAAAGCAGTGCAATTTCACTGGATAATATTCCCTAATAGGATGAGTTAAGTTACTTGTTGATT
Organism: Anser cygnoides; assembly: GCF_040182565.1. Taxonomy (NCBI): domain Eukaryota; kingdom Metazoa; phylum Chordata; class Aves; order Anseriformes; family Anatidae; genus Anser; species Anser cygnoides. The sequence goes on along the minus strand of NC_089874.1, from coordinate 34,846,996 downwards.
TAAAACTGCAGCCATAGATAGACTGGACAAGGGCTCAGTGGAAGGCTTCCGAAGGGAGTCTCAGCGCTGATGGTATGTGTACATCAGGGATAATGAGGCGATAACATTTCCAGAATTGACTTTGTTTCCACCATCTGAAAGAAATTCCTGGCCCTTGATAGAGACTTAGGAGATGTCTGTATCAGATAATTGCATTGTATCTGAGATAAGGATGCAATAAACTTCATCGCGTGCTGCAAGTCAGACCCATCACACAGGCAGCAAAGATCAAAATGCTTGGGCTGCAAAACCATTTGGGTCATCCCGGACAACTGCATTTGTATTTTCATTGCAACCCTATGAATGTTGTAATAGGAGGACAGGCAGATCTGCTTCAGCCTGCGTAAGAGCCTCCCTTGCTGGGGTGGTAAGGGGTGAAGGAGCTGCTTTCTCCCCACATCTCCCTGCCAAAGGGCATCGTCCCCACGCCAGCCTGAGCCTGACTCCTGCACACCTGGACTGCAGCAGGGCTCAGAGGCACGGTGACATGGATAGCCAATTGCAGGAAGAACTCAGTGCGGAAAGCACCAGGCAGTTTTTGTACCTGTGTTTTGGGAAAAAAGCCAATGGAAAGCCACCTTACAGCTTAACATGCCGCTGTACCCGGAGATAAGCATTGAGCCTGGGCACAACGCACACACCGAGGCACGGTCTCACTCTTCTGCCACAGGCTCCTGTGAAGCTGTAGGTTCTCCCTCTGTAATTTGGTTTCCCAGCCGTAAAACATAATCGCGCCTCTTTCCTGCCTCCCAGGCGTGCTGCGAGGATAAACACTCCGGGAGATGGTAGCTACTCAGACGCTGTGGTAGCCGTGGGGGACAGGGGAGTGGGAATGCGGCAGCACCAGAGATGGAAAGCTGTGGGCACAGACGTCTGTGTGTGCTGTCCCGTGGGCTGGTTGCACGCCCCGTGTGTTCGGGCTCGATAGACACAAGCACACACAAACCAAGCACAGGCTATTTGGTTATCTGCCCCACGGTGGCTTTTATAGACACCAGCTGCACAGCCTGCCTAGATAAGGTTAGCACATAAGACAGCTTCTCAGCTTTTCTTTAAAATACAGTAAAGTGAGAGAATAGTTTTCCTTTAATGCTTTTCTCCCTTTGATATATTTCCTATTTAAAAAGCGAGGGTTGTTTTTTTTTCTTTTCATAAAATAAATTATGTACTCCCTCTAGTGTCAGAAATTGTATATGGGCTTACACTGCTTTTGATCAAGTGTTGCTGTAAATGCTAAAGTAAGGTTCAATTTCATTTCTCCACATTTCAAGGTTAATAAGTTATAGTGATATATAGAATTAACAACAGTCTTACATGCTGCTGTTCTGCCTCCTCAGCACTGCAGCTATAGAAAGGAAATATATTATTAAACAGTGAAATAAAATAAGTACTTGTCTTATTTATAAAGCCAGGTCTCTGATTAGGGCTTTTTGCCACCCTTTTAATTCAAGTTTCACACTGCCGCTTTGAAAGGGAGTGTATGAAAAGCCAAATTGCACAACAGAAATGTGCCAAAGGGGAGAGCCAGAATGAGAAGAAAATCCAGGGAAGGTCTATTGAAATTCAGCAGAGAAGAAAAAGAATCTCCTCACTGCCTTGGGATCTGCCATGGTTTTATGGGCTTTCCCAGGTTTTCTTTTACTGTAAGCTGCAAGCATTTGGAGCATGGGGCTTAAAGCCCTTGGAGCACCCAGAGCAGTTCCTCGGGGCAACAAGCCCATCGGCTTGAACCACCTGGCTGTGCGGGGTGCTCAGTGCATCGCTGCTTCTGCTTGAGGTGGAGCAAGGCAGTCCCAAGTCAGGGTCACCCTGCTCCCCCTCCCAGCTTTCCTGAAGCATCTCTGGGTCTTCCCAAAAGTCCAGGGGAAGGCATGACTTCTGTTTGTAGGCAGGAGAGCGCTACTGCCTTCCAGCAGTGAGATATTGAGCTGATTATTACACGTTCTCTAAGGTTTTCTTTCCTGTTTTTAAAACGTGGGTAGAAGTAACACCCCCTGCTTTCCACTAATTGGAAAAAATGAATGTTCCTGGCAGCTGGCTGCCTGCAGATACACTGGCCTCCCTGCCAAGCAAGGTCGCAGAAATGCATAGCTCAGTAGGTGAGCTGTGGCACATGAAGTGGAAAGCACAGGGGGGAAAACAGGTCCAGGGAGGGTCTCAGCCTCAGTATTTGGCCCTGGTGAGTGTTTCCACGCTGAGGTGCCTGCAGGCAGGCACTTGAAAACCGAGGTCGTGAGTTTGGAAGTCATTCGCTGCTGACCATTCACAAACAAAGCTCCTTTCCTCCAGCCACCTGACCACTGATTATACGTGTCTAATTTTATCCATCCAGTTTGAAAGAACTATCATTACTCCTCGCCTAATCCTCCCTCTGAACATCCTGCTCTGGGCTGGCAGGCTGTGGTCATCAGCAGCACTGGGGATGCAGCTGGTCTGGACGGTGTGAGGACAAGGCTGTGGAGCTGCAGGGATGGGTGCCATGTCTCTGGGAACCAGCAAGGTCCAAGGAGGTTCAAGAGGTGCACCAGTGCTCACCTGGAAGAACCACGTTTCCTATATGGCTCTCAACAGCTTCCTATCCCAGCCTTGGAGAAATAAAAGAAAAACAGACTTCAATGCTGTGCACTGCTCTGAGTGCCTGCAGCACCCGCTCCAGCCGCCTTAGCCAAGTTGTTGGATTTTGGCAGGACCTAACGGCTGTTCCCCTAAAAAGAGAAGAGAAATGAGTGAGCTTCATGGAAGTAGCTGTACTTCTTTACAAATCACCTACAAAATGTCCTTTTCCTGAACACAGGAACAAGGAGGGGCTCCGTTACCACAGCCCCAACTCCGTTTCAGCTTGCACTTGGACCAAGAGTGTCCTCCCTCCTTCACTGCTCTTTTATCCCCTCAAGGACATACCACTCTGGTTATTTGAGCTGTATCTGATGCCACCTCAAAGTGTGCCTTTTCCTGTCTTTCTGCTGCTGTTTGTCTCTGTCACGTACTTACACATATTTCCAACAAACGGTGCCCTACCCACACGCGTTGTGCCTGACATGATGAGCCTGGACGGGTGTGTTTATACCGAATTATTTCACCATGTGCCTACGTTTTGGACAGTGATATCTGCTACTTTCACCACCTGGTTTTGTGAAGGTACTCACCAGCTTCTTTACACTTAACGTCCATGGAAATACAGCTGCTGTATCCCACAGCTTCACTAAAGCTTAACCACTTCTTAGCAATACTTAGGTTGTTTTAAAATTTAATTTAGGATTTTCTTCTCTTTCACCTGATAAATGACAAAATCAGTTGGGGAGCAGTAAAATCCTACATCAGAATTTTGCAGTTATGGTAGTTCGTCCGGGTCCCACAAGCAGCTGTGCAAGCTTATGTCTTAGACATTTTAATGCATATCCTTAACTTTATGGGGAATTACTTGGCAGGATGAACTTGGCAGAACGAGGGTCCCAGCAGGAAACCAGAAAGTAATCTGCCTCATTGTGCCAGGAGTATCATATCTAATGGTATCATCCTTTATGTCCAGCAATTCACTGACATTCAGGAAGGTATTTATGAGCAAACAATATCCAGAGGTGACTGTGAATATTTTTTCAAATATTTCAAGATGATGACATCATGAAGACCCTGAGGAACAATCAGGAATGGAGGTGCACGGCTGTGGGCTGAAAGGCAACAGCCAGAAGATGGAACAAGGGAGACTCAGTTTAGCCATAAGGATTTTTTTTTTTTTCACCACAAGGATGGTCAAATATTGAAATATGTTGCACAGAGTGGTTGGGAAATGTCTGTCATGGAAATTTTCCAGACTCGGTTGGAGAAGGCTACAAGCCACCTGGTCTATCTAAACCTTCTTTGAGAAGGAGGCTAGATGAAATGACATCCAAAGGTCTCCTCTGACAAAAATGATGCTATTATTCTGTGATTACATGCAATAAAAGCATACAGCCACCTTCCAGTTATTGTGGTGAATGCTGCAAGTTGCATGGACAGCAAAAGCCTTAACTAAACTAGAGATTTAGTGTATTTGTCTATCCTCACCAGTGTCCAGACTTTTGCTTTGCTGTTCTCTAACGTGTAGAGCAGGTATCATGCATATGTAAAAAGCAACTCTTCTGTTATTGCCCCACTAGAGGGTGCTTTAGCAATATAAATCCTGAATACTTGATTTAATACTTAATAGTCATCGCGCTAGAGAATGCTTTGCATATTGAAGACAGCCAATTCTTTTTAGACACTCTGAAACACTTTGCAATGATGGATCCAAGATGCTGCATTTGTGCACGTGTGATAAGCATGTAAATAACATTCATAAATAGAAAATATTGTTAGGGGTTGCTTCCTGAAAGGAGCCTAGAAGTTCCTGAAAGTTCCCCTAGCAAGGAGCTGAAGAAGGCTTCACACTGTCTTTCAATATTATCCTGCAAAGCAATCTTTTTTTTTTTTCCCCTGTTTGATGGTATCTGGTATCTTGGATCAGCTCTCCATAACTAAATGTAAGAGCCAGTCTGTGTTTGTTCAAACTGTTTGAGTTGCTGTTGATAGGATTTGCAGGGTTGTTAACTTCTGTGATTTCACTGTGAGTATCCAGATACTAAGGGGTTTGCTTTTGTTACCATTTTTAAAGTACAACTCTTATGGCAAGGTGTTTACTTAGGAGTGCTAATGCTCCCTGATGCCAAAAATGATGAAAATCCAGTCGTTTTGAAACCACCAGCAAAATCGTTTTGAACACCTGTGGAGCTTCACTGAAAGCCTTAAACTACAACACTAAGTCTTCAAACTATGAAGGTAAATACAAGTAAGCCCCATCCTGGTAAGTGTCCTGAAGATCCTGGATGCACAAGAACAGAAGGAGAATGTTCTCCTTTAGCTTTCGTTATAGGGGCGGTTGCAGACGTCATGGAAAATCTTTCATGCTATGAAAAAATGTGAAGGGTAACAGAGACAGATTTTTGCTGATGCTGTTTCACCCAAGCTCTTTTACTTACCATTATCTTTTCTGATGCTTGAACTCAGCAGTGACTTGACATTTATCATCGAGTAAATACGGCAAGTCGTAGCTGAGAGGGGTTGTTCAGGTTCGATCTACTGTTGCTTTTGAAATGCATGACAGCAAGGTAATAAACCTGTAGGTAGTTTTACTGTAAGCTACAAATCTGTCATTTAGCTCCATGAGCAAAGCGTTCTTCTACTGCCACACTGTCATCCTGGCTTCAACAGTAAGAAGCCAACTAAAACCAGCCTGGCTTTGTGAGAAAGTTGTGAAAGCTTTTTCAGAATTAAATATACACACACACATATATATATGGGAGAAATGGTGGATTGAGTTAAAGGAGTAGGATCCTTATCTTCACTCCTTATTCATAAGCTGTGATTGAGTTTCAGCACATCAAAATGACACCAGGGAGAAGTCCACCTGGTGCATCTGCCTTCATCTGGCTGTCCTGGAAACTAAACTAGTTGTGGTCCTAGTTGTGATCTAAGATAATCCCTGAATCCATTTCAGACACACGCGCACACACACACACACACACAATGTCTCTCTTGTGCTATGCCTCAAGTAGTCCCTATTTTTTCTTGAAACTTTTTTCTTGAAAACTCTTCCTATTGTAGCAACTTGTCCCTCTCCATCAGTAGCCCACAGTTAAGCCCTGAGACATTGGTTCAAGGCAGGAGGAGCCTGGTGAAAAAGGGAAGGCAAAGGGCAATGTGAGGGGGTTCACAACTCCTACAAAAGGAAGAGAGAAACTGGTACTGTAAAGAGATGAGTTTCATGGAAGTAAAAACCTATTGTAGGTAAGTAAAATCCTGCTGGATGCCTTGGAGGGAAATAAGCTTGCAGGATTTGGCATTTCCTTGAAGAAACTATGTGAAGGGCAGAAGAGTAAAACTCCCTCCTCGCACAGGAAGGCTGTGAGGCATGGTCACAGACCAGCATCACCACCCAAAGCTCTTCTGCCATCCTGAGAAGGAATGAAGGAAGCTCCCCAAACCTCATGTTATTATGGGCATATATAAAGGGTAATTGTGCAGGGAAGCAGCTAGAAGAACTCTGGAGCAAAACAAGACACAGCTCCCCACAGACACTGGTAAACAGGATGTATTAATGCTTTAGTAACATGGAAACAACTAAGGCAAGAGTCGTCCAGATCTGTAATGGAGCAGGAAAATTATCTACCGATTATATTGTGAGAAGTATCACCAGTTGTCACTAAAAGGGCCACCTGGGATCAGGTAGTCAATGCAGCTAACATCAGCAGCTGAAAGCAAGAACTCAGGTGATAGCAGGGAACAGGCAGAGTTCACACAAGCCAGAGGCACTCAGAGCCGGTGGCTCAGAAATACCCAGCAGCGTACTGGGCTCTGGCCACACGTTTCAGGTGAGGGGGCACTGCTTGAGCCTGTGTAGACATTTACAGCCCCCTGACAGCTCTCCCTCCTTCCTCCTCCTAGCTCTGAGCAATGCACTCTTGCTGTCATGTCCCCAGGGGAAAAAAAAAAAAAAAAAGGCTGTTTTTCAGCCCAGACACAGTCCCCGGTCCAGCTCCCAGCTCAGCCGTGCCCAGTGGAGCAGAGATGATGGGGCAGGAGCCGATGGATGAGGCTGCAGGCTCTGCCTGGCAGTCACCCTCCAGACCCAGGCTGAAGGCTCCATAGAACCTGGATAATAACAGAGATTTCACACTAGAGGAGGGTTAATGCTGTGGCATTCTCAGAAAAGGGGAGAAAAAGAGGGGCAAGGTAACAAGCCATGTGGATTGGAGAGAGGCTCCTCTGGTCATAGCTTTAGTTCCCTCACTGTCAATACCCTGTCTTTGCTGGCCTATGTAACGGACTGTAAAGCAAGTGAGCGAAATGTGTACTAGCAGACAGAGCTATTGGTGGTATCTAAGTGGCTGGGGAACCCGCACTTAGACCATAGCTATCAACAGCTCACAAACGGAAGGATGTATCAAGTGAGGTCTGTCCTCAATCTAGTATTATTCAATATTTTCATTAATGACTTGTATGATGAATTAACAAGCATACTTTATTAAATTTTCAAGCAACACCAGTGCTGGAAAGGCTACAAGCACGATGGAGGACAGAACTAGAACTACAACATTCTAGATAAATTAGGAAAATGGCCTGAAAGTAATAGGCCAAAATTCAATAAGGACATGCAAAGTTCTACATTTATTTCTCCAAACGCAGGATGGAAAATGCCTGGCTAGGCAGCAGTACTGCAGAAGAGCATTGAGCTTTTCAGTGAATCACAAACCCATCGTGAGTCAAAAACATCACAGGGCTGCAAAACAGGCAAACAGCATCCTGTTGTACTTGAGCAACGGTTCTGCCTCTGAGCCAGATGAAGAAACTTCTGTCTGCAAGTGGCATTAATAAGGGTCCAGTTTTGGACAGCACTAGCTATGGCTATGTCATACTGGTCAGCTGGAGAGGGACTGACAAGAACTGTGAGGGTAAAAAGAAGTCTAGAAAGTACGACCTATGCTATGAGAAAAGATTGAAAAAAATGAGGCTGGTTAGTCCAGGGGAGGCAAGGCTGAAGAGAAATGATGCCAGTTCACAGATGTGTATGATTGCCACATAAAGAATACAAGTAAACTAATTTGCATGTCCACTCTGAAAAAGAAAAGTAATAATGGGTTGAAATAAAAGAAATTTAGAATGGATACAAGCAAAAACAGCAAGGCAGGCAAAGCCTTGAACAGTGCTTACTGGTGCTTACTGACGATGTAGACTCTCTATCTTTAGACATTTTGAAGGATGATTTAGACACTCACCAACCAAGAATGAAACAAGTCTGCATCATGCTGTCTGGGGTAAGAGAATGCTCTCTTGCTCTTAAGGAAACCTGGCAAGCTCAGGTATCAAAGAGTTTTGACCAGTGTTAGGAAAGTTTTCTATGAAGGATTTTTGACATAGCTGGAACTGGTTGGAAATCTTTCTGCAAAACAACATTCATCACAAGCATAAGGAAAAATACATTGTTCTGCTTACATCATCACATGAAGTATATTTAATAAGGGAAGCCTCCCACATCCCAGTAACTCAGATCTGGAAGATGACTGCAGCTAATGTTTCTTTCCTCCAGCCTGGCAATGGTGGGATCCTCACACGCTTTCCCCTTACCCTAATTCTCCGTACACTCTGAGCAAGCAGACAAGGACAATTCTGCTTGCTGGTGTGCCAGACATTTCTGTCAAAGTATCCATCCTCTGTTTACACCATCAATACTGGCACGACCTGGCCTACCATTTCTGACAGACTCTGGTCCAACCTGAGGTATCTTCATTTCTCCATTACATTCAACTGCAGGCAGCAACATCCAGAGCCTTTTCTTTGCTCTTTTAAGTAACTCTTGCCAGGGAACATATTTGGGTGATCACAGTGCCCGTGCACTCTCCCTGGCAGCTGTGTAACCCCACTGCTTGCACAGATATGCAACTCTGAAATCAACATTTTTGTAAACACTTCACTTGAGACTGCTTGACCAAGGCAGAAAAGCCAGCCTGGTATTTCTGAGCTGCGCAAAGCTCTAGAGAGCTTATAGCAAGAAACAATAAATAAGGTTCTCTCAGTCACCTCTTTGTACAGGGTTCATCAACATCCCTTTTGCTTGTCCCTGCTGACCCCTGCACAGGGGTAAGCTGCAGGCAGGTACGGATGTGCTGTGCATGTGCAATCAATTACAGCATGGACTCAGAGCATTTCTTAAAATACCCTACTGACTTGGTGAGCTCTCACAGTCAAGGAGAAGCAGGGAGTTAACTGGAAGGGCAGCAACGTCTTAACGTGTTGGAGAAGCTCAGCCTGCCTCTCATCTTGGGAAGCTGCTTGTTGCTAACTGAGCAAGGGTCACTTCCCAGGGTAGATCCAGGGAAAAGAAACGTCAAAGAAATCTTTTCATTAAAGGTGTAAGTCTCTCTTTCCCCTAGGCTGCTCATCCTGTTTGAGCAAAGGATGGTAGAGCAACCACATTTTGCAAACAGGTCGTAATTTCTCACGCATAATTATTTATCATGACACCATATGTCCTGTCTTGCGAATGAAAACAGGAAGAATTCTACCTGATGTTATTTCATCGATCAAAAGATTAACTCCATGCCATTACTGATCTTATTTCCCATCAGTTGTTTTTCTTATTAAACTGATTGTATTTTAAAACATTCACTTAAGACACCTGCCGTATACGAGCCAAAAAACTGCACTGGGCAAACTTTGCCAACATTGCAAAGCCCAGTAACTTCCAAAATCAGGGACATGACCACGTTACTTCATTTTTACATGCTCTTGTTCATGCTCAACCTGATACAACATTTATTTACAATGTCACATACTATTCTGTCCATGGTACTCCTTGATGACTTATTGCCCTGAATGGACAGTGATCAATTAATCAGAAATTTTATTTTGTCTCAGTTAATATGTGGCCTCATGCACATGTGTCAAATCCCAAACTGAATACAGATTTGTTAATATTCTCAAGGGTTCTCTATGATTGCCTTCCTCTTAGGGCTCAAGTCACTGGAAGATTCAGGTGCCAAAAGTGGCCTGAAAGGTTGACTGTAAGTGATGAAATTACCACATCTTAAAGCCTTATTTCCTGTCAACTGAGCCACAGTACTGCCTGTTTTCTCCTGGCCTAAATAATTTCTTACACAAATAGGTTATCTTCTAATTCATTTTATTACACAGGGCAGCTGAAGTAGCCAGCTCATCCGTGGGAAGTTCTTGACATAAAGCAACTCAGTCATATGTGACAGGGTCAGCTTTGCCAGGGACCTAGTGATAGAAAGAGCTGAAAACAACTTGACATGGGCCTTTGTGTGATGGGATCAAGGGATCCAGGGGTGCCTAGAGCAGTCCTGAGGGTGCTGTGGTTTGTAGAGCAGCCTCTCTGAGGGCAGCTGGGGCCGGGGGGGGGGGGCGTTGGTGAAGTATCCCTGGAGTCTGAGATGCTGTGAGGCAAGTAGGAGAGAGGGAGAGCGGTTCCTTTTAGCCCCTTTGGTCAAGTACAGCAGGAATTAATTTGAAAGAGACACACGCATTTTGGAAGGGGGAATCCCCCTCTGTCAATGTCCTTTATCACTTCTGCACTCATTCCCAACCACAGCAGACTGTGGCTTCATCTTTACTGGCAGGACTGGATATGCTGTGATTAGGTTCAGTCACAACTGAATATGACAACCCCTTAATGAAAAAATAAATAAATCATTGCATTCATTAGAGAAACCTCACTACAGTGCTGCTTTGCTCTGAATATGGTTTAAATCTATATATTCTAACCCTACATTGAGATGTATGTGGATCAGGAGAGCCTACTGGTGTATAGTTGGATCAGGGCAGCACTGTGCATACATTACAAACATATTGATTACATCAGGGACCTTGAATATGCACCCTACAAACAGAAAGGGAAATAACAGTTTTTCATTGTTGCACACTATGAGTTTGCACACTGTGAGTGCAGCTTTTTAACATTTAAAGGGGTGGAATTAATGCGACATTTTGTTTGATAAATTGTGGAATAGCATTGTAATATTTAAGCTATTGGTGGCAGTATTTTATAGGGGCATATAAGTCATGACCACTACTGAAGTGTGAAGAAAACAGCATATGTCATTATTTTACCTTTTGTGTAAAGAAAAAAAAGAAAAAAGAAAAAAAAAAGAGCCAATTGTTTAGCCTAATTGCTGTATTTGGTTGTGATTTCTATGCCTGTCAGATAGCAGTTAGTGGGACTATTAAAGTGCATTAGCTCTCTGCTGGTGTTTAATGACAAACAGACATAGTCCATATTCATCAAGCAATTATTTATATCACGACCTTTTATAGAGCTGTGAATTACCCTTAGGACTTTTGCAGTGACTGATATTTCTAATAAACTGTTAATTTTGCTCCATGAATTGTTCATATTTTTAAGCTGAGAAACTAAAAACTGTGAAATTAAACCTCCAGTGCAAGCTGTGAAAATGGGATCCAGGAGATTAGGACACAGTTTCAGGTCACTCTAATGTAATAAAAGTGCATCATTACAGCAGAAATTAAAGGTAGGTTGCAGATATTAATATCTGTACAATAGACTTCTATGAGAATGAATGCGTGTGACCTGCCAAGGTAAAGAATGTGCACACGTTTCTTCAGTGCTACCACTGGGACAGGCTCGGAGATTGCCCCTGCACCAGCCTTCTCCTCAGACCTTCAACTGCAGTGGCTCCATCACATACCTTTGCCCCCCACCACTGCTCTGCCAGCTCCTTGCTGCCAGGATGATGCTGACACACACGCTCCAAAGACTCCTTGTGTTATTCACACATTCCTGCTATGAATCAGAAAGGAAAAGGAAATCATGGGGGCCAGGCCATGCACTTCTCGGTAAGGTTGAATGTCCTCTGATGGAGGTGTTGTCCCACAGAGGAGCACACGTACAGACACATCTGGCTCCTGTCACTGCATGCATGTCCCAAATTAGAAATTTTGGCTTTGCTCAGTTCTGCCAAGGGGCCTGATTTTATAAGGTAGTTCACAAACTAATGTCGCAGATGGGCATCTGGCGAGCTTATCGTGAGGGCCTTGGAGCTTAATTTCCCACATTAAGACACCTAAATGCTTTAAGAAAAAAAACTTGTCCTTAAATGACCATGAGTGGCTTTGCCTCTTTTTTCAGAGGTGACAGAGGCTCTGTAGGCCCCACCACCAGTCTGCAGAGAGACATCTCCTTCTACCTGGGTTTCCCTGACTGCCATCAAGAGCCTCCAAACTACTGGCTGCCATGAAGTGCCATTGATATCTAAGCCCCACATGCAGTGGGGACCAAGCCACAAAGGAGCCCAAGTACTATGGAGACAAACAACCTCTGGTTTTAATGCCAGAGCCACGGAAGAGACAGATGCTGACTGTCACAGTCATGCTAGGTGGCACTCCCTAACATATTTCTATATTTCTTCCCAAACACAATTTTCTGCCTGCACAGGATTGGATAATATACTAATATAATTAGAAATTGAGTACTTATTATTTGGGCAAAAGCATTAGAATAGATCTTCGGGTAATAAATTCTTACATTCCTCTAACAGGAAACAAAACCAGAAGAACAAGAAAATCCTTCTCCAGGACTAACATACCCATGGCTATATTCCAGTTCAAAACAACTTTTTTCAGGAACAACTCCTGAAAATAGAGTTCAGCATAGAAACACTGATTTTACAGTTTTGAACAAGAACATTATCATTCATGTTTCTCATGCATGTTTTATATCTCGACGATTTTCTGTTCAATGTATACCACCAGAAAGCTTACCTCATTATGTGCTTTCTAAATGGATTTTCCTCTTCTTCTCAGTGCAGTATTGCTTCATAGCATGTGACTGAGTTAGTAAAATACATTAAAATTTGATGCAGGGCATTAAAATGTAGTTTATATTCATTCAACAGAAACTCCTTGCTTTGTTACCTGTTGCCTTGTTGCTATTGAAATTTCAGACTAGGAATATGCAGCATTTGAACAGCTACAGGGCACCAGGGCTTCCTGTGTGCTGAGCTGAGATAAAAGCTAATTAATTAATTTTGAAGCCTATGACTCCTTTCGACAATACCCTCTGATCCCCAGAAGATACAGTATGCAGAAGGGCTCCTATTTTGTCTTGTTTGGTGGCACCCAGCATCCTGTGAAAGAACAGAAGATCATACCTCACCATATCATGCAAAGGCTAAGTGCATTTTGTCTATATTCATTAAGTAACCTTCAGGAAGAAAGGTAGTTGACGCAGTTCCCTTTCCTAATCCATCCACTCCAGCTCATCCGATGATTTCAAACTGGCATTTATTGGTGAAATACTGGCAGAGTTAGCTCTGACTACCTCATTGCTAGTAAAACGTAATCCTGAAAATAATGATACAGAAATGTTTTTTTTTCTTCCAATTCATCCACCAAGAAAAAATTAGAGCAATAATAAATATTGTAAAACAAGGCTGTTTTCCAGCTGACCACAGAGAAAAGTAAAAATTATGTTTTTTTGTTTGTTTGTTTGTTTTTTCCCCCCCCACAAAAGTACTGGTATACAATCCTGCAATATCTCACAATCTAATTTTGTTTCAAATCCTGTCTCCCAAGAAAGTACCAATAAGAGCTTACAAGAGAGTATTGTATAGAGCATATTTCTCTCAAAAAAAGAAAATCCTAATATGCTGTGGTGATTCTAGTTTTGGGAAAGAAATTGAACAATCACAGTACATGCAGTTTTGATGGTGAATAGCTGAAAAAGATTAATATTTTTGTCTTACAGTTAATGGATTGGTATACTCCACTTACTTAAGAATACATTAATACTATTGACAGCAATTGTTTTGTGATGCTCCTTGAAACACGAGATGAAGTAACAAAGAGGGAGAAGATTTCTCAATTTGAAAGAACTCAAGTGGATGAGGAAGAAACATTTTGCAACTTCTGCCACTGAGGCTATTAATAAGTAGCAGAGGCTCCATGGTCTTCCTAGTGGCATTTTTCAAACCACAAACAGTATAGATGTTTGTGGCACAAATCCGAATGTATGTCTACCTAGCGCAATACGACTTTCTAAGAAAATTCATTTATTTATTTATTTAGGCAGTTGCCATTTATTTTTTACAGCAATTAATGAGCTAGCAGATAAGATGTTCATTTAGCTGAACACTGCTAGCTGTTTCTCTGCAGAGGAGCAGAGACTTCACACGTTTATGCTTGCTGCTTGCTATCTAAGGGCCACACTGACAATCAACTGCAATCACAGCAGGAAATAGCTTGCTTTCAAAGCAACAATGGCTGTTATGTAACACAGTCTCTTCCAGATAATTCAGCAGTAGAATTATGTTTTCTCTGGCATCGATTGTTGTATACGTGCTCAGTTCTGTTTCACAGGCTCAGAAAAGACTTTGTTTTAGTAGCTGTCTAAAGGTGCAACCACTCAATGAAGACCTGCGTACGTGGGTCACAGATGGAAGGCACCAACATTCTCCTTGTCAGTTCAAAGATGCAAAAAGGTAACATGGGTCATAAAAAAATAGAATAAGTTAGGTTGAAAAGGACTTCCAGAGGTCCTCTGGTCCACCCCCCCATTCAAAGCAAGAACAGCTTAGATCAGACTGCTCAGATCCTTGCCCAGCCACACTGTGAGTGTCTCCAGGGACGGAGATTTCAGAGCCTCTCTGGATAGCTTGTTATAGTGTTTTACTGTCCACGTGATAATTTTTTCTTCATGTCAGCTGATTGAACCTTCTCTTGCTACAGCTTGTGTCCCTTGGCTGTTACCCTATCACCATACACTGCTGGGGAGAGTCTGGGTCTGTCTTGTCTACACACTCCCATCAGGCTGTTGAATATGGCAATAAGATCTCTGCCTCAGTCTTTTTTCTCCAGGCTGAAAAAACTCAACTCCCTCAACCTCTCCTTGTACATCATATGCTCCAGCCCTGGATTATCATGATGACCCATCACTCATATGTCCATGTCTTTCCTGTAGAGGGGACACAAAATCTGGACACAGCACTCCAGCTATGGATCTCTCAAGCGCTGAATAGAGTGGAAGGATCATTCCCCTCGACCTTAGTGATGTAGCCCAGGTTGTGGTTGGCCTTCTTCACAGCCAGGACACATCATTTGCTCATGTTCAACTTGTTGTCCCTCTTTACCCAGCCAGTATCAAGCCAGCACTGTTGCTTGAGGTTACTCCACTCCATATTCAGGCTTTGCATTTTGCTTTGTTGAACTTCAAGAGACATATTTAAACTCAAATTTTTGAAAAGCTACAGTCTCTCACAAAACAATAGACTCTATGGTTGAGATGATCCAGTTATCAGCCAGTTGGCCAGCATCCTGCTTCACCCAGCAGCTGACATTACTGTTACCTTGGGGGGGGGAAGAGGGGGGGAGAGAGAGCAGGGCAGAGTCCAAATGAGAGAAAATTGCTCAACCACTTTGAAATAAAGATATTCCTGAAAAGATGCCTAGATAGGTATATAGTAGTAGGCATTTTGGAGGCCAAGAGAAACATTTTTTTTCTGAATGGTCAGGGAAACTGAGTTTAAAATCAATTCTGACTCTGAGCCACTGAAAAGATTCGGATTTCTATGTCTGCTAGGCATTACTACCCTTCATTCTGTTCTGGCATTAAACATAATCATCCCCATAAAACTTCGCTCTTTATCTCTGCAGTGCAGGAGACTGAGTTTTATTGCAGTCAAGGCCTGCACAGAGTTCACTTTCGGCCAAACCAGGCTCATTTGAGAGAAATTTCTGAGAATAAATAGAGCAGATGATAGATTTCAGGGCAGCAAAGACACAGACAAATTCAGCTAGCCGCTGGCAATGGTGTTTAATATCCAGAACTCAGCAATGATTGAGCGTCTTTCTGAACGGAGGTGGATGATCCTGTTGCAGGAGGGACAGATATAGGAGGAAAAAAGGGTTAAAGAGAAAGTTCGTAGCTTCTGTTTGTCTCTTTAGGATTGCAGCAAAGGTGGAAGACTAGATAGAAATCTTCCTTAGGTGGTATTTGTGCTGGGTTTTGTGCTGTTCATCAGGCCAGAACTCACTGTAGATTGAAACTGAGGATCTGGCTACAGGGTTTGATCCACAGCATATACATGATTCTGAATTTCTGTGCGTGTTTGAGAAGATATCAGGACATCCAGTAATGCTTCTGGATTCAGGTGTTTTGTGGATTTCCAAACTTTCCGATCCTGAGCAAGGGTGCTTCATTAATGCTAGCCACAAAACCACCAACAGTGCTGTGTAGGGTTCTGAAGCAGAAACGTGGCTGATAGGGAAACCTGGGAGAAGGTTTGGGAAGGGAACCTCCTGCTCTAAGTCATGACCCTACATATGCAATGTCCTTGCTAGTATCAGTTGGAACCAGACTGACAGCTGATCAGACAATCTAGTACAGACCTGGTAATTCATTAAGTGGCACTGTACAAGGCAAAGGCATAAATCGATTTCCAAATGTCTGGTGTCATCATCATACTAGGATTTATGGTTACAGCCACCAGGACCAAAGACTACACATGACTAAACATAAAAATTATCTCTTTCATAGAGACTGCCTATCTCCCAACATTTCTCATAGCTATGGAAAGTAAACAAGCTGCACATCATGGCTAGCTCTGGGTTTCTGTCCTGGCATTAAAGCTAGTTCTGTCTCTCTTCACAAGATGAGTATTTCTGTAGCCTGTACAGGAGAACATCCAACAGCTTCTAAGTTTTGTGGTTCCATCATTGCAAAACTCAAATATGTCCTTGAAGTATGGAGACAAAACAAAAGCTAAAGAATCACGAGAACTTCCTACCAACAACAGAATCAGAAGCAAATCGAAAAAAAAAAAAAAAAGAAAAAAAAAACATTCTACGGAAATCTTTAGCAATAGAGAGGCCCACATCTCCTCACATCAGACTGTGCCACTTGTACTCTGCTTTGTGTACTCACATACTGAGCTTGAGAAGAAGAAGGTATGAACTCAGCTTTATGCAAAAGGTGAGAATTAAAAATAAAAAATAATAATTAAAAAATCTGGTATTTATTTCTAGCTATTGGAGGCACATACACCTCCACAACGAGAATATAGCTTTGGGTTATCTAAAATATAGCTGGATAGCCTGATACCAAAAATACCTTTCTCCTGGAATAGTTTTCTATATGGATATCACTGATGAACAGATTGGATGTCTCTGCGTTTCTTCCTTGCTAAAAATATTTGAATTATAGTTTACGTAGATACACTTCAGATGTTGAATTAGTTACAAACTGTTTGCTGCCAGGACTGATTCCTGTAACCACAATTCGGCCTTCAGATTGAACTGGGATCTCCCCAGTTCACAGTCAGTACCTGCATGTGCAGGTCTCAACAGACTGCTCCTCTGCTTTGGAGTGACCTGAACCACTTGAATTTTAAAGAGTAAAAAAGGCCAGTCTTTGAACACTAGGCACCTGCCAGGTGGCAGAAGGGTCCCTGACAGATTGACACCCAAAGTTTCATTCATCCTGAAGGCTGGTCTACCCAAGAGGAGGTGAGTCATTTATAACAGACATTCAGTTAGCTACTCAAAGATATATACGAAGCAACAAGTCCTCCCTGTTAATCAAACGTTAGCAGTAGCACAGCTTGAGAAATGACAGGCTTTACATAATATTAGAAGTTGGAAAATAACATTGTCAGTCCTGTTGAGAAAATTATCGTTTGAGTTGACTGGACATTTTTACAGAAGCGTGACCTTCCTGCGACCTAGCAGCAGGCAAACATCTCACTGAAAAATCACAAAAGTACTAAAAGGAAAAAAATAAATAAAGGGGAAAAAAAAAAGTTAAAGTGGAATTATAGGATTTATAAATGTACTGATTTTGTGTGAAGGACTGCTATTTCAAACGTACTAAATATCAGCCCTGAGAGAAAAGCAGCAGCACTACATCTATAAATTAATATATAAATGTCTTGGCTTAAGTAGAGAATCATATGATCAATACAAAGTGACCTGAGGCACTCAGATATGTTTCAAAAATGTCAACCCTCACAGTAGGTCTGTGATATAGAGAAATACTCTCACCTCCATCTCGTAGCAGGGGCAGTTGAAGTCTCCAGAAGTGGTGGCCTAGAATCACCTTCCTGACCATCAGGTGCTTGACCATCTTGTCACCAGCACAGAGAGAGGAGTCGGAATTTTTAGTAAAAGGGTTTTCAGTGATGATTCTCTTCATCTAAGCATCTCATTTAGGTTCTTAATTACACTTAATAAATCTCAGCCTCAAACACTTTCCAAAGCAATAGAAGCATGGTGAGACAAACAAGAGAACTCAGTAGGCTCTATCTCTAATATTTTGTTTGTGATTATTTCTTTCTATGAAAAGCATCTTGCTTTAGTTTCCTTCTTTTTTTTCCCATAATCATGTTTCTCAGCAGAATACAAAACTGACAGATATATTTGACATTTAGTTCTTGTCTACCACTCCTGTACAGACTGCATGTTGCAATTACTCAAGTGAGAGTAGAAGAATGATTTACACATTTGCTGTTACTGTTCTCTGACTTTTTTCACAAAGTGTTGGCTATGAAGGATTGCCAGTGGCTTGTCAGAGAAAGTGTAAGGGTCAAGAAATGTTTAGTTTTTTTAGTTACCAGATTTAGTTACCAGTTTTCCTACAAAGACAGGCTGAGGGAGCTGGGGTTGTTCAGCCCGGAGAAGAGAAGGCTCTGGGGAGACCTTACAGCGACCTTCCAGTACCTAAAGGGGGCCTACAGGAAAGCT
The DNA here is from genome assembly GCF_040182565.1 of Anser cygnoides. Taxonomy (NCBI): domain Eukaryota; kingdom Metazoa; phylum Chordata; class Aves; order Anseriformes; family Anatidae; genus Anser; species Anser cygnoides. The sequence goes on along the minus strand of NC_089874.1, from coordinate 34,828,675 downwards.
GGGGAGGGACTCTTTGTCAGGGGGTGTAGGGATAGGACAAGGGGTAGTGGCTTTAAACTAAAAGAAGGGAGATTTAGATTAGATTTAGATTAGATATTTGGAAGAAACTCTTCACTCAGAGGGTGGTGAGGCACTGGAACAGGTTGCCCAGAGAAGCTGTGGATGCCCCGTCCCTGGAGGTGTTCAAGGCCAGGCTGGATGGGGCTTTGGGCAACCTGGTCTGGTGGGAGGTGTCCCTACCCATGGCAGGGGGTTGAAATTAGGTGATCTTTAAGTCCCCTTCCAACCAAATCATTTTATGATTCTATGATTCTTCAGGATGTCAGCTTGGAAACAGCAATGAAATGGAACCAGCCTGCAGTGCACTTCAGATCTACTTATCTCAGACCTGTGGAGCAAATCAATGCATCTCAGCTTCTTCTAACAAGGAGGCCACTTAAGCTAAGACTAGGTAGCGTTACTGGTGTAATGGAGAGGAGAGCATCCCTTCAAGTACAGCAGGGTCTTCTTCAGTGATGAACAAGCCTCTCTTCAAACATTCCTGAAACATGCAGATGCCAAAATTAGTATAGAAAAATTTTGTTTGGAAGGGACGATGAGAAGCACTGTTTGTCAAAGGCTTTTTCTTGAAGAGGTCTTTGAAAAGGAATCCTATAAATGACAGAGGGAGGGCCTACTCCAACATCTCTTTAGATATGATACAGACCCCCAGCTAGTGCACACTACCGTGTGGCAAAGGATCTCTAGTGCTTTTCTGCTGTTGGCAAGGAATTGCCCTGGAACAACTTAGTCTCCTTTCTTTTATTAGGAGTCATTGCAGTGGGAGTATGGAAGAGGGAACCTCCGGTTCCTCCTAGAAATGTATTCAAGGCATGTTTTTTAAGCCTAACAAAAATTTTGATGGAAGAAACATTAAAGTCAATTTGCAGTACAAAAGAGCCTTCCAGGAAATTGCAGTAAAACACAAACTGCCTTAGTCACACAGATGCTCACAAAGCTAGGAGTGCAACAGGGAGGTAAAATGGGGATTGAGAGTGGCTTATCCTCTTCAGTAATGAAGGGGTTAAGTCTGGATATACGATTGTGCTGCATTGCCAGTTTTCACTTTTATGAAACCCAGTTTTATTGCTTTGATACTACTTGCATGAGAGTGGTTTCTTCCACTTCTTATTCTATTTAAAATACATTTTCCTTGTGAAGTGCTGAGGTCTCCACATTAGAACCTGAAGCTCCCAGAAGATGGGGAGATCACAAACAGTGTAATACTTTCTCAAATATATCTAACTCCTGTAAAAGGTAAGGGATTTGGTGAATTTTGTAGGCTAAGAAATACACAAGCATTCAGAATTGAAATAAGCTGTGCAAATCATTTTGCTTTCTAAAAGCTTGATCCAAGAAATCACAGAAGTCAGTTAAGTCTTTGCACCAGATTAGTCCAACTTGGAAATCCACACTAAGTGTATTTTTTTCTAAAATAATCAGGAATAATTTGAAATAATTAAAATGTGTAATTTTAAATAATAATGAATAATTTGGAGATAATGAGAAAAGATAGGAATAATAGAATTATTCCAAAGTTAATGCATTCCTAAAATATATAACAAATGTAATAATTCCTAAATAGGATGATGCCTAGAATCATTAATTACAGCCAAATGCGACCAGTTATAAAGCTCTTTAAATCCTCACCAGCCTTGACTGAGATTTTTCCTTACTGGTGCAAATTATGTCCTGTTTGGGGGTAATTTTGTGGTTCACCAATTCATTTCATTTCCACAATTCAGGAGACATCAGAAGCAACAACATCTGAATGAACTGCATCATCCACAAGCAAAAAGCAACACATTCCATTTTCAGCCTTCTTAGCCATCTGGTCTCTCATCACCAGATTATTTTTAATATTCACAGACCAAAGCCATAAAAACTGCTTTGGGGATAGAGAAAAATATAATTAATTGCCATGACCTGAACTACTTCTTTTCTACATGGAGGACACTGATTTTTTAATTAACATTTTGTTTGATTGTTCTGAAGGGCTGGAGGGATTATTATCTGGACTTAATTACCAGCATTTCATAAAGCACTACATACTCCATCCAGAAATGTTTACAAATTGCTGAACTGATGCAATACCTTTGCCTGGCATACAAGTTTGTCACTCCTAATTAATGTTCCTTGGAAAAGGACACCAAAACAAAGCTTATGATGGTAATGACACAGTAGACACTAACAGGGAGTCACATAATTGCTTCTATAAAGCCAGAATGACAGAACATTGTGCCACTTTCTGCTCCTTTGTGACCAGCATGCACAAGGCATTTGCTCCATCAGATAGCCAGATGGGAGAGAAGAGACTGTGCATGTGCATATGTGCTACAGAACATCAGCTCTGTCCCAAAAAACCTTCACTGGGCAAATGTAATGCATAGAAGAACCATTCTGGCATGCTCAGGAATTGCTTGGCATTGCCAATACCAAGGGGCCAAAATTACCCTGCCTATGAGGAGGCGTTGAGAGGTTTCGGACTGTTCAGCCTGGAAAAGAGGCGAGCCAGGGAGGATCTTATCAATGTGTATAAATACCTGAAAAGAGGGTGAAAAGAGGCTGAAGTCATGCTATTATCAGTGGTGCCCAGTGCCAGGACAAGAGGCAGTGGGCACAAACTGGAACACCAGAGGTTCCATCTGATTATCTGGAAAAACTTGTTTACTGTGCAGGTGACTGAGCACTAGAACTGAGCTGCCCAGAGAGGCTGTGGAGTCTCTCTCCTTGGAGATAGTCAGAAGCCTCCTAGATACGGTCTTGGGCAACCTGCTCTAGGGGTCTTTGAGCAGGAGCTTGGACCAGATGACCCCCAGAGGTCCCTTCCAACCTTAACCTTTCTGTGATTCTGTGAGAAGGTCAATCACAAGCAGGGAGAAAGCAGAGTACTTTTTTTCGCTCCAGTACTTTCTCCTCTCCCACATGCCATTACAACATGCCACATCAATGCCATATGGGCCACAGCCTGCACACCACAGAGTCTGGCCACTCTCCAGCCTTCTGCACTCAATCCCAGGAGCTCAGACTTACCATTCATAGATGTAACGTCCTCCTAGGAGGTCCCCAGGGGAGAAAACACAACGCTGGCCTTGACCAGAAGCTGCTGCCACAGCCAGTCGCTGGTCACTAAGCTGGCACAAACACCTGGGGCCATCCAGGCTACAGTGCCACCGAAATATCATCCACAAGGCAGGGAGCTCATAGCTGTCCCTTGGCACACACCACTGAAAGGCTCCAGGCTACGAAGGTCGTGAACTTCCTCCAGCAACACTCCTCACTATCCTTTGTGCTTATAACCCACCGTTGGGTGAAGAAAGGTGACTTCAGTGCTGAGTCACTGTCCTCATTGTTGTCTCTGACTGACAGAGTGTGTGTGCACCTGCACGTACAAAAGGACAAGACAAGGAAAAAGCCATGGCTGGAGAAGGCTGTCCTGATACCTGCCTGGTGCCCCAGCCTGCATATTGACCTGAACCAGGATCTTGCCCCAGTGCCTGAGCTGGTTTTGGGGCAGGACAACTGTGATCATCTCTCTTTGCCAGGCCTCTGCACAAAGCAGCAGGCAACCACATAATCCAGCTCCTGGCAAGCCCTGCAAACCAGGGCCAGGGGAGCTTCACTCCACTCCCAGACACCTTTCCATTTCTTCAGAGGGACAGAAGAGAACAGGGGGCACAACCACCACGGTGTCTGGGGGCAGCTGAGACCAGAGCAGGCACCCAGCCCATGGGATGTGCTCCTGTGGCCTATGCTGAAGTGCTGGGAGGGTGTATGGGTTGAGCTGCATTGCAAGGAGCAGAGCTACCGTGGACACAATTCCTGATTTTCCCGGAAAAGATCAGACTCTGCATGATTGCACCCAAGCAAAATCCCAAGAATTCAGTCCCAATGTCCATGAGGTGGAGCTGATAGCCCCAGACAACTTTAGCGCTGATGGCACAGGTCTTACAGGAGAAGACATAAGCCACTCACCAAGCCTACACACCATGATGAGCCTCCCAGAAGCCCCGTGAAACCAGGGCAGCAGCAAGGTCTCCAGTCAGTCCTGTCCGACTCCCTCTGGCCTGGTGGGCTGAGAAGGTGGGCTGAGGCAATTTTGGGGTCTGAGGTGCTGTCAGGAGGCAAAGCTGAAGTCAGGTGAGTTTCTTAATAAACTCCTTGCATGGCTGTAGTACAGCACTTCTGGGAAGAACTGATTAGACATAGTAACTTGATTTCAAATACTAAGATTAGACAATGATCTAAAGATAGCTATAGTTATAGGGCTCTGTGGTATATCAAAGTTAAGTAAGGCAGAAAGGATATTTTTGTTAAAAATCAATATTATGACAAAGAGGTTAACCAGAAAGAGACTGACAAAAAGCTGTGCAGCCCCATGGAGCAGCGACGTGGTTAGTAATCTGATTCCCTTCAGGGGGAAGTGAACAAAATGATAAAGTGATCTTTGAAAGTATTAAGACCTATGGTTTGGCTTCCTAGAGTAATGTGATTATTATTTTTCCTACTTATTATAAATGTCTTCTCTGCCCATAACCTCAAAAAATAGATACTCAAATTTTTAAACGTAAAGAATAAGAAACAGAAGTCGTTGAGAGAGCCCACCTAAAGGTATGGGAAGGAAAGAAGGAGAATCTAGGGGAATACAGAGCTGATGGAAGCAGGCTGCCTTTCGTAGCTTTTCTGCAAAACTGCTGAACATTCCTCCCCTTTCTTTCTGCTGCCAAACAAAACCTCCTCTCTTGCACCTGCAAGGGTGCTGGTGGGGAGAAAGGTGTCATCAGACCAAACAGGGGCACTGAAAGCAAGCAAGAAAAGAAGCAAGACCAAACAGGGACACTGAAAGCAAGCAAGAGAAGAAGCAAGAGATCACAAGACTAAACAGAACCAGAAGTATGTGTCCCCTCGATGCCAAAAAATAATATTTACATGCAAATATATATGTAAGTATGTGTGTTTATGTGTATATACACATACATGTATACAAAAAAATATGCTTGCATGCCTGCAAATATACCCACACATGGAGCAAAATGATTGGTACTTAATACAAAATTCTGATTACATAGGTTGCTACATAGTTCTATACATAGCCAAGTTATATGATCACAAAACGAGGGTTCCTGGTTTTCTTTAACACCATTTTAAGACGTACAGTTTTCTCAGAAAGGAGATTTCTGTTTTCACTAACGCTCTTTCTAAAACATTTTGCTGATATTATGACTGATGCCTCCATTAGCACAAATAAGCTGTGTTTATTGTAATTATGCTCTAAAACCAGTTCCTCTCCAGGTCGCATTTCAACTGATCAATAGGTGGTCATCTGTGTTTGTAGCCCTCTGGCCTGGTTTCATCTTGTGTTTGTTCACTCTAGCAGAACAATATATGCATGCAGGCACATAATCCTTTCTCCACCACTGGTTTTTAATACCTGTTTGCAGCATTGTTAAAGGTAGTCATCAAGCTTATTTACTTAGATTCATTCAATTATCTTCTGACTACTACAGCTCTGGCAAGATCAGCTGCTGCATACCCCTCTCTGCTTTTCCATTGTAGAAAATGTGCACAGCCTAGCCAGGGCAAATCCTTTTCCGTCAGAAAGAGTGGCTTGGTTACATGCAAATAAACAATTACTACGCCATGAGGGCATCAGCCAGCCCCTGGTCACTACCTCTGGCCATTTCTGTACCCACATGGGGCAGCTGAGAGCTCGTTGTGCCTTTTCCATGCTCTGTGGACAAAAAACATGCACCCAGGCCATTGCTGCAGGAGGGCTGGCAGGCTGCTTTGCCTCATTGTGGCACATTCGTTTTTCCCCCCCTTACTCTAGATTAGTTTAAATAGCATAAGCTGTGGGAAACAGCTTGCCCCAGTTCTATCAAGGGAAGTGGAGAATCCATTTTATGCAGGGGCAGTGTTGCTTTCCAGCACTGCCAGCACACACCTGGATTTTGGTAGATATAAGTGGTGCTTTGTGGATGGATTTGATTGAAATTAGGTTTAGTCCAGACATTTATGATCAGAAATAAGAGTGCTTTAATTAAAAAGAATCATATATGTAGAGGGACCAGAGCAGGGCAACTCAATCAGTTCCAAACCACACCTGGAGGCTTTTTTTTTTTTCCCTAACCATAGCTTTAACTAAGTGAAACTGAGCAGTAAAGTTGATGTTGCACTGTGATTCCCACTCATTTTACTAAAAAATAAAAATAATAAAAATAAAAATAAACTATTTGCCTTTTAGATTATGACTTCTTTTCTTTCCAGTTTTTCTTCCATCTTCTTATTTTCCTTTCCTTCGCTGCATTTCTCTTTAGTGTCTTACTGCTGGGAGAAGTGCTGTGCCAGTTATCTAATAAAATTCTGGCAGAAATTCAATCACACTCAATATGTACGACATCTAAAAAAAAAAAACTAAATTATGACTGAAAAGTCAGAAATCTGGTTATCCCAATAGCAAATATCAGACTTCCTTTTGTTAATATTCTTGTCTTCAGATGGGAGTGGGAAAGGACTCAAAGGCGATTTGGGAAAATGCAATTATCCAAATATATTTATAAAAGACAGATCTTTTCTCCCCACCACCCACCTCCTGTGAGACAATGCATCTCGAGCTCAGCTTGTCAGTACCCACAAAGTCACTGCTGACAATGCAGATTACCACCATGAAACCTGAAGCTGTTTTAAGGAGTTCTGCTCAAAAAAAAACACCTTAAAATAGCAGGCGGCTGGCGTAACTAGCTGCTGGGTGCCTGAAATGCAGTGGTGAATGGGAGAGAGCTCAAAGCTCGCAGGTAGGTCTGTGCTGCAATGGGCACCAGGGGGGTTGCTCCAGAGAAAATGATGTACTCAAATATTTGATTGCAGAGAGGTTGTGATATGTATTTTCAGAATATTTCAAGTACAAACACAACTTAAATAGACCCGAAGGGGAATTCAGATGGTGCAACTACCAGCTGTCACAGCTTCCTGACACCAAAGAGCTCTTCTCCTAGCCCTGCCTAGCTCTGGGTGGCCCTGAGCGCAGGGCAGCCCTGCTTGGAGCCACTGGGACCCTCCTCCAGCCCCTGGGGACCCAGGTGCTGGCACATCCAGCAAAACACATGGTCCCAGGCAACCAGCAGGGAGTTTTGGAGCCGATGGAAACACATGTGGTGCTCACAAAGGGCGGTGGTCCACTCGGTGAAGGAGAGAGACTCCTTGCTTTGCGTGCAGCACAGCTCCAGCATGGGGAGAGAAGGCAACTTCTCTGCAAAATGTGAAGCTGTTAAGAAAATGTCAGAAAAAGACAGCTCAGTGACCACATTTTTCAGTCTTAACTGGCAAGTGAAAAGAAACATTAATTGTCTGTTTATGTCATCTCCTCCCACAGCTGACTGTTGCAGAATACAATTTAAGGTGGCATTAAAATGTAAGGTGGGTGTTATAATTTGCCTGAAGTACTTTAGCAGTTTTTTGGTTTTGTTCCAGAAAAGATCTAAAGATTGCCATTCTCCCAATGTCCATATAAATCATCCACACCTTCTACCACTGAGCACAGGCGTGTACAGCCCCGTGATCCACACGGTGTTCCCAGCAGTGACGGTGCCTTCGTACGTGATGCTCATTGGGCTGCATAAGAAGCACATCAAAACACGGGAACTTGGCTGATTCTCCTTAAAGCGTCATGCTTCTGGTCTCCTGGCTTAAACTATTAGAAATGCAGCACCTTGCTGCTTTTAGCTGCCTCGAAGCAGCTCTCCCAAGGCCTGAGTGCGGCTGTGCCCCCGCCCGCAGCACTGGGATGCTCTGGCTGCGTGCCCCAAAACCACCAGTGCCACCAGGAGTGCGGGAGGGTACCGAGGAGCAGCTCACAGCAAACCGAGCGTGGTGGAGCTCCTTTCCCCTGTATGAATCACCGCTCCTGCCTGCGCTCAGACAAAGGAAACAGCTGCGGCCACAGATCAGGCAACTTAATAGGTCGATGTGCTCTCCAAGTATTTCCCTCCGAGCTCTTCTCTGAGCAGTATAGAAGAAATGTCTAATCAAATTCCTTTCACGAGGAGCATAAACGAAGTGAGTAAATCTGCCAAAATATGCCATCCGCTCCCTGCCCAGTGAGGTGTAACATCCAGATCCTGTTAACATCACTTACAGTAATGTCACCACCAAAAATATTTAGGTTAAGCTCCAGGCTATGTGAACAGATAGGTTTTTGTTTGTTTGTTTTGTTATTTTTTCCCCAAAGCTGATAACAGAGGGCTTTGCAAAAATCCTACTTCATGCAAGCATAAAGACAATTAAATCTAATTATCTCAGTGGCAATAGATACTCCACACTGTACAGAGGAAGGGAAGGAGCTTTCCCCTGAGGATCCTCGGGTGCTGCCTGGTGGTGCAGGAGTGCTGGGCCAGCTGAACCAGCACTGATGGGCTGCATCTATTATATCCACCCTGAAGTTGTGTAAAATTTACTTTCAGCTCCCTGCTAGGCTGCGCTTCACCATTTCACTGTTCAGGTGGGAGCTGTATCGGCTTTGACAGTTCCCCAGCAAGTGAGCCGCAGATCTGTGGTCTCTCTCCAAGCAAATCCCACCCCAGGATATATAACATCACCCCGATGTTTCACCTTGCTCCTCTGAAGTCCCCCTCCTTCTGCAGTTCCCAAGGGCTCAGGCCAATGAGGCGTAAAACGTAAAGGGAGAAAGCACCAAAGCCAAATTCAAGGCTGTCACTTCTGAGACTGGGAGCCCTAAGAGGTTCTTCCTGACAAAACCTAAATCTACTCCATCAGGGGAGGTTTTCCGAGATGGGTCTCTCAGGCTTGCAAAGAAAATCTCCACAGCATGCAGTGCAGTTCCATACCCATTAGGGTCCAGCAGAATGATGAATATTTGAAGGCATGTAAAATGATTGTGAAGTGGCTTTTATATGTCATTACAGACCTTTTTTGGGAAGAATCTCTTCATCATGAAAATGTTCCCAATGCCATTTATTTTACAGCATGGTGAGAGGTCAGTTTTTAATACTTTACATTCTTATCCTGAGCTGTACTTTTCAAACCAGCATTTAATAGAGCAGAGATGGGAAGAAAGCAGGGTCTTTTACATACAGCGTGTACAGGATTAAAGAAACTGCTGAGACAGGGAAGAATTGTCACAGCAAGGCTTACAAATGGTCAGCTGAGTTTAGTACTGGGTCTCTAACAGTGGGCTACACTAGATAGACTAAGGAAGAGGCATAAACCCCCTGAGGTGTGCCAATATGTTTTCACACCCTCTAGTTGATTCACTGAATGATCCCACTAGAATTGTATTTGTTTTATTGTACACAATTATTTTAGTAAACAAAACAGTAACATTAAAAAAAGCAAAAATCCCATTACTTTATATATCATCTTAGCATGAAAACCAGCCCCATGAGCCAGCACCACATCCATGCTGTAGGCTAGGACGGTCCAAAAACTCCAAGGACCCAAGATGTGAGAACAGGAATTGCTATTAGCTTTGCTGACAAAATGTAGGGATTCAGCAAGAGTGCCAGTTTGGATACCAAAGGCCCCACCTTGGCCAGTTGCTCAGCTGGAGAGGTTCTGGTGAGGTCTGGGCTGCGTGCAGCCTCCTCTCTTGTGCTGGCATGGATTTGTCAAAGAAAACTTTCTGGGACCCTTTCTTTGCAACTGACCAAAAGCATTCACGGGGAGAGGATAGAAGGGAGAATGGAAATGTCTTTTTTCTCTGAGCAGCCAAAAATCCTGAATCAGTTCCTTTTCCCTTCTTTCCCCATTCACCATGTGCAATTAAAAATCAAGACATATTAGCAAGTAGCAGGCAGGGTCTTTTCTTAAGTTTCTTCTGCCTCGGCATCTAGGGGCACATTTCACTGTTTCCTTCACATCCAGATAGAAATACCCTTGCTATTCTCAGGAAGGTGAAAGGCCTCGTTGACTGATCATCTTCTGCTCCTGATTTGCATAAGTCCATGTGAATGTAGACACTGGTGCTGGTAGGAAAACACCCTAACTACCATTTAGAGAAGGGCAATAACATCACAAAGGGGCTGATTCCTGTTTCTGTCCCTCTGACCTGCCAGTGGCTCAGCAGATACTCAAGAATGTCATCCCAGCTTATATCTAGTCTCATTTTCATCTTTGGTATTTGAAGACTCTCGTTTTCAATGAAATGCCCCCCACTTTAAGTTTATAAAGGAAAAATGACATGTTTCCCAAAAATCAGAGAATATTATGGCTTCTTAGAAGTACTTTTTTTACAGAGAATATCATTTCATGCCCCCTCTCATGGGCTTTCTGTGTGTTTTGCTCACAAGGTCCCCATGACCTGCACTGCTGCTGGTCAAAGGTGGGTTGTGTTGTATTACAGCTTGGAGGACTTCTGACAGCTCCCACTACAATCTTCACTCTGATTTACTAAGAGCTGCTAGCAACCTGGATTTGTCAAAGTTATCCTTGTACCTTTCCAGTGCCAGCTGCCTGAAATTTGTAGTTTCCCCCCCCAAGGAGACTAAGCCAAACTCTTGCTGAGACAGTAAGGCAGACACCTTCTGTTAAACCATTAGAACAAAGACGTGATTCTCTGCCACTTCTGGCAACCATCACAACTCAATGTTCACCCTGTAAGTCACTTCCACTTCCCACTGTAGTGAAAAGGGGCCAACACAGGTCCCTAATTACTGCTTGATATAGCAGAGAGACCTGCACTCACCTAATATCTATGGTAAAATCCTCCACAACCCCCTTAAAAGAAAAAAAATATCTTGTAAATTCATTCATTTATGATACTTCCAAATGACAAAGTTTTTATCTGATTTAGAGTTGACTCATGTTATCTAATTAGATCAATTAATGCAAATTATCGTTACACTGCAAACTTGACAGGGAGATGTTGTAGTCAAATCTCTGAGCAGAGCTATCAAAGGAGAGGCACAGCTGGGGGGCACAGCATGAGGGAAAAGCCCACCTTATGGTATCGTAGGCGGAGTACGGTACTTAAAATTTAAAGAATATGGCTGTAGTATATAACCCTTTGTGGCTGGCAAAACCACATAATCAAGCCTTCTTAGGTTACATAGAAAGAGGTAAAAAAGTGCAACAGACATACATATTTTGCCTGTAAAAACTGCTTTCTTTGTTAGAAACCATGTGAGGATGAACAGGAGAGGTGGTGGGCTGGGTAAAGGCAATGCCTGTAAGCCAGCCTGTTTTGGAAACAGTCATCCAGCTGGTGAAGAAATGAGAAGCATCCATCTAAGGTACCTTAACTAAATTTTAAAGCAGAAATATACCTGTGGGTATTGAAGGGCTTGTACTTTTCCATGTGTGGCTATTCTGCTGTAGGGTAGCAGATGTTTCTGTGCAATGTGGTGTATCGACAGACAATGGACATTTGAAAAGTTTTGAAGTTTAGGTTGGTTCCCTGATTAAATGATACAAAGGAAGAAGAGAGTCTAAGGAGAGAAGGAGGTAACAGAGAGATTCAGCATTAACCAACTGCCTGGAGTTTCCCTCTGAACACCAGAGGAAATGTGGTACGCCTGGTCAGGAAGAAACACACTTAAGAAAATTTAAATATAGCATCTCGTTGTCTCGGCCTATTTCATTGACAGAACGTAAGGCTGAAACACCTTTTTTGTTGCTGGTGAATTTCTTTCTTTCCTTCTTTCTTTTTTTTCTTTTTTTTTTAAGGAGCTGGTAAATCAGGACGTTTAAACGGAATGAAAACTGATTTCTTCCCACTTAAATGTAGTTCATTATTAATAACCAGGTCTGACTCACGGTACAGGAAATATATTTCAGTCCACACACGCTATTGTGACAGTCACCATGCGTGCTGAAGCACAAACACTCTGACGTGCACTGCGCTGCAGCAGAGCTAGGTACCACCACTCATGTGTAAAGAAATGTAAAACATCTGGCTAAGACAGATAAGGCAGCCAATTTAAGATGTGTTTTTAAGCGGTTCTCAATGCAATTCATCTTTTAAAAGCAGATTTACACCAAGGCCATGGTGCAGCATTGCAAAGCCTCATGTCGAAAGTCAGTAATTTTCTGACATTCCTGATTGCTGATGTGAAGGCAGCAAATGACCGAGGTAGAAGTTAAAAGGTTTCAAATACAGACGTATTAAAAGCAAGTTAACATCTCTAATTGATCTCATTATTTAACTTTGACTCTTCATGCTCAGAAGAAAACTGATCGTATCAAAAGTGCCCAAGCCTTTGGATTATAACATTCAATTAACAAAGTTTATTTCCTAATTTAGATAACTTCATTAAAATTCACCCTCAAGTTTTACAATGAAGTGAAAAAAGTACCAGTGCAATTGTTTTGAGCAAAACCCTCTGTACCATTGCTCATGGAACAGGATTTGTACAAGGCTGTATTTCCAGCTGACTTCACTGCAAAAAATTGAACAACAGTAGCTGTCATCTACATGGTAGAGTGAATGCATGGATAAATACAAGAAAATCATCCCTGAATATAAAGAAGAGTTTGCATCATAAATGCAGAAAAACGTTAAATGGCAATCCTTATTTTCTTCCATATAAAAGAAACCAATCCAAGCACAGAAAATAAATAGGTGTATTTTGAAGGGAAAGAAGCTTAAAAATGGGACGCAGGGCCTTGTGGAAAGAGAAACATGAAAGATCTCCTAAACAGCCAGTCGCATACTTACTACTGAGCTTCCTAAACCCTCATTTTAATTGAAAAGAACATATCCCTTTGAAAAAGAGTGCTTTGCATCCTCGTGGCTGTGGGAGAGGCTGCTGATTTGCAGCACCAGCAGCAGTTCCCACAAGTCCCTCTCTGGGCTCTCCTGCTCCCATCAACCCTGTTTTTTTGACGGCAGGACGCCTCCAGGGCTCATCCTGTGCCTTCAGGACTGGGTTGCCCTGGGGTGTGTTTAAAATCTGGAATTTGGTCAGAGCATAGGGCGAGTTCACAGCCTGCAGCGAGTGTAGTGCTGGGGCTGGGTGTTCATCATGGGCAGAGGCTGGAGCTGCTTGCAGGTCCAGGAGAAACAGAGCTTGGAAGGGCTCTGGCCTTGCAAAGAGCTGGTCGTTAGAGAAAAGCAAATAACTTGGATTACGAAGAGCTCAGCAAACATACATATGAACTGGAAACAAGATAATGTTGGGCTACATGTATTATAGCACATTGTTAATTGTTGTAATCAGTGACTCTAAAAGTAGGGCCGCTATATCCTTCCCATCATATTTAATTCTTAGCCCGAGTTTCCTCCCACTTTCTTTCTTTGCATTTGGATGAATTACCTCTCCAGTGCAGGATGATTTTTTTTTTTCTTAACTCTAATTCTACAGACCACAGCACAATGAGCCCTGCATCTGGAGTCCCCAGGTGCTTCTGTAATACAGATAAATAAATGACTGATAACAATATTGCCAGATAATAAAATACGCTGGCCTGATGTGAACTGCTGCATTAGTTAGGCAATTTCCACTCAGGTGCAATTTCTCACACGGTCCTAAACCACCAACATGAAGCAGGAGGTTTTTTTTAATTTACATTAGTCGTGTGTGTTAAATTACTCTGATAATTTATTATTAGGAAACTATTATTAAATGTTAAATTAAACAACCAGATCTGACAGGATTTCAAACTCAGTGATAACTCAGGATTTGTGAATTATGGGCTGGAGGGCTGACACGTGTTTGTAACCCTGGGGCTTCGTGAGAAGCTGGCCCCAAGGGATAGATTTTTGCATTGTTTTCTTATTTCGCTGAAATCCACATGGACCACTTTCTTTGGTCACAGTCCATCTATTTGGTTCACACACAAGATATCCCAGCTATCTTACAGCTGGCATAATTTTGGTTTGCTTTTGAGAACCATCTGTTTTAGATGGCAGCACAGAGATTGACATAAACCACTTGCTTTTTGCCAAATCATGTCTCCTGTAAGGGGAATACTTTCACACCCATGAAAGCTGTTTTTCAGAGCTGTGTATATACTAATGAGCACAGTCCCATGTAGTTTTACCTTCTCCTATTCCTGGACATACAACGTGCAGATCTCAAGACAGATTTGGATTCTTTGACCAAAAAAAATTACTGCAAAATTAATATTGGATTAAATTTAGAAAATATTAATTTAAGTACCTTGCTGAGTATTACTGGAACAGTATCAATGTCCAGTTTTTCTAAGTTTGTGAAATAGTTCAGTTGTGCGCAGTGGGAAGAAGCATGTAGGCATCTTTTCCTCTCAGTTACGATTTAGAAAAGAATATTATGAACCTTGAAAGTAATCAAAATGCTTTTTAATTCAAGAGAAAACACAAATTCATGAAAGAAAAGATGTTCTGGGAAATACTTCCTAAGATTTTTATGTTTGTTTTTTTTCCTTAACACTCAAAAACCAAAAGCCTTTCCAAATGGAATTAATTTTTACTAGGGTTATTTTTTGGTCATGTATTTTTAACCTAGTGCTGTTTACCTCTTTTAAAGGGAGGGGGCTGTAAAGCACCTGTTCAGAGTAAAGCAAAGAGTACCACTTCCCGTAACAGTTTGCTTTGGAAATGTACACAAGGCACCGTTCTCTCGACTTTGCCATTACACAGCCACAGCTGCTCATTTCTGGTATGCTGTTGTTTCTCCTTTCTCTGACCTCAGCTTTTCACAAGCTGTAAATGAAAAATCTCAAAAGACAAACACAGACTCTGTCACAATAAATTCTGGCATATCTTCTTCTGACTTTTGTTTTAAAATGTTTGTCTAGGGTCTGGTTTGAGGGCAGGATACCTATCAAGATCACTCCTACCTCGTCTACCTCACGTGCTTGCACTTCCCTCCAGCTTTACAGCACCAGTACCTCCCTGCTTCCTCGTGGTGGAAGCTGTGGTGGGGTTGTCTTCTCCTCCCTAGCCAGTCACAGCCACCCCGTTCAGGATGCTCTGGCAGAGCAAAGCTGCCCTGCCTGCAGAAAGCTGTCCATGCTCTCTGCCCACCACCAAATCAGGGTTTCCAATTCCTGGATGACACGTACGGAAAAGTTCAGCTTGATGGGTGACTCTTTCCCACCAAGAAGGGGGACAGTAGCTGAGTAATGGGCACCTACACCATATCAATTGGGTCTGTCACCAGCCACAGGAACAACGTTTCACTCCATGGCCAGAGAGAAGGGGAATAGCCATCAGAGGACTAAACATTTGTGTATTTTGGCACAGAAGATTTCCAGAGCTGAAAGCATAGTGATGGACTGGTTTTCTGGGGATGGAGAGAGAAAA
This sequence comes from Anser cygnoides, assembly GCF_040182565.1. Lineage (NCBI taxonomy): Eukaryota > Metazoa > Chordata > Aves > Anseriformes > Anatidae > Anser > Anser cygnoides. The sequence goes on along the minus strand of NC_089874.1, from coordinate 34,813,398 downwards.
GAACAGAGAGAATTTCCTGTCTTAGAAGAGACGATATATGGTTTTATGGGAGTATCTGGATTTCCTCATTTGTTAAATCAAAATTGGGTGTAACTCAGGGACATATATTACAGAAATTGCCAAAGGTAAAGGTGGACTGCCTTTTAAATGTTTTACACCTATCTATGTACATTACTTACAATTTCAAACCCTCAATAAATAAACAACAGAATACTTCTATGGTTCTCACTTTTTGTTGTTTTTCCTGGCACTTCCTCAGAGTCTGACATAAATTTCAGCCTTTGTTTTAGAAACAAGGCTCTATTTCTCATGGTTAGAGAGAAAAAGATGAAAAGGTTAAGCTTAAAGTCAAAATACGGAAGCCAAGCCAAACGAATCCAGCATTTATCTTCATTTCACAGCTCATTTTTCTAAGCCTATCCTGCAGTTTGGGGAGTTGATCCAATATTTTCAATGTCGTGGTTGTCAAGAATGGTATATGAAATACACAAGGAAAGTAAGCCCTAAGCAGGTTGGCCTTCTCTGTTGAGGTTGTCTGCCAGGACAGGAAGGTTTTAGAAAGAAAACCATAGCATGGTGTGGATAGATGTATGGTGTGTGACTGCTTTGCCTTGCCTCACCTCTGTCTTTTACAGCTCATTAATAATAAACCTGGCATTTTTTAGAGTTTTCTAGTTTTTCTACACACATGGGTGTTCTTTAAGTTCAAGAAAATTCAGGTAATGGAGTGAAACTGCTCAGCATGAGCAATTAGCATGCACTAATTCTCCTTTAACTCTTTCCTTCTCCACTAGGGCACATTTGCAATGACAGTGCTGAGCAACATGAGTTTAGTGTATCACCTACAGATTTTAACATTTACGCAGTCATTAATATATGTGTATAGTTACTTGGAATAACCAGGAATTAGAGATAACATATAGCAGGTACCTCAATAATCTCCAGTTTTCTTTTGAATAATTATTCCAAGAAGCACCATATGGTGGCCTCTCAGCCAGCAGGTCCTGGCCTGCAGCTGGTAGACTCCTGTGGCACCAGCAAGTTGTGGCTGGAGTCCCTCTGAACAGCGTCACTTCACTGCCTTTGGTGGCAGTGGTTTATACAGGGGGCCCCAAACATTTTTATCATAGAACCATAGAACCGCCTATGTTGGAAAAGACCTTCAAGATCATCAAGTCCAACCGTAAACCTGACCTACCAAGTCCCACCACTAAACCATGTCCATTAGTGCCACTGGTGGACTGCTCTTACTCCTCTCGATTTAACTGTGAAACCCATCACCAAGCTTGTAAGTGAAAATACTGCTGCTGAAGGCAAAATTTGCCCATTCAAGTGACATCTAGATGTTTTACAAAAATGAAAAAAATATTTTATGCTTTACTGAAGAAAGTGTGATCACAAAAGCTGGCAAGTCCTGGGAACCTGGTAATGCTTTGTGAATACACCCAGCGTGCATTTTTAAGGATCTGGAACTGACTTGCACTGATGCATCTTTCCTGGGGGCAACAGCCATGTGAAAACATTTAAACATCAGGAATGAGATGGAAATGCATTAACCTTCATGCTGATTCTTTTCCAACTTGGAACATTTAATGTGCCTTATTACACATTATCCAGTTCTGGTGTCTAAAGAAAAGGAATTGTGCTTCTATACCAGGAACCAAGAATCAGCATTTGTGTCATGTTGCATATGATCATACTGCAAGATGAGTCTCTCTGAATTAAAACCACTTAAGAACAAGGGTAACGCATACTTCCATTATATTATGTTACTTTGAACAGAAACATTGGGGCATTCCTCAGAAGTCTTTACATATAAGTAACTTCCTTAGTAGGTTAGTGATTAAATTAATTAAAAAGATAGAAAAAAAATCTGGAGACAGTTCCCCTTGTCCCTCTCCAGGTACATTCTTGTGGTGAAAACAAACTATGAATATCTCCAAATGAGAGAAGTGCTCAGAGTGCAGGTACCCAAAGGCTTATAATTTACCAGCATGCTCCTGTGATTAAGCAGCATGCCCATTAATTTAAGCAATATTAGATGTCTCCTTTTTGGCACAAGTGGCTGTACAATTGTCCTATGTTATGAATTACTTTAGATACTGTTTTCTGCTGCTTTGCATATTGCCAAAACAAAAATGTTATACCTGTTTCATTTAAAATTATTGGTTCAGGCTTACACCCAGGCTTCAAACCAGTTTGGAGGAGTTAGGAGAATTAAGCCATCACTTCATTCCTTTGTATTTTGAAATTTAATTTTAATACATTTGTCAATGTACATAATAAGTTTTTAGTATGGTGATTCTGAGTAACCTCCTCTCGGAATAGTATTTTCCTAAATTATGTGGTACATGATAAATTATTTTAAACAGTTTTGTATAAATCCAACAGCTGAGTGGAGTTCGAGGCCTCTGTAAATGATGCCTTTATATTACTTTGCATACTAATTACTGTATTAACTGTGACAGTGTTGTTGTCCATACTACTTTAGACTGCAGGGAGGTTATAATTCAGTTTTAATTGTTTAAAACCATTCTTTGCTATACCAATGACAGGAGTGCTTGTTTTCATTTAGTATGTTGTATTTTGGAATGCACAAATAATTTATTTAAATAAAGGTATATACAAATATGACGAGGGAAAAACTCTACAGAATTCAGTACAATGGCTGCATGCACTGGGAATGACACTATGATTCGCTTCAGAGGAGTGGAGTGTGAATTGAAAACTAGGAAAAGTTTTGACGGTGTGCTGAAAATCCCATCACCACATCGAAGGGTCTTCAAACCTGTAACATATTATGAATAGAAACCTATTAAACACATTTTAAAGTCCCTTCTGGGAAATCCAAAGTTAGAACTACTTAAAATTTTCATTTTAATAATAGTACCAATAAGGAATACTCATTCACATTTGCAGCTGAAGACTCCCATCAAAACAGAGCAATCTTGGATGGCCAAAATCTAGAAAACTATGATATGTTGAAATACAAATATATTTTTAAGAGAGATTTTTAGAGTTTAATCAGGAGTAAATGGTTTTCAAAGAGAATTCACTAAGGCAAACAAAATCATGTTATGCTGTTAGCACCCTCAAACAAAACCAAACTATCTATCCTAAAACCATCCTAAAATATTATCGTCATATTCTGTTGCTCAACATCAAACATTTGAAATATATGAAAGGGGTCCTGAGTGCAGGATTTGATCTAGAGGTCCTCTGCTTGCAAATAGCTGTTCTGACTATGTAGAAAGATGTCCAGCAAGTGGGAGAACATGGAGAGAGACTTGGAGAAGTGGATTTGCCATAATTTTTGCTATCTAAAAGTTGGGTGTCTAGTCTTAAGACCCAGTCTGCCTCCACAGCCACTGGAGAGACACTGGCACCTTGAGAGGGCTACTAATCCTGCTTGTTTTGGGATGGAATGGCTCATTTTGGAGATAGTCATCTCTCCAGTTGACTGCAAAGGGAGCCTAGACAGCTACTTCACACTAGACACTTAACTTTCAAAGAGGCAGTATTAGAGGGGATGCATAGTGTTATTGAGAATTGGAAATTTTGTCATGACTCTGTAGGATACACAAGATCAGAAAGACATCCCCTCATACTTTTGCTATAAAAACTTACTTATACTTAGGTGAAGGTGCTTCCTTTTTTTAATTCCTAAACTTCCTAATTTCCACCTGGTTTCCATAAGAATCTCTCTAAACTTTCTTTGGGTGCTCAGGCATACACCTAGACTGCAAAATGCTATGGGGCATATTTTAGTCGGGGAAAGTGAAGGGTTGAACTCAGCCAGCCAGGCTGAATACAGTTAAGCTGTTTCTTAACACCTCAATGTTCAGTTTCAGGGATTGCACGAAATGTGTCTTTCTGCTGCTGACTCACTGACTGGAAATTACATCTGCACCATAACTGGCTGTGTATAAATATTTCTAAAACATGTACTTCATTAATTTAAGTTCAGAATAATAACAGCCTGCCTTTAATTCATTTAGCCTAGATGCCTCCAGGAGGAATGTTTATGCAACCACACTGTAGTTGGGCAAATTTGAAGTTTGTCCACCCCTGCGGGGCTCCTCTAACTTCCCCACAAGCTGTCCAACCCTTTGGACAATTTTCACCAAGTCAGAGAGAGGTACAGATATCTTGGAGATAGCAAGTTCCCGATGTGCCATCAAACACAGGACTGTACAGAAATAAGATATACCCTCACATGGGGGGGAAAGCTGGAGCAAGGTTCAGAATCCATGTTGGCTTTTATCCTAGAAAACATATCCATAGGAAACTAGACATCATTGTTCCCAGTACTCACATAATTGTCATCGACGAATGACAAACACCCTGTTTTTTTCTCAGTTTAAAGTGCTGTTACAGGGGGGTATGAGATAAAAATCTGTTTCTCATCAATTCTTGATCTTAAATGCATACTAGTTTGTTAGTTTGCTCATGAGTCTTAGCTCCCTGGCGTGTTATAAATAGCATTATTGAAACAATAACAACCATAAAGTTCTGTTGTGAAGGAGGGAAAATTGCAGAGAGTATTAGACTTTGTACTACCCTCTGTGTTGCCTTAAATTCATGGCAGCGGAAATTTCCCATTATATGAGGATTCTGCCTTATCATTACAAAATACAAAATAGTCTCAAACATTTCACTGCACTCCGTGCAGTTTTTTTATATAAGCATCTGCAGAGAAAACCATTTCCCAACAGCTGTGGTTAGTCATCAAACCCAAGTCAACATTTTCCCTGTGTGTAGAACTGTGAGTCTCATGGACAACCCACTGATGGCAGTCAAAATTTTGGTCACCTCTCAGTGACAAGATCATGCCCAAAAGTTCGCTGCTACAAACTATTCCGCTCAAGTATTCGACTAGTTTAATCTAGGCTTGCTCAACTGATGAAAATACAGAGATTGTAGACTCCTGAGATGACTACTGCATAAAACATTTATTTCTGCAGCAGAAGTATTATCAGCAAGCATCAGACTTTCAGTAAAGGCTTAATCTGAGCTTATTCATGCTTTCCTGTGACTAAAACTAAGGTTTTCTTTCACAAGCCAAAAAAAAAAAAAAAAGTATTTTATTTTTTCAGCATAGGCAAAAGGAAATAAAATTTTCACAGCTGCGTAAATTGTAGTCACCAATATAGTATCTTACATTACAGCTAATGTGTCGTTCCCTACCTAGAAAAATATAGTACATACCTTTGAAATCCCACTGTTGCTTGAAACACTACTGTTCTTTTAAATCAAGTGCAATTAGGAATATGAAGGCCTTTTTTTTTCACTTTGCAAAACATTAGGTACAAAAGTAGTGTGAAATAGAAAGATCAATCACAGCCTTGTATTTGTGTATAAGTTAATATATCTGCATACTCACCACTCACACATCTTTAAAGCAAAAATGTAAACCCATTTGAGTAGCAAATGAATAAATATATGCCATCTTTGGGGATTCAGTATGTAAATGAATCACCATCAGGCATCAATGTACAATTCTGTAATTTCTATTGCAATAAAGCCCAGTAAGGGGTAACTTTTATGGGAATGCTTCCCTCTGTTCAGACAGCCAGTATTGCCTGTTCCCAAAACAGGAAAATAAGGAGCTTGGACTTTATCATATCTGGTATGGCATTACTTGCATTCATAAGATGGCTCTAGCTCTTAAAAACAAAGGATTTAATTATGCTTATCCAGCTGTTGGTGGCAAGCGTTTTCTCCCTGTGAAACATGTTTATTGATAATGGACAAAACTATTATATGCAAGTGAAAAATGAAAGCCACCACAAAATATCTTCATACATACCTGGATCTAGGAATATTTTCTGTGCTTTCCCTCAACAAGAGGTCTGAGATCAGTGTCTCTGGGCTTGATCTCTTTCCATACCTAAGGGAAGAGGAAAAAAAGGTATATGTTTGTATATTTCAGTATTTAAAAATGAAAACTAAGTAGAGAACCATCAGGCAAATCTCAGAAAAACTCAATAGAGATGCTATAAAGGAAACTTTACAGCAAGTATTTTAACTTAACTTGACTTAGTCATGTCAGAAAATGTTCGTTCTTCAGTATTTCTTTCAATATATTTTTTCCATTATCATGTTATATGATAGTATTGAGAAACTCTGAATATTTATTGATTCAAACCCTGCTCCTGGATATTTTAGGACCTTGCACCTTACTGATGTGAGCGTGAAGAAAGGGGAAGGAAACTATGACATGACCTCCAAGCACATCATTTTTGCCTACAAACCCGGTTCCATCATCTCATAAACTTTATCATTGTTTAGATGCTATTCATTCATCGGAAATTACATAAATGAGGAGTCAATTTATCTATTTTGTGAATAGTAAACAAAACTCAGATAAGCCATTGTATATAAAGAATTGGCCAAGATTTTTTAAAGGCAGCTAATACATTTGGGGATGCCTACCACATACCACATTAAGTCGTAAAAACTAAGCTAACCAAGGCAATAACCACTCTTGAACTATGTGCCTATGGGAGAGAAAACTCTCCGAACCAGAATTTGCTTAAATGAGATATCACCTGCAACCTATGTCCTATACCTACACAATGGCTGTCCTTCTATTTGTTTTTGTTTGTTTGTTTTAATCATGGATATTTCATCATACATTGCTCAACAGATAAAACACTGCAATTCCAGGTTCTAGGAAGGAATTTGCTCTCTTTTTCTCAGAAAACAGAAGCAACACTGAGCAGCCAGCTTGACAGACACTTCATCACTATAAGGATTCATTAGCTTAACAGTGATAACTGTAAGCAAACGCTCCCCTGGTTGGAAAGAATTAAGATCACGGTTTGTAACTTGTGTATGTAATTAGTCTGAATCACAAAGTATATTAACAGATAATAGCTTTGTGAACGCCACTTGAGTGAAATTCTGGCTCCAGAGAAGTCAAAGGTGTAATTAAGGACTTAGATTTTATCCATGGCTATCAAGATGTTTCTCCAATGGCTTGATCTAGATTTTGCGGGAAAAAACTTCCCAATATAAACTATATTTTAAAAGTTAGCAGTTTTATCTATTTATGTCACATCTTTCTGAAAAGTGGAAACGTACCTCACTCAATCATTTTATTACTGTTTGTATTCTTGCCTCACCGTGATCATTTTAGTGCCTCCCATGTCCCCCCGAAAGACAAAGTTTTTCAGATTTTTAAAGTAAATTTCTTAATCTAAACTGACCAAAAGAAGGTAAAATGCTGTTACAATATTGCAATCCAGAATAATGCTGAATAAAATGCCTTGCACTCCATCACCACAAAGGAATTTCTTTCTTTCTAGTACCCTACTTCAATTAATATGGATGCAACCTGGGCTTCAACTGAGGGGGAATCTAATTTGCCATTGTTTTTAAAACATTATTTAACAAACCCAACAACTTTCTCCAGCAGCTTATGCTTGGGCAAAATTTCTATTAATCTCTCAGAAAGTTTTGTCTGATTAAGAAATGGGTAGCAACCCTCAGAAGAGCAGAGATTTGGTCAAATAATGAAGAAGACTCAGTTGTGAAGAACTACTACTGCCTTTTATATGAGTCCCTTTAGTATGGCAAGAGTAGTGCTGCTACCTGTGCAGGACAGACCCATGTTGTCCTTACACAAAGCTGCACACGAGGTGACACTTGGCTGCGACTAACTGGAGTGCTCATGGAGCAGCCGTTCCTCCCGAGCCTCCAGTCTGCCCTGTAATTTTGCCACTGGGAAACAACCATGCTACAGCCGTAATAAAAAGAGGTTGTGAACAGCCCTGAAAGCAATGCCTTGATGCAGAAGTTGATCTCTTCTTGTTGAAGCAGATGCCTCCGGAGATCTTTGCTCCAGCTGCTTTGTGCTTGCTCCTTGTCTACCCTGCACAGCTCCGAGATAATATGAACACAGAAAGCCAGGCCTTCACTTGGCATCTGGGGAACACTTTTATCAAGTACCTTCTGTTTTAGAAGAGTCAGACTCAAAGCTTTGAAAACACCTGGTCAGGTTTATGCTCAGCTCAGGATCTGCTCCCTTCCACATTAAAGGTGTTGACATGAAGTGGGAGCATCAGTACTGCCGGAGTCAGACACATTTTCAGATATTCCCTGCCTTGCCTCTGGTTCAAGCTGTTTCCAGCAGGAGTGGCCTTACTGTTTTGCTACAACACAGAGGAGCTATAGATGCAAGAACAAGCTATGGGGGACATGAAGGGAAGAGGGCCTGTTGGTGACAGGGTTTAGAGGTAGTACCAAGCAGCAGGAGGAATTATTCAAGGAAACGTGTGCTCTGAAGAAAGCCCCCTCAACAGTGCAGCAGAGGGGTATGTGGCAAGGACATTTTTTTAGGACAGAGGTGGGATTAATCCAAAGACACATGGACATCTGCAGGGCTGCAGGAGCCTGTGCTGGTCACCTTAGGCTCTCCTTACCAACAGCAAAGATCTTGCACCTAGGGAACAACGGATCTCATCCAGGACTGAAAGAGGCCTGGTGACTTGCGGGCTACAAGTACCAATTTCCCTCAACTATCCTCAAAGGGATATAAAGCTGATGTGCCCAGATGTCTAAAGCCAAGTGAGATGGATGTGAAGGAGAAGGACCCTAAAGGAGAGAGGGAGCAAAGCAGCCACACAGGCAAGGGCTAAAGACAAGAACAGAAAGATGGTTTGGAACGAGCTTCATGGAAGCTGGAGTGAAGACCCTGTGGGCCACGGCTGCTCACAGGGAATGACACTCAAATGCTGTTGTTAGGCCAGAAGCAGCAGTCAGGAGGATGTGCCAGAAGGTTATTCATAATCACATACACATCAAAGAAGACTAGACAGATGAAGCTGAAGAGAGCAAAAAAAAAAAAAAAAGCATCAATCTCATCCTTTCCCAGCGTGCTCTGACTGCTCCATCTCACCAGCTCTATCTACTCAGCTCTGGGCTCACCCGTCCTCAGGAGGAGCGGAGCCAGCCCCCAGGACCCTCCATTTCCCCTTGTTACAGGGCTCCCAAGTGGCACCAAGCACAAAAGGCAGAGCCAAAGAAGCTTTAATAAAAAAGCAAGCTTCGAGCACATCTGAAACAGACTGAATGAATCAAATTTTTAGATCCGCTCAAAATGCTTATAAAACTATTGATTCCTTTTGCAAGTGACTGTCACTGCCAAAACAGCGAAACCCCAAGAGCTGTCACTTTATTTCTGTGCTGTTAATTCACCACAGAACAGAAAGAACACGCTTTTGTTTGTTTGTTTGTTTAAGCTAAGCTATCTAGCAACTTTAAAACATGTACCACGAAGTTGGTGATTTTAGCTGTCAGTGTTCTTCTAATTCCAGGTCAATTCCGTTCCTCTTAAATATGAAACGGGGGCAGGGGAGTAAGGAGGAGGAAATATTGGTTGAACCTGAACAATAGAATTGAAATTCTGAATTGTTTCATCCATCAGCAACAACTCTTTGGTTCACTTCAGAACCCAAACACACCCATGAGACTGAAAGCAGTCTCAGTCTCCGAGCTGCGGGCTTGCACCCCAGGCATGAGAAAAGAAAGCTGCACAGTCAAAATTAAAGCAAATGCACAGTGGTAGATGAATATAGAAGGGGGGTTAGTTTGTTTGCTTTTGTTTGCTCTTTAATGCAATCTGGTTTTAGACAGAAGCCACCTTTTAAATCAGAAATGAAAGAAATAAGGGAAGAGATGTGAACCCAGCCTGGAGATCCCACCGCACGCAAGGGAAAACGGCAGCAGGGGCAGAAGTTGAAGAGCAGATTATTTTAGCAGCTATCTAGACAAAAAGTTATGAGAACAGAGACTAATGCACAGAAGCATGCCGCACACATGAGCTGGTTGTGAATATTGCTTTAAAAGTCCAGGACTGAAGAGCTGCTGTTCTATCAGCCTCTTCATCTGTGTTATGGCATTAGCACACTGGCAGACAATGTCATGGGTTTGCTGGGAAAGCTCTCAGCTACACGATAGCCTCCCTTCTAATTTAATTCCTCAGACTGCTACGGGGACAAATGAAAGCCTAATTATAGATCTCTCATCTGTTTTTGATATTAAGCAAATAAATAAATACACCAAAGCTCTCCTGGGTCACACACTGTTCAGGGACCTTAGGGGATGTTTCTATTAATCAGTCTAAACTGGACAGACGCTCCCAAAGAAAATGATTTTATAGCATAAGTTTCACTTTTTTCAGACTGAACATTCACTACCACTGTATGCAGCGCAGTCATCCTCAGAAACCCAGCTCAGAGCAAGGCAGCTTTGGGTCACACTCACTCCTCTTTCAGCTTGGGCACGGGTTCTTGTTTGTGGTCTTGAGAGAGTTTTTGTTAGGACGAACGGGCTTTTTGGCACTCGCTGCTGTATTAAGTAGCTGACAAACTATAAAGCATCGCAACTACTACAACTCCTCAGCAAGGACAGAGGGGAACTTTTTTCCCAGCAAAATCTTCACTAGAGACAGCGGCAGCAACAGAAGTGCGAAACTGCTCCTCCTGCCCTACCTCACCCTCCCCGGGGTGAGTTTCATTTTCCCTCAGTTTTGGGGGGCTCTCCGCATGCACGCTGCCCTGCGGACATGGACACCCTGCCCTTTCTGCCAACTTGGATGGTAGAAATCCACCTCCAGTCCCAGGACTCGCACTCTTCAGAGGGTGCCCGACCCCTGCATCTTCCCCTGCCGGTGGTTCCCCCTCACCCCGAAGGAAGCAGGGCGAGACCCCCGGCTCCGAGGGGACACCCCACATCCCTCCCTTCCACCTCGCCGAGGAGAAGGGCCCCGGCACCTACCTCTGCCTGGTGATGAGGTTGATGTAGTGCCTCAGCGCCGAGTAGTATCTGGCCATGTCCTCTGCGGGGGCGTCCTCGCCGGGGCTGTCCGGTTTGGAGGGGTACGCTTCTGCCAGCGTGCCCAGGCAGACGAGCAGCGACAGGGCGAAAGTCAGCACCGACACCCACAGCCTCATGGTGCCCTGCATCTGCACGCCGGGGGTGGGGGGGGGGGGGGAAGAGCCGCCGTCAGCGCCCGCCCCGACGGCGGAGCAGCGCGGACGCCCCCTCGGCGCCGAGCCCCGCGACCCCCGTCCCCATCCCCGTCCCCGTCCCCATCCCCGTCCCCATCCCCATGCCCATGCCCATGTCCCACCGCCATGCCCATGTCCCCCCCGTCGCGGTACTCACGGCGGCGGCTGCAGCGGAGGGAGCGGCTCCGGGCGAGGCGAGGCGCTTGTGCCCGTGGGTCGGAGCTCCCGAGTGCGGGGCTCCGCGCCTCGCCGGGCTGTTTTAAGGCTTCCCCGGCAGGCAGGAGGGGCCTCGGGCGATCACGTCTCGGTAGCCCCGGCCCCCTTCTATCCCCCCCCCCCCCTTCCCCCAAACCTCCGCCCGCGCCCTGCCCCGGGAGGGCCCCGCCCGGCGGCACCGAGGGGGCGGCTGCCCCCGCCGCCCCGGCAGGGAGGGAGGGGGAAAAAAAAAGGCAAGGAAGTATGTGAGGAGGTTTATAAGAAGGGTTCGGGCGTCCAGAAATGCCACATCGGTGCCACAGTCTCACGCCTACTAAATAGATCAGTCTTGAGGGTCACCTGCTGCAGCAGTGAAGCTGTACCTCGGTGCTCGCTCTGCCCGGGTGGTCCCATACACCCGTGTCCAGGGGGCTTTCTCAAGTGATTTTATTCTGTTTTATTTATGTGCCTGAGCAACACATCGCAGGAAAGCCCACCAGAGCCATGGGATCGTGTCCTGACCCACGGTGGGTGACCGCTGCTGAATCCTTTACGCAGCAGCTTCTCGCAGGTGTGGGACTACAGGGGCCGATCTGGCCGAGGTGCCCCATCTAGGTGTCTGCCTGATCTCGTCCAGACCTCGAGTCCTTTCGGAGAGATGGGCATCCTTATGGTGAGCTGAGGCCTCCTACAGTGGGGGCATCTCCCAGCGACATGCCCTTGTCCACTGCCTGCAGCCTGGGTGATGGGGCCGGGTGAGGCACCCGACTAACTGAGTGCCTGAAGTTGGATAAGATCAACCCAACCCAAACAAAGTTTCTGAATTTGCTAAAGAGTTCGGTGGAGTTGGAAACTATTCATACATATTACTAAAATTAAATTAATTCTTTAGAAACGGGCAATTTGATTAGCATCTTGGTGACCAATGACTAATTCCAGTTGGAATGACAAATCATGACTCCGAACAGATCTTATTTTTACTGTAATTTGAAGGTAAAATAACCACATAAGTAAGAATATTAGACATACTGACAGAATACAGACATATTCTAAAATTGTATCATACATACTACTACAAATGTAGATATTAATTGCTATGGTTATTAACATATGCAGTTATTGCTTTAATAACAGTAATACAGCATATTCTGAAAAATTATATTCAGGCAAGAGCAAAGCCAGAAATCATTTTCATCACTCCAAAAACTTAATTTCAACATTGCCCCAAGAAGGCCTATCAAATAAATGGCTCTTGCAACTTGCAGGAAAGCTCACTGGACTACGTCCATCTCAAGCCACAGAAGCAAAGAAAATCCCAGAGCTCTTAATGTCGAGGTATTTTGAACTCTTCATGACTCAACCGTGCACTGGCCGCAAACCTTACAGCAAGATTGCAGGCTGTCTTTTATCACATGCTGACTGGAGAATTTTAATGCGTGTGAAGAACTCTCCATGGCACAGCCAGCAAGTCTAGCTCCTAATTTCAGCGCATCTGGGGACAGGCTGACATCACACCCCACCAAGTGGCCCCTTGTGCCTTGTCCTCCCACCAGCAGCACTCCTGCAACACCACTGAAGATGTCAGTGTTCACATTGTCCTCTTGACTCAACAGAAGCGGTCTGACACTGGCGGCACTGCAGATGCCCTCCCTCACTTTCCCTCTGCTGCCCTGAATCCAACAAGCTGCCCAATCTAAATCTGGCATTTATCTGCCTTCATGGGACACAGGGGACAGGCAGGGGCAGCGCTGGGCACTGAAGCAGTGGGAAGGTGTGCCACCACTGCGGCACTCAAAGCTCCAGCCTGATTCTGCCTCAGCCACCTCGCACCCATGGAGAGCTTTTCTTCCCAGGGGCAACAGGACCCCAACCAGCTCACTGTTTTTTTCTGACCTCTGGATGAAGTACTGCCTCCTGGCTTGTGCTGAGTTTGGCCTCGTACCCCTGTGTTGGGTGGTGTAAAGGTTTATGAGGTGCCAAACCTCCCCACTCTTGTCGAAACAACTTCAGAGTGACACTTCTTGTGCAGTTCCAGCATCCAGTTTAGGAAACCCAAAACACTGAATCCAAAATCGCAATCCAAATGGTTTAGAAGGAAATGACTCCAGTGTTAACTTCTGCTGCTGCTTTAAGCGGCTCTCAGCATCGCCTCAAAGGCTATGGTCTGGAAAGAAACACGGCCCTACACTGTGCCAATTTCTGCAACAGTATCAAGGCACTGCTCAGCTTCAGGTGTGTGCTTATGTCCCATTTCATCTTTTAAGATTAAGCAGACACTTTACAGCTTTCTTGAGTATGGAAATTTTCATTTGGCTCCATTAGGAAAAAAATCTCTCTCTTCTTCTGCATTGAAAACCACAAGTCCATACTGGCTCATTCGGTTACTACCATAAAACATTATTAAGCATAAATAACATGGATAAAGCGTAGTTTGGATCCTTTGTATATTAGCTGGTATAATCCCAATGCAGCAAACACTGGCATTTTTTAATTGATGAAACAGCCCCTACAGCTAAAGTTACAGGCATACACAGGCTCCTGCACACTTCGATTTTTCATTGAAACTGAGCATCCCTGGGTCTCACGGATATTAATGGGTGTCTTATAAGTGGTTTCCAAAATCAAGGTTTCCTGCACCTTTGCTGGCACCCATTGATGATTACTCCACATGGGTGCTTGCCCAGTGTTGTTGCCCTCACACAAAGCAGGCAGGCATTTTTATTCTGACAAACAGCAGAGCTGCTTTTACCACAAGCAGCTTTTGGATGGGCTACAAAGGTGAGTAAGAATGCAGTGAGAGTAGTTGGAAACAGGAGAGACTCAGAAGAACTGATAAAGTAAGTCAGGAAGAACTGAATGGGGTTGAAAAACACAGCCCAGGAGGGAAAGGTGAAAGACACAGACCTAGCTCAGGAATGGCAGCTCTTAGATACTCCTATCTTATCTTTGCCAGATATTCCCACCACCACCCTCAGCAATGCAGCCACGTTTCTCTGTGCAGCATTCTCACCCTTTCTGAATGAACCTGGCAGGATATCGTTTCCCCTCATCAGGGAGCAAGTTTAGTATGGGCACAGGGCTACAAAGCTAAAGGGGCCACCAACACTACCTATTTAACAATCCGGGCTTGCAGCTGTGCTACCCCTAGCACCACAGCCAGGCTGTCAAGAGCTCCTTTGGTATTTAACCAATTTTCGGATAGAAGTGCAGGAATTTCAAAGCTCTTAGCACGTATCAATGCCAGGTACATCACTGGGGAGAAAAAAAATGAAAAAGAATATTACAATCAAATTTTATCTATGTTTTAGTGCCATGGCATTTACAGATTCAATACACAGCCGTTTAGCCTACAAACATCACACTACACTACGAACATGAACACTTCATGAGAACATATCAACATTTAAAAATCTTGTTCTAGAAACAGCATAAATGTGAAAGAAAAATCAAGTCATTTGTTACTGGAAATATATATGATTGCATTGAAGCCATGATATTTGCTTTAATTAAAACTAAAATTAGTGTGATTAAGTTTGGACAGAATATTATTTATAGCGTGTATTTTGTGGTAGGCAACAAATTAGAGCTTTACTTTTTTTTAGAGCTTTATTTTTATTTTTTTAAAAAAAATTATTATAAATATACAAAATGTCATTTTCGCACTGAAACAAAGTATCATGGCATCAGTGATCCTAAAGTATCATTCTCTAATAGCCCACTAATAGTCCTTGTTGTAAATAGAAGATCAAGACTAATCTGCTGGTACAAGGAAAGTGTTAAAAATTGGAGCCCCAGGAGGAAAAGATTTGTGAGATGCTAGGGACCTGGAAATGGCAGATGTTATCAGCTGATGTTGGCTGTGCTCTTGCAGTTGAAATGTCTCACTAAAGGTTTCCATAGCTGAGCAAACCTTCCAGACATGCTGAATCTTTAGGACTGGAAGTTCAGTCAGATAAGCACTGTATAATTACTTGGTAGTCACATGAATTTATCTGAACCTATTTGGACAGAAAATTGGCCTGTTAATCTCACAGAATCAGGCTCTCACACACTTTACAGTATTGCTGATTTCAGTCTGCTTAGGAACACTATAAGAAAAGCTTCTCATTGTACTTTGATGCATCACACCAATCCCCACACTTCCAAATTTTATGGGCTCCTTTCAGTGCTTTTATTCACCTCTCCTGTACATATCCCTACGAGTTGAACAGAACATCCTGTAATCCTGGAGCAACGAGCCCTCCTAGCTGCTTGGTAATAGTACCATTTTCAAGAGGCACCCTTGTGAATCCAGCAAATGTTAAGGGGGTTCATAATGCTCCACCAAAATTAGGGCCCTGGCTAAAGACAAACTACATGAAAGCATAAGAGAAAGGAAAATCCATCGATCAAGCCAATAGCCTGTCTGTCTTGTCTTCAGTGACTCCTAAAAAGCAGGCTTCTAAGACTGTCAGGACAGGAAAAGCACATTACACTATTTTCTCAGTACACTTTCACATCCTCCAGAAAACTGTCGGTTAGGGACATCCTAACCAGCAGCCGAGGTTTTGCACATCATCGTAAACTCTGAGCGTCACCAGGCTCCCGTGCCAGTCCCACAGCCCTCCTGCAGGTGGTGTGAAGAACCATCCAGCTGGTTTCTCTCGAACTGAACTCTACTTCCTCGAGCTGGTGTCCATAATAAGTGACCAGAGATACCACCAGGCATTCGAAGATCAGTTTAAGCATTTCAGCTGGTCACAGTCTCTTCCAGCCAGCTGAAAACAAAACTGCACCCCCAAAAAAAAAAAATCAGTACCATCCTTTCACAGCTGCTCATTCTTGCTCTGTCCCCTTCTCGTCTTTCACCAGCATCCTTAGGCAGCACAAGGAAGCAGATCTGGGAACTAACCAAGCTTAAAGCCTAGGAGGACTCACTTAGGGGTGTCCATGGAGAGTCAGTCCAAAAAGGATAGGAGTAGAAGTCATCAGCTGGCACTGTCCCTCTGTTACCACCTTGTCATGACTACCTGCCCCCACGTCCCCTCTCCCCAGCCCCAAGGCGGTCCAGCTCTTGGGTTCTGGGGAGGTGAGTGGTACTAAGGCACCAAGCTGAGGAGCACCACTGCCACCGAGCCACAGACACATCTGCCTGGCACCTCCTGGTCTCCAGTAGGGAAAGGGAAAGGTGGCTCTCCTTGACAGAAGCCACTTCTGGTGATGTGTGAACAGCTCCCATACAGCTCCTTGACTGTGAGCTGCAGACCCAGGATGGAACATGAATAAATTCATTGCTATTTAAATCCACGTTGTTCACATCAAGGGCCCTGCAAACATTTGACTCTCAATCATTGCAACATATGACTGGAAACTGGAAAAATAAAACCTGGTTTCAGTGGAATCTTAAAATTAAAGTTGATGTTTGATTGTTTTTTACTTCTGAAAACAGAACCAGAGAGACTTCTGAAATGCCACCACAAGGTCAGAGGGCCATCAGAAATTGTCCTGAGGACACATGGTACAATACTCAGTTTTGACAGGAACACAACAATACTCACATAAGCTGCAAAGCCAGAAACAGTTTTTGCAACTGTAATGACATTCATTTTGCTATACCTTCTTCCCTTTCCCACTCCCCCAGGACAACAGAAATATACGGAGAGATTAGTGGGATGGAGATCAGAACATGACCTCTGGCAACACGTCTACTGCTGAGACCAAAGTCAGTAAGGAACAGCTTACGAGAAGATAACAGTTTAAAAAACAGTGTTTACATCAGAAAGAAAAAAATATCCTCACTGAGAGAAAGTGATTTTTCATGCGTGTTAGATGAGAAAGTTGGCAAAGCTGTCATGACTTAGAGACAACCAGAGCTACTAGAAATAACCATTCTCTGCTGTGGTGTACATCTTGACTTCAATCCTGTTAAGGAGGGAAACAGGAGAAAAAGTGAGAGAAGTCCAAACAGGCTGCATTATAAGATTGTGCTGAGGTGACTCTGCCTGAAAAGGGAACAGCAAAGACTTGCCTGAAACATGAGAGATAGCAGAGGTTGGTGGGATTGTGCCAAGGACTGAAGAAATCCAATCACAGTCATGTAGAGAACTGTCACACATCTTACCTGCAGGGAGTAAATCAGAGAAGCAGATATACGAAAGACATCTGCAAAGGCTTCTGAAAAACCCTCCTATGTGTGTTCATTTGTAGAATATTACCACTTACTGATACGTGCACAGAAATGAATTCATCTCCATCCAAGGCACTGGAGCTGAAAAACATCCTTATGCTTAAAATGTGGATATTATACAGACAAAAAAAATAAATCTCTCCCAGCAGATTCACAGTCCAAAAACAGTTAGAATCACTTCTGCTTCCTGTCCTGCAACACTGACACAGCTGAGAGTAAACTGTCCCGTATGGTTTCATAATTTTGTATGTGTTGAATGCTTTATAACTTGTCATGGCATGTAGCACAGGAAACCACCAGTGCCAAAGTTGAAGAACTTTAAAAAGCAGACCTAAACTTGGAGGCAAGAGTGATAGATTGATTAATTCAATGGGAATACAGGATGGGATTTGCTAGCTTTGGCTATCTAAAAAGAAGGCTCCTGCTTTAAGTGGTCCAGGCCCTAAGGTCAAAACAAGAAAAAGGCAGGCAGCTTCAGAGCGTTTCACCTAAGATAACCATTTACCACAACTGGGACCCCTCTGGAAGATGCTCCTCTCTCCTTGTCCAAAAACACAGAGACAATAGACTACCCAATTGAGCACAGTCAAAGAAACCAAGAAGAAAACACACTTTGGTGACAGGGAATCCTCAGCGATCACAAGGGCTTAGATAGCACAGAGGACCACAACAGTTGTCCACATTAGAGATCATTCTTCATTTATACCCTGACATGCAGTTTTGAAATGACATGTGTAGGATTTAGGAAAGGGTCATGCACTTAGGATAGCATCATGCAGTCTGTGCTGGTCTCATAGAGCAGGGACAAATTGAAACATCTTGATTCTCCCCTAAAAAGATGTCCAAATGGTCTTAGGGGTTCACCGGCCTTGGACAATTTGCCTGTAGTTTAGCTAGCAGCTTTCCATTCATCCTAAATGGATGAGCTCCATCAAATAAATTCCAAGTTCAGCCATTAATTCAATAATTCTGACATCAGAAAAAGAGACTTGTTTATCCATTATTCTGTGTTGTGTGTTTTTTCTCACTAACTGGTGCAATTTGGAGCATAAGAGCATGGCAGCTGTAATGGCAAGGGCAGGCTTATTTTTATATGGACAAGCATAAGAATAAGGATTACAAACTCTAGCCTTGAAACATACTGCTTTTTAAAAGTTCTCATAGTGTTACAACTAATTATACATTTCATATTTTAGTTCTTGCTATCTCCTCTTAATCCACTCACACAACTTCGTGTCAGGCACTAAAGCCCCAATAAAGTACATCAAAACACATCTTCCATGAACATGACTGAAAACAGATTCTGCCTGATGTACATACATGCACTCTTTTTTCCTTTGCTTGTCGTTTGACAATATGTGGCTATTTACTAACATTGTACATTATTTATTAAAATTAGCAGTGATTTTCTTTATGCAAATAGAAGCAACCATGCAAGAATTGATATGTTGCCCCTCAGCCTACCACTGTGCTGTCTGTAACCTCACCTGTCAATTGTTGCCTGCTGAGAGACCACATAAGTAAATGCAGAAAGTCTCCCACTTCGTAATCATGTTGACTATAATTGAGGTTAAGATCTCGCGGAAATGCCTTTCTTTGTACACTCTCCCTGGAGAGAAGGAACAGCCTTAAACACTTTTGGCTCCCTCTTTGCATAACTCTAACCTCCACCCAAAGCAGAAAAAGACAAACGGCTTTACTGGAGCTGGAGAGCTTGAAAGGGAGCCAAATTCTGGGGAGCATCAGTGTGGGCAGGTTGGAGGGATCAGCTGCAGGCTGGAAGCCAAAGGTGGCATGCCGCCAGCCGTGCTACACGTGCAATAGCAGGGCTCTGCAGAGAGTGGAGGGATGGCCTGCAGAGAAGACTCCAGACCAGGGAATGACCCTGCTCGGATCTTTGAAAGCTTCAAACAATACCTTCACAGGAGAATATTTTGGTACAGCTTTTGGCCTTTGCTCTGCAAACTACACCTGGCAAAGCACAGACTTCCTGCATAGGGTGTCCATCCTTTGAATCTTGAAAGGTCTTGACATGAGATAGCACTGTTTTTGTTTACACAGGCTTCATCCTTCCATTCCCATTTGTTGCCTGTGAGTGTCTGAAGCAACTGATGTGATTAAGCTGTCAGTTACCAGCACTTTGCACACCCCCCCAGCAATTTCCCAGCCCCTGGCAACCTGAGACTGTCACCTCACTGCAGAAGAGCCAGTGCTCATTCACAACAAGTCTGTTAGCACAAAACTCACATTTTTACACAGGGATCAAAGAATCCCTAGTCAAATAAATATCATAGGAAAGCAGTGCAGATCGGTATACTTTAGTGATTCTTAATGAATTCTGTTGGTTTCCAGCATAAGAAGAGAGGTTGGAGGAAAGATGTCCAGGATACTCACAGATCTGATTTTTTTCTAAAGTACCCATCCCCACAGTATTTGTCCGCAACCATATAAAGTATGCATGTCTCTGAAATTATCTGTACATCTGTTTCTGGGCTTATAAATACAAAGCCTTGCGAAGAACTTGCCAAACCTGTGATCATTTGCACACTACAGTATGTTCAAATGGAACCAATAAAACATTGTTCCCAAGAAGCACAATCTCAATTGCACAATGTAATTCTCCAAACATTATTTGGTTCATAGCAGACCGGATAAATCTTTGGAAAACCAGTCAAAATTTCTCCAGTTATAAGAACTGACATGATCCCTAAATACATCTGGGATTTGCTTGGATAACTTCTGTAGTTTTCTTCTGCTCTTAATTTTTCAGAGAATAGTAGTGGTTCCCCGTTCTTCAGAAGTTTCCAGATTCCAGATGATTTTTTTTTTTTTACAGAGTAGAAGAAAATCATGATCAAAAGATGGTCTATTATTTAAAGGTGTTAGATCAAACTAGTCCCTACTGTAACTTCCTCAAACTCAGCGGTGCTATTGAATTGTGGCAGATTCACCATCGTAATGGATTAGCACATCTGCTTTTAATGTATTGACTTTGCAGTGCAAAATTAATATGACATTACTTTTTTACTGCCATGATGATATTATTATTGAATTTGTATTATCATGTTTTAGACTTTTTTAGTAAGGTAGCAGCAATATGTGGACAAAAGTCAAAGAAAATCCCCCTTAAAGCCAAGCAGACAGATAGAAACACACAGAAAAACCTTTAGCTTATTTTGTGGTTATAGCTGCTTTCGCTACTGGAAAAGACCGTACTAATTCATCTGCCACCTGGACTATGTAACTGCTAATGGAAATAGCTTTAAATACGGTGTAACAGGACAAGTTAGCCTGTTTAATTACAGCATGGCTACCTGCTCAGCCCATATCAGGGGCAGACTCCTATCAGCTATGTTTAAAAAATAGTTCCAGGTATATTTTCAGGTGCAGCCTTAATCTTAGTGTTTACTGTGTTTGAAACCAGTGCTTTCAGCATGTTTCCACCTTCAGGCTATCTAGGCCCAATAAGGATGTTAAGAAGGATGATAAAAGTATGGTATAGGAAACAAACAAAAAGGTGGCTCTCAGAGCCTGATTGTCCAGTTCTACATATCTTCTAAAACTCATAAATGTATAGAATTTCTCCCTGCCCTTCTAGAGAGCTCGAGTAAAAGTAACCTAAGCCAAGTAAACTACTGAAGAGGATCTGTGCAAAAAAAGCATCCCCATTACTGTGTGGCATCACCAACTGACTGGGGAGGCTTTCTAGTTCTGTGCAGCTTTTAGGAACAAATTATTCCCATGATGGACTCCCAAAGTCTCATTAATCAACTGCTTTGAATGCTGATGTGATAAAACAGTGCTGGTACACATCAGACTCTGGGTATATTTCACTGAAACCATATTTTTCTGCTGGCTTGTCTGCGCTGCTCATTAGTGAAGTAGCCAAGCATCCCATAAACAGCAGTGAATTCAGTTCCACCATACCCTGTGAAGGGGGAAACAACTAGCCCTGTGTTTGGCAGATAAGCAACTAAAACTGAGGGAGATGGCAAACCTTTGCAAACAGAGCCCTGGCAGGAATTAAAATAGAAATGCCAACTCCGAGTGTTTAAATTAGCCAGGGGAAAATATGCTCCCACTCCCCATCAAAAGCAAATACTCTAATAAAGTCAAATAGCAGTGCCTTTTGAAGAAAAAATTGTGATGTCTTCCATAGGAGTTCAGAGGCATCCCCAGCTATACCATGTTCTCTGTGGACTAGAAACTCAGCGCACAACCCCTGAAACTGTCACTGCCAGAGTGAATGAATGGTCCCACAGGAACTGCACAGCCTGGAGGTGATGGTGCACCAGGAAACACCAGCGCCAGGAAGAAGCTACTTGCTCCCAAAACAAATTGCCCTGGGCTGGAATGCAGTAAAAATGCAATCCCTTGGCTGGGATTGATTTACTGCGAGATAGCGGGTGATATCAAAGGACCAGAATTTTTCATTTCTTGCTGAGGAAAGCAGGATGAATGGCATTCCCGAGGAGGAGGAAATTCTTCTGACACATGTGAAGAGTCCTCGATCTTGACCCTTGCTCCAGGGATGGTTTATGCTCTGCATGCCAAAAATATAAATGCCTCTTGCATTTTAAAGATCCACTGTCAGCAAAATCCAGAACACATTGTTGTCCCTCTCCCTATAGAGAATGCCTTTCTTACTGAGCTGGAGAGTCAAATTCTTTAATTTTCTCACTCACTCTGCTTTGAGCAGTGGCCAAACTAAAAATCTGGTCGTCACAGTGAACCTGCACGTGAACATGTTCAGCATACTCCCGCTGTGCCAACTTTCTAGGACTCAGGAGGAGTTTAACCACCACCCCAACGAAATTGCAATTGCTCCAAATTGCAGGGGAACTTGAGGGGCACTGACAAGTCTGCTGTTACTGAAATGGAGCCACCGATCGGCTTAGCATTTTCAGCCCCACTGCTAAAGAATCACAATTTAAATCTCAACCGATGTCTTAGCCCCCCATATCCCACCTCAGTTCCAGTTTAGGCGGTACTGAGGCACCAAGACTTTTGCTTTTTTTCAGCCCACTAAATTAAAGCTACACCTGAGATCAGCTGTCCCCATTGGTGAATCCAGAATTACTCCCAGCTTAACACGTGAGGTTTTCTTTGGTCTAAAATATTATCATCAACAGTTGAAATAATATTTATGTGACAGTATGGATGAATTTTCTTCTCGCTGTGTTCAGGTTCCACTGGTATTGAGATGCAACATGATAGCATCCCAAAGCACCTCTCTCCAAGTCACGGTGTCTGTGTAAACACCCACTAACACCCATCTAACTTTCCTCAACTTCTGTATGGGTTCTTTGTAATTAATCCCAAGCTCCTCTCATCATTCCAACATGGTTTATTGGGTTTTTGTTCTGTTCTTAACATTAAAACAGTTATTGCATCATTTATACCAGTAAAAGTCTGTGCCTGGGCCTGATTAGCAACCCTCAGGAAGGTGTTGTCTCCAGGGGTTTGGCCTGGACCCATTTAACTTTTATTAAAGTATATAATGTCACCTCCACATACACTCCCATGAGGCACTGATGAACGTGCTCCTGGAAAGAGGAGGGAGCAGAGGAAGGCAAACCTCCACGTTGCTTTTTGTCTCTGTTTTTATAGTGGTAGCATAAATCTTGCTAGGACATTACCAAGAAGGACCCTTCTGACAGAGAAACAAGCCAAGCTAAGCCTCAACATCAACACCCTTTCTCTTCCTCTTTTTACAAACCAGTAGAGACAAAACACAGTAAGCTCAAACAAACCCTGCTATTTAAATTTCTATACTAATTTGTGAGGATAAATTCTGGCTGCCAGACTGGAACAGCAAGGATGTGGTCACTGAGAGTTTCTCCTCAGACATTACCTAGACAGCAGACACTGGGGGTGTCCCTATGAAGAAGTCATGTCTTTTGAGATCCAGCAAGCTTATCTTTGAGAGTTGCCTGCCCGCAATTAGTGGCATTGGACACATGCAGGGAAATAGCTTACAGCCACATAGTAGAAGTGGCCACGTCTGTATTAGTAACTACAATGATCAGGGGGCAATTCTCTGGCTATGAAACCAAGGGGACAGCACAACTTTTGTCCACACAGCTGAACTGTTTTCTCATCCTTAAAACAGGGCAGTCTTGTACAAACAGTCTTCCCTTGTGCTGGTAGTCTCTGACAGGTGCCACCTCTTGGAAGCCACTTACAGAAGTCTTAGCTTTAATTTCATTTCATTTATTTTCATTTATCATTTCATTTATTCATTGGGATTAGTTTTTAAGGAAGCTGTTAGGCCTCCTGAGTCCATATCACTAAGGATAAAAGGATCAATGGGAAAAATGTGAATGATCACTTGGAGATGTTCAAGATTACACCAGCTAAAAACCAAATTTTGCTTATTACAAAAAGTGAAGGCCATGATTGAAAAAAAAAATAAAAAGCAAAGAAAAGCCAAAAGAAAGAAAATGGGTGAATATGTAGATTTGATTGTAGATTATAAACTAGAAATTTTAACACAAGAAAACTGGTGATGAAAAAATATGCAAATCTGTGGTAAATAGGGCTAACAATAGTCAGAAGAACACTTTGAACTTCAAGGGATTAGGGAGTAAGGAATCCTAAGAGTAGAACTGAAAATTATAATGTTGCCAAAAATAATCCAGAAAAGGCGGAAGTATTCAATAAGTAACTGTTGTGTATTTGGCCAAGGATCGGGTGATGCAACCATTTCGTAAGAAAATCATGGAACAATTTTCACTTCAGCAGTATATCAGAAGGAAGTCAAATAAGAGCTACTGATTTTAGGTATATTTACAGCAGGTAGTCTCAAAACTAGCATATGAGAGTTTAAAAGGAGCTACACGAAAAACCCTCTAAACCATTAGTGTTGATTTCTCAATAACACTTGTGATACCAGGGAAGTTCCAGAAGATGAGAAAAAGTAATATGATGATAGTATTTAAAAAATAAAAAATAAATTAGAGAATAAAGGATACAACTCAGGTAATTACAAGATTTGTAAGACTGACTAACATCAATCCCAGGCAAAATAAAGGAATGGCTGATACAGGACCCAGTTAATGAAGAATAAAAGGGAGTTAGTATAATTATCGTCACTCAGCGGGGGTTTTGGCAAATAGATCCTGTCAAACTAGCTTGATATCCTTCTCTGATGAGATTACAAATTTGCTGATAGAGGTAGTAGTATCACTATATTTGGACTTCTACAAGACATTTAATGCAGTCAATACCATATATTGCAAAAAAAAAACATTGATTGAAGAATGCTATGAATCAACACTGCAAACATTAAATGGATTAAAACTGGCAAACAGCTACATACCAGAACATCACTGTAAAGATGTGTGGTTTTGGTGAGGTTCAGTGGGGATCCAGTCTTTGTCCTACATCAGTTAACTTTTCTGCCTGAGATGTGGAAGGAAACATAAAGTCATCATTGATGAGAACTGTAGATAACATTTGTGTGTCTTTGGACTGGGTGAGAAGTATGTAATTAAGATGATAGACGAATGATGCAGGGGGATTTATGGTGCTTTATGATGCATCAGAGGTGGTGTATGTTGTTGCACATAAAAAATGCTCACATGCTTTCTTGCACGTACATATAGGCCAGCAGGAAAGCATGTAAAACAGGGAGCATAAAAGCAAACACTCAGGGCTTAACCAGATTTTACCACATGGCAAGGTGAACAGAAGAGAAAATACAGTATTAAGTCCATCTGGTAGTCCTATGTCTAGAAACAAAGGAAGGAGGGCATCTCTGGGGAGTCAGTTTGGAGAAACAGAGTCCCTTAAGAATATGAGATCTCATCCAAGTGTGAGCATTAGTCAGGAAGAAGCATGAGTTCTTAGCTCAGTTCTACAGCCAAAAAAGGAACCTCACATCTAGCAAAAGGATGAGGAGCTGGTCCTGGTTTTGCTCTGAACATCGATGTAGCCATGACTGGAGTATCATGACCTCGAAAGGACATTGATAACTGAGATGGATCAAGGCAGCACTGAAAAAGATTAAAGAACTAGAGGAAGCATCTATTAATAACAGTGCAAGAACTCAATCTATTTAATTAATGAAAGAAAAGGTTAAAAGGTATTTTCATGAGTCTGTAAGCACCTGCAAAGGAACATAACTTTGATAATGTGTTATTTGGTTCATCAGACAAAGAATAGCAAGTCAGAGAAAGCTAAGGCTGGTGATATTTACAATAGAAAAAAGATGCAAAACATGTTTTTGGTAGAAAACAGTTCTTGAAGCACAATGTCTGGCAATAGCAATCTCTAAACAAAGACTGAATGTTGATGTAAAACCAGTACTGTAGAACAAATGCAAATCAACTTACAGAGTACTGAAGCCTGTGATACATAAGAGGTCAAACCCAAGGACCTATTTCTTTCCTTACTACCTATTTATGGGCTAAGACTGAGCATAACTGGCATAGGGATGTCTCTGTGAGTCTGCAGAGAGTCTGAAATAAGAAATCAAAGAGGCAAGCACTGCCACCAGGCTCAGTAACATTAATGCCAAGGCTCGCTGAACTGGAGTTTCCAGCACAACACCAGCAGAAGGTTTTAAATCTGATAGAAAGAAAGAGTGAAACAGAAGACCACACTCCTGTTGGTGTGCTGCAGATGGCTGTGCAAGCAGTGAGCTGCTGGAGAGCAGTGACCTGCCTCCCCAACAAGGTGGCAGAGCACACTGGGGAAACAAATAAGGCTGTAGAAAGGTATTCAATTATTTCTGTTTTTAAGGCATCCAAAGACCCCAAGATGTCTTTACGCCATCCTGGAAAGTGATGCTACAATGGGGCACTCATCCTTACACATTCCCCTACAAGAACAGTGAATTCTGGGTGCAATTCCTTCCTTACTATGTCCTTGTTACCACTACCCTCATAGCACAGCTATATGAGGAAGGGAAAATACTGTTAGCCCTGTGAGAATAATATGTAGCAGATAAGCAGAGAGGAATAAACAAAAAATTACTAAAACATTTCTTGTATCTATTGTCAAAATGCATGTGCACTGAAAAATATAGGGTGATTTTTGTAGAAACGGTGTGGACAAAAGAATCATGGAAAAAGAAACAAAAAGAAGCAGTAGGAGGAGTAATTCTTGATAGAAACAGTTGGTAATAAAAGGAAAAGTCATATCCACAGACTGTGTTGTGTGGTATATAATTCAAGATCTAATCTAAATGTACCAATTTCTTTCACAAAACAATAGGTGATATTCCAAACTGTCATATTAAATGGAGGGAAAATATTATCTGCCACCCACTGTTTCCTGCATTACTATAGTTGAAAACCTTCACTTTACTTGCAGAGGGCTTTAATTTGAGCCTTATGTTTTCAGACTCTCAGATCAAGTTCTTCATCTCTCTGAATTCTCCATAGATTCAAGACTGGCGTGAGAATAACTGAGGCAATCACTTGGTATTAACAATGTCAAATACAAAATAAGCAGAAAAGAGACACATTCCTTGCCAGACCTTATAATTACATATTTGGCTTGGTTCATGCAAGTTCAACTCAATCCAGATTTTTCTGTAAAAGCTGAGAGTCCAAATCCAACAGCGAAATGTTGCTGGAATTGCACAAAAGATGAATTCAACCCAGACGGCTTATTGCCTGTGTATTCCTCACGTGCATGTCTCCTTTTGGGTTTGTCATGCAGGAAGTGAACACACATTAAAAACCAACAAAAGCATTTTATGAGAAACATATGGATTTTTTTGCTAATTCCAGGTACATTATAGGTACGGGTCTTTTCAGTCAATATGCAGATGATTTTTGCTTTCATGCTAAAGGCTTCAGTGCATGGGCACAATCCAGTTACAACTGTGAATTCTTTCTTTTGGTTCTGTTTGATGATATTTATTTATTTGTTTATTTATTTATTTATTTTTGTGGCCCCACTAGAGGGAAAGCCTCCCCTACCCTTGCCACAGCTGTGCTCGTTGAGATGGCTGATGAGAGTAAAATAATCATTGAACTGGTGGTGTTCAGCAGGAATAATGTGATTCACAAATAGGTGGTGGATACCCCCCAGACGGACATTCTCATAACAGCACCAGACTCCAGAAACATACAGACAATGAGGTTAGCTACAGGTGTCCTCCAACCCAGAAGCACATGACTTTTTCCAGCTTCAGTCTGAGATGAAAGGTGTTGCAAATGCTTAGATGCAAGCAAAAATACAGCCAGAATGCAAAGATACCAAGAGAATATATGGCAAAATTAATTAGTCTTTATCAATCATATAAAGTCAAAGCCAATTTTAATCATGTTCAATCTACCTAGACTTCTGGACTTATATATTACATGAGTGTGCACTCTTTAACACAATGTAAAATTTTTCCTAGGTGCATGAAAGTACCATGATTCCCCCTGGTGCACAAGCTCATTCTTTAGACTTTTCAGGATCATTCTTGACAACTTTACTCTTTATCCTTGATGAAAAAGAAAAAGAAATTAAACTTTTTTTCTTCTTCAGTATTTATGCATTTAGTATAAAGAAACTGCTTTTTTCCTTTTTTTTTTTTTTTTTCCTAGTCCAATCAAGTATATAAATTACCTTCTGGCTGAGAATTTTACAAAATCAATTAATGAATAATTATCTTTTGACTAATAGTACTGTCTCTTAAATGCTTGAGGCAGGGATGAGAAAGGCTATGATATTTAAGGGAGTGATCAATTTCCACAGCGTTATCTGGTAATTCAAAGTTACCAGAGTTCATAGTTACCAGAGGTTCAGCTCCTTCATAATCTGGACAGGTTTGTTAATGCTCTGAGATCCTGAGGACTGATGTGGCTCTCTGTACTACGTTCTTTTCTTAGATCATATGTAGTCCTTAGTCACAAGTCTTTTCTATTCAAACTTTGGATAGTTTCTTTATTAATCCTTTTCTACACTAAAAGTATATATAAACTTCTCTGTGGTCTGTTAAGTCTTAGAAAATATGAATGTGAAACAAGTAGGGGACTTTCTCTTCTCTCTTTTTGCAGCACACAAATTTCCTCGGTTCAACATGGGTTAGTCAAACCTTCTCCCTCCCATTTGAGGAAGGGAGTCACTTTGAATAAGTCGTATCCTTCACGCCTCTTGCTAAGTGAAAGACTGAGGAGCTGTAGATAAAGCTGTAGTCTCCCCATGGAAGATTATCACTGCTCCTATAGCCCTACTGAGCTCTCTGTGCTGCTGCCATCCTGGGACTTCATTATCTACCTGTGGCTGATAGCTGCCCGACACTGAGACAGATGATAAGCTAACATTACAGATTTCAGAGGCCACATTCTCAAAAAACAGGGTGGTGAGTGTATAGACAACTCCATCAGTAGTCATTACAATGAGGTACCTAACTGATTCTGGGAAATTATATTCAAATATTTAAACAAGACTCTTACCATCCATAATGACTGTAAAAACCACCTACAATGAAGCACTACCCATTTGCAATTGCTGATTATATCCTGGGGTTTTCAGCTGAGGCTTTTTCCTTATTTGCCTTATTATCACAAAATTGGGCAGACATGGTTAATATAATGCACACAAAAAAATTAGACCTTGCACAGAGCAATCTGTACTTTCCTTCTTCATTTCTAGGTTTATTAGAGATAACACTAAGCAATTTCATGTTAAGGTAGAGTGCGGAGTACTTGAATACATTTTCTCTCATGTTGTACATTGTTTTATATAGCAAAAATACAAAGAATGGGTTTTCATTGAACCAAAAACAAGGATCACTTCATTAATGTCTTAAAGCCATTGCCAAGCATAGAGGCATATGTACACCTGCTCAAATTCTCTGATATTTTTTTTCCTCCTCAGAGCTCAGACACCCACATAGTTAAGCAATAGCTTGGAAAACAGCTATGTTTGCAAAACAGAGGCAGAGAGGCTTCCAGGGCAGAGAGCTGTTTACATTATAGCACTGTTTATCCAAACAAAGTTCTGTGACACTTCATGAAGATGTAGGGCACATGAGTGACTGTATCCTGCCATCTACCTGCAAGACTGCTGAAAACAAGGCTGCGGATGGTCCTGGTGCTGCAGGAACCCACTTGCAGTTGTACCTTTAGATGCTGGCTCCCACCCCCCAAAGTATCTTTCAACGTTTCCTGACAGACTTGGGAGGCATCCTGCAAGAGCGGAGGGGAGGTGGGTTTCGGATTTTTATATCTGCTCACTCCCAGTCATAGCTTAAAGGTTCTTCATGTTCTCTCTGAGAGGCATGGGGAGTGGGAGGCTATCGCAGACACCACAGGCTCCCCACATTCTCTCTTCTCTGGACTGTACATTACCCTTTTAATCAAGTCCTTAATGACAACAGTTGGGGTCCAGAGTTGAAACTGGCAGCCTGCAAACAGCAAACTCTTTCTGTTACTCAACAGTATCTGCAGGACAGATGTGTTTGGCTATAACGATACCAGAACATATTTCAGTGAGTGTTCATGAGCTGTTTGCTGGGTGGTTGCCCAGTGTGCCTCCAGGTTCAGCCCTAATAAAGGAGAGAAACGGGGCAGCAGCATCCACAGACAAATGCACGAATGGCCAAATCCTCAGCACAAGAATAGGGAATAAACCACAGAAGTTTGGTCTTAATCAACGTGTTTCCATTGGGAGCTTTCTGCACCAGTCTTACCTGTTCCCTATCTGCTTATTTGGACTGCAACCGAGTGGCTGGAGAGCCAAACCCTACAGCCCAGACCTGTTCTCTGGTCCAAGGCTGACAGCAAGCACATCTGTGCATCTTCCTTAGCTATCACTTTCTACAGGTTTTCAGCCTCTTGTCTGCACATCCCTCTTGAGCTCTATCACCTTTAGCTGCATAATCATGCTTTCGCAAACACTGAGCATGATTTCACTGCAGATTTTAAGGAAATATTTCTCTTGCACTTTCTATTGACTCTGAAGAAAAATAAAATATTCTATATTCTTCAGCATCCGTTCACTGAAAGAGTAATTGAATTCTTACAAGTATGATTTTAGCAGAACAAGTATTCTGGATGAAATTCTATTGTTGAAATTATTTAAACACTAGTGCATTAGCATACTAGTATGTCTGCAAAATAGTACATTCGGCAGTAAAATGTTCTAGTAGGTTGATAATAAATAATAAATTAGCATAATGTAGTCATTCTAATTTAATAATCTTCAGCTTTTTACGATATACACCAGAGTAAACAATCTACATTTATTGCTTACGCACACACATTTTATATGTACAAATATATTTGACATGAGTTCATATGTACAGCTATGTTCTTGTCTAAGGATTCATATATCAAATGATATTCAAATTATATCTGGCTTAAAAAAAAAAAGAAAGAAAGAAAAAAAAAAAACCCCTGCTGGGATATTCAGCAGCTAAATGAGTTCATTCAGAACTATTAGTGATCATTTTCAAACAGGCATTAGAGAACGAAGGGAATACGCATATTTTGTGTGATTAATCAGGATATTTTATCTGCCGGTGCTTCTTAGAATAGCTAATTGGTTTTCCAGCCTCTGTGTATGGTAGATCTTGCTTAGCTGTGCATTAACAAAGGGCAACTCACTGACCCTGCACAGTCAGACATCATTATTTTCAATCAGACCAGTCAGTTTCCAGGGTAAATTACAAATCCACTGAAAATTTCTGTTTGTTGTGCCAGTCAGGAAGCTCATACATTTGACCCAAATGGATCCTTGCCTGCTTTCTGGCATTAAGAGATAAAAACTGAACTGAATTTCTTGATTGCTTGATGGTGTCTTTTAGAAAAATTATCACCTTCCTTTTTGTTTGCAAAAAGTCATTCATTTCTTTTTTTTGGCTTAAAGTAAGACCATAACACACCCCCAATACAACCTGTGAGTATCACCGTACATCTCAAAAAGATAGCACTAGAAAGGGAGGAAAAAAAAAGAGTTGACAAATTGAAATATTTTAAAGCAAGAATTGCTCTCATAATCTCTTTAAAACTTAGTGTTGAACAAGGAAGAACAGGTGTGGATTCTGGTGTGGAGCGGGCATGTCTGCCTGCAAAGGTGTGTGATGTCAACCCCTCCCCTTTCAGGTACAACTACCCCAGTATTTTGGCACAAGTCAGTAAAAGTAACTGGGATTGTCTGTGTTTGATGTCTTTCCAAGAGAGGACAAGCAGGGGAAAGGAAAACATCCTTTAAAACAGTTCAAGTCAACTGCAAACCTCTTTCCCTCTCTCTTCCCAACTTTCTCCGCTTTCTTCTCTTAAGAGCAAAGAATAAGCAGAATAGAAATGATGATGAGGAAGCCAATTTGTGACCAAGAAATGAGTGAAACCTTCTGTTTATAATGCTGATTTTGGAATAAAAATAATAGTAATAGTGTTAAGTCAATCACTTTTCCTCCAGTACTTGCTATGTTTTCTCAACACTTGGTTTAAAATATTTACACATTTTCTTTAAACACACGAAGTATCCCTTGGAAAGAAAATGTTACTGTACCAGGAAGATGAGGCTGTTCAGCATTTGGAAGTCAGGGAACACCTGGGTGAAGGCCTCCCCTCTTGCATCTGTGGCAAGGTGCTAGGCTGACGATCAATGTCTGCATTCCCAGGAGACAGGACAGCAGCATGCTTGCTAATTATGGACCCCTGAAAACAGGAGAATCAGAAATCTGAACTGGCTTCTCAGTTGAAGAAGAGACACCAAAGTATTTTGACTGTGGATACCTCAGCAATAAGGTTATGCACAGCCACAGGCTGATGCCATCTCTCCAATTCAAATCCCAGAGGGAGCTATGTAACACAACAGGGAAAGGAAAGACATATCACATCCATCTTAATGTATTTAGACACCTAACTCAGACACTCAGGCTCAGCTCAGTGGAGTCTGCACTGCAGGGGCCTTGCCACAGCCATACAGTGGTCTACATAGGCCACAGACTCCCTACTGGCTCCATGGCAAAAGGTAGACACGTCTGCGAGTAGTCACGGCTATGTAAGTGAAAGGTTCACCTCTCTCTGCTGACCTTATAGAGAAAAATTGCAGAAATTAAATACCTGCTTCCACTTGGCATCCAAACTTAGTCTTCTGCAGAAAGACACTAGTGCAGATGTTCAGCTCTTTTTATGTAGCAGTAACAACAGTCTCCCATTAGAGCATTTGTCAAGGAATTGAAGATCCTCTTCAGCTACATTTCCCACATTCTCAGTGCATGTCCTAATTAGGCTCCCAGGCACTATTCCTGGAAGGAATGGAGAGGGGCATTTACCACCCCTCCCATTGAGGCTGGACCACTGTGCATCCAGAGTTTAAATCCCACAGAGCCAGGCAATAAGGCGACCAGACTCTCACATTCATGGGTACAGAACTGGAGGTCCAAATTCAGCCCCCGGAAAAGAATACTTCTCACATTAGTCCATCATTGCATAGAATAGAAAAGGACCAGAATTACCCAATCGCCTCCGTGCTCTACTACCTTCTAGGGCAGAGTCAGGCTCCCATGTGTGCCCAGCCAGAAGTCTTCTGCCCAGTTGCCCAGTGTCAGTAGGAGACAGGAGCGTGGTGATCCTGTGAGCTTCCTACCTGAACTGGTGGTGGGTCGAGGCATTGCCACCAGCCCAAGCAGCTGCAAGGTCAGAATAGCTCTGCCCTTTGCAGACCAGCACTCTTTAATGCCAAAGGCAGGTGGTGACAGCAGCTGCAGCTGCACCCTTCGAGGTGACCGTGCCATGGCACATGCATATGACCCTACGGGAGTTAGGATTTAAGTAGGTCCCTGCCTCAGCCTGCGTGACAAAGGAGCTTGGGTATCCAGCAGAACGGGGTAGCACCTAGAGCCCCAGATCACAGGACTTTGCTGGACAAACAGAGTCTGTGAGTGAGTTTGGCTTCCCACTGGGTTAGGCAGTACTGGGAAGTCTGGATTTCAGCCTTCTGTTGAGGAAGATCAACAGCACCTGGGCTACCTAACAGCTGGTCTCTCTAACCCCTGATCGAAGCAAGTAAAAGAAGAGATGCCCTTTGAGAGGGCAGTAACTGCTCTGAATTTCCCAGAAGCTTTCTCTGACCAAGAGAAAATAAGGTTAATTTCAGCTAAAGTTAGTTTTGAGGTTTCCATCTTCCAACTTCAGTAAGAATTTAATGAAACTAGACTACCTGGCTTATTGTTCTAATAAAGTAAATCTTTGCTCTCCTTCACCTTTTCTGAGGTATGTTGGGGATTAGCCATCTATGAGCAGGGCATCTTATGTCAGGGCAACATCTGCCAGGGCTTTTTTAATGTTCTCAGTGTAGGCCAGGAGAAGTCATTGTGTTAGTGGTGGAAATTATTGGCTGTAATAAGAACGAATTAGGGCCCAAGGCCAGAATCAACAGTTTCCCAGAGACAGGATGGCCCCATTACCTGAGCATTAGCCCAGGGTTTAGGATAGCTTGTCTTCCCTCCCCATTTCACCACAAACTTTCTCTGTGTCCATAAGTGAGGTGCTTGATCCAAACCAGAAGAGTTTAGCTTCCCTGTTTTCAGATTCCCATTGGTAAAATGAGAGCCATGACTCTTCCACTTCAGAAGGATGTTGCATGAAAAACTGTGAAGCACTACAAACATGAGTATTTAGGAGAACATCAGAAGGCATGCAGCTCTCCCTGCTCCCTGTCTAGCCTGTCCTTTCATGTTTTCATTACTGATGAGTTGAAGCAGAAATTGTAGCTGATATATATTTCCCTTAACAAGGTGCCAAAGCCATTTCTTTTAAAATGGTGATTCCTACACACAACCCCTTCCCAAGCTGCAGTTCCAGCTGCAAGTTCTGTTCTTGTGGCTGAATTGGTTTGGGGCTTGCAAAGGCACTTGGGGCTTTGCAATGGCTATAAGGTTCATAGCCACAATGGCTATGGCTTTGCAAGCCCACTCCTATTGGAAAGGTTTCCTGTTCCTACCAAGGAAGGAAGCCTTGTTTAAATGCGAATATTCACTTCCAGTGGTACTACTGGCAGTTAAAACATTGCTCTGTTAACACAATACCACAAAACTAACAATGTGACACTGTTATTAAAGGAAAAAGTAAGGATAAACCATAGATTTGGGTTTTAAAATTATCTCCATTAGAATCTGCCACTGGTAATAAAAGGTTAATGAATTTCATAAAAAATGTATTTTTAACTATTTCCTCCCCTTTTATCAAGTTGACTTTACATCTCAGTCTTTCATTTTCAGTCCAAACATGTTCTCCCTCAACACCTGGCAAACCTGACTCTTGTGTAAGGTCTTAGTCATATTTGTCAGGGCTGTGCTTCCCTCCAGTGATGGAGATGGCAGCCCGCTCTGCGATACGGCTGTATATATATGCATTAAGTGAAATCAGCCTGCTTTTATGACCTATTTTTAAAACACTCAGAGTTATTTACTGTTGTGTTTATAAAATTGTGAATAACAGGTAATAGCCAGATTTTGAAAGATGATGAAGAATAAACAGGCTTGTTAGTGCGTAATTATTGTGTATGAGTTTCTGGTTAGTTGTTTCTATTGCACAGGATGCACTTGAAAGCCTCAGCACCAGTTCAGCTCCAATACTGGTGCAGCAGATAAATAGTTTCAAGGCGAGGTAGAAATGTCAATTCCACTAACGAATTTATAGTGCAATATAGTGAACGAGGAAAGCACAGTTTATGGGTTGTTTTCTCCAGCATGGTACTTTTTATCCTGCAGAATAACACTTTAAAAGCACACTGACAAAATGTTTCTCTTCCCACTGAACAGCCTTTATTTTTAGATTGGATACTTATTCTATACATCTGTTTAGACTGATCCAACAAAACTAGGTAGAAAATTATGTTGAGAAAGTGAAAAGGTGAGGGAACACTGTAAAAAACAAAACAAAGCCTTGTCCTCTAAAAACAGTTTGTCCAAGCCAAGCTAACCAGCTGGCCAGTACAAAACACAGAAGATAAATGTACTCAGAAGAGACTTGAGCATAAGTAAGCCCATAGTCAGGAGGAACAGAAGACATCTTCCAGTTCTCTCCCTGCTCTGCATCTACCTGCTCAGTCAGTGAGCGATGCCTCAGCTAGCACCAGCGGGGAGATGAGGTTCAGGCTGCACAGAGACACTCAAAATCCAGAATGAGCTTGTCCTTGCAGGGAACTGATGCAAGAAGTTGTCGCTCTTTCAACGCACTGCCCACATTGTCCTGAATAAAGTCAAGATTTGGGTGCACGCTTGGTAAACCAGCCATCTAAACATGAAAGTGTGCTGGAGAAGCAGAGCAAAGAAATTTAATCTTTTGAAGTCCTCATCGCATTGGATTAATTTAGCAGGCCATGCTCCTGTTCTGTTTGCATTACCACAAGTGTTTGATTGACATTAGAGTAAAATAGATGGATATTAATGAAAGGATATAGATAAGGAGCTAGAGAGACAGAAACTGGGATCAGACTTCTAATGTTTTTACATTCACACTTTATACACATCTATATATAAAAAACTGCTTTTGCAAACACCAGAATGTTCATTACACTATTCAGAAAAGGAGGTTTACTGTGACAATCTGCTGAAAACTGCCTCTGTGATGATAACAGGAAATCAGTCACTTATTTTGCTGGATTGTTCAGAAAACTGACAGACAGGCTCCGACTGAATCTGAGAAGCCTGCACCTGGTCAGAAAACTGTGAGATGTGACAACAGTCTCTCTGTTGCTAATAATTATGCACCAGTTTAATCACCAACCTCATGCTTAGCAAAATGAAAGCATGAAACTGGGTAAATGATGAAGCTATAGGTATTTAAATCATACGGCATTTTTTTGTTCAATTGGCATGGTGATGAGTTGCTTTTTTTTTTTAATTCCAGATGATGCTGACAGTATTTAAAATTGGGGTGAGAAATTACAGCCGAAGAATCTGACTTGTGACATGTGTCATAAAATCTGGCATTTTGCTCTGAATCAAATATAGATTGTTGATCAGTTACATCAATAGCTCAAAAAACATGCAGTGCAAGTAAGATTAAAACTACTCATTCTTTCTCACGCATAATGGTCACTTCTTTGATTCCTATTTAGCATTCAAATTAGTTCAGCTGAGAAATGCGGAGTACAGATGCAAGTTTGATTATATCATTAGCAAAGTTCTCCTGGATCAATTTAAATCTATTACTCTTCAGAAAGAATTGAGAGAGAGCTCCATGGGAAGATAAAAGATATTTCCAGGCACAGATCTTTTCTATTGTCGTGTGTGTGTGTGGTTTGTTCTTGTTTTCCCCTAAAAGGAAGATGCACTATTATTTCTCTAAAACTCTTAACCGTGCTACTCCCTCACAGCAAAATGTCTTCACTAGCATCATGCCTCATACCTGACAGGCTTTTGGCTCTTTTTGGCTCTCTTTTTTTTGGCTCACGTATTCATAAGTGAAAACTTCAGTTAAGGACACTGAAACAAAGAAAGTTGAAGGGGAAAAAATATAGGAGAACATTAGACTCTTCCAGGAGCTACAGCACCGATCTAACTTCAGTCTCCGTGTTGAACTAACAGTAGCTAGTGTGCAGGAACCACTTGTCAGTGGCTGATGGAGGTACCAGATTGCTTTGGTGCATGGTGCGGGGTACGTAATGTACTGTGAACTGCTCATGCAATTCCTTTTACTGTAAAATTCAGAGATCTGCTAACACAGGCTGGCATACACCTGAATTGCACAACTCCTTTGACTGTCACACACATCCTATTTCCTGAATTCTCTGGGGTGCTCCGTATTTTTCTCCTAGGATGCCTGAAGGACCAGCTGAACCTCAGCCCAGCAGCTCCTGGGAAAAAAGAAGGGGATGGTGAGGGAAGGTGGGAGACCTCCCAGGACATCCACTGCTTCTGGGAAGGGGAAGGTGGGAGACATCCCACTGCTTCTGGGAAGGGGATTG
Source organism: Anser cygnoides (assembly GCF_040182565.1). Classification (NCBI taxonomy): domain Eukaryota; kingdom Metazoa; phylum Chordata; class Aves; order Anseriformes; family Anatidae; genus Anser; species Anser cygnoides. Next base: position 34,776,153 of record NC_089874.1, on the reverse strand, counting down.
CTGGCCCAGGCTCTTCCTGCACCAGCCAGGGGAGAAATAGGGAACAGCAGGGAAAGTCTGCTGCTGGAGCAGGTTGCCCGCAGCGGTAGCAGCACATCTCCCACCCCACCACACATACACACAACTTCAAACAGCAGCAGCAAGCCAGGCTCTGCCCTGGGCTGTGACAAGATATCCAGCTGTCCTAGCAGCATTTTAACATAATCTACCAAGTTATTAGCTTTTTTCCCTCTCCTACTATAACACAGAACTGGGGCTTTTTGACATTAAACATCTAGATGGTCTGAAGTTCTGATCAGCTAAAATAAGCATGCCAAAATAAGACTTGATTTATTTACTCCTTTGCTTTCAGAATACACAAAATAAAAACTTAAATGACATTAAAATACATCTGTATTATTTGATAAATGCCTAAGGTCACCTGAAAGCAACCTACTACAGTGCCTTCCAGGTGATTATCCAGTTCAAAAAAGCTAGTGGAAACAGAAATACTTTTTTTAAGAGCAGCTGAGAACCATCAGCTACTTCAAATTACTCTCATTCCTCTGGAATAATTTTTCCCCCATGAAAAAGGGGCAGGAAATGGAGCTTTCCAGAGGAGCATGTAAGGTAGTCAGAGACCTGCTTACACGTACATCTCTACCCTGAGCTAGAAGGGCTCACAGTTGCCACGTGTTGGAGGGATGTGGAGGTGAGGCACCGCCTAGGCACTCAGGAAATGAGAGATAATACTAGAAAGATTAGTGTCCCATCTCTTGCTATTTTCAAAGCTATATAACCCTCAATGCTTTAAGCATAATGCTTTTGTGGCACAGAGCATCTTTTCTGTTCTGTTATGTAGTTACCAGCACAGAAATTCCCTAGCCAAGTAGGTGCCTGCAGTGACAGATGTGTACTCTGTAGGGTTCAGGGGTGGGACGCACTGGGAAATCTCTGCTGAGGTACCAGTCCATAGTGGCTGGTTCTCCTCATGGTCTCAGCATGACCAACAAACAATCTGAGGTTGAGAGCAGATCCTGCAGTTTTGGAGTGAGAAATAGAAATTAGCCTATGGAGGCACCTCTGTCCTGGAAACTTGTGAAACTTAGAAACCAGTCACATCAAACAGATGACCATTCAGAAGGTGAATGGACCATTTTCTACCCCACATCTGCAGTGAAGAGAAAGTTTATCATGTTTCCCTCAACTGCTGATGACTAATTTCTGTCTGGTTCATCATCGTTAACCACATCACCTGCCACAATGCTAAATGTATCACAACCAAACAGTTAATACATGTTTTTAGAACATAAGCAAGACTCACTGATTTTTGTAGTATTTGATGTTCCTAACATTTTTATTATTTTGGGGAACATATTTTCAGGTTTGGGAAAATCACAACAGTTCACAGAGTATATAGTACATTTTTTAACAAACATTATCACTGTAGGTTAAGAATGAGACTTTCATAGAGTTGTAATTGCTTATTAAAGACAAAATTAATTATTCTTATCCATAATTACAACTGTTTAGAATCTGTTTTAAAAGAAATGTTTTTGTTTTAAAAGCAGACTATTCTCAGCAATCTGCAGTTCTATTTGAAAGTTATCATTAAATGGCCAAATGAAGTACAACAGTAACTGTTTTATTTAATTATATTGTAGTATATAACATTTCTGCACAGAGACCTTCTTCTAATATCTCCTAACCCACCACCTCATGAATTTTAATTATGTGTGGCAAAGAAAAGCCCACATCATTAAGACCATAAAAGATGTATTATATTGTTGCTTCTTGCAATTGCCACTACAAACAAGGACCTTAGAAAAGCAACAAAAAAGAACTCCAACTAATTAAACGATCAGTACCTCCAGAGTTATTTTGTTATCATCTGGTAACAGATGATAACAAGCAAAAACAACAGAACAGTTGTGTATGCATGTAAGAGATATCACAGGCAACACTGCCTTTCATTATGTTGTTTTCAAATAGTTTATGGACACTTCCTTTGAAAAAAAAAATGACAAGAGATTTGCTGGAAATTTAAATAATAGAAAATCTGGGATATATACTCTGAAACAAAGAGGGGATAACAATACATTGAAGTGATTCCTTCAGGTTTGTAAAACCTTCTCAAAAAGGCCATAATGGCATCATCAAAAGAACGCATTTTCTCCTTTAGGATCTTTGTAGGGACTGTAGTGAATTATAGAAAATCCTAACAAGAATGAAGAGTCATTTCACTTTTCATTTACAACAATATTCTTTTATGTGTTTTAACGTAAATGATTTTATAATTTTGATAACTTTGCCTTCTTATACATTGGTATTTATGGCTGTCTATATTATATATCTATCTAACAATTTGTGTGAATTAACTAACAGGCAAATAGTCAAGGAAAGCCACATGTTGTTTTTGTTTTTTTTTTTCTTTTAAAGCAGCAATATTGCTTACAAGCTTTGTCCTAATTCTTCCAAAGGCTAAGCATCTACAACTATTATTTCACATACTACCTACAAAGTGTTACTGTCCTCCTGGGATACTGCAGAGTAACAGCTTTGTGAGATGGTGAAGATATGCCCATAATTCCAGGGTCTATTTTTCACCATTTTTATGCAGCGTTACTCCTCTGATGACCATAGAATCGAACAAGCACAGATTCACATAACATGAAGGGGAAAACAGTGTAAGCACAGCCAGCAGTACCACAAGCAATTGCAAAATGATGTCTTTGGGGCTCTTACCACTGACTTCTGCTGGTGGTGAGGAAGCGCCTCCAGAAATGTCAGCCAGCAGAGAGTTAATTCAGCTCTGCCCTGCAGCCTTCACCCATCCATCATCAGTTTAGCAGCATGCTGCTTCATGTGATGCTTATCAGGCTTTTGCCTCTGGGCTTGAAAAAGGAAGTAGAGTTTGTGAAGAGCTTTGAGGCTAACTCCTAGGTAGATACGCTGATAGACAGATAGGTAACACGGTAAATCACTGTTACCAGAACGGTTGGTACGAGCTTGCCTTTACAAGCAGAAACATTTCACAGAAGGTGCTGTGCAGACAAGGTACATCAGATACTGCTAAAAGGATTTTGAAACCTTAAAAAGCTGTTGCTTTTCTTCTCGTAATGGAGATATAATAGTTCCATTTTGCACTTTGCAGAAATTAAGTGTATTCAAGCTCCGAATAATTAATTGTATGGCATATTATAACCTCTTCAAAAGAGATAGGTAGTAGATTTACTGTCCAGATGTTTAATGGATTACTATTTTACCACATTACTAACCTTGGCATGCTTAAAGTTCATTGATTTAATGTTTAATGAAACGAATGACACAGGGGCAGTATGGAGCTCAACTGGGAGAATTGTACAGAGATAATATACAAAATTACAAAAAGTGAGACGTTACCCTACAATTACAACAATTACTAACAAAGGTAGAGAGAGAAAGTGAGATATACTTTCACTCATGCAGATGCTGGAAACTGGCACTTTAAAATGTAGACATAATGAACACTCATTATTTGAATTCATCTTTCAAAAGGTCTAAAATATTGCCTTTCTGAAAACATAAAGACAATGTGAAATTTACATTCTTTTACATATCTGGAAGTACAAGGCTTTGAAGAAAATCTTGTCTGAAGCATCAGTGCTATTTTCTATGCAATTGCACAGTGCTGCACAGAGCCAGGGAAAAGAAGCCCTCCCATGACATTCCTGCTCCAAAGCTGGATAACAGGAATCCTCACCAGAGCCAGTCCAGGGCTTGAAAGTCTGCCCCATAGGTGATAGCAGTCATTTACAGCACTGTGTAAGATCTGAAAATAAGGTATTAATGATCTCATAAGGCTAAGAAATAAATACCATACCTAGAGTTTAGAATAAAAAGGACAAAATATTTATCATCTCCGTTTTGTAAAATAAGATACGATTAAAGGAGTCTGTAGCAGATTAAACTGGACTTAGCATCCCCCCAGCCCAAGCTCAGTGTCTTAACTGCATAGCTGTACTTTCACAGGAATGAAAAAGGCACCCAGCTGGAGAAATGCAGGGGTTGTGCAGAGATTTAGCTCTAATCTCGCAGCATTTTTCAGAGCATGATTAACATTGAGAGGTTTGCTTGATGTGGAATACAGCACTCAGCACTTTGCAGGTTCCACTCTGTAACCACTACTTTGAAGAAACAAAAAGCTAAGGAAGGGAAAAGATTAGCAAACCATGGAGCTTAACAGTTTACAAGCTGAGCTAATGGATGAAACTTTGCATGAAAAGACCAGAGTGTGTTTCAAGGAAAATTTTGGTAATGCCCTCAGAGAGTCATCTTCTTGTCTGTGGTTACAGCCCCAAAGCAAGCAACCTACACTGGCATGTTCAGCACAGTTCACTCTGCTACAGAGTTGAAAACCTGCTTGAACAACACAGTTATGCTACTAATTCCCTCTTTTGTGACCTCTTTAAGCATCTTTAAGTCCACCTTGAGCTTCTTTCAAATACAGCAGGTTTTCTAAAGAAGTCATTAAATGCCATTTTAATGCATGTAGCTGTAAGATGCAGTGGCAAACTTACCAGTGATTACCTTCAGGAGCTCACATGGGAACCCCCATAACATAAGAAGGGGGTGTGCAATGAAAAGCATTAGCCTTGGCTTGTGTGTCAGGATGGGTTCCTGTCATTGAGCTTGCTGTGAGCTTGCACTGCAGGAGAATCAAGAAAGAATAAGGGCTTGAGTTAAGCAGAACTGGGCAAATATCTGAACCGTAAATTTCAAAGAAAAATCTGCATTAGCAAGATAAATATGACACTGAAGAATTGCGTGAATTTTTCTGACTGAAAATGTTATGCAACTTTGTATTAACTTCAGTTTGTAGCTTTGATTAAAATACCATAGAGAACTTGAAATAGTCTAAATATTTCAGAGTAATTATTTATAAAACAACATTTATATTCAAGGACTGGTATCCTGGCTCTCTCTTTAAATACAGTCATATGTGAGAATGGTCCTTCCCCTCAACAAAGAAAGAGCCAGAAGTTCTCAGATAAAGCATTCAGATTAAGTATTTTTTCATTTTGTCTGGCTTGGCATACATGAAATTTCCAATAAGCTACAAACTCCGTAAGGCACTTCTGGAGCCACATGTTACATGACTGGGACAACAGCTTGATTAATTTTGCAGGGTATGTATTGCTCAAGCAGATCCGTGCCAGCTGAAATACAGGAAATGCTTTACATATCTCCATTCCTACAAACTACGCTTAGGTCCTATTTAACAGTCCTTCCTCTTGACAAATTCCCTGAGAATCCAGCATTTTACTTGCAGACTGCACAATTGAAGTTACTGATGGCAGCAATAAAAATAAAAATGCTATAAACCCCGCACTTTTCATTTTCGGTTGTCTTCACAAACAGTAATTAATCTCCACAAAAGGAACCTATGCTTTCTCCAATATTGTTAGGCTCCAGGAAGACTTACCACAGCAGAACTAACCCTAGGCACGGTAAGACTGCTTTTCTTACAGATTTCTGTCATGGTCAGGGTACAAAAGTGCAAAGATTCCTCCAGTGGCCCAGAGAAAAAGCTTTTCAAACCTCCCATAGCAGATAAATGCAATTTGACTGTACACAGAATACCAGGTGGGTCATAGCGCACACCTTTCTCCACATGCAGAACACTACATGTGCAAGGCATAGAGTTAACTTTAATACAATGTTGGCTTCAGCAGAGAGGACCGCAAAAATGAATGGTCCTAAATTTGAGGCAAATTGGCTTGCCAAGCAGTTATGACTAAATGTACATACTGCCTCTAAATCTATCACTGAAGCAATAAGCAACTTGCATTTTTTTAAATGTATATGTCAGTAAAAACAGAAAGGTAATTTAAAAATATTTTCCAGACTCTGTAAGTTATTGTGTTTAATTATGAAATAAAACTCACTGTTTTATTTCAGTGAGATAATCTGGTTTCTTTGACATTTTATTTTCAGTGTTAAATTTGATCAATAAAAACCCTGCTAGACATGCAAAAACAAAAACCTTCAAAATGTGCTACTGTTTGCTTTTGGCATATATGCATGTTGCTGAGTCCTGTTTTAAGTGCAACCATTCAAAAAAAAGAAAAACAGTCCTCTCAGTATATTCATTTTGTAAAGCTTTGCTGTATTTCCAGCTACAAGAGAAGAGATGGCTTAGTCCTTCAAGATACTCCGAGTTTGAATGAATTTTCAGATTTACCAGGCTAGAAGGGTTTGACATAACAACATTTTGCACAAGGAATGACACTTGGTTTTGAAGGGAAATACGTATTTATTTTTAAATACTTCACTTAAAGACTGATAAAAGACTCTGAATATGTATTTTGAAATATTCATCCCATATTAGATAGAATACAGATGTCATAAGGGTGAAATTTCAATAGTTTCTCTTTTTAACCATATTTGCCATTAGCTATGTAAATCCTCTCCTGTGTTACATGGAGGAAACAACTCACTCTCACTGCACTGAGTGGTGACACTGGCTCACGTGAGCAGTCCCTGCTCCTGCAGAGGTAACACTTGACTTCTCCCAGAAAACTCCCAGCATCGCTGCAAAATGAATACCTGTGTCTGAAGTTGGAGACAAGTTACCTACAAGTTCTCCCTGGGGCAAAATAAGGGGAAACATTTCATTTCTGACAGGCTGCAACTCCGAGTCCCACTGTACATAAAGATCTCACTTAAGGTTTATGAAGCAGCGATGAGACTGCTGGAGAGACACAAGCCTCCTGGGATACAATCACTCACTTCCACATAGGCTGTTAATGAAGGGTCATCCGAAGCAAGTGTCTGTAGAAATGAGGCAGGACAGAAATTCTTTCCGATCCTCCGTAATCAATGTAATAACAGTACTCAATGTAATCTCTCTGCAAAGTAAATTGAATATGGAAAACTGGTCACACTCCCGGCTTGAGATCATTAGTACCATGTCCATTGCTGTCAGGAGGCTTCAAAAACAGAGATCCTGTGATACTCTTTAAGTGATGCACTAAGCTTTAATTTAACAGATTCTGAGGTCTTACTAAAATATCAGGGTTATTGTTGCAGCTGTTGCTGTAGGAGTTGAACAAAACCAAAATATTACTGATTGCATCACCCCGGCATGCAGAGTCCCCAATCAAGATAGAGTCCCATTGTGCCAGACGCAACCAATCCCTGCATTCACAGCCAGAGCCAAACGCTACAGAGAGACTTCTGAGGGATTTTGGAGCACCTGCAGAACCAGTGTCTGTAATCTTTACGTTTTGGGGGGCGGGGGGGGGAAATAATAATAATAAAAAAAACATCCTACTGAGGTTGTTTTACAAAATTCAGCCCAGACTTCAGCCTAGTGCCAAATGGGGCTTGAGTCATTAAACATGTCTGCCAGTTATGTTTGACTTTAAATGGCAAATTTTCATTGCTTAGATTTCTGTTTATCCTGTTAGTTCCTAGGGAACTTAGAAGTAAATTTTTACAGACAATTCCTTATTCAACTTAAAGATTAGCTGCTAGTTCCTGACTGCTGTTTCTGTTGAATTTCTGTCCACAATTTGATTTTTTTTCCTTGAGTGGTTACTATTAATATAGATCCCTCTCATTCATGTGGGTAATTCAGATGATTGCTTTATCCTGTCTTTATCCAAGAAAAACCTTCATAAATTTTAACTGTCACTGTGATGCCCATTCACCCAAGCCCTGGCTAGGTCTCTAGAATTTCTCAGATTCTTTTGTAAATTCAATCTAAATAATATTATCTCCTCTTCAAAGTATTGGTACATCATCATTTATCCTCTCCTAAACTATAAGAATACAAGGCATCAGCTTTAGTGCAGAATATTGCAGCTCTCTCTCACTTGTTGGAAAGGAAAGCTGAATTATTTTTTTTTGTATTTAATCCTTTTCTTTTACCATTGCTTAGCATACTCTGGATTCACCAAAATGTATTACTACACCTCTTGTGACTTTCTAATCCTTACACCTATAACAGGTTCCAGGAATGCAAATTATGATATACGGCCCTCTTATGTCAGGAATAGTATTTAATATTCTCACACAGCATTATTAACCAGTGACTGAGACCTAAACCTCCCACTGCAGCCAGAGACACCTTCACTTCACTACAGCTTCCTCAAAGTAACATGTGCACTCCTTAAATCCACAGTCAATTAACTCATACTCACTTTGTGATTGCTATGTCAACGTGATTTACATTTCTAATAACCGTGGGCTTGTTCCCAAGTCTTCTCTGACAAGCAATGATGAACCCATCATTTTCTGCAAGGACTTCTCATGCACTGAGAGATAATTAGTCTTCACTAACAGAGAGGTTGCCCTGTGCCCAAGATCTGCTGACCATCCAGCATGGTCATCTCCAGTGACACGAGGCTCTGGATGGGGAGGACTGCCAGGCTTCCTGCCTGCTGTAATACACATCATTTGGGATAACTCTTAAATCAGATGAGCAACTCAAGACTGGTCCTCTGTCTGTGAGGAGCAGCACTGAACTGCATGAAGTGCCCAGATGTGCTATTTTGTCTTAAGGAAACCACCCCTTTCCTTCACACAGTTTGGAAGTCAGGTCTGACCTGTTCTCTCCCTCTAAAGTTTTAAAAATCTTTGACTTGTCTACAACTTCCTCGCAAGGGGGAGTGGAGAGGCAGATGCTGACCTATTCTCCTTAGTCACCAGTGATAGGACCCGCGGGACCAGTGTTAAGCTGAGGCAGGGGAGGTTTAGGCTGGACATCAGGAAGAGGTTCTTCACCGAGAGGGTGGTCGCACACTGGAACAGGCTCCCCAGTGAAGTAGTCACTGCACCAACCCTGTCTGAATTTAAGAACCGTTTGGACTGTGCACTTAGTCACATGGTCTAAAATTTGGGGTAGACCTGTGTGGTGCCAGGAGTTGGACTTGACGATCTTTATGGGTCCCTTCCAACTCGGGATATTCTATGATTCTATGATTCTGTGACTTCATTCCCAAAAAGGGTTGTGATTTAGCTCAGCTCTAGAAATAAAAATGTACTTTTTTTTCCCTTTATTTCTGATTGTATATCTACTAGCACTCATGTAACCAGCTCACTCCTCTCATTGCTTGACTGCGGGGCACTACAAACTTTTCCTCAATTCGTCATAGAGCTCCTCTCATTTCAACAGAGCACTCTACCAATGAGCCCGTTATAAACTCCCAACCTGAAACCCAAAGAGATCCTTTGCAAACCCCTTGCATTTTGCAGCTCTTTCAGTAACTTTTCCCCTCTCTCTTTTACACAATACTATTTCCTGTAGAAGCAGAGGAGAAATGGGCACTGCTTTTAAAAGGACAAAAATGTACCATGATCTCCAGATCTCCATGGTCTAAAGAGTTCTTGATAGAACAGTGTTTTAAGGTTGATTTAAAATTATTTGAGATAAGTTAAGAAGATTCAAGGATACTGTCAGGAAGGAGTCCAATGAAGGTGGCATTCCTGCTCTAATTCCAGTCCCATAGAAGTATTACTGTTCCTTTAAAGCTTAATTATGCTTGTACTTAACACTGACGTTTCTTCTCTTTTTCTTCACTCTGTTCAGTGAAAGCTGAGTTTAAAAGCAAGTTTACTGTATGTTTCGAAGAACACTTGGTTTTGAGTGTTTGAGGTTCCTTTGTTGTTAGCATCAACGAAGGTCAGCCAACTCGGCTCTGTCATTGACAGGCTCCTATTTTATTTGGCTAATACATTCTACTTAGCATCACAGACAACAATCAGACATATTCTTAACAGTAGGAAGTTGCAGAAGAACAAAAGGCATGTGTGTGCTATCTAAGATTTCCTCAGAGTGAATTACACTGGATGAATTATTTGGAATTATTCAGAAAAAGAAATTGTTTACTATCATAACAGATGCTCCAGACAAAGAAAAGAGGAAGCTGTTGCAGCCTCTGACTGAGCCATAGCTTTTTGCAGCTGAACATGGTTGTGCAAATTAGCTGGTAAACTTTATGGAAGTACCCAGAAAGAAGCAATTAGAATTACAGTGCCAGTTAGAAAATCTGTAGTTTGCAATCAACCAAAATTGTGCAGTTTTCCATATTCTCTGCTGATAATGCAAATGTAACCTTTGAAGGGAACTGCTCTGTATGTAGCACATCCTGAAAGCAAGAACAAACACTGAAGTCCAAGCAAATAGCTTCTAGGATGGTAGGTTGTATGCATCTCGGTCAAGTTATATATGGGCATTACACAGATCTTGAGCAAACTCTACAAAGCATGTGTTTTGGTCATTGGCACAAGTAATAGAACAAAATGCTGAGAGCAAAGCAAGAACCATGATAAAACCAAAATGGACTGGCTTGAGACTGGGGAGTAGAGAGCCCTTGAGGAAAGATCAGTGCAATCTGCATTGCTCAGGGAGACAATGAGGACAGCTTCCAAATATGTGAAAGGATGCAAGAAAAGAGGAATACAACAAACAACACCTCAAGATTCTGGAGAAAAGACCAAGATGAATGAAATTGAAATGCAAGCCGAGACAGTATGTTAATATCAGGGAAAAAAAATATCCTATAGGAAGCACAGGTAAGCATCAGAATGTCTACGAAGCTTGTAAAATTTCAGTGTGACCATACAGTGATCATATTTGCCAGAGAAGAGGTTCTGCTATGACACAGAACTGACATGGACTAGGGGAAAGGGTGAACATCTTACAGATCTCTTACAGATTCACCTGCTTTATTTTCCCATGTTGAAATAGAAAAGGGGAAGAGAAATCATTACTGATATTGTCTCGTTTCATCCCTACTGAAAATACCCATCTGAAGTTTTTGAAGTTTTGGGTTCATGCAACATCTTTCTTTAAAGTCAAGATGGAAAAACTGACGTGCTTAGGCCAACACCGAAACTTTGAATCTTTTGGAAGACAAAAATAACATTTCAGGCATATTTTCAAGATTTTCTAATAATTAGGCTGCACACACGATGAAGATCAGGTCGCTAAGGAGACATCTCATGTACAATGATTCAAAGCAGGTGACTTGCCAGTACAGGAAGCATTCCCACTTCTCAAACCTCTTACCTTTGGCCATATGCTTATAGCACATTTCTTGTGAAAAATCAACTGAACACAAGATCTGGTGCAAGGCAGAGAGAGAGTGTGTGGTTGGTGGTGACCACACTAATGTAACCAACCCTTTTAGCAACATCTTAGTGTGATTTGCCACTATATGTAACATGTCACTGTACCTCAATATTAACTGGTACTACAGCAGGATTACTCATTGAAAAGCTGTCTATTGATGATTACAATCTGCACATTAAAGTATTACAGACATTGGAGACTGAAATTCCTACAAGTACAGCGCAAATTGTGCAATATTGCTGCAAACTAGCTAGGCTTGCCAAATAACTCCAGTGGAGGAACTGAATCTGAATGGAGATCTTAGATGGAGTCAGAGCAGGGCATGGTTCTACCTTATCATTTTAGTCACACAGAAAGTTTCGACCTTTGCTACCTCCAGGGCCCATTCTGGAGCAATCAACATTTGACTGCTGCTACTTACTTCACAGAGATAAGGACAGTTTAATTAACAGTGTCACCTGCTTTGAAGCTCATTACTCAGTACAATGCATAATTACTCCATGAGTAATTACTATATAAAAGTAGTTAATTTGTCCATACTAATAGCTTTCCAGATCATTAAATTAATCTCTGAGTTTTTCAGGACTCCACCTTACATCATTTAGGGGTTCACTTTGCCTTATTGTAAGTTAGTGGAATCCAAATTCCTGTCCTTATACCAGGGACATATTGTACCATAATATTTAACCGTCGTCCCAAGACGTATGAGTGTGTGGGGGGGGGTTGTTTGTTTGCTTGCTTGTTTGTTTTGTTTTCTTGTTTGTTTTGTATGACTGTTCTAAATCACAACTTCTGGGTTTGGTTTAAGTTCTATTTATTAATTTTTACAAGGTTTGTTCAGTTGCCCAGAGTACCAGTTGGAAACTTATAAAATGAAATGAACGTTCAGCTACAGTATATAGCACAGAGATATGAGGTTCATTGATCCCTGAAGCAAATTAAACATAAATAATTGCTTTCTTTTTTATTGTAGCTGTTGCAAGCTTTTTCCCCTCCATGTCTTGATGTGTGTTATTGAATGTAACATTCAAGATGAGGCAGAAAAAATGTCAAATATATAACGATGAATACACAAAAAGATGGTCCACAGTATTAGTATGTATCATTGCTTATGCTAAGAAAGAATATTTGCTATTAAAGTATATTGCCAATATGCTGAAAAGCTGCCTAGTCACTAAAACTTTTATTATTTTTGAGATACATTCATTTTTACTGTATATAAATAAGTTGCAATAGACAGCATATAACCACAATTCCAGTTCTTTGATATGGATCAGAGAAATATTCATAAAGAAAAAAATTCTGCAGTCTGGGCCTCCAAAGATTAGCGACATGTCAACATAAACAGCAAAGGCTAAACTGGCAAATGGCAAATGCTGCTTTACTTTCATGTTTAATTTTGCTTGCTGTAACCTACTACATATAGACCAGCCATTCTCCTAGAAACACACGTATTTTGTATATTGTGATAAGTTTAAGACAAGCCTCTGCTCTAGCACTTTCTCTCCCATTCCTACACTGGTACAAACAAAAAAGTGAAATTACAGATTACACTTTTAGAGGCAGGCCACTACTACTTCCTACACCTTGCTCCAGGACCGGTGTGATCTCTGGAGAGGTCCTTTGGTAGCACCTTTCATGTTCCTGTTATTAAACCAGCTACCTCCTCCCTGCAGCTGTGGGGTGGGGTATGAGGCTAATAACTCTGAGTACCTCTTCTGCAAAACTGTCCCATTTCCCTAGTCGCCCATGTTGCAGAAAAGCTTCTCCAGTTTACAGTAACTTGGCATAAGATATCAAATGAGGAATAACCATTTCCTTCCCCGTGTTCTCTAAGGTCTCTTAATTAATATGTCTGTTGTGCTCCTCATTCTGCACATCTCCTCTGCTCGGCTCTTCCTGTTACAACGTGCAGAATACAACATTAAAAACTACATAAATCATGCCTCTTGGTGACAATAATTTTATAATCATCTTACTGCACTCATTAATTTTCTTGAGATCTTAATTTAAAAGATAAAAGTGAGACAACAGATATCAAAATTGGATTTAGATGCTTCAATTGAATGAACACAAGCCAATGCCCCCACCGTGTTCTGCTCATAAACAACGGTTGTTTTAGGGTGACCCCATTATATGATACAGAGATAAGATCTTTGAACAGTCTTCTGCAATACCCAATCCTTGGTGGTGAGGAATAGAAACTGACATTATAACAGTGGTTACTTCATATCTAATTTGAGGCAACTAGCCCAGAATTATGAATAAATACTGTAAAACAATATTAAAAAAAAAAAAAAGTTTTCTATGAACTCTTAGATCACAGTTTCCATTATCTTGTTATCTTTGATCTGCAGAGTAAAAAGCTTTGGAAACGTACTTAATCAATACAAGCACATCTTTTAGCTCAGTTCCAAAATCAAGAGGAAATATTATTACAGACAGTCTGCCTAGGCAGTGGCTGAAGCTCTACAAGGATGCAGGAAACTTGGATGCAAGTTTTGGCTGGGAATGTGGTTCAACCTTTTCCTCTCTCGGTCTAGACCAGCAGTTCCCAAACAATGAGGGGCATCCACATCACAGGAGGTACCCAAGAAGGAAGCAGCAGTGCTGGTGACATAGGAGAAGGGCAGGCTCAAGGGATGGACTGCATCACACAGCTCGCTCTGACTCCATCCTCCCTCGGATAGGAAAGAACCAGAGCTGCCATGGGTGGCATGCAGGGTGCCAGGAGCCCTTTAGGCTCCCCATCCTCTGATGCCTTAAGCATCGTTAGCACCACACACATGCTGGCCATGGACTGTCCACTCTCCCTCATTAGCACAACATGCACTGACCCATCTCCTGCACAATTTTGTGATTCACACAGCAGAGACAAGTTTATCCTCTCCAACACTGCTGTATAGTTCCCCAAACATGCAGTTGCGTGGTTATGAGTTAACTCCCCTTTACATCCACAGTTGTGGGGCCACTGTTCTCTTCAGTTTGTGGCAAATAATCTCTCTTGACAAAATTTCCTTTGGCTTCATGTAAGCCCCAGACAATAAAGCAGGAAGAAGAAGAAACTTATAAATACCCTGTAAGGGAGACTCATTGTTCACATCAACTGTCTTTGCATCATAAGAGGAGCAACCGCTACCTCATGCACCCCACAGGGCAACAGAGCTTGTGGGACCCCAAATCCAGTGAGCTGAGCAAGGTCCAGGAAACCTATAGATGTTAAAAAGTAAAAAATAAAAATAAAAAAATGCACAGAGTAGTTCTGCCATTCAAGATGAGGTGCCAGCTAGCCAGATTATGCACATCAGCCACTGCTGACCCAAATATAACTCTCATGATAGTATTCAGATAGTGTAAGCACTGGGTCCCTTCTCTCACATATGGAAAACTAGGTAATCTTATACAATAACAGGGGTACTAACAAAAAATCTGACGGCATAAATCACATATCATTAGGCAGTCTTCCCATCGTACAGCCATGGCCTCACTGAGAAATGGGCACTGCCATAGGTACAGCAGGTTCAATTCACTCCTATAAACATATGAGACTACTTCCACAGAGGGTGGCAGCTTGCCTGGAGCCCGAGACACTTCATCAGCAAAGTGATGGGGACCTACTTCACCATGAAGAAACTTTTGTTTTTAAAGTGAGCAGAGACAGTGGGAGGTACTAGGCCTTCGACACCTGAAACTGTTCTGCTGTGGTAGAAACAATGACAGAGATTAAAAGAGCTTTTGTAATGTGGGCTCCATAAGATAGACACACTTCAGAAACAGCTGCTCTGAGCAGAAGGCTTCTATTTTTGGTTTTCTCTCTGCTTCCCTTTCTGATCTTCTCTGCTGTAGATCATGTGCAAATTGTTGTGACCTGTGAAAAAGGTCAATGAAGAGGAAATTCAGGGGCCAGCATAAAGATAAAAGAGGAGACAAAATTATGATCATGCCCATCCAGAGAGGTCAAAGTCAGAACAACTTTATCCTTTGAGACCACTCGCAGCCGCATGAAGCTCCATTAACTCCTCGCGGTGCATCACAAACCTGTGCCTCATGCCCTGTGGGGCTGGTGTAGGGCAGCCTGCCACCAGGAGGGACAACAGCCCCAGTGCAATAGCCACAGCACTGCCATGGGGTCACAAACATGCTCACCAGCAGGATTTACGGCCACCTGGGACCGCACCGGTTCCAGATGCAGGCACGAAAGCCAGATCAAACAACCATCACAGGCAGCCAAAGCCCCTGTCCCACACACACATTAATCTCAGCCCCTTAACACGAGCTAGATATGGCACCATTATTTATCCTGGATTTGGAGCTACAAACTAGTGGGATCAGATGCTAAGGCCTTCACTGAGGCCCTGGAGCGCGTCCAGAGAAGGACTACGAAGCTGGTGAAGGGCCTGGAACACAAGTCCTGTGAGGGGCGGCTGAGGGAACTGGGGTTGTTTAGTCTGGAGAAGAGGAGGCTCAGGGGAGACCTTATGGCTCTCTAGAACTACCTGAAAGGAAGGTGTGGGGAGCTGGGGATCGGCCTCTTCTCACAGGTAATTAGTGATAGGACTAGAGGGAATGGCCTCAAGTTGAGCCAGGCGAGGTTTCAGTTGAAAATTAGGAGACATTTCTTCTCAGAAAGAGCAGTCAGGCATTGGAACGGGTTGCCCAGGGAGGTGGTGGCATCACCGACCCTGGGGGTGTTCAAGGAAAGGTTGGACGTGGTGCTTAGGGACATGGTTTAGTGGGTGACATTGGTGGCAGGGTGATGGCTGGACCAGATGATTTTGGAGGCCTTCTCCAACCTTAATGATTCTATAATTCTATGATAACTAACTCCCTAAGATCTTTCATGCAAAAGCTTCAAATTTAAATTTAAGACGTAGAAGAAATTGTAACAACATCTTTGAGGAATGGCATCACACAGAGCCTGTGACAGCCCATCACGTATGATTAAACCAGTTCCAGTTCTGGGAGAACTAAGTATCATAAACTGCACCTTAACTGAAAATTCACCAAGACAAAGGCATCCTCAGAAGCCTCCAGGTATCCACAGAACATCTCCAGGGACGTTTTGAACCTGAGATCTTCCAACATTTCTGTTTAAAAACTGAACACATGAAAAATATTTTGGAACAAACTGCACAAACAGGATACATCTAAATTAGATCAATTTGTTTCGCTGTTGAGTAATAACAAGTTCATAGAAATCTGTGTTACTGAATGTTTGCCAACCTCTGTAGGAGATGAAGGTATATTTGGATAAATTTCTCTGCAACTAGTTCCTTCAGGCTGGGGTCAGGAGAACACTGGGGCAGCTGTGGTAAAAACAAAACAAACAAAAAAAAAAAACATAAAATGCTACCACAAATGCTTTAAGATCTTGATCAGGTCAATGATCACATTTTAATCACCCTTCTGGTATCTTTCCGTCACAACGTAGCTCTAAAATCATGCAAACTTTCGTACTTGTAGGCCACAAAAGAGATACATGCTGCTTTTTTATTGGTGAAATTCAGCTGCAAATCCCATCTAGGCCAGCCCTGCCTGTCTGCACAGCAGGGGCTTTGTCATATGTTTCCTTTCAAACATTTCCTATTGACAGTCATATTTTCCATATACAGGCTCAAGAACTAAAACAGCACTTCAGAAATTAAAAATTGATTTTAGCTCCAAAAATCTGACTGTGTAGGGAAAAAAAAAAAAAGGAAAAGGAAGAAAAAAAGTAAAATGAAAACATCCCTATCTCTCTATCTCTAAAGGCTGCTTTAAACATGAAAAGTGTTTGGAGTCTTTTTCACTTGGTTGTTTTCACATCGCTGATGTCTCTTCGTGTTTCTCAGGATGACAGCAGTCCCTTTTCAAGATGTGATTTGTTCCCCACTGACTGCTGGGACCGCCTGCTTCATCACTAACTCCCCAAGGCCCCTCATTACAAAACCCTGGGTTTAAATTTGAGACATAAAAGGAAGTTGGGCAGATGCAAGATAGACATTAGCCATAGCTTATTAGAAAAATAGTTCTTAATAGTCTTGATAGGAATAAGGTTCTTTATCTTCTAACCCCCAGATGGCACATGCACAAAGAATAAAGGGTTATAACAAGGTTACAACAGGCTTAGTGTCATGTTTTTAACTGCATTCAGCAAGTATTTGTGGAGGGGCAGTGTCAGGGAAAATTTCAAGTGAGGTTTTACATATATTTATACTGTCTTTATGTTTGTGTTATGATAATTAGCAAAATGACTTGGTTGGGATACTTAAGTCATTTAAATTACATTTTATGACATAGAATTAATGAAAAAAATACACCAGAAATGGTTCGTTTTTGTTTTATAATTCAAATAGCATTAAAAGCATGATTTAATTAGCTATCTTTTCATTTTTGACCTAGAAGGAAGCAGGGAGTGATGCATTTGCTCACTACACTGCAGGTGATGTCACCAACCACTCCATGTACAACTGTGCAGCTCCAGATGAGCGGCCCCCAGACCCTGCAAGAGTCCCTGCAGGGAGGACTCCATGCGCATTGTCCTGGTCACAGGCAATCCAGATGTCTGCTCCTTCCATGCTCTCCCTGAAAAACAGACACCAACTTACATGAAAACAAACAGTGGTGACAAACATTTTCAGAGGCCCAGTCGTTTTTGGAGTCTGCTTTTCCTGGGTGCAAGTGAAGCGTATCAGATTGAGCAACTAAAACTAGAGGCACCCAAAATTAATGGACTTGGTTGAAAATGAAGGTCTTATATATATCTGGATCTAAATCCTGCAAGCTCTGGAGTTCTCACACTTCATTTTCCAGACCCCAGCCCTGCAAGGCCGTACAAAACCTGGTATTTCCATGCTTTTCTGCCAGCTGGTTTGCACAACCCAAGGGCCCATGAAGAGGAACAGTGCCCCTGCTGCTGCAGGATGCTATGCCACACTGCCAGAAAGGGGACACTGAGTTAGAAACACACAGGCATTGCACCCCATCAGTAATTAAAGAGACGTCCTCCCCTTGCCGAGTCTCACCTTCACGTGCAACAAACCCTTGCCCAAAAATATTAATTTCCTCTAACAGCTTGTTTCAATTTACCGATTACTTTGCCTCATAGCATTTGTTCTCCCTTTCTCTCTGAAGAAAAGGCCTCAGGAACTATTATGTCAGCTGAGGATTTATGAGTTACATACGCTTCAGCCTATGGCACTTAGGACGATTATTTTTTTTCCTTATAGGCATTTCTTGGAAGGTACCTGTCTCCCTGAGGACAGTATGAAATCTTGTTAACACTAATGAGACAGATGCCCTAATGGCAAGAAAGAATAAACAATCAAGTGCACCTTTCTTACTTTTCACTGATCCTCTTTGAAGTCTTACTGTTCAAAGAGCCTGCAAGAAACTCGTATCTCTCTCCCACGAGAATTAGTCAACAATTATTCCTCTTCCAAGAGAGATTTATTTTGAGTCAATGTTTTTCAAATCTATCTATTCATCAGGCTTACTCATGCATTAAGGATGATTTTCAGTGTACAATAGAAACTCCTGAAACAAGAAGCAATTAGAAACATCTGATTTCATGATGCATTTTCCCTCCATCAAACCAAGCAACTGTTTCCACAAGGAAAATGTAAGGACTCTCTGTCTTCCAAGCAGTTATTAAGGGTGCAGAAGAAGCGGCTAAATTTCAAAAGCTGAAATGCAACAATAACTTGGCATGCAATGAAAGTTGTCAAATGACTGAATTTAGTTGTACGACAGTGGAATAAACATCAACATAAACTCAGCTCCATTCAGCTGAAAGAAAGCAGCTAACAATGCAAGCAACAGCACCCAGCCAGGAGCATGGGTCAGAAAGTCTTGGCTTTGCCCTTGGTTTCTTGCCTAACTTCAGGCAGGCTCCACGGTTGCTTTGCCTTCATCCTGAATTGTAAGGGGTCACTGAGTGTTGTTTAAGAATGAACATTAAAAAGGTAATGATACTTTTTACGGGTGCTTAAAATGAAGCACAAGTTTAAGCGTTATACTGATGCAGGAACTCAGAGCTGCTACAGTCAATGGGCTGCTGCCATGTTCTCGTCTGAATAATGTTCTCTTCTAAATGATGATTAGTGACATCCAATATTATATAAGTTCTTAGATATGATCTATAACCAAACTAATAGTTGTAAAAACACATCTTTTCTTAGTCAAATTGCACAGCCCAGAAGAAAGCAAATTAATCCACAAGGCTACACAGATATTATGTTGCACTTTTCATAGAAACCATAAAATATGGCCTGGCTAGGAAAAGTGAAAAATTAAACACCGTGGCTTACTCAACTGTTATTTCTGTGTGTCACATCACAGAAAATATTCATGTGGGGCAACAGAAGTACTCTCTAGCAACGGTTTCAAAAAAAGAGTTCTTACAACTTTGCCTTTCTGTCTCTGCAACACAAATAGATGCAGAAAAGTTATGCTACAGAATATGCCTACTTCTGTTTTCTTCTCCTTGCTTTCTTTTGTGATTTTATTTCATTTCTGGCCTCTCCATATACAGAAAACTGGCCCTGCGGACACATCAAGCCAGGTAATGTTCATAGGTGAACAGTGCATCTTGCAGTACAGCAGGCAAGTTCTCCCGAGGGGGAAATGTCAGCATAATTCACCAGCAAGTAAACAAACACAACTAACAGGCAAGGACCAAATGCAATGCATTCTTCCTTTTTACCGTCACTAAGACAAAGAGCCAAAGGATGGTAAAATGGAAACAGGCAGCAGCCTAAGGTGCTAAAAAATATATAATACTTTAAAACAAAGAGAGAGAAAAAGAAGGAAAGAGAGAGAGAGAAAAAGAAGAAGCTATTTCAGAAATATAAATTAGAAACAGAATCCAAACACAAGAGAATATTGAGCTTCTTAAATTTATTCTGGAAATGCTCAATGGTTCCATCAGCACGGTGTAATTCTGCACCAGCTTCTGAAACGGGAGCCGTGGGAGCAAACATCGTCATTGACTGGTGGAGAATAAGACACTTCTCCAAACCTCTTATGACCTGGCTACTGAGAGTACCCATGGACTAGACTCAACACTCATCGAGAGCTTTTTCATTCCTGGAGAACAGCCAATGCTTTGCCCCTGGACTGTAAAACCACAGAGTCCTTTACAACCACACAGCAGATCACAAAGGCTCACGCCACAGGTCCCACACTGAGACAGAGCACGCTTCCTAGAAAGGCATTTAGTGACCGAATTCACCACGGTCCTCTGTACATTGTGACCACAGTCCCTCATCACACTGCAGATGGTTTTTTTTTGCATGGGTACAAGCAAACAACGAGACAGAAGGAACTGTTTTGCCACCCAAATAAATGTCTTGTGTCCTCTCACTGAAATGCATTAACATCACCAAGAGTCCTTTCTACTTGCTTGCACTGCTTAGTACATCACAGATCAGCACCTGGGCAGGTGATCTAGGCACCTTAGTCAGCACTACCTGGTCACAGCACCACCACTACTGCACAGTCTGCAGCTGAGGACATCAGCTGTGAAATACCACCACAATCTGCTAGTGATCTGTCCCATCTCCCACACATAGAATGGTTTGGGTTGGAAGGAGCCTTAAAGACCATCTAATTCCAACCCCCTTGCCATGGGCAGGGACCAGGTTGCCCAAAGCCCCACCCAGCCTGGCCTTGAACACCTCCAGGGATGGGGCATCCACAGCTTCTCTGGATGGAGAACATGGAGACCCTTCCCTACTGTAGTCTTCAGCCACTGTGCATACACATTCCAACAACTCTTTCTTCTCACAGGTTCCACAGAAAAAGAGTAAACAGCATTGTTAATCATTATATATATATATGTACGCACACACTAATTTATTCTTACATATACAGTAATTAATTCTTACTGTTGTTGTCTTGCTTAGACTGTAAGCTCTTCAGAGTTAAACCAGACAACATTTTCTATCATATTCAGCATACTGTGGGCACCACTGAAGAAGTTTAAAGCCTGTTGCACTGCTCGACCAAACAGCAGACACAGAAATTAAGGGGAGTTTTGCAGCTGAATCCCTTAGTCACCCATTTATGCTTCCCCTTCCTCATAAATCAAAGCACAGGAAAGCAATTTAATCACAAATAAATACAGAATTAACACTACAATTCAGTTCCTTATGCTCTTTCCTAGTTGCTTTTGGTAAGTAGAGTCAGCAAACAAGCAAACAGCAAAAGAAAAAAATAATGAAAAATTAAAAACCCTGCCAGTATCACTCTGCTGCAGATTTCATGAAGTCCTATTCCAGTCTGAAATCGAATATTCTTCTAGTTCAGTGCAGTGTGGTTAAATAACTGGATTTTTCAGTCTCTTAATAAAGATCTGATTCTACTTGTATTACAGCAAAGCTCTGAAATTGCAGACTATACTTAAATATTTGTTTTATGTAAATAGGCAGCCCAATCACAGTGATGTGGCCAGATTTCCTTTACTCAGCATTCTGTTCTGTGATATGTAAATATGCTTGCAAAAGGACATGGCCAGGAGGTCACTGTGATAGCTTAGTAAAAATGTAATAGAAATGGGCAATGGAAACAAAGGGGAAGGAAAACAAGCCAACTATAAAGAATACAGTAATTAATGCTACATAAATCATTACTGAAAAGGTTAAAGACTCCACTGTCTTAGGAAACAGTGCTTCTCTCCCATCTCACAGAAAAATGCAGCCAAAAACACAGTAAGGGCAAATAAAACATTTAGGTGCACAGAAAGCCTCTAACTAAGGGTCGGAAAGATAAAAGATACTCAAAGAATAATGAATGAGAAGATACACAAGAGATGTATAAAAACAGAAAATGCCATGAAATTAGCCCTTTACCCTCCCTGAAAACATAAACATCAGGATATACAAATAAACTAGCAGAAAGTAACATATTCTATGTGGGGTGGCAGAAGGTTTCCCATGGGGTTATCTTAGGGAAGATGGGGTCAGAAGACACCATAAAGGCTAAATGTCTTTAAAGGATCCCCAAATCCCACAGATGAGACATTTAAAAAAAAAAAAAAAGTATTTTACTGAATAAGAACACAGTAATTGCTTTGAATTAAGAAGCAAATTAAGAGACAAATTCCCTTCTAGGAAGAATATTCCATAACGTCTATCAGTGGGACAAGTTTTCCCCTTCAGCATCTGCTAACAGTCAGGGCCAAGGGGCACCACGCTGCCCGAACCCTCCCAACACTTCCTATTTTATAGCAAGTCCTGCTAAATGCCTCAGGCAACTCTGCTCCTTGGTATGAAAAAATGATAAACCTGCACCAGCATTTACACTGATGAGATGTTTTGAACAGGACACCAGGCAGATTGATACGAGGGGTCTGAAGAAGAGCATGTGTGCTACGCTTTGGGCTGCCAACCCCAGCCTGCCTTGCCATGGGGTCTGGCTCCAATGCACAGTATGTCCCAAGCAAAAATATTACGGGAGCATTTGCTGCCTTCACACTCCCAGATGCAGTACCTACTGCTCCTGACTCCACAGGGCCCTCTCCTGAAATCACCCTATTACACCAAATTTAATTAATTGATTAATTCATGCCTCTCTGTCAAAAAATGCCATAATGGGGCTCCCTTTCTACATTGAAGATTGAATTTATAGGAGGGCTTGATGGCTGTGCAGCATGGTAATATTCACAAAGGCCACTCTGACCTGAGAGCTTTACGATGGGTTTTGACTTCACATAATTGCCAAGGGCTTCACACAACACCAAGAATTTGGCCTTCGGCAATATATATATTTATAACCACCCCAGCTTTCAGCAGTATTAGCTGTAACACGTGCATTCATGATGATGGAGATTGCCTCAAGGAGAAAACAGAAGTCTCCAGGATTTTTCCCCCTCCAGGTTGACCTTGCCTGTCTCTCACTCACACACAGCAGTGACCCAGCCTCTATGAGTGACAACCGGAAAAAAAAAATGACATTTCCTGACCTTTAAGAAGTGTTCACTGATCATAACTAACTGCACTATTTCACACATCTTGTTACTTATTAGAT
This sequence comes from Anser cygnoides, assembly GCF_040182565.1. NCBI lineage: Eukaryota > Metazoa > Chordata > Aves > Anseriformes > Anatidae > Anser > Anser cygnoides. The sequence continues at coordinate 34,753,049 of NC_089874.1, read as the reverse complement.
TAGCTATAAAGAAAAAATGAAAGCTGAAATTGAGTGTGTTGTGCTCTTTATGGAATACTACAAGCAATGTCCTGTTTTCAGTGCCGTGACTGCCTTCAAGAGAAGGGGGAAGCCCTGGTCTGCAGTTGGTACTCAACTCCCACTGGACAGAAGGACTGAAAATATTTGACATCAGGTAAGACATAAAGTGTACATACATTGCAGAAGCAGATTTATAAATTTATTAGCTAGGTTTAAAAGTAAAAAATAAATCAGTTTTTGGTTAGAATAGATGCTGCACTTATTTTATTTTTAATTAAAACCTGAGTAAAACAATAGTTAACAACAGATAGTTCAAGAGAAAACAAGGATTCAGTTGGACTCCGTATATGTAGTGTACACATATCCACAGTCAGCCACACTGAGAGAGTAGATCTTTCATGCAGTCAGAGCATGGGGCCGGGGTTTACACCCAGGCACAAAGATAGCTCTGAACGAGCTCGTGTAGGTCCTGAGCACACCATGGTCAGAGCAATGTACTGGTCACATCAGTACTGGCCGTCTCTGCAGGTATTCAGCCAGGGCTCTACACGAGCTTTGCAACTGGCATTAAATCCCACATTGGTACAGTTTATCCTCTCCGTACCCAAATGGGACAGCTCAGGACCACTTGGTGCATGCACTCATTCACGTGGATGCAAGAGAGCATCTCGAGCTTGGCATCCAAGAGGGTACTACCACACTGAATCTCATTCAGGATACTAAGTGTATTCAACTCACTGCAAGGGAGCGTTTTGGCAGTTCAAGCAAAGAGAAAGCCTCAGGACTGCAGAGAAAACAAATGACTAATCTCTCTCTCACAAAGACTAACTTCAGCTGAAGATGAAGCTGACTGGAGACTACTCCCAGTTGCTCCCAGGTTACATCTGTCCTCATGGTGCTACCCTTAGGCAAGTGAGGTCTTGTGATGGGTCTTCTAACATCACCACAGTACCCGCCATGCCCTAGGCATCCTTTCAGCACTTCTTGACACAAACAAAGGAGAATGAGTTTGTACAAAAAAAAAATCAAGCTTTTACCCCGACTCCCACCAACTTTATCTGCACCAAGGCTGCCTGCCAGCATCATATGATGATTCAGAGAGTCCTGGGAACGGACACGTCCCAAATATCACAATGCTTTCAGCCTCCTCTGATCAGCACTGCAGGGCCAAAGGAGGAGTCGGGAAAAAAAAAAAAAAAAAGGTTCAGCTAGGCAGGATGGAAGAGCATGACTGTTTTTTGATGGGAGGTACTGTGGGTGGGAAAAGGAAGCTTGAATACCCTCTAGTCTCCTTGTTCAACCACAGGAACAGTGCTTAAAGGAACTTATTTCATCTTCTGGCCACAGCTCTTCTCTCACTTGTGTGTCTGGATTTTGACAAGAATAATTAGGGTTTTATAAGAACTTGGATTGACCAGAATATTCAGCTCCTTTTCCTTTCCGATGACTGTTACTAACAATTTTCCATTATGACCCACATCCACAGGCAGCATCATTCACCCATGTAGCTCCCACAAGGACATTGCTATTGGTTTCCAAAAACAGCAATTTACACAGGTCAGAAATCGGGTTTCTAGCTATCCCGGTATGAGTATACTAGTGAAATATCACTCCACTGTGTCAGTTATGCTATTAAGATCATTAATTTTATTTTTCCGTATTTTTAGGTCTTAATTACTTCACATCACTCGGTTTCTTGAGTATAGACAGGCTCTTATCTTTTATTTATGTCATGAACTTATATATATATATATGTTTATAAACACTTTTTTTAATCTATGTCATACACCATACACTGATATATTTTGTATATCTAGTGTTGTATTTTAACCAAGCAGCATGCCAGGAAAAACGATATTGGTGTATGTTTTCAAGTATAGAAGCAATGATGTGGAAAATTGAGAAACAAGAATAAACTCCCAAGTGGTGGGCTGGAATACTTGGAAGTGGCATTAACAAGTATGTCTGCTCAGGAGCTCTCACAACGGGACTATCACCTTGCAGTTAAAGATATGTTAGACAATCATACTAGATTTGCAACATGAAACACAAACTAATAACAAAATCTGAGGACTTACAATCATTCGGCAGTTCTGTCCTCTAAAAAACCGCATTTCCTTCTCATGTCTTTATTGTCATTCCTAAGAACATCCTCCTTATCCAAATTTCTAATGAAAACAAATGCTAATGGGATTTATTGCTGAGCAAGGGTGCAAACCAGCCTCCAGGAACATCACTCGTGAAGCGAATACTTACTTATTCATTAGGCAACAGACTGGAATCCAGTGAAGATTTCTCCCCCATATCTGTAAGAAAAATGTAACTATGGATTCATCACCTTCTCTAAGCATTTACCTTCCCTATCTGTTTTCTTCCCTCCTCTAAATATATATTAACTGTATTTCTCCATCTTCTTGCCTATTAGAAAAGTCAGTTCAGATCACCATAGATGATTCCTACACTTCACAGATACACCTGACAATACTTCGTTCACAATATTTCCATTAGCTTGTGTCTTAACAGAAGGGCTTGCATTGTCAAAATTGTTTTTTAATCAATTGAAGTGAGAAAATAAGATTTGGAAAAAAACTAAGACTTTGCACTACCTGTTCAGTGGGTGACTACTGCATTTATGGATTGGTATTTATGCTCACCTGTGCTGTGCAGGTTTATTGCTCCTTATCATGCACTATTACTGATGAAATAGGTCTGTAAGATTTTGTTGTTACTTTTTACAGAAATAAGTAGAAATTCAGAACCCAGATCAATATGAATCTAAGGGAAAAATGGTATTCATACTTCGTGGCCACGTGGAATGGGAGGTAAACAAAAAGAGGGATTAACAGCCTTAAAAGTCAAGTACCTGTCGGTACCATAAGTTACAGAGGTTTCAGTTGGACTCGCAGTCTCCAGTACGTTACAGAATCACGACACTGCTCATAGTGCAGCGCTCTAAAAACACAGCCGATGGGAGGGGAACAGGGGACTGACCTGAAGACAAAACATGGGAGAAGTAACAGAGAAGGCGGCAGAGAACACAGATACATCTCCATGGAAAGGAAGGGGAAAAAGCCAATGGCAAGAGACAGTGGCTGAGGGGATTTTCATCTCCTTATACTTAGTGCACAAATTTCCTGACTTCTGGATGCCAGCACGGACACACAGCTCCCAGTGTCCAGACCCTAGGCTCCCTCACAGGAGTGATGGAAATGTTCATTGTGTTGTGTCTGCTGGATGTGACAAAACCCAGCTAGTATATGGTGCTGGGAGAAAAGAGAAGACAGACTGCTCCAGAGGCAGACTGCAGATCACTGGGGTGAAAGCCAAAAAGGCAGTAAGGGCTATTGAAGCCTGGCACAGTCAGCACAGCCCGAAAGGAGGAAAACTGTCAAATCAGTTCTTCACCAATGATGGAAAGCGTCTGAATGAGGGAGAACCAGGCAGAAGGAAACCTTTGGGAAGACTCACCAGAGAGCTGCAGTGAGGCTGGCAAGCTTCCCACCTCAGGAGATAAGGGCAGCTAAATCTGTGCAAGAACAAAGGAGGAACAGTTTGGGTGGAAAAAGCCAAGAAAGTAGTAATGTTCTCCTGTCCACCCATCACGAGAGAGAATAAAAATCAGGCTCAATTTGTTTCTGGGTTGACATGAATGGGTGATGTCAAGGGACAGATGAGGCTCCAGGTGCTACCCAGATGTGCACCCCATCAGCCACGTGCACACAGGCTCTGGTTTCAGGGCCTCTGGCTGGGAATGCAAGAGCAAATATCTACAGGGATTCTTGCATATCAGGGTCACATTTCAGATCAGGTGCAGCTTCTTTGGCTCTGTAATTACAGGAAAATGTAGTTTTATACACAGCTAAACCAAGAGAATTAAAACTAATCTCAAATGCACCAATCAAAAATGTATTCCCACCCCTGCAATGCTTACAAACAATGACCAAGGAAGAAGTCCAGGTCACATACCATTGTGCTGCGATTAGCTTGTCATAAGCCTGAAAGCCTAGGTAATACATCTTACCTCACATTAGTGACTGACTGCTACTCCTTGGTCAGCTGCCACAACCCATCTGACCCTATAGCACCATGCAAAGTTACAACATTTCTGGGAAGTTCCTAAATTTCAACAGCAGAACTGTGAAGCTCCTACTTCTCCATTCCTTGCTTTCTCATGACGACAAAGCATTCCAGCTTAATTCTGCATTTATTTTCACCTTGTTTTTTGTTGTTGTTGTTGTTTTTTGTTTGTTTGGTTGGTTGGTTGGTTTTTAAACAGCAACAGAGTAATTTTAACCACCAATATTCTGACATGAAACTTTTGCATTGCACTTTTCTCCTTGATTTACTGGCTTAGCTCAGCCTGACGGCTTTACTCCAGCATTAGCAGTTCTTCTGATTTTTATTTCTCATTTCCTTCATGTTCTCTCTGCACAAAACTGTAAATTACTATTTTGAATAGACTGCATCACTTTTGCAGAACAGCTTTAACCCACAACTCCTCTTGAAGTCAGTAGGACTCTCCATGCACCTCCCAACCAGAGCAGGTATGCCATAGCCTGCCCCATTTCATGAGTCAAATCAAAGCTTTCCAAGTAGGATATGCAAACTGATTATCCACTCTGCAAAGTGAGTTTCAGTAGGTGCAGAAGGCATTTAAATCTCCCGAATTTAGTTGTTCATCGAACATCCAAATCTGGCTTCAACTATCCTTAATTTCTCTATTTTTTTCTTTCGTTCTTTTTTTTTTTTTCAAAAAGTCTGGCTTGCATTTTCTTTTCTTTTTTATGAGATGGCTACATTATTTTTTAACTATCTGTTCTACATAAATAATAAAATATGGTTCTTTATCTTCTTCCCTTCCAAAAAACATTAAGAAGACAGGTTGGCCCCTGTGTACCAAGTCAATTCCTAGATTCACCATCAAGGGAATGTGCCTTGTCATATTATTTTTCAGCGTGTCCTTTTTCTTCCAAATTGTCAAGACTTGAATAAGAATGAGAAGCTATTATACAGCACAGAATAAAAAGAGATTGCTCTGTAAATTTCTTCAAAATTACAACATTTCATGCAAATCAGCACATTTTAACAAACAGATTTGTTCTTCATCTCCAGTGTGTATAATTTGATTCCCTATTGGCTTGTAAAGTGGATGTTTTTCAGATTAATCTCCCTTGATCTTTTGCCCACATCATTTCAGTGTACAATAAAGACCACAGCAAAGCTGCAGTGCAGTTTAGAAACCCCGTGAGGTCATGGCTTTCCCCAAAGAGCATAATCCAGATCTCATTTCAGAAAGAGCCGAGTAGGATTTACATTTCTGAATGCACATTATGACGACTCTCCGGGCATTCAAGAAAAGTCCCGCAGACTTTTCCAGTAGTGTTTTGTCCCTGTTGTGCTAAAGCACCTTTATGGCCAACATACATAAGCAATCAAAAGGGAAGTTTATGTTTTGGGATTTTTTATTTGGTGTTTTTTTGTTTGTTTGTTTTGTTTTTAAACACATAGTATATATGCAACCCACTGCACACCTCTTATGCCTTAGAAAAAAAGTTCTCTCTATTCTGTTTGTCCTCTGCTTCTTTTTTTTCCTGGTGTTTCTCAAGAAGAAACATTCTTCTGTTTGAGTAAGGACAGATGTAACTACCATCTCAAGACTGCTCTGTGTTTGCATACTTTACTGTGAAAAAAAGCATCCCATAGGGAAGATAAGACTCTACGCTATGAATCCAATACTCTTTAACCCAGAGGGCATCACCTCTAGCTTGATTTTCAGCTACTTTTCCCCAGATCATAGATTAAAAGAAAACCACCAGTAGCCTATCAACGGCAAATGCCCATACAACACTTAAAAAACAATGCCTTTCTCAACTGCTCTATTTCATAGCATTCATCCTGTACGCATCCCTACTCCAAGCCTCACATCACAGAAGCATTTGTTTGCTTTTCAGAGAAAAACACTGGGCAAGGCAAATCCAAGTTTTTATTCTTGCTTGATTGTAAAGGTCTGAAACATTTGAGTTTTCCATTTCCTGAACTATACATTGATGAAATATTTTGACAAGGTCAAATTGAACCATGGTTCATGGGCCATCGTAAATTTGATCTTGATTCCATCACTGAACTCTCAGAAATTAATTTTCTTATCTCCAGACCACAGAAATATGAATTAACCAGATTCTGGACCATTTATATTACATGAAGATGAATGCTAGCTCATCTTGGTGTAAGATAAATGCTAGATGTAAGATCTGAGCAACAGTTTTTCTTCTTTTCCTACTAATACACATAATCTGTTGAATGGTATATAGACCATTCCTCATCTTTCACCTGTCAGTTACAGTGTTCTTCAGAGACTCTTGTTTGTCATTACCATTGAAAAGTGATTAAAAAATCTCTGGAAAAAAAAATCCTGTGCAAAATTCACATTGATGTAACGACTCGATACACATACATTTACCACACAAAAATAAATATTTTACTTATGTTACTACTCAGTTTTAATCAAGACTTCTTTAGGAGACTGAATTAATCAATCCGTTTTCTGTAAAATTTTTTTGGCATCTCCTCTCTAACAAAAGTTTAGCATGCCAATGCATGAAAACACAGCTGAAAATGCTGTACTTTATTAGGATTAGATGTTGAAAATTATGTTTAGGCATGGGCTCCCAGGGACCAGTAGGAGAGGGACATTAAGTACCTCCATTAACACCAGGACAGTGTACCAAGATATACCAAAGAGTATGACAGTGCATCTGTCCAGACACAGCACAAATTACTCCAGCTAGAAATGCAGAACTCCAAGGCACTTCGCCAAATTACACATGCAGTACCTGCCTGCCACCTATTTGCATACATGTACACAACTGCAAGTACACAGTTTTGTATCCTGTTACAAGGGTCCACCGAAAAGAGCCTGGCTCCAGCTTTTTTTACTCCCTCCCAGTAGATACTTTGATGAGAGCTGAGCTTTGGTTTCTCCAGGCTCAAGAGTCCCAGCTCTCTCAGCCTCTCCTCATATGTCAGACGCTAGAATCTCTTCATCATCTTTGTGGCCCTTTGCCAGACTCACCCCAGTATGTCCACATCTATCCTTTAAGACTTGCCCTGATATAAATGCTGTCTTTAGGAAGAGGTATCAAACTCAAAGTCCAGCCCTCCAAAGTCATCAGCACACTGATAGAACAAAGTTATCAACCCTGAGTTATCCAAAACTATTCTGACAAAGCTAATAGTAAAGTTGACAGGAAAATTACATTCCCGCAGATACTATGAGATTCACCCAACGGGGTACATTCAAAGCATGGATAATCTAAAGTGAACCATGTATGGTGGGAGGCTATCCATTATTGCTATAGAAACCAGTTTCTGCATTGCTTGACACTTCCCTGCACCTGAATTAATTTTCACTCTGGACATGGCACTAGTTGGACTGATGGTTAGATTTAGTAAGGGACGGTTACACTGAGCTGTCAAGAAGTCCATTTAGCTCTGTACCATCTCTTTGAAAGTCAGCAGCAGATACTGAAAGAACATGAGAATAGTCTGTGCATGTCCTGGTTCTTCCAGAAGATGTCCTTACCACTTCTTGCAATTGGTACTTCAGGACCTTTCTGTTATTATTATGGTCTTGAGAAACAACGAATAACCACTTCCTTCTCCACTGCCTTATGATCCCACAGATTTTTCTTATTTCTTCCTTAGACTCTTCTTTACAAGCTTAACTACTAACCCAGCCATTGCCCCCACCAGAAGCAGCTATTCCATGCCCTAGGTCATTCATGCTTCCCTTTTCTGCACCCTCCCTTAGTTCAGCTCTCTTTTTAAAGCAATACTCAAGAAAGGAGCGTGGCATGTGTTCATACAGTGGCAAAAAGATGTTTCCTTTCCAGTTCTTAGCTTTCTTCTTAATTTCTAGCAGTTTATTTGCATTTTGAACACTGGAAAGCATGGAGTCAGCGTTCTAAGAAAACTGTTTAGAATGATTTCTAGTAACTAGAGTCCATAATTGTCTAGGTATTGCGCAGATGGCTTTTCTTCACATGTATTACTTGGCATTTAGCGACCTTGAGCTTTCTCAGCCAGTACTTCTCAACATTGCCAATGATCTGATGATACTGAATGATTATATTTGGTTGTTCTTATAAAAAATACCTTGTGAGGTGCTTCAAAGTTATTGTAGCTATATGCACGACTAGGGATTTACCTGTCCTTTCTCATGAATCTCCAGATAACAACCGCCTCTTTATCACAGCCTCCGGTAGTTGGTGGAGACCACCACAGGATTTAGGATGCTGTGGTTCAAACCAGAAATCACTCAATACCCACACATCTGAACTCCAATTACAGGGAGTCTGACTTGGCAAACATCAGTCTGATATGGCCTGTCCCGGTGGACTGTTCCCGGTCCCTATGTGGGATGTTCCTCAGCCGGCTCTAAGGACCGAGTCCATGTGTGCACTTCTGTCTTTTCACAAATACTGACCTACCGAAAAAATAAAACTGAATCAAATGGAAGAACATAAATATTCTTCTGGTACTGCAGCAGCAATTTATTTCCCAAATGTTTTCATACATCTTGTGTGAAGTTAAAAATACATTTATTTCATCATTTTTTAAAGTATTTTGTATTTTCTGGAGCTCAGTGGACATTTATTAATCTGATATTACCTTATACTGCCCAACAAATCCCCAAGAACATGCTGTGTTTAATCAAGGATTTTCACAAAGAGGCTCTGGGAATACAACTTCAGCTTTTTTTACAGGCAGACATTTCAAAATCAGAGATGCACATGCATACTCTCATACAAGCATGCACATAAACACTGTATAACTACAGTGCTATATATATGTAGCTATATAACAAGTATGACAAACTTCAATATTTAAAAACACATTTTTCTCTGCTCAGTTTTTCTGAGAGTCCATGCAATTTTTTTATATGAAAATCTGCTAAGGAAACCAACAAGAAATTTCCCCCTAGAGCTATCATGAAAAAAAAAAATTATCTGCATATGGGGAATTTCATGTTTTTGTGAGCTCATAAAAAAGCACAACATTTACTCCTGTACTCCATAATGATTAATCTTGCTTTAATTTTTTACCCAAGCTTTAAAAAATGGTTCTGATATTTTACCTCAATAATGTGTTGAATAATCTTCCACAAGGGAACTAGCATAAACTTACGCTTTATTGGGGAGGTGAAATTTTATCGTGCTTCTCCCACCATTAAAAAAATTCTGTGTTGTAAAACCTGGCATTGAACACGCTAGTGTATATTCCAAATTTTGTATACACCCAGAAAGCTTACCTAAGACAAAGGAGACCAGGTAGGTTTTTAAACAGAAACTACTTCCAGAGCAAAATCTGACAGGTCTGCACAGCTGGAATAGGTTTGAGCCCTGGCTCTAAAGTGTTTTGGAGAGCATTTCTCTCTCCATATGTCCTCTAAGATCAGAAATTCTTCGGAGTTGATCTCAACTTCCAAGCTTAGATCCCTGAAATCTCAGCACAGAGGATAAGAGCAAATAGCAAAAATTGTCATTCACAGTGAAAGGCGTTCCATAGGATTCTTCTGAGATACATACATATGTATATATATATATATATCTGTGAATATGTGAAAGGTATAATCAAAATGGAATTTGTAGCTACTGCAGTGGTTTGCATCACTGAGTTGGTTGTCTATGGCCAGAGCCCTAAAATCTATGCTTGTACACTACCAGCTTTCTTCAGACAAATGTCTTTCATCATTTACTCTATGTCCCTGAGCATTCTGCATCACTTAGTGTCTTTTGTAATGTATTTGTTTACTATTCAGTAAACCCCTTACACTGCTTTCCTGTCAGAACAGCTAGAGCTCTCTAGATTGTTTTGCAGCTCACGTGGCAAAAAGCAGCTCTTCTGAAGCTTACAAAATGTCATGATGCAACTATGCAACCTGTATTAACACTGCTGGGAGGCCCTTGTCTTTGTTCAAGGAAAAAATACACTCCTCCATTAATGTACATCTTATTCTCTCCGAATACATCCCACTATAAAATACAAAGCTGTGAAAACCTGGAATCTATAGGACTACAGACCCATATCGCTCTTTCCATTTGCACACTCACTCAATCTTCCCAGTCTGCCATCTTCTGTGCTAGCCCCACTAGCTATCAAGGAGAAAAGATAGGGCCTTTTGTGTTTCACTGTCTCCCCAGACAAATTACTCCTCCTTAAAAAAAAAAAAAACAACAACAAAAAAGCATCTTTAAGGAATGTGTTTCTTGAGAAAGCATTGCAAAAATTATTAGTAGCATCAGGGCTTATATGTGCAGTCAGCCTTCAAGCTGGGTCAAAATCAGCAGTGTTTAAGTAGCTGGGCTCCTTCCTATGAAAAATGTTGGCCTTCCAGTCAAGAGTTTTACATTTCAGATCTAAAGGGCTTCTTAAGAACTTCAGTTTGGGTGCCCAGTGCTCCTACTCTTCTTTACAAACAGCATCCTCTGGTCAAATTAACACTCCAGATAAACACAGCTCCCCCATGACATCCCCATGGCCAAGGTGCTCCACGGCAAATACAGTCCTGGTTACGTCCACCTCCAGAGAAGACCCTAGAGCACTATAAGCCAGGTGAAATACAAATTTCAGCCAGTACTGCTTTTGACAGAATATTTTTAACCCACACTATGGGGAGATCTGTGCACTGGTGCTGAGCCTTGCTGCCTTGCTGAGGCAAGCAGATTTGTTGACAAACCCTAAACACCAAATAAATGAGCTAAGCCTTCTTGAGTGATAAATCCAGGGCCTGCAGCTGGGCAGTACCCAATGTGTAACACTTGGAAGAGCTGCACTAACGTGAACACTGGGAAAAGGAAACATCCAAGCCAGCTCACAACACAAGGGCACTCACAGTGCCAGCCCTCCAACAGCACAGAGTTAATGGAAGACTGTTATTTGCTGCCTCTGTCTCTTTTTTTGGCAGTGCCCCAAATTCATAATTAAGAATGATGCAAGTGTGATTAGAATATTCAGCAAAATCTGAATAGTTTATGATTTCTACCAAGTTATTTCCCATGAATCCAAAGAGCTCATAAGATCATTCTGAATAATAAAGTAAGTTATTCTTATAAGGACAAGGTATCATTATCTAATATTCATCATGACAGACTACAGTCATCTTACAATTTATACCACAGTATCCAAGATATTATCTAACACCCATTATCAGCTATGTCTTGAACTGCCTATATTACATTCAAATAAAAAAATCCAGACAGGTGAGATGTTCTACGAAGACGCCATTTTCAAACAAGAAATAGGGAAAAAAATGCATTAACTGCTATAAACATAATAAACTCCTGCTGACGTCTCAAACTCATTACAGCAAACTAACAAGTATAAAGGCTGATTACTATGATAAAAGCAACAGAGAGAAAGGAAATATGATATCTGCTCTTCATTGCGCCAATCCACCTGACTGCTCCTTTTGGCTTCTGCCCAAAATGCTTCCCATCCTTTTTGTTAATGCTACATTTACAAAATAACCCTCCCCCGCCCCACACCCCATATCCCCCATTTTGTAATGCCAGACTTTGAACTCTGTTTAAAATATAAGGGATGCAATTTGCAGAGCTGTATTTACTATTTCTAGGGAAGTAATTTGACTGATGATTTCTCTTTCAAGTCCAAAAAGTTAAAGAAATGATACAGCACAGCTGATATGCCAGTTCCTTCCTCTGGCTTACTGATAATAAGATGCCAACAGAATGAAATTTAGCATCATGCAACTACGCAACTGGGTGCCGAACAGGTTTAAAATGGTTTAATCCTGATGAAAACCATACATAGGAATATAAAATTCACTGGGTATGTAATCAGTGGTAGAACAGGCAGATCCTTCTTTTGAATCAGCCTTTAAACACAAACTAGCACTAGCCAAAAACAGGTGGCTTGTTTCCCCCACAGGAGAAAAAAGAAATAAGAAAGAAAAAAGTTATTTTGGAATAACAACTATGACAACTATGAGATATGAGTTAAAATATACAAACTCCTGATGTCAAAGCATGTATCTGGAAAAGATTTTTGTAGACACTTCTCCCATATTTTGTCCCTTGCACATCGTCAGTATTTTAATCTTGCCTGAAGCTTTCATAGCCACTTTCTTACTGACAATGTTAAAAAGCCAAAGCCAAACATGGTGCACAAGGGAGGGCAAGGTTTCCCTGGAGCCTGCAAGGAGCTGGGGCAATTCCTCGTAACTTGGCTGTACGTGAGCTCCAGCACCTCCACCAGGGCTGTGATGGCTAAGCCCTTCCTCCCTTCTCACTGCCCTGAAATCCCTCTGCTGCCACTACGAAGCTCAATTTGCCAGCAATGCCAAGATGCTGGAAGAACACAGAGCAGATGTCCCATGCTGTGTGTGTTTATTCAGATGAAGTCTTTCTCTTTTTGTTTTTTAATTATTGAACAGCAGAGTGGAGTAAGTGAAAAAGGGACTTCAAAACACTGCTGCTGTCAGCCATCATTTAATAATTTTTTTCCTCAAGGCCAAATACATAGTTTGATAATGCATAATGCTGATACAAAATAATTAATAATCTGATATGTAAATAGTCATTTGCTCATTTACGGATTAGCTTCCCTTACCTTGATCCCTGTTGAATGGTGAGACACTTGCAACAGGTCCTCCTTAATGTCTAGCCACAGTCATATTAGAAAAAGATTTTCTAGCCAAAAAAAAAAATTTCTAGGATTTTTCTAAGCTGCAGCGTACAGAGTTGAGGACCCAACACACAGATGACAGTGCATTTCAGAGTAGCCTTTTCTGAAACTTTAACCTGTTACCTTCCTCCAAGTCTAGGAAAGTGAAAAGAGTTGAAGAATAGAAAAAGAAAAAAAAAATCACAGAAGCAAGATTACTGCAGTTATTCAAAGTACTTCATCTCCTCACATGAAATCACATGAAATACATCCACATAGTCTTATTGGCATATCCCAAATCTGGCAGTAAATGGTTCAGAGGAGAAACAGGACTGAATTTTTGAAGGAAGCATGAAAACCTTCACCTGCCTATATTTTCCCGTGTCGAATTACTGAAGTCTCATGAAAATGAGGAGAAACCTTGTCCCCTACCCCCCCCCCCCCCACAAAAAAAAATAGCATAGTAAAGAAAATGAAGGATCTTGTCCAACTGTCCTTTAGTAATTTCAGATACAATATGGTCGGTATACAAAGCAAGTTTACTCACACACATGACGCAGTCCTACCAGTGGTGTCCCAGCGGCCCAGCTGGTGGCCAGAGGACCCACAGGAGGTCTCCTGCCAGCTCCAGAGCAATCTGCAGCAGGTGCCTGGGAGGAGACCTGGTCACTTCAGGCTCTGGGCTGCTGAAGGGTTGGGAGGTTGAAGGCAGATCTCCACACTGGCTGTCCTTGCATACAGCCTTGTAATGTATTTTCTTGGGCAGCCCTACTGACTGCTGCAGGTCCCACATGGAAAGAGGCAATTGCCTCAAAGCAGCTGACTGCAAAAAGCTCTTGGCAGTGCCCCAAAACCAGCTCCTGGCCCAAAGCACTGGGTAGGCTGCAGCACTCCTGGGCTGCCAGAGCTGCCTGTGCCCCCAGCTCCCTGAAGCAGGGATCATCCATCACTGTTTCTGAGAGCCATGGCCAGGAGTGGCAAACAACAAAAATACCAGTTTTGTTTAGCAACGGGGCCAGGCCTCAAGTATCTCACCAAATTGAAGGGAAGAAATGTGACAGAGTACAAAGGAAGGCCACAGTGCTTTGCATGGTGGAGGTCCTCTGTGCCCACTTAAATGACTTAGGTCAAAAAAACATTTAAAGAATCCCCTTCCCCAATAATTCAAGCCTTTTTGGTGCTGTTTGCAATTAAGGGATAATGCATTTAATTGCAAATTGCACTGATCAGTCTTGACATTCAAAAAGCCAAGAGAAAGTTACTTTCTCTGAATTCCACTAATTTAGTTGGCATGCACAAGCCAGTGTGCAGACTGAAATAGTAGAAGCAGTGGGTTTAGCTGTTGGAGTCTATATCCTTCTTCAAGATAAAGCCAGCCAACTCCGCGCTGCTTTGATGACAACAGTTCTGGCTGGATTTCTGGTCTCTTGCTGCACAGTAGTTCTACATCAATACTGCAGGAAAAATATTAAAAAAAAAAAAAAAAAAAGAGAGAGAGAGAAAGAGAAAGAAAGAAAAAAATAAAACTTTGCAAGATAACCTTTTTTATGAAGATTTCATCCTATAAGGGAAAGGGAAAGGGAAAGGGAAAGGGAAAGGGAAAGGGAAAGGGAAAGGGAAAGGGAAAGGGAAAGGGAAAGGGAAAGGGAAAGGGAAAGGGAAAGGGAAAGGGAAAGGGAAAGGGAAAGGGAAAGGGAAAGGGAAAGGGAAAGGGAAAGGGAAAGGGACCCATGCAAATGAAAAAAAAAAAAGTTCAATATTTTAAATATAAGAACCTAAATTTCAGTTCTGTTTTGGAAATGTAATATGGTTCAGCTTTGGCTATAGCACAGGAAGCTAGTCACTCTTGAGGAGAGATGCCAACAATTTTGCAGTGAGCAATGTCATTCAAGTCTTCTATGCGAGCTGCAAGCCTGACATAAAAGCCTCACGGTGGTTCTGAGCTGTTGTTATTATTAGGCAATAGCATATGTAAGCATCCTTGACACATTCAGCTTGTCAACACATTTCAATCTCAGGAGGAGTCTACATAAAATCTTTGCCTAACATGTTCAATAATGCTCTCAAAAGGCAAGAAGGAAAAGGGAGGGCAAGATTACATCATACAAACTAAGGAGATCATGGATTTTGAATCACTCAAAGCAATGAGAATCAACAGTGTCTTGTTTAATCTTTATTTCCTTTCTATAATGAGCCTGCCTCTATGAATATAGCTCTCTTGCCTCTCAGCTGCTATCTGCCACTTCAGAAAGCAAATACATCTTCAAATTTGACAGTTTTCTTGTTGTTAGTCTCTGTTCTGAAACCAGAGTAACACTCTCCCGATGATCTGAGCAGCCAGGGGCTCTCAGCCCCATCCTGTCCTGATTATGGTCTGGTCTCTCCAGTGCAAAGACATTCATCAACTTGGTACATTTTTTCAACGCTTTATCTCCCACCCCACAAACCAAAGCATCTCTACTATGAAAATTAAAGGAGAAGACTATTCTGTGAGTTATTGAAAAATATTTGAAAAACAATGCAGTCATCGGTCATAGCCAAAATGGGTTCACTAGGGGAAAGTCCCACTTAATGGGCTTAATTTCCTTATATGACAAGGTTACCCACCTAGTTGATGAAGGGAGGCCACTTGATGTAATGCTTTTGGATTTCAGCAAAGCTTATGATACCGTTTCTAGCAGTAAAATGTCCAGCATACTGCTAGATAAATACATAATAAAAGGGGTGAACAGTCTCCTGACAGGTTGGGCTCAAAGGATTATAGTAAATGGGGTTGCAACAGGCTGGTGAGCAGTCACTGATGGGGTTCCCCAGGGCTCCATTTTGGGGCCAGTTCTCTTTAATGTTTTTATAAATAATCAGGACACAGGACTTGAATGCATACTAAAATAGGAAGAGCTGCTGAATCCCTTGAGGGTAGAGAGGCCTTGCAGAGAGATCCTGACAAATTAGAAGGCTGGACAATCACCATCTGCATTACGTTTAACAAAAGCAAGCTCCAGATTCTGCACCTGGCAAGGAAGAACCCTGGCTATACATACAGACTGGGGGATGAGAGGCTGGAGAGCAGCCCCGCAGAGAGGGATCTGGGGGGTTTGGTCGATGGCAAGTTGAATGTGAGCCAGCAGTGTGCCCTGGCAGCCAGGAGGGCCAACCATACCCTGGGGTGCATCAGGCACAGCACCGCCAGCCGGGTGAGGGAAGGGATTGTCCTGCTCTGCTCTGTGCTGGTGCGGCCTCACCTCGAGCACTGTGTGTGGTTTGGGGCACCACAATATAGGGACATAAAACTATTAGAGCGTCCATAGGAGCACAATATGGCTAAAGGTCTAGAGGGTAAGACATATGAGGTCCCTGGGTTTGTTCAGCCCAGAGCAGAGCAGGCTGAGGGGAGGCCTCATGGCGGCCTGCAGCTCCCTCACGAGGGGAGCGGAGGGGCAGGCGCTGAGCTCTGCTCTCTGGGGACAGCGACAGGACCCGAGGGAACGGCATGGAGCTGGGACAGGCTGGGTGTTAGGAAAAGGTTCTTCACCCAGAGGGTGGTGGGCTCTGGGACAGGCTTCAGAGGGCAGTGGTCACAGCACCAAGCCTGTTGGAGATCAAGAAGCGTTTGGACAATGCTATCAGACATGATTTTTGTGTGGTTCCTTGTGGAACCAGTGGTTGGACCTGATGATCCCTGTGGGTCCCTTCTAACTGAGGGTATTCCGGGGTTAATAAGGGAAACCTAAACTAGAAATACTGCAGGACAGTAATACATCCTACAAACTGTCTGGTATAGAGCTGATTGGGAATTTTTCTGACACATCTTCAACTGTGAAAAATTTTGCAGAACAAGGACAGTCAGTAATGAACTCCACCAGTCACAGCAGCATTACAAACAAGCAGCCACAGAAAAAATGCTTACTTCACCTAACAAATAACTTCTGGGGTGAGAGGCACTTGGAGAGTTGTTGCTTCATAAAGTCTGCAACTTATGAGCAATGTTAGCTAAGTTTGTAACATTGTGTTGGAACAGATATATTTAATAAGAACAGTCACTCTGGATCTGACAGAGAAGACATCTACCCCACATCCAGGCTCCCACAGTGATGAGCAGCAGATGCCTCCAATATAGAGTAAGAACTGGGCAAGGATGCCATGAAACTTCCCTCAGCACAACTTCCCTGCTTCAAACACCCTAGAGCTGGAGCATATCCTAAAACAAAAATACAATCTACTGCTTAACAGCCAAAGCATTCTTCTTCTTTTGATTTTTCTGTATGTTTTTGGGCACAAATAAGCCTTTGGGAATAAAGCTTTCTGTAATGATGATCTTCACTTGGATGCAAAGAAATACCTCTTTCTGTTTAATTTTGAGCCATCACACAATAGACCAGTTCAAGAATGTTAATTCTTATAGTATAAGAAGCCGTAATGACAAGCATTCCCCTTTGACTTTACCACTACTGATCTTACATGTGGTCACCAAAAGTGTTGTTTAAATCATGGGTTATGCATAACATGAGCATATTTTTCTTTTACTCTTCAGTTTCAGTAAATTTTCAAATTCATACTGCTAAGTTCAGTCAAAGGGTCCTAGATTTTCATAACAATGGCAAAACAAGATGTGCAGTAAGTTTCCAACTTAAGGATTTAATAATTTAAGCATTTTAGCACTGGTGACTGGCCGCCTAGTTTCCATGCAAATCTGCTTGGGTTTAATACTTTCACATGTGAAAGCCTTCCAGCCATTCCTTCTGTTAAACAAGACCAATGTTGACGTGGCCCATCAGCTCTTTCATACATCATCACTTCCACAGAATCTGAAACTGCAGAACTGGGCCTGCTCCAGACACAGTCACATGTCAAAAGAAAGGGAACATAAGAACATATTTAAACACATGAAAGTGATCAAAGACACATTTAGACATTTAAGAAACCCAATAAGTTCATTCAGGGCACTATCATCTTTTATAAAACCCAGAAAATATGATGTTATGTGCACTCAGAGGCCTTCAGACTATCTAGGGATATAAACTGATGTAAGAAAATGCAAAGAGATCAGGACAACCACCTTAAATGACTAAAAGGCTACAATCCAAAGAATTTCCTTCATCTTCTTTTATTGTTTGCCTGACATGAAAACAGGAAGGCATTGTTTAGATTTCATTAACTGAAAAACACCTGAATATTCACAGCAGAACTGAATGCATGGCAGCTCAGCCTTCTTCGCTCAACACTAAATACACCAGCAGGCTGCCTTTGCTATCCCTGTCCTTGTCCAAAACCTGGAGATTCCAGTCTAGTATCCTAAAATGTCTGTCAAAGCACAGTTATACTTTGCTGTTGATTCCAGGAGTTACTGAGAGAAACCTGAGGTGAATCCAACGCTAAAACAAAGCCTAAGTGTAGATGACATAAGTCATAATGACACAAACACAAACACAGCAAGCTTTCTGTGCATATCTTGGGGCTTGCCCTAGCAGAAGGCCACTGAGGGATTGCCTTAGGGTAAAGTCCCAGTGAAGGCAGAGCCATTACTACTGCTACCTTACTCCACTTCCCAGGTTACTCAGCATATGCATCTCAGTACACAGGCAAACACCCTTCTGAAAGCTGCCCTCATTACCTAACACACCTGTCTGTATGCTTGCTTCTATTTCCAAGCAACTGCCAACAAAGCACGGTTAATGATGATGGTAGCACATTTGTGAATATATGTTCAGCAAAATGCATCAGATACAGCAAACCTTTTTCACTTTAAGGGAAGTAAGCAGAGACATGCAAACTACTCTATTTGGTCATACGAGTAGAGATGAAAAGACAGGAAAAAGGTGTTTAGAACATAGTCTTAATTCAAAGGTCTGATGATGAGACATTTCCTGGCAAACAGCATTTGGACTTCAAAACACACAAGCAACAAAAGCCCAGACTTTCACTGTGTTAACTTCATTCACTAGGCTTTGGCAGAGGAGTGTGGCAAATATACTGAAGACATTCCAATATTTACAGGTGCAACTACTCCCTTTAGGTTATCAAGTTAAAAATAAAGCCAAAGCACGAAGTGAAAAAAATAATTAAAATAGCGCATAATAAGACTAATCAAAACTTAACCGTGACTTGGTTAAATTCACTCATAATAGTTAAAGCTGTAAAGCCAGTTACTAGTGTTGTTCAGGTCTGGGATTTCCCCCTGATGACAGTACCAGCATAAATGGTTAAAAAGCAGTCAGTAGCAAAGCTAATGGAAAGAAAAAAGCTTTACAGTGGTATAGGAGCGGTGTTCAGAGAGGGGGAAAGGCTTCTTACAGTCTTAACACATAAGGGGCTATTTAAGTGGCACTATCTGTTCCGTCTCTTTCTCCCACACAAAGTAATTGTTCTCACTACAAGCAGTCCTGCTGAAGGTATCAAGGCAGATCCAAGCAAAGTTGTCGTTTGGTACCTAACGAGCCCTTCGGTCCAGCAGATTGGTCTATCCCCTCCTAGTGTACTTTCACAGTTGGATGAAGATGATCTAAATCCACGTTGTCACCTAAAGGGGTAGAGCTGCCTCCAGCCACGTGCTCCTGCCCTTGTGCAGCAGCCATCTGGCCAGGCAGATCCACGAGCTGACACACAGCTGAAAATTAAACCTGGAAAATAAGGTTGCTGGCTACCTGCAAATAGATTTGCTGCACAGCTGCCTGTAAGTCAATGCTGGTACAGGGAAAGGAGCAGAAACATGAAGGCAGACAAAGGCCATTTCAGAGGTGGCACAGACTTAGATGTGCCAAACTACACCCTGCAATAAGTCCCTGCACTGCTAGTGAGGCCCTGCCTTCCAGGTATGCAGGTTTGTGATATGTTTTTCCCCAAAACAGTGTTGGAACACCCAATGTCAACCCACATAGAAAAATGGGAGACCAAGCTCAATTTTCCACCTGACTATCCCCTAAAAAAGCTCTACTCAATCTCCTCTGCCCTCTGCCCCATCCATACCTTGTAATTATAGTTAAAGGTACCTGGATCCCTATTGTTTAGCACTTCACATAAAACACTGTTGTAAAACTACTCAGGATACACAGAAGCACAAGTCCTCCCTTTCCTTTTGTGTAAATCTTCTTGAGAACATTTTTCTTATGACCACATTCAGTGGGATGAATCAAAGTTTTTCCTTGCTCTTGCACAATCTACCTTCTCTGATTTACCTGGTTTGATGTAGCTGGACCATTTAGCACAAGTTACACAAATACAGGTATTCAGGTATTTAAGGTTAATGCCAGAAGATAAAAGAAATGTGAATATGTATATATATATATGTATATATATATATATTATCTGAGTTGTTTTCATTATCCAAAGACTACTGATTGGGTATCAACTCATTAACTAATGATTACTGTCTTCCACCCCAAAATGGCTTGAGGTTCCACCTGAAGACCAAGGGTCCCTTATAGTTAGCAGACAATTTTTTTAAATCTTGAAGATACAGACAGATGACAAATAGAAGAATTTAGAAGAAAACTGTAGTTCAAATCACAGACACTTCAACCACCTGGCTTCATTACAGTAAATAGCAGGTTGATCGCAGAGAACTCCCACAAAACCTCACACCAAAGATGTAATTACATCATATACAAAATGAGGGATAGTCACAGTGGGACATCTAAACCACAGATTATCTACAAAATTGTTTCCTTCAAAGGTCTTTCTCAATGCTTGGGGAACAACCCTGGAAGTGAGTTACATGGGATAAAGTTCACTCCAAGGAAGGGACAGCCCAAGAACTAGATGCTATAGCAATACAGGTACTCTGTAAGCCATTTAAGATCCATGTTAGCATGATTTTGAAGGCCTGAAGAGAATAAGCTTTGCACTGGTTCTTACATGAATCACAGAATCACAGAATCATCTAGGCTGGAAAAGACCTTCAAGATCACTAAGTCCAACCATTTACCTGACCTGAGTCCCATCACTTAGCCATGTCCCTTAGTGCCACATGCACGTCTTTTAAAAACATCGAGGGATGGGGACTCCACATGTTCCTGAGCAGCCCATTTCAATGCCTAACCACCATCTTCATGAAGAAATCTTCTTAACATCCAATCTAAACCTCCTCTGGCACAACTTGAGATTGTTTTCTTGTCCTATCACTTGTCACCTGAGAAAAGAGAAGGACACCTCCTTGCTGCAACCTCCTTTCAGGTGGTTGTAGAGAGCGATGCGGTCTCCCCTCAGCCTTCTCTTCTCCAAACTAAACAACCCCAGTTCCCTCAGCCGCTCCTCGTAAGTCTTGTTTTCTAGTCCCTTCACCTGCTTTGTTGCTCTTCTCTGCACATGCTCAAGCAACTCAATATCCTTCAAGTAGTGAGGGGCCCAAAACCGGACACAGTATTCAAGGTGCAATCTCACCAGTGCCGCGTACAAGGGGACAATCACTTCCTTAGTCCTGCTGGCCACACTATTTCTGATGCCGGCCAGGATGCCACTGGCCTTCTTGGCCACGTGGGCACACCGCTGGCTCACGTTCAGACATGTTCAGTTGTGAATGCAACTTACTAAGGAAGATGCAAATTAAATTTAAGATTACATTCTTATCATGCTTCATGGCTTAAGTTCTCCACATGATGAGGTCCGCAGCAAACAATTCACGCAAACATCCAGAGAAATAATATACATGCCATTTTCTGAAAATACAAATAATCAGAGAACAATTATCAAAGTCTGGACTATTTTTTTCCCTTTGAAAATAGAACAAAGGGAGACTTGATGACTGAGTTGTAAAAGAGAATGATTCAGGCTGTAACATGCCTCAGAGGAGGTAAACCTGAATTTAAAACAGTTTCACAAAAAAAGCCATGAAGTTGCCAGCCAACCAGTATGGACGGTTTTGCTTCTGATTTGATTACTGGCATAAAAGTCACTGAATCCCAACTCTCCAGATGAATCAGTGAGAGTGGGTTAACACAAGCCACCACTCTACATACTTTGTTTCTTCCAAGTTACGAATTATAGTCCAATAAACAAAATTTTCCTTGAGTCATCAAGTAGTCAACTATCAGAACCAGATTTATTCTCATTTGCTGAAGAGCATTAAGAGCCACTGTCACTTAAGCCAACCAACTTAGTTTGTTTTCACTAAAGTAGACAAGAAAAGTAACTTGTTCTAACAATGGATCAGGGCAACTTCCTAAGAGGTGCTATAACATGGCTCCTTGTGGAAAGCAATACGGCAAGATCCTTACTGAGTACCATGGTCTTGAATCTTCCAGGAAAGCTGTCAGTCACCAGCACATCTGAATGTCAGAGTCCACATCTGAAGCGCCCTTTTTCCTGACAATATGATTTATAGCCATTTATTAAAACAGCTTATAATCTAGACCTGTTTGTATATGCCATTCATGGTGGTATGTAGTGGACTAATATCTTCTATACAGATTTAGCTGTAAAGGGGATTTTTGATAACTGTCAATATCCTGTATGGCAATAACACTTTCAGATAACTAAATCCTGGACAGAAGCTATCTCTAGGCCTTTGCTAGGAGGGGAAGATAGCTATTAAATATCAGACGAGCCACCACACAAACCTAAAATACAAGAAGAACATAAATATATTTATAGAAAATGTCAGCAGAAAAAAAAAATAGCTCCTGGCCAACAGTTTTACAAATTATGTTCGCATGCAGTGAACAACAGGCTTCACAACTGACAGCATCTGCTCTCTGGCCTTTCACAGGTTAAAATGAAAGGAAGTCCTTTGGAGTGAACCAAGGCTAAGAGAGCATCTCATAAAAGTTATAAAACAGTCCAGACCTGACAGTCTGTTTATCATAATTGCAGTTAAGCAGGAAAAGTGAAAAACTAGCCCTTTTGATCTCGATCCATATACTACACTTGGGGCCATTTTTACCCAATTTTACCAGACCATCCAATTTGAGACAGGGAGCACACAACTGACCTGGAACCCAGCCCTCAAAAGTGAAGATGCACCTTCCTCCTCATGCAAGCTGCATGTCAATAAGAGACATGCGTGTTCAGCACCATTCAAGGTTGGGAACCTGACCCCAGTTATACAATCACAGAATCACAGAATGGCTGAGGTTGGAAGGGACCTCTGAAGACCATCTGGTCCGATCCCCCTGCCGAGCAGGATCACCTAGAGCACATTGCACAGGATGGCAGCCAGGTGGGTTTTGAATATCTCCAGAGAAGGAGACTCCACAGCCTCTCTGGGCAACCTGTTCCAGTGCTCTGTCACCCTCACAGTACGAAAGTGCCCTCTCATACAAGGACATCTCTCTCCCATTTCTCCTTTTGTCCAATTTACTCTGCGTGTGTTTTGTCAGAATTCAGCCTTGGTACAAAACATGTTCTTTCTCAGATGATCATCTTGCAGCTATTACCATTTGTGCATTAGTCTGTTCCAGCACTATTAAAAAAATCACATCCATTTAACTGCTCATGGGCAGACTGAGCTCTCTTCAGAAAAGCTACAGGTGATGTGCAACCTCTTAGGCACCTGGAGAGAGATCTGTACTTATGATTTACAGATCCCCTATACAGATTTAACTTCAGTACAGCAGATGGCACATTTGATGGACCCATCTAACATAGACAACAAGAAAATTCTCTCTTCGACCCCAGTCTTTCCCAGGGCTTAAATACCTGCATCAGTCTGGGATTTATAGCCTCTTCTAGAGATCTTCTGGATCACACCAGATCTGATTATTTCCAAAGCAGAGCAAGAACCACTTCAGACCTAGCCTGAACCCCAGCCCCCGGCTCCCACCTTTATACAATAACATAATCAAAGAAGGTTTGGAAACATCTGAAATTTACCTTTTAGTACACAGACACCTGATTTTGCTATACCTTGAATGACTAAATCTTTTTGTAGTTCTCCAGAATGTGACTACAGATAGGGACACATAAATTAGAAAAGACGAGTGAGAACAGAACATTATTAACTAAGCAATAGTAATACAGGAGAATATTAATTATGCAATACCTGATAGATCATTAACTCACTCTCTTTGGGATTCTGCAGCAATAAATCATGAGGAAAGGTACAACAGATAAGATTATTAGCAACATTTGTGGGCCAAAGGTTTGAAAAATCGAACAAGATTTACTATGCCTTTGGAGAAATCAAGCATCTCTGCACGTCACTGTTTGAATTTGCCAAGTGAGACAGGTAAACCTACCAGAAGGAGGTATCTAGAGTACTGGATGATAAGTAATGGCACATCTTGCAATTTATAAACTACACATTTAAAAATTACCTAATTGCAAGCAAAATACAATCTCCCCAATGTATCAAATCCCAGGTTTGTCACTAATAATGAATTGTATATACTTAATCTTGATTCCATAAAATGTTATTTTTTTTCTCTCTCTTAGCAATGGCAATAAAAAAAAGATCATGCTAATAAAGATGGCAAGATTTATTTTTGAGGCTGGTAATACAAAGATGCTGCTCTATAAGCAGTTGTAACATTTACTGAAGGCGGCCATAGATTTTACTTCCAGACAGGATGATTATGACCATATAGTCTGGGCTGCTATGAAGCACCACTGGCAGACGAAGCAATTTCTGCATCAAAGCCCATAAATTCCTGCTCAGACACTTCCTCGCTTTCAGAGGCCTGTCCTGATTTACAGTTTTTATATCCTATCCCCATGCTCCTGTGTGACACAATGGCTATTAGCCCTTTCTGTTAAATATGCACCCCACACGCATAAAACTGCGTGACTGCATATATACATATATGGATTGTGAAAATGGCTATAAATTAAGAGATCTAACATCTTTGAAAAGGATCATTCAAGCCCACACTAAAAGTCTATTTTTACAACTCCTTTTCTTCCCCCTGCCCCTCCCCAGCTGCACAAATCAAACCCAGACCTGTTGTTACCCAATTGCAAGCACCTCACCTTCTGGGACAACGTTCTGAATACAGCTTCTTGGTAAAAGCTGGATCACATCTTTAGGACATTTCTGCATAAACGTCTTCAATAGGGCACTGAAGAGATGTTAAAAGAGATGTTTAATTACTGATTGGGGTAACAGGAAGCGAAGAGACAAGCACTGAAACAACACTTTTTCTCCCCCCTTTCCATGCCCAGCCTCCTGCCTTCCCTCCTGACTCCTCTGCCTGCCCCAAGCGCACTGGGGAGGTGGGGGGCAGATTATGGCCAGTACCCAGGGGTTTCTCTGCTTCTCCTTCCTCCTCGCAGCTCTCCTCTGCAGCTCCCCATGGGCTGCAGCTCCAGTCAGTAACATCTGCTCCAGTGTGGGCTCTCCACAGGCTGTGGTGAATAGCTGCTTGGGCACTCAGCGCACCTCCTCCTCCAGCCTCTCACAGAATCACACACAGAATTACACAGAATCACAGAATTGTAGGGGTTGGAAGGGACCTCAAGAGATCATCGGGTCCAACTCCCTGCCAAAGCAGGTTCCCTAGAGCAGGCTGCCCATGTAGGCGTCCGGACGGGCCTTGAATATCTCCAGAGAAGGAGACTCCACAACCTCCCTGGGCAGCCTGTTCAGTGCTCCGTCACCCTCACCGTGAAGAAGTGCTTTTGCATGTTGGTGCAGAACTTCTTGTGATCCATTTTGTGGCCATTACCCCTTGTCCTGTCCCCACAAACCACTGAGAAGAGGTTGGCCAAATCCCTCTGTCTCCCACACCTCAGGTATTTATAAACATTGATGAGATCCCCTCTCAGTCTTCTTTTCTCCAGGCTGAACAGACCCAGGTCTCTCAGCCTTTCCTCACAGGGGAGATGCTCCAGGCCCCATATCATCTTTGTGGCCCTCCGCTGGACTCTTTACAGGAGATCCCTGTCTTTCTTGTTCCGGGGAGCCCAGAACTGGACACAGTACTCCAGGTGAGGCCTGACCAGGGCAGAGTAGAGGGGGGAATTTTAATAAAGTCTTTCCAAACTTATTAGCACTTCAACAGAGCACACTCAAGGATTTCGTTTTAATGGTTTTGAAGAGGTACAGGGCAGAACCACGAGGAATGCACATCCCTACACTGAAAAGAGATAAAAAATTGTGCATATTACATTTACTACCAATATCTGGAGTAAATCCCCTTTCAGTCACAAGGATCACTGAGCTCCACTGAGGCTTTTGAATGCATCACCAGATGAAATTTGGTAAATGTTACAGGTATACTACCCTGGTTTCAGCTGGGATAAAGTTGATTTTCTTCCTCGTGTTTGGTATGGTGCCATGTTTTGGACCTCAGAGAAAAATAATGGTGATAACACAGGGATGTTTTAGTTGTTGCAGAGCAGTACTTACACGGAGCCAAGGACTTTTCTACTTCTCATGCTGCCCTGCCAGTGAGCAGGCTGGGTGTGCACCAGGAGCTGGGAGGGGACACAGCCAGGACAGCTGGCCCCAAGTGGCCAGAGCCATATCCCATAAGGTATGATGCCACATGGAACAACAAAACTGTGGGAGTCAGCTGAGGGGCAGGCTGTCACTGCCCAGGAGCAAGCTGGTCGGCTGGTGGTAAGCAATTACATTGTGTATCACTTGCCTGGTTTATTTTTTTGTTGTTGTTGTTATAGTGTTTTGGTTATTGTTTCCTTGTTTGGTTTTGTTTTCCTTTCTTATTAAACCATCCTTATCTCAACCCACAAGTTTGTGCATTTTTCTTTTCAAGTTTCTCACCCATTCCACTGTGGGGAGCAGGTAGTGAGCTGTGTGGTTTTAAAATGGTGTCTGCCAGGTTAGGCTACAATGTATATACAGCACGGATTTGATGGGAAACTCCCTAATCTTGAGATGATCATATACTCTGCATCACAGCAAAGGAAAAATCTCCAAATCTGGGGAACAAGTTCAAGATGGAGGAGACTGGATGGGAGGACTTCTCTGTATCCTAGAAAATTAGACCACACTTGCCGTTTATTACAGAATTTTCTTAGTCTTATAAATAGACAACTCAAGAAGCTTAAGTTCACCATGTTTCTCAATATTATTTTCGTGGTTTAGCCTGGCAGACAGCTAAACACCACACAACCATTCTTCTTTGTTCTTACTTCTTTACTCCTCACAGCTTTGTATAGCGGTGGCCTTGCAACAGAGAATTCAAATCACACTCCTGCTTCCGAGTCAAAACCAAGAAGGTCCATACAGATCTCCAAACAGATCAGTGCTTACAGACACACAGATGTGTCTTCTTCCCGCTCCACACAGCCTGACGGGAACCAGAGACACCTGGCACTTGGGTCACTGAGTTGTGTCAGCACTGAATCCTGAGGTATAGTTTCAAGAATAAGCATGCAGAACTGTAATATTTGCTTCTAAATACTTTACTATCTGGCTGGAAGTTAGCGTTTATACTATTTTTCTTCATTTTTAAATCATCAGTAGTATAAGCAAGTAGTTTCGTAGCTTTAGGCTCAGCAAGAACACAGTGAGCACTGGATACAATTTCAGGATCTCTTTGACACACATTTGTTGCTTGATATGTAGGTTCTGGCATCCTAAGTCAAACAACATTTCTGCTCTTAGGCCCTGGAGAGAAGAAGCCCAAGAGCAAGACAAAACAAGCTTAAGGTTTCATCAACACACAGCCAAGGGTGGCTGAAGGTGGGGTTTTGAATAACGTGGTGTTTTCTGCTACACATCTGCTACGACTGAGAGCATGGATTGAACACATCTGTATTTGATTGGCTGCTCCGATCACAGTAATTAGTTCTGTAGTTGCCACATACAGGTGTTTAATTATCAAGGTCTCACTAGCTACAGGTTTTTATTAGACCTTTTTTCTTCCTCCTTTTGTGGCATTACACCATGTGTTCAGACTTGATGGGAATGGTACCCTTGAGAGAGCACATCTTTGAACTTCAGGGTTTATTTTAGCCATCCAAAGCAAGCAGAATTAAATAAATATAAATGGTCACATGCATGCACGCACCCCAAGCTGAGTCCGGATGAGAATGAACAGATTGTGCAAACAGAGGTTTATCCAAGAAACAAGTGGCAAACCAGTGCCCTACACTGCATTTGCTGGAAGTCTTCACATAATCAGGCAGCTGAAAGTTAATTTTCTCTCCGCATGGCAGGTGATTTAAAAAAAAAAAGTTTATATTTGGGACATTGGAGTAACTAATATTCTTAAACATTTTTGCAAATAAAACCAATGTTCATTAGCACTTGTGATCCCTCCCACCACCCACTTTACTTGGCTCATCTCTACTCCCCTCTCTTCTAAAATACTGCCAAGTGACTCCAAGTGAATTTCTGAGAGCTCCCTACAAGATTTGTTCCCAAGACCAGCAGGAGTCTTGGGATTTCCCTGAAGACATTTACACCAGAAGGTCCAGTGCTAGACCAATCACTTCCATCAGAAGCACAACACGCATTATACAAAGACATTAGGCCTGCTTTAAATGATGGCAAATCCGTCAGATCCAACCATAAGTTGCCTTCTTGATTATATTCATTATTAATCTTGTGCATCACAAACACTCCCAAAAAGTCCATTGAGAGAGTTGGCACATTGACATGATGTTATACCCTGAACCAGTCTTCTCACTGCTACAGGATGACTGCTCACCTTCAGAAGCAGTTCTCTCCTTCTGCACAGACAGTTAAATTGAGCACCAGCATGGTAGGAAGCATTCAGCTGTTTTACTGCTATTCCTGCACTCTCACGTGAAGGCATCAAATCAGATGGGAAAGTCCAATGGATCACAACTAGCTCACGGGGCTGCAGCTTTTGTTTTATTCTTAGCCAAGCAGAAAAATCACATGGTGCTAGAAATGGTAGGGCACGCATGACTGACTACTCACATGAGCACGGAGCATATGCTGCTGCAGGGTTGCTCAATCTTCACCACCCAAGCTTGTGGACACACACAAGACGTGCATTAAAGACATTTGTAAAAATATCAGGATCAATTCAGCAGAGCACAGCAGAGTAGCGTTGGGTA
Source organism: Anser cygnoides (assembly GCF_040182565.1). Classification (NCBI taxonomy): domain Eukaryota; kingdom Metazoa; phylum Chordata; class Aves; order Anseriformes; family Anatidae; genus Anser; species Anser cygnoides. The sequence continues at coordinate 34,724,423 of NC_089874.1, read as the reverse complement.
TATTCATGGACCAGCCCAGAAGGTGTCTGTGTCTCCTGTCCCAGCAGCCAGCCTGTGGCCAGAGGAGCTGCATTTGCAGAGGCCATCCCGCCACCCCTGTACCCACAGGGCACATGCTGTCCATGGACAGGACTGAGAAGATTGGTGTTGCACACAATCTGTCTGAAAATTGCTTTCTGTTGTGATAACCTGCACCACGCTAACAGATTTGCCAACGGAGCACAGTGGGACACCTGAACCGTCAATGAGCTAAGCAAGGCTCATCCAGACCACCTCTACTCCATGTATGTGGTCGTTTTCTTAACGTAGTAATTTTATGTGATCTCTGTCTTGGTGAAAGCAGAAATCTCTAACCACCAAGCATGACCCTTGTTTTTTTCTTACCATCAACATTTCAGAACAAATATCCAGGTCTGAGCAATTATTCTCAGAGAAAAAGCAACAGCAAAACTGGAATGCATTAGCCACAAATGAGGCAATTAAGTCTAACCTTTGCTAACCTGGCAGGTCAATGGTAACAAACAGTATGCCAGGAGTTATTTGGGTCCTATAGATGCCCTTTAAAAAGCCAATTATCTGGAAATGAGTGACTCTGACAGATTACAATATAGCAGCCCTTCAGAAAGGGCTGGGAGGGCAGGGGAGGGGGCTCTCGGGCTGGCCCACATGCAGCTTTCCAGCGTAATTGAAAAGCTCTCACTGTTCAGAGGAAGGCCAAGGTTTCTTTCAGCTGAAGGTCTTCGGAATTAATTGCGCTGCCTCTTACCAAGGAACAGTAGGGCATGTTTTCTTGGATGCTGTGTCAACATGTGAATGGCGTTTTAAGAGGTACAAAAAATTACAAAAGCAAAGCAAAAAAAAGAGAGGGAACACAGCAAGCTATATAAATAAGAGTGGCAATTCTTTCAAAAATGACAGGATGAGATGAAACAAAACTGAACTGAGCTATCGTTATGAAATGGCTGTCAGGGCACATAGAGGGACAATGGTTACGAAGCGGGTAGGACAGGCGTGCCCATGTGTGTGCACACGGGGCAGGGAGAAGGAGGGCCCTGGTGTCAGTTTGGCTTTCAAAAATAAAATCCTCCTCTACATACTATCTCAGTGAGAGCAGTGTGTAAAATCCCACGCCAGGGACTTCTCCAGGTAACACTGTTGGCCTCACAACAGACCTCTTCATCAAGGGATTGGGATTCCAGGCCCAAATATAGATTTGATATCAATTATTTTGCCTCAGCCTTTTTTTTTATTCTCCTCCTCTTTTCTTCTTCCTTTCTTCTAAACCCAGGCAGTTAGGAATGCTGGTTCAGCTACAGCCCTGAACCAAAGCTACATCGCCCCTCCTAGACACAGCAAGAGGGAACCAGGAAAACCTGATGTGAATGCAGTGAAGGACATCTACCTGCTGTCTGGCATCCAGTCCACCACTCTCTCCTCTCTCTACTGTCCCACCTACTCCTGCCTTGCCCCACTGCCTCCATCCCATTTGTCCTTCACTCTTTCTCTTTCCAGCAATCATCCTTAAGCAGCAGAGACTGTAAAAGGGCTCCAGAGAGCAGGCTCTCAAAATGCATCAAACAGCTGAAAATTAATGGAACAAAAATCACTACCTGCAGCCTGTACGAGTAGGAATTAAAGCTCTGGAGACAAGTCAAAGCTTTGTAGGGACAGCCCTTTAAAACTCAGGCTTTAGGATGGCTTGGACAAACTCTGGAAGGCAAGTCTCTGAATATTACATCTGAGAATCAACACCCAGCCTTGGGCCCACCAGGCAAGCACCATTTACAGCGAACCGATGAGGCTGCTCACAGCCGTAAGCACTATGCTTACTCAAACTGTGGCTGCCCACCTTCCTCTACCTTCCCACCTCCAAAGGGTGACCGACCAGTCCTTAGTCTATGGTCTTCCAAAAGGTATTCACCCCTACTGCTCTGAGCATGTTACTGCAACACACAAAAATCAGCGCTGGTTTTAACCATTACAACACAAAGGGACGTGCACATTGGCACCAGATATGACCGGTGCATATGACTCTCTGCACCGTGCAGACTCTTCTTGAGACCACTGTGCTGGTTCTGCAGGACGGCAGGCTGCTTCACGTTGGCTCTAGTGGCATGCAAGGCTGATCGCACGTGAAAAGCCTCTGGAGTGGGAAGAGCACGATGCTGCCTGGGGTTAGGCAATAACACGCACAAGCACTATTGCTAATGTAGGCTCCTGCCCTTGTGTGTACTTGCCTTCACAGGCCAACTGGAGAGAATATGAAAATCCATAAACATCAGCAGAGAGCAGGGAGCAATCGGAAAACATGAGATCATAAAACAGCAAAGTACTGCAAAATCATTATATGCTCGTCTTTGACATGCAGACTGGATGTCTCCAGCTTTGGAAAACAAAACACAACCATCACAGCACCCAGCGAGAGCAAAACAGGCGGCAAAAACAACCGCATCCGTCAGCTCTGTAACTACCCCATGCAGGCCAGCTTCCCCTCCCCTTCCCCCAAAAAACTTTCATTTATTAGTTCCTCACCCCAAATTCCCATTTACAACCATAGACTGTTATCTCCCAGGAGTCTGACCCACCGACAGCTACTGCTCTGTGAGAGCAGCTGCGCTGCGTGCCAGCCTGTAACACAGGTGAGCTGAATAAAAGCAGCTCCTGGGGTGCCGCACATTTAATGAGCTGGGATCTCTTAGCAGAAGTAAATTTACAAATTTTGTATTTATTATAGCGCTCGATATAAGCAACTACAATGCACGGACCATTAGTTAAGCTGCTTTTTTGGTTGATTATGTTATCAGAACTCCCTATGGTGATCTGACTACATATTACCATATACTTAATGGCAGTAACTGTTGGTATACCTGATCTGACAATCACAGGGCTTTACAGCTTCTTTTCTAAGAAAAATATCTCTAGAAAAATTGACCCCTGGTCCTTTCAATGAATCATAACACAAAGAGCACACCAGGTCCCCTCTCAGCAATACCGGCCACCTCTGTTATTAACTTCCCACTCAGTCCGCTTAATGCATGCCTCGCTGACACTGGACCTAGCAGCTTGTTTCTTACAAGTGCTCAAGTCCTACCGATTCGTCTCTGTTCCCACTGCTATTTTTTCCATTTCATTTACTGCTTAGATCTGTTTTTCCCCCCCACACACGTTATCGCCGCGGTAGTTTTCCTCCACCTCATGCCACCTCCTGCTCAATAGCCGCCCCGGTCTCTGTGCTGGCTCAGTCCCACAGGCCCAGCCCTGCACACACCAGGCCCAGACGGGTGCCACCACTGACCTGCACTGGGAACAGCATCAGTGCGGAGGGTCCGAGCCCACCATCACTACTTGCTTACTTACTCCTGAAATCAGTAAATGCTGTCGCTCAGGTCTGGCCTTTAATCAAGCAGCACAGGACAACAGCGACAAAAAGCAGAGCCCTTAGGCTACTAACAAGCAGCGCTACTAAATCCCCAAAGCCTAAGAGACACTGTTCCAAACCCGCCCAGAAGATGTGGAGTGCCTGCCTAACCTAAGTATTCGGCATCGACAGAAGCCCGGGCTGCAAGCTCAGCAGAGCAGACTTTCGTGATTGTGGAGGTCATGTGGTAAGTCAGCTCCTTGGGCCTTTCAGGCTTTTCCCACTTCAAAGAACCGGCAGGAGCATGAAACCTGAGAGGAAAGGAAAAAAGGTTCATGTGTTTCCCTTGGAAAATAAAAAGGGTGTTTGATTCTACCTCTAATTAGTTGCTTCTTCAGCATCCAAGAGCAAACCCTATCCTCCTGTGTCCACAGCAAGGCTTTTACTGGTGAGCCACACAAAGATGCTGTTCACAGGGCTGCCTTTACACAGGCACTCTCTGTTATGAGATTTTTCACCCCAGCTCTGTTCTGTGATCAACTCAGCTTCACTTGGCATGGCAAAAGCAACCAGAGCAGTTTAGACCCACCAGCAGTTACACGGTTGCACACCTAGCGTCCAGCCACAGCTCTATTTTATCATCAAATTACCTACTCCAAAGACTAAATTTCAGAGCAAGCTCCATCATGGGGACCCGCTGGGACTGGCACCAGTGTGATACCACCAGCTGCCCCCAAGCCCAAGCACACCAGGACTGCCTCCTTCCCACTCACCCAGATTTTCTCCTCCTTCAGAGCCTGGAGATGTCAGCCTTCTCGGAGACATTTCTTCAACACCACTGTCTAACCTTATCATCTCATTTAACCATCTGAATTTTCACCAAGCATCCTCTACATTTTTCTCCTTATAGCCTGCCATAAACATGTTTCTCCCGTTTTGTCCAGTTCCTCAGTATTGCCTACAAGGACACCTGACCAGATCTAGTCTCTGAGCATAAAATCTACCCTCACTAATTCAACCCATTCTCACTCTTCTGCACATATTGCTCTTTCACAGCTCATTTATCCTATTTCAGTGGTTTTACCTTCTGGCTCTGGCTGTTATCAATCCAAATTGATTTTTTCTCCTTCTTTTACAGGTTTTAAATATCTTTTTCTTGATTAATTACATGTTGTTCCCAGTTGCTTTTGACTGAAGACTCAAACAACAGGTGAGAATCAGCGTGATGTAGTAGCAACATAGCTCTTCCCCTCTTTCCTAGTTTGTTAACAGCCCTTCTCACCACCAGGCTTTCAGCACCCAACCCCATTCCCCATGGCAATTAGTGAATGGCCACTTGTCAAGTACTTCTGCTACTTAAACATGAGGAGGACCATGTGTAAAGTTGGTGAGAATGAATGCTTCAATCCAACCCCAATCTCCCAGGCTGAATTTCAACCTCTCCCTGGAGGCCCCACAGCCTCAGAAGAACAGATACCAGGCATTAAACACATCACGGGGACGGGCCCAAGTACCAGCAGAGAGGCAGGGAAGAGAGAAAACTACAGCAAAGAAGAATAGCACCAAAAATAACTTTATTCTGAAAGACTCCTAATTGAAAGGAAACTTCAAAAACAATCCACACAAATCACAGTGTTCCTTCAATGGACAGTCCAGGGGTGACAATTAGACTGAAGGGAAATTCTTGACACAAAGTTTGAGGTTGGAGCTGTAGCAAACCTTTTCATCTAGGCCTATGCTAAACCAAGGTTGCCTGCATTCATACAGGAAAAAGCAATCAAGGAGTTCATTTGTTTGGGTTATTCTTGCCTCATGGTGTTGGAACAGACGCTCAACTTCCTATTCATTTTTTCCAGCAAAACCAAGTGATTACCACTTTATTTCCACACCCAAAGCTGAAATAAAAAACGGGATCCCACGCACTCCTTGTGCAGCCTCTACAGAGTGACTCTTTTTCTTGGAACAGGTTACAGTAATATGGACTTTCTTAGGCAAAGGCTCAGCAAAAAAAAAGCAATGACTGTGATCTCCTTTTCTATTTTATGTCCTGAAAAGGCAGCCCAAAGGGGTTTTGTTCACTGTAAGACTTCTTTCTGTTTAATGCTTCTGTCAATAAAATTTGGGGATATCAGAAATATCTCCAAAACAACCCAGAGATACCAGGTAGGAAAAAGGTTTCTAAATGTCCACATCAACAGCTTTTCTTCCATTTGCCAGCACTTTAAGATAAGTCTACTTTACATAAAACATATAAAAGATAACCATAAACAGTCTTAAACAATGAACCATGTGTCCTCAGTTAACCAGTTTCATTAGCTTATAATGCATGATCCTACTAATACTGTTCTTTCAGAAAAAAACAGTGTTAGGCAAGATAAAGATCTTGTAACACAAAAGCAAGCAGCAAAAATTCTGGATGTAGTTCTAGTACATCTTAGAAGAGTAATGAGTAGTCAGACTCCTTTTCCCTTTTGCAAATGATTAAATCAATCACTTAGGAGCTTCACCAAATCCCTTCTCTACAACAGGAAGCTCCAATTAAATTAGTTATTAAACCCAATTAATTAAAGCTGCACAATTTCTATACAGATGCACTCGGTTTTGTGTGAGTCTTACTTGCGTTCAACCCTCTTTCTAATCGACGTAAGTAAAATCAATATATGAGAGTTAATAAAGCTTGCTGATAGTTGAAGGATGAATTCCAAGTCATTTAGTTATAGTTAATTTGGAAGAATGTTCTCTACTACACAAAGCCTGCCCAAATTGCCATTTTCTCTTATCTGAGAATCAATCATCCGACTTGATGACAAGAAGGGGTGGGGGGATACATCTCTTCACTCTACAGCATTAAATGATTAATTAACGTTTTCCAGGTAACATTTTAAGTGACAAATAGGAGAGCTTAGACTGTAACAACTTGTCAGAGCTTGAGGAAAGCCTCCTATCACACAGAACGGCCACAGCTGTTTAGCAGCAGCAGAAACTGAGCTGAAGAACAAGGAGTCCAGAAACACAGCCCATATCACGAGGGCCAAGGAAGAGCTTCACACTCCCCTGAGAGTCAGCCCCACTGAGCCAGTCTTATCCATATACACATGTAGGCGTCAGAAAATACAGAATTTAATTCTGCCATTGTAGACAAAGCCCTGGTCTTCCTGAGGCATGGAGACCAATGCTGGTGAGGTCTGAAGTTTAGTCCAAATTTGCCCAGGACAACAAATCCTAAATTGCAGTTGAATTCTTTGTAACTGCCTGCAGCCGTCCATGAGCTGCCAGCAGGAATAGCAATGGCTTTGTGTCAGCCAAAACCCTGCAAAGAAAGCAGCATGGCCCTACCCTTTGGTGTGAGCACCAAAGCAAGACCTTCCATTGCTGGGAACGACATGAGCTCCCACGAGCTGCTCTGCGCAAGGCCTAACACAAAAAGGTTTGCCGTAGTTTTGACTCATCTTTCCTCTCTTCCCACAAGCTTTTCTGAATGTTTTTCATTTATTTCTTTTTTTTCATTCCACAACTCTCACATCTCCTCCATTCATTCCCTATCCCCTTCACAACCTCTCTTGCCCTTCTCTCCCTTTATCTCCTGCCTTCCTCCAGTCCCCTCCCCATTTTTTCCTCTCCTTCAAGTCCCTTTGCAGGCACTTGCAAATGTGACTGCTCAGCAGTCAAACAGAATAGGAAAACCCAGGCATCAAGGGAACCTTACTGCTTCGGCCTAACCTGAAATAGACTGACACGGGAGCAATTAGAATGCAATTTTATGTAATAAGATGATTTATTCATTAGTACAAGGCATAGATAAAAGCTTATGGGTGATGAGAGAAGCAGGTTTGTTACAGCTGTCAGTTCCACCAGCAAAATGTATTAGTCATTTCATTTTTCTTTTTATTTTTTTTTAAACACCAAAAGCATCCTATAATTATGTGTATGTGCCCTTCCTTATAGAAGGAGGCTTTGCACAAAGTTATTTTCATAATAAAATAGCAACAATTAAAGTGTCATAAGATGATTGGTCTGTCAGCGAGTTTGATTGACCCGCGTATTCCTGATTTTTTTTAATATTATTTTCTAGTTTCTAAAAGATAACAGTAAGATTTTGGTATCAAAATATCTATCTTCTCCACAGTAGAAAGGTTAACAAACATCAGGTACTTTAAGCGTGCTCTTGGCCAACAGACCTATACAAAATTTCAGATGAATTCTTTTCAATGCAAGTGTCGGTAACAGGAGTCTTCTTTTCTTCTTGTTTTTGAAATAATTTCACCACAGCCCAAGTACCAACACTAAATCTCTTCTAAAGTTGTCCTTCCAGCCAAGACTGATGAGTAGCAGAGATCACCATGAAAAATACCTGCACCACTGATGGCATGTGGAAGAGACTGCAGAGCTTTGGTTCACCATCTCACACACTAGCCACAACGCTTGAGACTCTGCAAAAAGCAAAGAGCACTCAGCTTTACCTTTCAGTGATCACAGCAGGAGCACACGGTTTCCCTTTTGCAGTAGCTCCAATGCTGAATTCGTGCTGGACGGGAGCACTCAAAGCCTGCCCCAGTCCTGCAACGGAGCACTTGGACCTCAGCAACATGCACAACACAGCGAGGCTTCAGACCCCAAAACAAACAAACAAATGAAAAAAACTGACGCAAGACAACAAGAAGGTTCCCTGGGAAGTAAGGAAAACCAAGGAAGACTATGTTCCATTTGTGGATTTCTCAGTGCAAGAAGGCCAGGTTGTTAACCCCATCTTGAATGAGTTTGGGACTGCTTTAATGTCTGACCTAGGGAAATTACTAGAGAAGGCAAATGTCTTCTAAAGACCATGAAGTCTTCATTTGCAGAGCAGGTGCTGTGTTTGCAAAGGGACCTGTAATACGGAGGCTTCATATTAAAATAAATAAATAAATAAAAATAAATAGAGAACATAAACACCTTAATTCCGTTTAAAACAACTCTTGTTATTAAGTGCTGTCATTAAATGCCCTCTTTCATTAGTGCTCTTTTTGTGAAAGAAAGGTGTCAGAAAAAGCAACCCTTTAAATAAAAATAATAATTAAAAAAAACCAGTATCTTCCTGGTGTTTAGAGTCCCATTCATAGTACCCCTTTGTGCAAGGACACCTCTCCCCCTCACCAGAGGGAAAAAATTCTCCACTCAAACGTACTGGTCTCACAACACTATCCAAAATTAAGGTACACACAACAGGTGAAGGGGTGTCTGCCTGTATTTAAACTGCAAAAGCAATACTTAGAAATAACAAGGATTAGTCATACAGCACGCAAGACACTTTGTTCTGTACTTTATGAGAAAGTATCAATTACAGGATGGAAGACAGCAGTATAGCACGGGAATAGACTGATGCTCGGTACAGACCACAGTGAGCAACACGACCGATAGTCTCCATGGGCTAAAAGAAGAGATTTCTCAGAAGAATTTCAGCTTCCATTTCAGTTTGGATCTATGTTTCATCATGGCTGACTCAACACGAATCACTTAAGACAGCACATCTACTAAATTCTTACAACATATTTTACTATTTAGAGGTGGAAAAGCATTTGCGTAGTTCACTGTAGGCTTAAACCTGACACACATTACGCTCCCTTAGAGATTCACCGAAGCATGTCCTAAAGCCTCTTGCCAGCGGATGGCTCACATCTGCCTTGCAACAGCTATATCAGGTGTTTTCCCTTCTTCTGTGCAGACTCCATGCCAGTCCCCCAGTTGAAACTGAAAACTGTGCCTCGTTCCCATTAAATCTGTGAAGAGATTTACCTTTAAAATAACAGGTCTGCCCTCAGTTTCAATGGCACAGCTATTTGCTCAGGCTCTCTAACCAGCTTTAATCTGTCATTTTTCTTCCCTATTTGCTTGCTTTTAGCACATAGCAATGTACCTTTCTAAACAGCTCCCAGATATATTTTCCAGTTCCTACATTCTTCTCCAAAACCCTGTATTTGATGCTAACAGTCTAAAAATGCACTGGTCAGAACCATCCAGATGTGATTACCCCAGACCAATACACTAACAGGCTCACGTTCCTCAGGGGCTAAATGGCTAGCATAGTTTTGTACCTCAACCTCACTGAAAGGTAACTGAAACCAGATACAGAATTAGACAACTCTCAGTGAGATGAAAACCAGGAATTAAATGCCTGCTGTTACCACAGCTCTTGAACAAGTTTCATTAGGATGCCATGGGATTCCCATATCATAAGCACAGAATCACAGGATGGTTGAGGTTGGAAGGGGCCCCCGCTCAAGCAGGGCCACATAGTACAGCAGGTACCCCCAGGACCATGCCCAGCTGGCTCTTGAAGTTCTCCATTGATGACCTTTCCAGGCAACCTATGCCAACGCCTGGTCACCCCCACAGCAAAAAAAATGGTCCCTGATGTTCAGACAGAGCCTCCTGTGTGTCAGTTTGTGTCCCCTTGTCCTGTCAGTGGGTAGCAATGGCCTTCTTTGCACCCTTCCCTCAGCTATTTATACACATTGATGAGATTCCCCCCCCCTTCCTTGAGCCTTCTCTTCTCCAGGCTAAACAGTCCCAGCTCTCTCAGCCTTTCCCCACCAGAGAGACATTCCAGCCCATCACCTTTGGGGACCTTCGCTGGTCTCCAGTATGTCCACATCTCTCCTGTACTGGGGAGTCCAGCATAGGGCACAGCACTCCAGACGTGGCCTCCCCAGTGCTAAGGAAAGGGGAAGGATCACCTCCCTCAGCCTGCTGGCAATAGTCTGCCTAATGCAGCCCAGGATACCAGGCAGTAAGGACTTTCTTGTTGGTTTTGTTTGTTTTTCACTCTTTCCTTTAAGACTAGGACTCTAGATCCAAGACTTGTCACCCAAGACTTGAATGTCTCAGCTGGAAGCCATTGTGTTTCCACTAGTTTTGTACAAAAATAAGATATGCCTTCAGAGCAGTACCTTTGGCAAAAGCATCCTGCTTCTCAAAATATTTCAGAAAAAATCATTTGCTCTATTAGATACAGAGCATCCAGATCCTAAGTCAGCAGGTTCTGTGGCAATGAACTGACAAACCAAGTCATCTCCAGGGCCAGCAGTGCTGGTGCCCTTCCACTCAGATTAGCTGTGGATATCAGGCAATGTCATGACTAAGGACAACTGGTGAGTTTGCAGCAGCCTTCAGCATGTTAGCTTGAAGATACAGCTATGTGAGTCATAAACTGTCTCTTTTAGGAAAACATCAGTACAATACATTCCTGCTCTCTATATAAAAGGCACTGCCATTTAAAGGGTTAAGGTGCTGATATGTTCAAAGAAGTGATCAAATACTGCATTGAGGGTGTAATGTAAGAACATAAAATATATCTTGCAAACTGTTGCACCAAAACATCCAAAGATCAAAGTAAAATCCAACAAAAGCAGGACCATGTCATGCTGGTTCCATTAAAAAAAAAAAAAATTAAGTGATATATATCTTTGCAGAGACTGCTTTACTAGAAATTTTTGTTCCAGGTTAGTGATACATCCTGAAAAACATATCCCCACTTCTCGCATAGGTGGTAGAAACTAGCACGAAAGCAAACGCTGCTGTTGAAGTCAACAGGTGACATGCTGAATTACACTGAGAATGAATAGCCTCCTCCTGCCAGCAGGCAAAGCTGCCGTACAGTTATTGATTCAGCTGCACTGAGGTTTTCAGTATCCCTGCAGCAGGCAAGTGACTGCCCACAATGAAGCAGCATCCAGAGGTTCCTCTCAAGACTCTGTGGTTGTTAAGCCATAGAAGAAGTTCATACCCAAAGACCTTGTGCTCTGATTTTTTTCTAAATCATGTGGAAAAAAAATGGGTAACAAATAAGAAGTGAAAGAAAGAGAAAGACTGAAGTCAAAAAGATAGGAGACTACAAGGTCTTACAGCGTATAAGCCAATAGCAGTTCCAGACTGGATTTAAAACGCACACAGGAAACCCATTATCTGTAGCTGCTGCTCCGTCTGGCCACTAGCCTAATTTCTCACCAACATCACAGAAGGGTTACTCTGCATCCCAATTCATTAAAAGCATCCAAACTTCCTACAGAAATATCTGCATAAGTGCCATACTTTCTCATACAAGTGAGAAAATTTCCCTTTGGTTTACTTGCATCGAATATTTTCAGGCTCATACTTGCCACTGACGCTGCAGTCACCAAGATCACACCACGTGAAAAGCACTTACACACCCACGTAGCTCTGCAAGCACATGTCACTACGTTCAAACATCCTGCTCAGGGCATCCAGCGAGGGGTTTTCCCTTTTCTGGGGCAGTGGGAGAGTAGCCTGCCCGTGTCGGCTGAAAGAACCGTCTCCAGCATGCCAAGGGAAGCAACCCTTCCCCTCTGCCCAGCACCGGTGAGTCAGCTGGAGCACTGGACCCAGTTCAGGACTCCCCAGTACTGAAGGGACACAGACATATACGAGCAAGGCATAAAGATGGCTACACGGACTGGAGCATATGGCACACGAGGAGAAGCTGAGAACTCAGCCTGAAAACCAGAAGGCTTAAAGGGGAGTTTATCCAAGTGTACAAATATCTGATGAGAGAGTGTAAAGATGACTGAACCACACTCTTCTCAGTGGTGCCCTGTGAAAGAACAAGAAACCATGCGCACAACCTGAAACACGGGGAATTCTGTTTAAACATAAGAAAGAACCTTTTTTTTAATTTGATGGCGGTCAAAAATAGAATATTACCCAGAGAGGTTTGCAGTCTCCATCCTTGGAGATATTCAACACCCAGCTGGGCACAGTGCTGAGCAGGCTGCTTCTGTTGATCCTGCTTTGAGCAGGAGGTTGCACTAGACAACTTCCAGAGGCACCTTCTAGCTCCATACATTCTGTGACTCTGTGAATATGTTGGCTCTAAGTGTCTGTTGTTAGCTTGAGTCAAACAAGCAAGCAGCACCTAAGCCAGAGAGACAGAAAGCACACATTTATTTGGCCTGCATAACCTTATCGCAAAGATTTATTATTTTTTTTAAACATTGCATGTGTACATTACACATCTGTCTACCCACATGCTTGCTAACAGCTGTGAGGTCTGCCTTGTCATGCCCTGAGTTGTTCACTTCGTTCTGGGAAATATTAAATTAAAATGCCAGCTTTCAGATTCGATACATTTGAGTGCTTTTTTGCATCTTTGTCATCAGCAGAGTTCAGAGACGAAGATCTCTGAAGATCTCAGATGCAAACAGGCTTTGCCCTAACATTTACTGACTCCTGGAGACAAGTAACTGAGTTGAGTCACAGCTCAAAAAAAGAAATGAATGCAAGCACATATACACACACACACACGTGTTTTTTAATCATCACCCCCAGGAGGTTGCACTTATTTCAACACTTTGAAAAAAGTATAAGGATTCAAACCCCTCTTCCTTCATGAAAAAAGTAACTACAAAGAAATACAATTCCCAACAGGCATTTTATACACTTGTTATAGAAAAAATTTAAAAGGTGTCAGCATCTGGAGAAATCGAGTAGCTGCTGTGGCTGAAAAATGGTGCAAGTGAACCATGGACCAAAGCTAAAGGCCTGATGCTGTAATGAGGATTTTCTGCATCCTTTAAGTATCCTGTTAAAGTAAGGTTTGGGTAGTCACCTGCATGTGAACAGAGATCCCTTCTGTACCACTACATAGCATATGAAGTGATGCAGTGATGCAGCCCCTTGAAGTTACCCTTAAAGTAGAAAAACAAGTGTGGCGGAGTCGGGGATTCAGTGCAGAGGAAGACAAGATCACAACTTGCAGACTGAGAAATCAATGTAAGATAAATCATTTCATTAATGAACTGGAAAAATCAGTTTTCCACCCCATTTCTGCATGGGGCAGCACATTCCTTGGCATGGAGGAAATGGCACAGCTGTTAACTTCTTCTCAAGAGGACACATACGCATCCAATATATATCCATGCCAACACCACCTCCCTTCACACCTACAGTGGTTCAAGAGACACACATCAAATCTAAGTGGTGTTAACAACTTAAACCTAATCTGCAAAAAAAAAAAACATTGACATTGATCTCTAGATGGTTGTTGTCTACACCAATACAGGACACTTTCAAAGGGAAAAAAAACAAACCTCAAAATGAGAGCTACAGTCAGACAATGGAAACTCATTCCACGCAAACTCATTCCCAATGCATTTGGGCATTTTGGTATGGCATTGCAGTATGAAACTTCACATCTCACTCTGGAAGTCAGATTTTTTTTTCTTCACTTCCACCTTTTAAAATAGCCCATGAAAAGCACAACGCAAGTGTTAAAAAAAAAAAAAAAAAAAGGCAACAAATCAACCACTTTTTACATATTTTAAGTAATTAAAAGTGGGATTTTTAAATCAATTTCTTTTCTTCTCATGATTATCTGGTATATAAAGTGTGAACTGTAAGGCAAGATCTCACTCAGGTTCCAGACATCACCATAAGAACTATACGGAACGTACAAAAAATTTAACAGAAAACATTTCATTTCTTTTGCAAATAAAAAAATAAAACCTCTTTTGAAAAGCTGACAGCTTTTCATCATATTTTATAATAATAAATTCAGAAGTCTGCATTCTTAGATATTTCATTCTGATCTTTCCTTAATCCTAAAGTGATGAATATTAAACACTTGAAAGTAGTTTTGAGTAATCAAATGAACAGTGAACTTCAGAAAAAATCCTCGAAAACCCTCAAGTATTACCTTGTTTTTTTTAAAAAAAATCTGTTTTTAAATAGGTCACTGCTACATCCTAAAGTTTTAACAATTCTTAATTAAGATGTGTAGAATTCCTTTCAACACTCACATACACATTAAATATACACATTCTCAGAACAAAAACAAACCAGAAAAAGCCCACATACGTAGTTCTGTACAGCAAAATACGTCATAGCTGTGCTTTGACAATAGGGTTCCCTTAACATCACTGAAAGCAAATCTTTTGAAACCATTTCTCAGACCAACGTCCTGCTTCTAGCACAGCTCAGATTTTTCACTGATACTCCTAGGTCAACGCTAGCTTAGCAGAAGACATCCTTTGCTCAACCTCCTTCAGTGGAAGGCAAGAGGAAAAAATGCCTAGACATGGCAGGATAATTATGAGTTCCCAGAAAACACAGCTAACTGGTTATCTTGTGAACTGGCATCAGAAAGCCCCTAAAAGTTGCATTAATGATGGAGAGAGGGAAAGGACACAACAGGAGGAGGCAACAAGAGGACACAGAGTGCTTCTCCTTCAACACACTGCACAGTTTCAGGTTCTGTTAGACAGAAGCCGTGCCATGGGTAACAAATTCCGATAGGGAATTCCTTTTTTTCTGCTGGCGAACTTCTGAATAATTACTTGTGGTTTGGGTGGGATCTCCACAAGCAACAGGCTCAATTGCACTGAAGAGAAAGGTTTGGATTCCAGAAATCATCATTTGCATTGTACTTATCTAGAGTTTGCACCTCTACATTCAGTGATCACCATAGTTCACCCATTTACTGTAATAAAGCTTAGTCCTTAGACCCTCAGCATGGCAGAAACTTAGTCCAATAAAAGGCAGGAAGTTAAATCTTGGTAACTGCTCTTTGTCAATGCTATTGCAAGAACACTGACTCATAAGTTTCTCGAAGCACTGAAGAAAAATGCTGCTTTGGATCTGGGTCCATATACCTACATGAAACTCTGAAGAAACCAAAATCAGGTCTACCATAGAGACTTACTGCAGCTCTCCTTGGAAGTGGAGTGACAACCGTTGTTTGTGTCCCACAATAAAAATCCTAGGAGCACATACTTGCAAGGATTGCACTCCTGTTTCCTTTGTCTCTGGTCCGTTAAGTTCCATTTTCATGAAGAACGAACTCTTAAAAATCTGTCACTAATTTAACAGTAACTTTTCGCCTTCGATTTTAGATGCATTTCTTTATGTTCTTGGCTTATCTCAGATCTTTCCCACATGGTGTAATAATGCAGACTTCCTCTCTGTACCTGATGAAGGCTATCCTATTTCAACACATACCATGTGGTAATGGTTAAACCAGTAATAGGTTTAGAGAAGCAGACTTCCAGCCCTAACATGATGCCCCCTGTCTCTCACTCCAAATACACCCTTTTATCATTTCCCACTTAACAATATATACCTTTCCATTACCATTTCAATTAAAACTTTGTAACTGCAAGAAACTTTACAAGTCTCCACCAAGAAACACTGGATTATTATAAAAACAAACAAACAAAAAATCATTTTTCCCATATACTCCATAGAAATCAAATTTAATATTTACCAGGAAATGACAAAGGCATTGTGTACGTGTATAATTTGGGAATTATTACAGGAGCCATACGTTATTGCAGAATCCTAAAAGAAAGTACACATACTTCTATCCATAGTATTCTGCTCTGGATCAGCACTACAACGTGCCCATCATTCCTGTGCAGCAACCAAAACACTCCAACACCAAACTTACACACAGCCAGACTTACACATCCCAGTCCCAACACGTTGATTTAAAAAAGCAGAGGAGCAGAAGTCTGTGCACCAACCCTTCCAGGGCTGAGTCAGTGTGCAGCGATCCCCTCCCACCCACCTCTCAGCCCCAGTGCTGGTGCACAGCTGAGGTGTCTCGTCATCTGGGCTCCAGCTGGCAGAGGAGCTCAAGATGCTCACTTTATTAACAAGTTACCTGAGAAGCTGCTACTACACACAAGGCACCCAAGACAATACAGAGCACTCCAGTTTAGTTAGAAGGAGTTGCACTTGCTAGTGCTATGCATTTTTGGCAGAAGTCCTCAGTTTTAGAACCTCTCTCTAATTTTCTAGAGCCACGGTCCATTTACACTACATACATACTTCAGATGTCTCCCTAGTCAGAGGAAAGAGGAGGAAATAGGATCATGGATATAAGAAAGGAACGGTATGAGGGACATGCAGGAAAGCCTGACATGTTACCAGGAAAATTTCCGGAAGTTGTTAAGCTACGTGGAGCACTAGCAGTATAGGACTGCTGTGAGTGTAAATACAAATGCAGTAGAAGTGACGGTAGTAAATATATTTAAAAAAAAAAAAAAGTAAAAATGTTTAATCAAACAATACAGCTTGGCCTGGGGCAGAGGCCAGAATGCTTTGTCTCACAGAAATCCTTGCAATTTCAATCAAGGCAGGCTAGGCATTAGGCCTCACAAAGAGGTCTTTGCCACACAGAGTTGCAAAACTTTGAGTACACAGATGAGGAAACAGTGATACTGGTCCAATTTCATGAAGCCACTCAAGGCACCTGCTTTAATCCACCTCCACTCGGACATTTAGGCACAAACTGAAGCACTTTGTTAGTCCATACCTTGAAGTCACTGCCTGTGGGGGACTTAGAGCTGTGGCACATACTCTAACCAAATTCAGTACAATTTCTAGGGTCCCATCAGATGACTGAAAGGTCTTCCAAGCGAACCACCACCCTGACTGCATGGACACCGCGAACAGAACACACCCTGCTATGACCGTCTCAACAATTGACCTGTGAGAGAAGGAGCACTCCACTTTCTGTTTTTTCAATTCAATTCATGCAAAGGGCCAGGTGAGCTTATTTACCCTCTGCTGGTTCAGGATTCCCCCTTGACCTTTGATTTTCAGGCTTCCTGAGAAAGAGGCCGATAGCAACAATTCAGTACAGAGCTGATGGACCAAAACATTCTACATACTGAGACTCTTCTGGAACACTTGGTGCATTGCTCCGTTTCGAAACAAGTCAGCTTGCATCACATCTTGTATTTATTTTTTTATATTACTCCTACCAGGGACAGCTGAACAAAAGCAGGTGTGTTTTTCAGAAGTTCACCTCGTGCTGCGGCATATTCCCCTGCCTTAAGGCAACTGTGACTAGATCATTGTAACCATCTCCGCAGCAGGTATGCCAAAGAAGCACAGCAGCTGGGGAACTGACAGCAAATGACAACTGCTATAGAAAAGGAATCTGTTTTCATCAGTGGATACCTTTTGGGAAAAACAAAACAAAACAAAAAAAAAAAGATGAGTTGCAAGAACAGAGGACAGGAATTTGGTAACCTCTCTCAAGTGGTAAAGTAAGTTCCACTTAAAGTCAGATTTTTGAGGGGTTCCATGTAAACGTGGGTGTAAACGCAGCTTCCTACACAGTCCAATGACAATTTACCAGCAAGTGGTGCGTTATCTGGCAATTCTTTCCCCATGGTGGCAGACTAGATGTATAGGCACAATACTTCAAATAGAATGTTTCCCCACAGGATGAGACATCCGTGGGTGTTTTCAGCCTTGTATCCAAACAAAGCTCAACGTATTACTAATCATATACCCATAACATTCTGGCCACAGAAGATGGTGCTTGCAGCAGCGCATTTGAAAACTAGCTAAGGACAACAGGCCTCCATGTAAAATAAATTAATTTAAAATTGATTTGCAGCTCTATTCAACAAGACTTTACAACTGATAAAGCTTTTGCTTAAGTCATCCTTGCAGGCCAGGTCTATTATTTTGAGGGCTGCAGGTCCCTGCAAATGTCAAGCTAAACCTTCGGTACAGAGCAAGCCATGCGTGCAGCTTCCAATGAAGAGAAAAGGCTAGCAACAATCTAAGCTTTCTAGGGCTAGAACTGCAGGTGGATGTGGATTGCATGCAGTTAACCTATGTCTCCTCTCCCTATGATCTGCAAAAGGCATACTAACCCAGGTTTCCACATCTTAATTGACACAAATTCAAGACATTACTCCATGTTCACATACTATTTTTCCAAAACCAACCTACCTAATAGCGAGTAAGGAAAAGTGATATATTTAAAAATATGTACTACAAAAGACATAGCCAAGTAGAACAGAAGAGTTATCCAGTCCATCTTCCTGCCAGATGGCTCAGTACAGTACTAGAGGCTTCAAGCCTCCTTAAGCAATGCCTAACTGTGCAGAATCAGAATGTTTCTTTCCCTAATGTCCACCCTCAATTTCCTTTGCTGTACAATTCAACCCATTAATCCTCAAAGGGCAAAAGTAGCAGTAACTTCATTCTGTTCATCTCTGTTCTAGGAGGCTTTTACCTCTTTTGAGGACTTAAAACCCACCCTTTCTTTACTTAAGTCTTTTTTCCACGTCACAGATCCTTGTTTGTAGACCTCAGTCTTCCTCATACACTTTTCTGAACCATCTCTGAGTTTTTACTCTTCCTTGATGTGTGATGTCCAAGTCTGGAAAGAGTATCTTGGCCAAGAAAAAGTCTACCGAGGAATCCCTCTTATTTTATTGAGAAGACATATAGTAGCACTGAAGTCACTAGAGATGTTTTTTTAAGTGACCAAAACTCCTGTCATCCCCCACTGATTTACCCCAAAGTTGTTTGGCATTTAATTTGCTAAAGCTAGCTCAACCTGATTTTGAGCTACTAGGATGATCAGTGAATGGTCAAAAGACATGATTTTGCATATTCTTTAAAATTGACCCAATCTTGCACAGCAGATTACCAGCAGGAAAAGGGAGGTGATTGTCCCCTTGTACTCTGCTCTGGTGAGGCCACGCCTTGAGTGCTGTGTTCTGCTTTGGGTCCCTCACTACAAGGACACCGAGGCCCGAGGCATCATTAAAGATGATACAGGGCCTGGAGCATCTCCCCTGTGAGGAAAGGCTGAGAGACCTGGGTCTGTTCAGCCTGGAGAAAAGAAGACTGAGAGGGGATCTTATTAATGTTTACAAATACCTGAGGTGTGGGAGACAGAGGGATTTGGCCAACCTCTTCTCAGTGGTTTGTGTGGACAGGACAAGGGGCAATGGCCACAAAATGGATCACAAGAAGTTCTGCACCAACATGCAAAAGCACTTCTTCACGGTGAGGGTGACGGAGCACTGGAACAGGCTGCCCAGGGAGGTTGTGGAGTCTCCTTCTCTGGAGATATTCAAGGCCCGTCTGGACGCCTACCTGGGCAGCCTGCTCTAGGGAACCTGCTTTGGCAGGGGGTTGGACCCGATGATCTCTTGAGGTCCCTCCCAACCCCTACAGTTCTGTGATTCTGTGTAATTCTGTGTGTGATTCTGTGAGAGGCTGGAGGAGGAGGTGCGCTGAGTGCCCAAGCAGCTATTCACCACAGCCTGTGGAGAGCCCACACTGGAGCAGATGTTACTGACTGGAGCTGCAGCCCATGGGGAGCTGCAGAGGAGAGCTGCGAGGAGGAAGGAGAAGCAGAGAAACCCCTGGGTACTGGCCATAATCTGCCCCCCACCTCCCCAGTGCGCTTGGGGGGAGCTGAGGAGTCAGGAGGGAAGGGAGGAGGCTGGGCACGGAAAGCGGGGAGAAAAAGTGTTGTTTCAGTGCAAGTGTTGGACCCGATGATCTTTCAAGGTCCCTTCCAACCCCTTCAATTCTGTGAGGCCCTGGAGTCTGTCCAGAGAAGGGCTACGAAGCTGGTGAAGGGCCTGGAACACAAGTCCTGTGAGGGGCGGCTCAGGGAACTGGGGTTGTTTAGTCTGGAGAAGAGGAGGCTCAGGGGAGACCTTATTGCTCTCTACAACTGCCTGAGAGGAAGGTGTGGGGAGGTGGGGATCGGCCTCTTTTCACAGGTAACTAGTGATAGGACTAGAGGGAATGGCCTCGAGTTGTGCCGGGGGAGGTTTAGGTTGGAAATCAGGAGACATTTCTTCTCAGAAAGAGCAGTCAGGCATTGGAACGGGTTGCCCAGGGAGGTGGTGGAGTCACAGACCCTGGGGGTGTTCAAGGAAAGGTTGGACGTGGTGCTTAGGGACATGGTTTAGTGGGTGATAGTGGTGGTAGGGTGATGGTTGGACCAGATGATCTTGGAGGTCTCTTCCAACCTTAATGATTCTATGATTTCAAGTTTATATGACATTTACTTTCAATTAAGCTTAGAAATGTAAAAAAATCTGAGGATACTTATTTTATTTTACTACGGCAGGTACAAAGATGTCAGTAATATGTTCATATACCTGTAACTTGTTTCTCCTCACCCCACTGGCTCCTGAAAAAGCAATAAGCATTATTAGAGCAAATTAATTCCTGTGAATGGTGGAAGTACTGATTTAGAAATCAGTCTCTACCTCTCTACACGAGATTTCTGTGGAGCTTTTCAAACTTCAAAAAAGTTAACAGGTGGCACGGCTGGTTGAGCACTTAAATAGAGGGGGCACACCAAAACAAATCATGCTACTTCAGGATTTTAAACTGAAAGTAAACCTAGAGAGGGTAATGAAAAGGTTAAATTTTCTCTAATTAGATTAGAGACATGAACTATTCAAGAACCTGAAAGTACTTCTGTAGTAGTGCTGATTTAACATTAAGCAAATGCTGATTGCTTCCCACTTAAGTCAACCCAGGATCACTCTAAGTGTCTGTGCACTGATCTGTGGTGCAGGTCACCTTCAGCAAATGAACAAATGCATTTTAAAACAATTTCAATGAATTCTAAATTTTAGGTTAAGATAGTGGTCATTTGATAATCCGAATGTCTTAATCAGCAAGTGTTCCACTGCACTGCAGGAAGTTATTTCACAGATTTAAGAGGTTCGAGGGAGATTTACTACACGTACGTAGGAACAATCAAACCTGCACGCTCTCCTACGACCGGGGTGAGACAAGACAATTCTGCCACCTTACTGTTGAGCTATTTATCTGATGACACACTAAAAAAAGAAACGAATAGACTTATGAATCATAAAATGATACTAACTGCAGCGGATGATGAAATTCATGACTCAGGCTACTAAGATTACCGTGTTCCAAATTATACTACTTGCATTTCTTTTATGTATTCCTTTGCAGCTAGTATAATTTGTAGTTACCATCAATTAAATGACACTAATAAATGGAGTTTTAAAAGATAAAAAAAAAATGAATCGTGATGTTAAAAAGCAAATAAAAATGTCAAAAGATTAACTTAGTATTATGCCTCAGGGCATTTATAAAGATATTAACACAACATGCAGGTCTATCAGTACTCTTCAACTAGGAAATGTTTTACATTTTCAGTAAACCACGTTCAGCATTTTGGCCCTTCTAACAGCAATAACAGGTGATTTCCTGCCACTGTGTTCTTGCAAAGGAGAAAAGTGGTAACTTCTTGTAGAGTTAGGACTCACAGGAAATAATAGCATATGGGTGGTAAATATAAAAACTATCAAGCACTCTTCAGCTGTACTGCTGAACAAGTTTCAGTGCACATTTAAGCTTCCTATCAAAAGCCATCTTCTTTTAAAGTCACTTTCACTGAAGAGAAATACCCAGGAAGGAAAAAAAGTGGTGTTCAAAGACCAAGTCACGGGTATCCAGCATCTCCTTCAGTTCTCCAGCCGTGGGAGCAGATGACCACAAGAGTGAGGTTTGTGAGCCTGATCTTTAAAGATTAGCTGCTCCCTAGTAAAACAGGGGGACAACATGCAGCACAAATTCAAATGAGGCTGGAGGCCTACTATAAAGTTGGAGGCTGCTTTGTGACAATCACTACGGCATACCCAAATGATCAGTCTCAGTTTATGCACATTAGCAGTCACATTACTGGCAAACAGCATCACGAAATAAACAGTGTCTCCAAGCAAACATAAGCGCCAAACCATTCCCATCCTTTACGATAGTCGCATTTGTAGAGACAATGTAAAGAATTAAATACTGAAGTACAAAGGCTGTTGAGTCAGTTACCACACTACAAGGCCCTGACAGCAAAAGATGTCCAAAGAATGTAACAACTTTGCAGGTATCAGACAGTAATACAACACCATCAAACTCTGTTTAACAAAATATTTCAGAAGAGCACTAGCAAAAGGCCATTAATGTGAACATGCTGTCATCCACCAGTAACAACTTGGCAGTATTTTTTCACATGATGTGTGGGAAACTGTGGCCCTAGCTGTACCTGCAATTCAGGAACATTTTCACCTGCTCCCTGAGCATCCTGCATTAACAGGCACAAATGGCAGACGCTGCCCAGATAAGCCTCAACTCTCCAGTGCTCCTCAGTATTTAAAGGAGGAGGAGAGGCCTCTGGGAAGGTAATGACTATGCACATCCTTCCCATAAGAGAGTTTCATAGACCATTCCAGTTAAAAAAAAATAAAAATAAAAAATGGTGTATTGTTCAGTGTGAAGCTACCTGGAAAAATAGGATTGCGTACAAGAACTATCTGTCAGAGGCTTGCCTCTCCCCCGCTACTCCCTTGGTAGAAGTTATTGCTGTCGAGAAGTATCTTTCATGAATAATGGTTGGTGTTGTAATCAAGTGTACAGTCACATACTAGAGAATCTCACTCCCTAATAGAAAACAGGAAATGGAAAACCTGAACCAGAGGAAGCAAAAACAGGAAAGGGGAGAAGTAGAGAACAGAGACTGCCAATAAACAGATTAGTTTGAGCAGTCCCTGAGTAGTGAGGTACAGCACAGAGCAAAAAGGACAGAAGGCTCAAAATACATACATACATGAACGAATGCCAAAATGGAAGTCTAATTTGTTAGACCTGGATGCTTGAAATAGCAGTGTTCCTCTGAGCACACCCTGAAGCATCCTTAGGCCAACAGATGAGTTAAAAACATGCAAACAAAAGGTTCCAACTATGCTTAAACAAAGAAAAAACAAACAAAACAAAACAAAATAATAAAAAAAAACAACACTCACTAAAACAGGGGCAGGGAAAAAAAAATTATCTAGGAAAAGTGACAGCCAGAAGAACACATGAACAACAGCTCCACCTCTTGCTGGCAAGGACAGAGGATAAAAATTTCAGGCAGAAATCCATGACTGATGATCATATGACAACTACACACCTGTAACATGAACACTACCAATAACCACCCTTTCAATAACCAGCCTTCGGCAAGTGGCTAGCATTGCTTTTGTGGAATCATTGTTTTGACAGTTATCTTAAATTAGGAGAAGGAAAAGTTACTTTGGAATAGCTCTGCAGTTCCCAACAGTGCCCTTCAACTTTAAACAAAATCCTACCAGAAAAAAAATGCTTTCAAATAAAAACCAATTCCAGTTCTAGCAGCCTCCACACGCGTATTCTCAGCAGGCATTTACTTTTGAGTGCTCATCCAGCTTTAATCTCAAAAGTTGGACCAAATCAACTTCAATCTATTTTCTCCAAAGAAATTCTCCTGGTTATACACAAACTTAACGCTGTATGCAACTTTTACACTGATCAAGACTCCTTAAATGTTTGTACAGACTTGCAGCCAGTAGGACTTGCACAGCATGTGGACACTCTGCATGCTTCACACAAACAGCAGGAGAATTTTTAGTGTGCTGTTTATCACTTCAATTCCCCCTACTAAACCTTGAGACACCCAAAAGACCTTCCAGTGGATATATAACACTTATATGCTCCTTCAAGAGTTGCCCACATGTCTAGTCTACTCCTGTCTTTGTGAGGAATAATTTAACTCAGCACAGGGTACATATGGTAATGATATTAAGAGCTTTCATTTCACAGATTTTCAGGTTCTGGTCATCACCATCATGGACTACCTTTGAGAGCAACAGAGAAACCGTATTACCAGGCCGAAGTCAGGAAACAGAAGAAAAGATCAAGGGGTTGTCTAGAAGCAGAAGTTTCAGAAACCTGCAAAAGATTCAGCAAGTGACAGTGAGGACACAATAGGTGTTCCCTCAGCCCCTGGAACTAACGCCATGCAGCTCTATATTGCTAGAAAGGCTCTAACACATTTAATATGACAGGTACTCTAGACTACACCTGAGAGAAGAGACAATCCAAGTCACAGTTGGTAAGAGTCACATGTGCCGTTGAATATTTATAGGACTGATACTTGGCATCTCAAAGCCTCAAAGCCCCAAGGCTTACACACACCATGCTCTTCCACTTCAAACAAGGACTCTCTTCAGAGCTGCCAAATCTGCCCCCATCCCACGTAATGACACCAGGCGCTACACCTGTTGGCCTTGCTGAAACAGCAGACTGCTGAGCTGGAAAAGGAGATGATAAAGAAGCCAGGGGGCTCTCAGATTGCCAGATTAGTCTCCTAATAGCACACTCGGAATACCAAAACCTTCTGGTCTATCCTGAGACTGCTGAGATGAGACTGTCCAGATCCCTTCTGCTTGACCATTGTACCAGTCATAAGGATTGGAAGAAAAAAAAAAAAAAAGGCTGAATAGCTGTAAGTCCACAAACAAAGGAACATGTCAAGGAGCTCTTGCAAGCTTTCCCAGCTCTGCTCAGCAAGTTTCTACCTGCAGGCCCTTTGCAGCTAGCTACTGAAGTAAAACAAATAAAAATACACTTCACTTCTTCGCACAGCAAATAGTTTCTCTCTCCACTTACTGGTGACATGCTTTACAGCAGTAACACACACACCAGACAAAATGGAAAGAAACGATCTGAGTTTTACTTCTGAAGATGCACCTACATAGTGCGATCTTGATGTATTTCCTTGCAAGCTGGGAAAATGAACAGACTGCAGATGAAAAATCTCATCCAGGGAAGTCCATGAGGCAGCTGCTATGAGGGAATTCAACCCACAGACTATACAAACCTGCATTTATCAGGAAAAAAAGTTAAAACACCAGTAAATGCCTAGATAAAAGACTATTCTGGAGTACAAAAAAAATCTCAAAACTGCACAGACAGAAATGTTGAATAGTAATGGAGTGACCAACAAACTACATGGAAAGATGTAGTAAAGTTATTATGGATGTTGGAAGGAACATGCAGATTAAGAGGCAGTGAACAGAACAGCTGGAGTCTCAAGAAGTGACAACGTGTGAGCATTCAGAGAGGAGTAATTCTTCACCCAAACTATGGAGATAAAAAAATCTTCTTCACTCTCTCCGAATCTGCTGAAAGTAGTCCCCTTCCCACCGTAAAGACAATCCTATACGAGCCCTGCAGGCTACATTAGGTAGTCATAGCAAGCGATTGTCTGCAGGTGCCTGAAGAAAGCATATCCTCATATGTGACTTTGTTAGCAGATCTACAGGTTAGAAGGTGACTGCAGCAGGTGACTTGGGTATGATGTCCTGCGCAGACATCTATCTCTGACTAGTGGGCACCGAGGCCAGGAGTGCAGAGAGAAAACAGAACTGAACAAGTAACAAGGCTACTGTCCTCATAAAAGGAAAAATATGTATGTATCAGCACCGAGACTTGGAACTGCAGGTCTATCATTAGAGGCCATAAGACGACATGAACATCTTCGAAGTAAGTAGAGCTGCTGTCATGTGTCCAAGTGAAGCAACAGTTAGCTTCTGAAAGTCCCCCATCTGTTTGGTCTGCACAAGGACACTCCTAAAAACTGCAGAACACTGGTACCAAGGAAGAGTGAGGTAAGTTTTGTTTGAGCTTCTTCGTAGGAAAACCTAGTGAGTAGAGACACTAATCCTACAGCATCATTTCAAGCTCTGTTCTCCAAGTTTCCATCTTCCAGACAGAAGAGATACAGTTTAAAAAGGTATGTCACAAACTAAACAGAAGGCAGACCATTACAATGGATTAGTATGCAATCTCAGCAGGATAGCTGTGCAACCCTGATAGCTGTGACCCTGAACCAACCTGTTTTCTTAATGCCTCTGGCAAATAAGGAAAGAAAAGAAAGCCAGAGCTACAAAGTTACCATAGGAAAGGTCAAAGTAGAAATAAACAAAACTGGTGACACTGAGAAACTGTAATCAATGCTTAATTCAAATAGAAAGGCTGTCCCATACCCTGACACTTGTATGTACCAGAAGCTTTTAAAGGCTTAATTGCAGGTTTTATAAATAATTTCACCTCTCATGTTAGGTTCCATGTGTAAAAATCAGCTTACTTACAGTTGGTGAAGAGATTTGGAAAAGATTGCAGTTTTTGAATCAAGCATAAACAGAGACTTCTAGTTTCAGAAAACAAAGGTCAGTAGTTATGGGATTTAAGAAGTATGCTTTAGCTTGCGTGGACATGTGCAGAAAAACTGGGCAAAAAATTTATTCCAATACACAACAAGACACAAACCAAATGGAACTCAGTTCAGTGTTTACATTAATTAAAGTTAGCCTTTTGTTAACAGTGAAAGGCTACAATCAGATTTGGGAAGTATCTCTCAAAACTGCTACCAGTTGTTTTCATTGACAAAAAACAAGGCATTATTCTTCTGCGATTTCAGTAATGAAAATACATTTAACACACTAACCAAAAACTCTAAGTCCAAAACATTCTTAACAAAGGTTTTGATATCATTGATTGTATATGCAATACAAAAATTACAAAATCATTATAATTTAATGAAAAAGGACAAAGCATCTTACATGCTACTCTGGATTAAAAAAAAGTGATTTAACAAGTCTGTTTTCAGAGATGAAACTGCCAAGGTGACATCATCTACCCACTGTCCATTACTGTTGTACCTGAGGGCTTCCTGGTTTCCCTACTGCTGTGTCTTGCCCATTACATACTGGATTTCTACATTCTTCATCTAACAACGTGCAGCTTTAGTAATTCCTCTGCAAAATACTAGTCTGCCAACAGCACTGTCCAAGAGCAACACCCAGAGGCTAAATATATCTCTACAGAAACTCTGAACATTTTAACCATTTTTTTTTCTGAGAAAAGCTTCATAAAGATAAGCAACAATTTCCTGTAGAAATAAAGACCTGACAAAACTCTTTCAATGGTAATGTTAACAGAAAAGTAAGTAGGCAAACCCACTCAAAATGGCATTTTTATAGCTACTGTGAACAATGAGAACAGATGATTTACAGACACACTTATGTAGAGCAGACAGATAAAAAGTAATTTTCGCAACATGCATGTGTATAGCATCCTGGTTAGCACAGCAGCACTGCGAAAGAGCAACTAAAATGATGCTCTCCTGAAAGTTAAATGCCTTTTGCAAATGCAGAAAAACAGAAGAGCAGCAGCCTGCTCCCCATTTCCTTGGCCAGTTATCAAAGTTTTTTCTTCTTAAATCTTGAAGGCAAGTTGCTGTAGAAACACCTTGAGTACTGAACAACCTGCAACTAAAAAGGTAATACCCTAGAGCATCTCTAACAGGGATATCTAACCTACAATTGCAGCAAGAAGGGGGACATAAGACTGGATACAAAAGCGAGTCGCTACAGCTTCATCTTAAATACTTCTGGCATCTAATATGATTATATCCTGTAAATTTAAAGCCTACATAACAGACAAATAAAAAAGACTGACAAACTAAGAACACAATCAGGAACACCACACTTACATCTCTGAACTCTTATTTAGAATCAAATATACTCTGAAGAAAATGCAGTTAAGGTTATGTAACCCCAAAACATGACTGCACCTACCCAACTTTTTATATTTTGAGATTTCAAATCGGGACAACTGATTTCAAAAATGAACAAAAACAGAAGTTTCAATCAAACACATCATGGACAAGTTCCTTATCTACTAGAGTAGTGTCTATCCCATTCTCCTCAGAGTTAATTTTAATTGCATCTTCCTTTTTATCCATCTTCTCAGAATCATGCTCCTTGTGTGGCACGTGCTCTTCACCTGGTTGTGATGAATCTGGAACCACATCAACTAAGAGGAAGCAATCATCTGCCAGCACCTGCTCAGCTGTCAGTCTGTTACAGCAGAACAAATTCTGAAGAAGAGATTTAACTTTATCATCCTACAAACAGAGGGAGAAGAATTTCATCAGCAAAGGAAACAAACGTGATTCCAAACAACAACCAAGTATTTGACGAACAGGTCTCATAAATGCTTGCAGCCCATGGCCCTCACAAAAGCTTGTACCACAGCACTCTCCATGGTCTGCACCCTTCACAGACATGGTGCTTGTTAACAACAGAATAAAAGAAAGCTTTCGGCACCAGGTCTGCCAACTCGGTGCCAGCAGACTTCACAGAAGAGCATGAGTTATGTTTTAAAACACTAGCTTCCCAGCATTTTAGAGAAATACAGAATCAGAGAATGGTTTGGGTTGGAAGGGACCTTAATCATCATCTAATTCCACTCCCCCACACCCCGCCATGGGCTCTTGAAGTCTGCTTTTCTACTGAGAAGGAACAGAATGGGTGCCATTCACCTTCTACGACATCAACTTTTAACTCTGTCCTATTGATTTCTTGCAGAGCAATAAAGTAAGAAAAAAAATGAAGTAATGGGAGTAACGGGCTCTAAATCAACAGCAGCTGTTTTGCTATTAGGCCATCACTTACACTTAAGCTGTTTGGACTTCTCAGAAGGGATTACGTGCCTAAATGCTTAGCATATTAACAGTGCTAGACTCCATGCATAAAACACAAGAACACAGCTGCTACCCATATGCATGCATGTCAGCTGTTGAGGAAGGAAGGGCACACACTGGATTTGAAGAAGGGGACTGCAAGAAAATCTCAAATGATGACCTAGAGACATAGATTAATAAAAACCTATGTAAAAATAATCTTCCCACAAGGGGGCGTTCATGTTTGTAGCCTCTACAAGCCAGCATCGCCTCTGACCTGGGTCAACAGAACAGCAAAGCACAAGATACCTGCGCACCACCCCCCAGCTATCTCCGTTTCATCCAGACAAAAATCTATGATGCAAAGGAATGTACACAAATTGTCAAAAATCTGGAGACAGAAGCAAGCAGACAATTTCCAACTTTCCCACTGACCGGCACAGTGACTCAGGAGAGACCACCTCTCCCTCCAGATAATCTGAAATCTGGGTGGAAAGACGAGATCTGAAAACTGTTGAACTTGCAGGCATACAGGATTGTTAAATAGTTACAAAACATTCAAAACGCTTAAAAGAGAATCTCTAGTTAAAAACATTCAAACATTTGATGCACTGAAATGCAGAAGTAAATCATGCCTACACGCTTCCTTGGTAGAAGTAAAAATGAAGAAAGCCCAGACATTTAAAGAGCTTGAAAAGTTTTGTACTTCCATATTCCCACTTCAAAAAAATATCAAAATATCATCAGCAAGTTTCCCCTTTTCACCATTTTCTCACACTAAGGAAACCTGAAACGGATCCCTTAAGTAATACTGCTGTAGGACAACATTTCATTGTGTTTACTCCAGCTGATTTGATCTTATTTACTCCTTTTAATAAATACACAAAACTGAATGCTGAAGTACGCTGAATACTGAAGCTCAGCATGGTGAAACGGAAGGTACAAGATCATGTCTCTAATCACTGCTTCTCCTCAACAGCTACATAGAATTAGTATCCCCTTGTTGAAACTTAATGTTACCTTCCTGCATTAATTTTCCATTTCCTGAAAACAAACAAACAAAAAAATTTAATGGTTGCAAGCATACAATTCCTCTAGGCATGAGACTGAGATGGAAGGGAAATTACCAGCCTGTCAAGGGCCTGCAGATGGGCATTGAGATTAATTCTGAATAAGCTGATTAAAGATAAAGTCCTTAAAAGCAAAATAGATTTTCCCCAAGAACTGGGACAAGGATTAACAGCCAGAGGTCTTTGAGATTCCCCAAGAAACTGTTGAAATATATTTATTAGTATTGCATTTCTTAGTAGAACCCTCATGGATGTTCCTGTGAACTGCAGGAGGAACAAACTGCTGTGCAGCAAACTTCGACAGTTTGTGCACATGCACGCACACGTATCCAGGATGAATCCTTAAACTACCAACAAAGATGCATTGATTAGGATTGCATCACCTGGCAAAGTTTTTAAAAAAGAAAAAAAGCTGCTTCTTTTTATCAGTGAAAAAGTATTAAGAAGCTTGCTCTTACTGAGAACTGTAAAATGAGTGAATCCCTGCTAAGAACAATAATGAAGAACATTTGTTCTTCAGATAAAAGCCAATATTGCACTTCAGAAGATACCTATAAGAAAAGAACAAAAAAAAGTAAGGGAAGCTGAAACCAGACACTTATGCAGAAATCTTACAAGCAAAGTGAACCAATTCCTATTTTTATGTCTCAAGTAGCTCTTTTCTATTTCCTCAAACAAGTTTTCCTTATGTGTGAAAGAAAGTTAGTTTCTTTCAGAATTTAAGGATTATTATGCACAACCCTAAATGATGCACTGGACAGATGGCTCTGTGCAAGTTTTGTGGAATATTTTTGAAAACTGTAGAGTTTGCACTAATGATCACAGAATCTTGATGAATCGTTAAGTACTGAATCTTCTTTCCTACAGCACTACGTTTCATGAGACTCATTTAATTTTTAATAAAAACTGAGCAACTATAATGAGGAATAAGAAATGCTATTTACACAAAGACCTCACTGCTCAAATGCTACATTTTTTATTCCTTTATTTTTCACGATAGTGTCACACTGGAATTAACTTTCCAGACGGATTTGGTAGGCAGTCCTGTGCTTTAATAGTAGCGATTTCAATACTGGAGAACACGGCTGAAAGTTATTAAAAAGACACTGTAGAGGAGATCAGTGATCTAATGGAACAAAATTATTTAGAGCACTGCGCTATGCAGTGATACACAAGCTACCTGGCCTGGACATTGGAAGCACTACAGCTGTGTTAGCCTAATACTGTATCATGACAGTTTCTGAACTTAAATAAAGAGGATACACTAAGCTCAGAATGAACACAACTCTACTAAATGCAGACCAATTTTTGCACCATGTTATCCTAGATAGCTTTGCAAAGCACTCACATCATTAATACAGAAGTGCAACCAATAAAAAGATGGATTTATTAGGGCTTTGTTTTCCCTTGCTAAAACAACCAAAACTTACCTGGCCAACAGGGACTCTAGTATTTCATTCTACACTTTCCACTTCAAGTATTTTTCTACTTTTCTGAGTAATATGGAGACTTACCTCTAATTCCTATATTCCTTAGAGAATTCTGTTTATTAACACTTCACTTAAAAACTAAACAGCTTGCAGGGTTTTTATAATAGTATAAGACATGATTTAAAGAGTCTCACAGCCTTCTCCAATCCAAAATCAAAGCTATCGAAAAAAAAAAAAACTCAAAGGCAAAGTTATCACTTAAAGAGAGGTCAAAAGAAAAAGCATTATGTTAGAAATATATCCCCGTAATTAAAAATCACAAGGGTAACCCACTCAGAGGAGGTGGGAAGGGCAAGAAGACAAGAACAGGTAACTAAAAGAGTCCAGCAGAAGTTTGAGGTAGAAACTAGTCTAAGCAAACTAGTGATTTAAAAAAGGCCCCTAAACCTCCCAGAGAATTTCTTTAAGCTTTATATGGTGGTATAAAAGTTGGAAACATGTAAGAGATAAGAAGAAAAAGGAATCACCTGTAGCAAACATAGAAGTTGAAAGCAGGGAAGAGAAAAAGTCTTAAGTCCTGGCCTGAGGACTGAAAGCTTATGGGAAAGAGTAAACCTGTGTGCCTTCATATTTCTAAACTTAAGTGTCTAACTCTGAAGACAATCCTTTGCTTTCTGATAGGTAGCATCCCATCTCTTGGATGTTAATCATCAGTAGATAACTTTATAGGCTTCTCCTTTATAGCCTATGCCTTTGTCAACCTGAGTATCTCTTTCCTTTGGTTTATTTTCCTCCAAGGCATAGAGAAGGCCATACAATTATCTACTTCAAAGGTGGGGACCTAAGTTGGGAAATACGAAGGCACGCAGGTCTACTCTTATTTTCAGAAGTCATCAAGACAGTGGGCAAGGGTAAGTTTCAAAAAACAGACTGAAAACATAGTTCAAGGTGGCAACAGTTGCTAGCATAGGGCAGGCATAGAACAGTGGCTGACAAAAAACAGTGAAAGCAGCAACATTAGATCTTATCACTTGAGGTCCTCTCACATCTCTGCACTTGTTTGAGGCATTTAAGAAAGCTTACATTTCACACACACACACAAAAAAAGCAGAAGATAAAGGGTACACTGTGACTTTACAACTGCATTAAGTGACTAAAAGGGAAATTGGCTGTTTTATTAATGCTCAGGAATTGTGCAATTATGTAGAAGACAGAAGAACAAAGCCAACTTCCCTGACTTCGGAAAAGACAGGCTTCTAACTCCAATACCTCCTTCAAGGCACGACTGTCAATGATATATTCCCCGAGTCTGTAACTTGGTGTCACTCAATTAAAAGTTATCTATGAAGTTGTTCCTTCTAAGGTTGGACTTAATATTTAAGAAAATCCTGGGATTTTATACCTTCTCAAATATTACTTTATTTTTACTTGATATTTAGAATATCCAAATCAGAACATTTTCTCAACCCAACACTTCCAATCAATTTTTGTTTTTCCTTTAAAAAAAGGTATCAGTTAATCACCTCTGAACAAGACCAGTCTAATCTACCTCACCTGACAATCAACATACCATGCCAATCACATCCACCTCAGGTGTTCCATCTTCTTTTATGCCAAATTCCTGGTTTTGAATGCAAAGCTGTAAATTAAAAGATACAAAATATGTAACATTGTTTTACCCTTTAGTTTAACAAATATCAGTCAAGGAGATTCCATGTTTCAAGTGAAAATGGACTGTTGTGAAAAATGGGCAGGGGAAAGCTTTTTTGTAGTTTCACAATAGGGTAAAATACATAAGTGGCTCACATTTGCTTTACACAGGAAAAAAAAACAATAAAAACAGTATTAGAGAAGAAACTTTTAGAAATCAAAAGAAATAGACTTTTTAAAACATGACTCGAAGTCCATGCCTAATCTGTACATTTAATTATATAACCCACAGCATTTCTTAAAGATGAAGTCTGCTGTAAAACAGCAAACACGAACCCTACATCCATAAGCAAACTGAAATTTCCCCAGCCCTTATTAACGCCTAGAACCATGCCTGTATACAGCATTTTTCAAAACCTTGCTTGCAAGTTGATCTGAAAATGCCTCTATTCTGTACAATTATAAAAACAATCGGAAGAAGCATGTGTTTTGTCAGGGCTGGGCTCCCGTGACACAGAGCAGCTGAGAACTCACAAAACCCCTGCTTCCATCTTAGAAGTAGTAGGGCTGCTCAACGAGGGAGAACACAATTTCAGGTGTCTGCCATCAAACTGGCAATTGCTGAACATAAGACCAGAATATGAACTAGAATTTTCCATCAAATGATCAATACAACACCAAGACTGAGCTGGAGATTTGTTACACGTGGATTAACATGAAATTCAGCTGGAAAGCTTGGAGATCGGTTTTCAGAAGACTGCAGATCTTGCTGCATCCCAGATATTCTCTTCGAGCAGAGCCAGCCATTGCTAGCCCTCCATTTGTTATGGTGGTTTAGGTTTTTGTTTGTTTTGTTGGTGGTAGGTGTTTTTTTTTTTTTTTGCTTTACACTCACTTTATTCATTCCTGCTTGTAAAAATAAATTATTTTTTTTTGAACAGAAGATTTGAATAGTGGCACTGAAAATGTTCCAACAAAACCGTACCACATTAATAAGTTATAAGCATCTACAGTATTAAGCTACACTTTAGTTCATCTATTTCAGAAGAAAAATTACTTAATTTTAAGCAACTGCTCTATATTGGGACAAAAACATAATGAAGAATGACTTTTCTAAGAACCAGCTTCATCTTCTCAACACAGGTAACTGATAATGGCTACTGATCAACTTGCAGCTTATGTCCCTATCACAGAGTGTTTAAAGATAGCTTCAGCCATCCCTTCTGTGCCACAGGATCATTGTGCAGCTGATGGAACTGCCAGCGTCACTAATCTGAACCCCAACTGGTACTCAGTGAACCAGCTCCAATGGATCAGGTGCAAAAATCACTGCGTGGGAACATCAACACTTGCTTGGTAGCTCATCACTTTTAAAAAAGTCCAAGAGATTTGAAGTTTTCCATTTGGAACACATGACACTGGGACCCTGAGCTGAGGAGGCAGCAAAACACTAAGAGAACACAAAAAGGAGTAGGAAGAGGAGATGCTGCATAATGTGCAACCTAACACAGAAAAGCAGACTGCTTTCTCCTCCCTGACGCAGCACACACTAAGGAACAGAACACCCATCTAGTTAGACATAGTTAGGATGTCCTGAAGGATATCCTTCACCAGGGATAAAGTCCTATCCTTACCCGAATCAAAAGATAGGGATGATCAACAAACTGCCTCACAGGCAAGGGCACAAGAAAAGAATCAAAAAGGGTTAAAAGGATGAATGAGAAGCATAGGAAGAACTTACAATCCCCAGAATGAGGAACAAAAACATAGTTTTTGGTCATGTAACTACAAATTACATTGTGTACCTTACAGAAAAATGCACTGCCTTCTGCCCATAAACTCCCATTTATTCCACACCTACCACTCAGTTTAAAATATGCACACTTACTTCTCCAAAACATTCGAAGTAGAATTTGAAAATAACATTCATCTATTGCTGTTTATGAAGCCTGCTACAGTTCCTCAGTTTTATAAGAAACTCTCTCATAAGCCATAACTTACCCAGAACAGAAGGCAGCCATACGCATACATGTCAGAGGCTGGAGAAGCTGGCTGTCCCATCTTCAGTTCAGGAGAAACTAAGCTCAGGGAACCGACGACCATTGTGCTTGCAACAGCACGTTGTTCCTATGGGGAAAAAATTGTACTCTTTAAGTGAAACCAATAGCAGATTGAAGGAGAGGTATCTCCCTCTCTAATTTAATGGATCAGACAACTTTATCATAGCATTCTGTGCTGACCCTGAATGAAATGTAAAATCCTCCTTTACTGGTGGAAAATACGGGGTGTAAAAGAGAAAGGAAATAGTCACATATCTACCATCTGTAACTGTAATAGAAAAATAGTGCTGGCAGATTTTACTCCACACTGGAACTATTAAAGGTCATAAGGTAATAAAGAATACAAGTTACAAAACTTCTCAAATTAGAAGAAAAAATACAGAAAATGGTTAAAGACATTCAGTACTACTTTGGAAGAC
The DNA here is from genome assembly GCF_040182565.1 of Anser cygnoides. NCBI lineage: Eukaryota > Metazoa > Chordata > Aves > Anseriformes > Anatidae > Anser > Anser cygnoides. Next base: position 34,689,313 of record NC_089874.1, on the reverse strand, counting down.
TTTAGTTCTATTATCAGTTCTGCCAGTTTTCCCATTTTCCCCTGTCCTTTTGGCCTTCACTTGAAACTAGCTACTTCCTTCTTGCCTGTTTCCAGCATATTTTAGGACTGCCTACTGCCAGAATAAAAGCTAGACCCTGAGTTTCAACCTCTCTCCATGACTGTAGCCACCACCAGCTACAGCCAGACTGCAGGAGACAAGTCTCCAGATTGCCAAGAGTATTCAGCAACACAGCTCTGCTCATCAATTCGTGATCAAGCAGAAAGCACAACCATTGAGCAGTGCTGTGACACTCCCCATAGAGCAGGCACAAACTGATCCGGGCTGTGAACCACACGTGGAACTTTCCTGCTCCATTATAACCTAGCTGCAGGAAGGAATAAAGATACGAGTCCCTCTTCAGCTCTTGCAACCTTCAGATGGCACCACCTACACTGAGTATGACCTTTCAGAAAATTCAGCTGGCAACACTTCTAGAACCTCTCTCCTTTGCATGCTGAAAACAGAAATTTATTTGCTTGTTGTCCAAGTATGACAAGATTCATTAACAGAAAATGCACTGACAAAACAGAGATCAAGATTCTTAATAAAAATTAATACATATATATAATAAAAATAATGACATAATGTAACACAATAATATTATATAAACATTGCTATAAAAAAATAAACAATCATGAAGACCTCTAGCACCCAAATGTGCTCAAATCAACTTCAGTTTAGAAAGTCAAAATGTGACAACAAAAAGATACACCAGTAGTGGAGAGACTTTGCCATGTAAACTAAGTAAAACAGTAAGGGAGTAGATTGTGTTCTTAAAGAACATCAGGCTTTCCCCAAGAATGATTATGAAATTCTTTACTACAGAAACCGAGGACTAAAGAAAAATACATACAAATACAGGTACGTTTATATAGGTTAACATGTGTAATCTTGTTAGTTTACTGAGACAGATCAAAACACACAGTAGAACCTCATTACCTATCACACAGAAAGGCAAAGTCTTCATACAAGAGCTAGATTATTCTTTCCTCAAACAAGTTCCTACTCTCACCTCTGCTGATGCTGATTACCAGTAAATATAGAAGAGAGCCAACTAGCAAGTACTGCAACTTCTGTATTTTTCTGTTTCTTTTCCTTAACGAGGGCTCATGCTCGGTAATTCTTTTCTTCCACATCCAAGATTAGATTGTGTTTACAAAAATCTCAGCAAGACTCAAACCACCCAACCCTATTCAGAACATGAAACAGGAATCCTACTGCACAGCACAATGTTTATCAATCGATCTTATGTAGTTCATCTATTTTGATACGTAACTGACTAAAAGTCACTAGGTTGTTTTTTTTTTTTTTTAGTTGGTTTTTGTTTTACCTCTGGTTTAGTGAAATCAAAGTCTCCAACAATTCCTTGTTTTCGATTCAGAGCAAAAATGTTGTTTCCATGCAGAGATCCATGTACTATATTAGCTCCATGCAACGTTTGCAGACCTTGGGCAACTCCTTTCATCACTTTTAATGCCTCCTAATGATTTAATTTTGGTGTTCATTACAAAGATAGATATGGAAGAACCAAAAAACAATATCTAATGTTTCTATTCCAAAACTAAGACAGATTTTATTTATTTTAAGATTGCATGCATTCAAAGTTCCTGACAATTGTTTTATGAAGTATGGATTAATTCCCAGTAAGATTGTGATGACCTGCACAGCCAGTCATCTGATTGTTTTGTCTCAAACAAAACGTAATTACTGGTTAACAATTCACTAACATTAAACAAAAATAAAAAAAATAAAATCACGTAACATATTTTGCGATATGTATATTTACGAGTGCCTCCACGTTAACGAGCAGAAGCTTTTGAGTTGTCAAACATAACTAGGGAAAAAACTGTACTGGCTTCTAGCTACTGCTTCTCTGAGAAAGGTTGGCTGGCCAAAATGCCAATGAACAGCGTGGGAAGGAGGGAAAGGAAAAGAGAAGAGAGAGCAGAACACCTCCTGCACACACATACACACCCCGGGGCCTCCCCCCACCATAATTCCTCTAAACTTCAATACAAGAATATCTGCACTTACAAATTTAACGTACTCACTCTAGAATTTTTGAAGTGTACTAGCAGTACAGCTGAGGCACTGATTTTAATAAAAGAATAAAGTGTTTCCAAGCAAAAGCTCGTTTAGAAAATGATAGCCTACTGCTTGATCAAATGCTAATCAAGCTATGTTGTGCAACTCTGTACAGTCACTGGCAGCCACCAAAGGAAGACCACTGCTCACACACCTCCAGCAGCATAATATACAGCACAACGTTAAGAGTTCAGTCCAAACACATAAAAAGGAAAATGCTGGTCATCTCAGTTATACTTACTTGTAGAGTCAGAGGTGTATCAGCTTGTAAAGCTCGCAGACTTGCCCCCGGGTAGTATGGGACCATTAAGTACACCAGAGGATCAGACTTTAACAACAAAAACAAACAAAAGTTTAAGAATACATTCTTTCCAATATCAGGAACACTGGAAAATTTAACATGCCTTAAAGATGTGTGATAAATCAATTGATGCTTACTAAGAAAACAGTTCATCTAAACTGAAGTCAGAAATATTTTTCTGATTCAATACTCCAACTGAAAAAAATATCAAAGCCTTAAATTCCAACTTAGAAGTTCTTCTGCTTAAACTTAAAACAAAAAGCAAAACAAAAAACACAACTAAACAACAATAAACAAGCAACATTATCAATCTGAATCTTGCCTTGCAGAAAAGAAGAAACAACAGTTGTAATAAGCCAGATTTCTCCTTTTGTTGATTCCAGGCCCTGTGATACTTGGCAACTCTTTCAATCACTTTGCCTTCTGAGCTCACATCTACAGAGTATCCCTGAAAAACAAAACAGAAATACCCAAGCTCTTACTCCTAATATCTGTAACATTACTGCACAACACTTTTTTAATTAAAGAAAGGCATAATGTTAGGTTCCATCAAATAACTCTCCTCTATTTATCACAAAACTCAGTAACAACTCTCATAGACTGCTTCCATATTTATAATACTTAGAAAGTCTGTAACAACAAAACAAGAAGCAAGTCTCCCATTTAAGAAGTAAAAAAAAAAAAAAAAAATTCAACTATGCCTCCCGTGATACTATAACCCTTGGTTTCTCAATTGCTAGCACAATGGAGAAGAAAAAGAGCAAGGGGAGCAAAGCAGTTCCTGAAGTTTCACAGTGATGTATCATTTGGAAGACAAAACAGCATTTGCAGTTTTGGAAACAAGAGTAATGAACAAGTTAAAGGGTTCACCAAATACGAGAAAGAACAGACAGCAGAGGCGAAGCACTGCTCACTACAGCTGCCCTCAAAAGAAGTGAAAAATCGGTAAGTAACAGGAAAACAATCCAGACAGAGAACAAGGTCTTGTGTTCTACAGGCCCTGACAAAAAAAACACGTATCAGAAAAAGGTTGTTAAATGCAGAACTACAAAAGGAACAGCAGCGTTCATTCGGAATCAGCACATTCCCAGGTCGGGATCTCACATGCAGCGCTAACTGAAAGCCAGGACCAACATTACCTTTAGAAGAACCTTCTGATCCTGGATTTCCGAACACACTAACGGCCGCTTTGTGCTCAGCTCCTTCATAGGCTCGGCATCTAAAAGGTCTCGCTCCAGGCTGTGCGACAGAAGTCCACCTGAACTCTGAAGCACACATACACACAGACAGCCAGAGTAAGAGTACAGTATTAACAGCCAGCAACACTCACAGGCTCTAACTCTCTCTTCTCTTCCTCAATCAACTTAAAAAGCACAAACACAGTGGGGACTTGTAAAAAATGAAGTGACCGCATCTGTTAGCGAGAGGCTGGCTGCACACAAAATGTCACTGTAAGGCAGCTAACAAAATACTGATCACCACCCAGAAGGGCAGGGAGTGGGACACACAGCCATGAGAGTGCCTTAAACAATAACTGACAGTAGATTCAATCACAACCTCAGCTTACCATATAGCTTAGAATTCCTGCTTCTGGATAAAGAAGGGGCAACTCAGGGAACCATTTCTGTACCAAGAAGGAAAGTTTCTCCTGAATGAAGGAAACAAGCTTCAGGTCATTAGCTTCTGACACCATATACACTAACATTTGCCATGTTCGGACCAGGACATTCAAATGGATATCCATGCCTGTTCCACTTTCAGTAGCACCATGCAAAATAAGACAGGGAAGGGACAACACCCCACCCCACACGCTAATACAGCATTTCAATATGCATAGATAGATTTTGGAAAGCTCTAAGGGTCAATAAAGTTAAGGCCTTGAAGAGCTCACGTGCTACAAAGGAAAGACATCCCCTTTTTTTCCTAAAACAGGCTTTAGTAGGCCTAAACGAAGGACACGGCTTCACTAGAACTAAACAAAAGAAAACAGAAATCAAGTATAACATAGATCAAACCACTCAAGCATCTACAGATCTCACACAACCATAATGCAAGGTAACTATTTTGCACAAATGCTATGTCTGCAGAGGTAAGATACATCGTCATCACAATCCCTGGTACTCTTCTACTTCCTTAAAGGTGATGGTTTCAATTCTTCCCTCCATACAGAGGACTTAGAGAAAGGGTGATCTCCTTCACTTCATGATAAAACCCTGTTTTACTCCACTCCTAGGTAAACATTTGCCTTACTTGCACAGAACAGTCTGTCTTCAGTAACTGAGCTTACACTTTAACCTGCAGCTCTTCTGGGTCAAGAACTGCAGCTCACATTTTCTCTCACTTCACCCCATTTGGGGGAGGGGAAGGGGATGCAAAGAAGTGTCTGAAGAGACTATGTCCAAACAGAAACAAACGAAAAAAAAGAATTGATCAGCCTCCCTTCCGTCTCCCAGAGATTTTGTCAAAATAGGGCCACCTTAACATTCAACACTAAAATTTAGAAAATGGGATTTTTGTATCCACGTCATACATTAAAAGCAACTGAAATGCAGATGTGCCTCGCAGAGCTTTATTTTAGCTGTCTAAATAATTTAATACTTACATATTCTTCACGTTCCTTGTATATTTCCTGAAGAACCCCATTTCGCAGAGCAGCAATTTCCTCTTTTATTCTTGTCATTTCAAGATCACTGCAATCATCAGACTGCGTTAGGAATAACAAAGTTAGCATACAATTCCCATTCTGCTATTATACCAAACAACAGTTATCTACTATATCAGGATTAAAAAGCAGTTTCAGTATCACAGTTCTGGAGTTAAATGCATTCTGAAGTTTCAGTCTCCATCCTGGAAACCCAAGGGATTCTCTTAGAACCTGATCACAGGGAAAGGTGCACCATTTATTTACATAACAGACAAAATGTTCTAGCCCTTTGCCTACTCGTTCCTTAAGTCAAAGAGCTTTTTTTTGTTTAAAAAAATTAGCTGACCCCATATAATCATAACAGAAACATCGTTCATCTACCGGCAAAGCTACGTTCCTTAATTCATTCACCTTTTTCTTCCATAAATGCAAATTTGCCTCATGCCACCTCATTTATCAGGAACCCTTTTACCAGTGGTTTTCATTGATGTCACTCATTTTAAATCCCTCTTGGAAGCTCACTGCCCCTTCACAATGCTTACAAAGACACACATGCAGGTCTCCTTTCCTTAAGCATCTCCAGAGTAATTAATGTGCGATCTATGCACTTGTGACATTATCAGTGCTGTTTATTTGATTTAGAGGTAATATTTGCATTCTTTCAACTTCTTTGAGGGGCAAGGGGGAACCCTGAAAATTGGAACAGACATTGACTTCTGCCTCCAAAAGGGAGGTACGCGCGTTATGAACAAAGTGGACATGGCTCAGAAGGAAAGCTTTGCAGGTTAAGGTAGAGGTCTAATTTACTTGCTGTTACACACTTGAACAGAAGAGGTAAGACAGACCAACTCCAGGAAAATGAGCACTACGCACACAAGTATCACCCTGCAGAGTGATCAGTGTCACAGGCATTACAGAAAAAGTAAATCACACAACCAGCAGGGTAAAAACAGCAGGACCAGACTATGCAGTACTTAGCAATGACGGCCACCAGATGGACCCCTTCCCTTTCCTTCCTAGAAGGGCTCCTTTCAGAGCCGTCCCAGACTTCACAGCAGCTGCATTTTGTGAAGGATTTCCCATGATTTTTAAGATAGTGTTACCTAACTGCAGTTCCTAGCTTGACATGAAGAAAATGCAGGTATTTAGCTCCTCACACAGCTAGTTAAAAGCATCGGTAAGTGTGGCTAGGGACTGAAAAAAAATGTCTATATAAAGTTAAAAGCAAATTCAGCTCCAGCAACTAAGTCTTGACTGAAGGGACACTTGAAGAACGTATCTTTAAAGCACGGAAGGCACAAACTGTTCCATGTAGTTACCACTGATTTGGACAAAGTTCACGTTCCTAAACGAATCTGAAACAACAAAAACTGTAACGTTTTCATACTTCCTCAAGGTTGTTCTTTTCGGCCAGTTTCCATCTTAAATGGGCCTTCACGCTTTTCACATTTTTTTTAATTGATAATAAGTTTTCAATATTAGGACTTTTATTCAGCCATTCCTCCGCTTGTTTTTTGAACTAGGAAAAAAAAAAACAGAAAAACATTCAAGCATTCTGTTTTAATATGCTTTAATCCAATATATTACAGAAACTGCCCTAAGCCTATCTGAATTCAGTTTTCAGGGTTTTTCCCACAAAATAGTGTTTCACTGTGTTTCGTTTTAATGACATTAACAACCTCCTGGAAGACACTCTACTTAACCTTGGTTCCCTTAAGTTACATACTACAGATTTGTAATGAATCCAGAGATTCCAGCTTCCATCGTTAAAAAAAAAAAAGACAAGAAAATCACACAAACACACCACGCTTTGCATTTAGCCGAAACAAAGCCTTGGCTGAGGTAACGCACAACTGCTATTCTCAAACTTTAACTCAACAAATCTCTCATCACCAACTTACACCTAGAATTTCCATTATAAAATTACAGAGAAAAAACAAAAGTGCATCTTTTAAAAAAGTGTCAGAAAGTGCTACTAATACAGGTCAGTGTGACAGAAATAAGGCATAAACTAACCTCAACACTGGCCAAGTATCTGTTTTGTATGACAGTGATCAGATTCTGCTCTTGACGAACTTTATGCACAACTTTACTGTATGCACTCATAATTATTCTCTTCTCTGCCTCACCATGCTCCTAGATTGAATTATAGACACAGAGTGATATTAAAGATTGAGTCATTCTCCATTCATACAATCAATGTTCCATATGTAAAACCTTTACTGAGAAATTCCAGTGTTACTGGAAAAACTTGTCTATCAGTTTTTCCTCTTCTTAAAGATGACGAAAGGAGAAATTAGCAAGTATAAGAGTTCATCCAATAGTTTCAGGAAAATAAAATTCATCAGCACTTCCATGCAGAGGATCCATTTCATATTCCACATGCTATGAGGGAATTTTTTTCATTTAATGTTTTTGAGGATAGAATGGTTTAATAGATATGAAGCATCAAAGTAAGCAACCATTCTTGCAAAGGAGTCACCGGTTCTGTTGCAGATAGCAGTCAGAAGCAGGATAAACTGTTGGTGTGCTGTTCTATGGTTAGAGGACAAATTCAACATTTGCTGGTCATTCTCTGGCACACAAGGGGCTCACTGCAGAGACAACGCAAGTACCTCGAAGAGTCAGCAAAAGAGAACCAAGAAAACACTGAACAGGAAAGGTAAAGAACTGGAGAAAAAGTTAACGCAAGCATCAGAAAAAGATTCCCAGTGAGACAAAAACACTTGCTCCATGCAAAAAGGAGATGTATAGCATTTTGTCACTAAGACTGGAAACAGAAAGTTTATTCACAAACATCCACAAGATGCAACAGAAACTTACTTATCTATATTTTCAGCACAAGCACCAAAACTCAGAGCACCTCAAAGAAACGTATGAGCTGCTCTGTGCACACAGAGGGAAGCACCGGCTTTCTCAGTATCTCTTAGTTCACTAAGTCACAGAGTTGAGTTCCTGTAACCCCAATCTGTCCTCTGCCTGTTGCCTAGAAAACATTCTTTTCTCTCTAAGGAGCAACCTTAGTGACTTTTTAATCATACTTCCACACAGAAAAAAAATACTGTTCTGTAGTGAACAAACTTGTCTGGTACGTTAAGAGAAGCCTTAAACTGAAATCAAAGATGCATAAAACATACAGAAATGCTTAGAACTTACTGTTAAGTCAGTCTTCAGTTCTTTGCAAATATTCAACTCAGCCTCTTTGAGAACTTCATCCACATTGACAGCCACTTCCTCTAAATCTGAAGATGCTTCTGATGACAGGTCAAAACACTTCAAAGAAAAAAAAACAGCCATGTAATTGAAAGTTAGGACTTAGCAAGAAGACAGCAAGAACAGGCAAAAAAAATACAAAGAATGAGCACTACTGGAAACCTAATCAGAATTTCTGTCAAATATCACCTTTAACTGCCTGACACTTGAGTGATATACCAATTCCTAGAATGAATGTAGCCATGATTCACCAAGCAAGAAGTTGAATTGTTCATGGAAAAGTTCAGGTTTGAAACAGGTAAATGAGTTCATCATTACATTAGCAAACTTTAGTCACTTTTGTACTTCAGTCACTTGCATATATGCAGAATAGCACTTTGAGTTGCACACAGCAATCACGCAAACCCACCTGCACGTATGTTTTCCCAGTCTAATAACTGACATGGTTATAAATATCTGCAAGTAATTCATAAACATTACGCTGCACACAACACGCACCAAGCCCACGCTGCTACTGAACAGTATTTACCGTGAGGTTAAGGCACACTGTTAATCATAACAACATCTGGCCACTGTAAATGGTCTGGGTAAAACAAAATGCAAAAATCTATTCACTACAAAATGGTACAACACTGATGGATTATGCACAATTCACGTGGGCAGGAAGGTTACACTGATACTATCCGAGAATATTTACACATGAAAGTGCAACAGAAAAGGCGATCAAGGAAGCTGGGTCTGCAGGAATAAAGAAAGAGCAGCTTACAGTCTTCTCAGTAAGAGTTCAAAACTCAGCAAGAACACAGGTATTAAGCACAGAAGCAGAACAGCAAGAAAGTTACTTCCCAACTTTGCACCTTTACAAACAGAGCTCAATGATAACCCACTTCCACAGTTTATCTCCTTTTAAGACAAATGCCATGTGTAGACATACTTGCTTCAATGCTCCCAACTTTCTACAACTCAGATCAAAAGAGCCCAAGCATCCATGTGGTATTTCAGCATCAAATATCGTAGGAAATGCAAATAAAAGGGGGCAATTTATTTGCATAAGTTCTCCACATTCAGTATTTCAAACGAGAAAAAGATTATATATTTGCCTGCAACCTGTATCTAGACCATTTTGAGTCAGATTGGCTTCTCCAACAATGTTAAGTCCTCATTTACATTGCTCTTTCATCTCTTTTAGCAGCATTTATGAACTAGCACCTTTTAAAATCTTAAATATTTCTATCCAAAGGCTACTTGAAGGGACTAATGAAAGTATTTCAGTCACATAAGGCTTAGACAGAGTATTAGATATATTAAGACAGAGTTATGGTTGCATAAAAGCACTGATCTTTAGACAAAAGACATCCTTTCACATGCAAGCATAAACCCTCACTTGGTACCAGCTCACCGCAAAGGTATGCTAAGCACAGAGATAAATTAGCACTCTGTTCTTCAACACACACCTTCTCCCCCTGCAAGGAGGCGCTGACATTTAGTTCCAGTGCTCATATGCACAAGCTCCCTGCCATAGACAGCTGTCCCTACTAACGACTACTGCACACAAGCTTGGTTAGATGCAGTGTCATGCTTCATCTTTTTCTGTGACGGAAGTGGACTTACTTGACTTACCTTTAAGATACCACCGAACAAGTCAATGAGAATTTGCAAAGCAGCATCTGTATCATTTCTGATGTGAACAAACTCCTCCGTTTCAGCACACTTCCATGTAAAGAACTGTTGAAACACTTCCTCAGAGTCATTCACTTCACAAACCTGACCATAAACCATCTCCAGAGAAACAGACAATTCCTGTGCATCAAGCAAAGCAAACAAAAACAGCAGGTTTGCAAGCCAAAAGAATTTTGTGACAGTATACTATAGATAAAAATCAAGACATTTAATGCGGAAAGACTTGGTACTACCTCCTGACATAACTTTATTTCTATTACAAAATCCTTTCTGCATTAAGTGAAGTATTTTTTATATTCCACTTTCATATCTAGTAGCAGCACATCTATCAGAAAACATAATGCAGAAAAGGATCTCACATTACAGAGTCTGATTCTCCCTCCAAAACACAGAAAGAAAAAACACCACAAAAAGCTTAGCAGATCATATCATATCATTCGTATTCTAGTCTCTTCTACCTTATGGGCCGGACTGTGAAGTTATGCTCATTAGGACAAAGAACAAAAAGGGGTTCAGTTTATAACGCACCAGAAAGCAGCCTTCCATGCAACTGGGTAGAAGTCTAACGCTCAAAAATATTTGAGCTGCAATGATGTTTGCATACAACTTGCTATAGCTCAAGAGGTAAAATTATCCCTACAAGAGGAGATTTGACTGGACAAACCTTTGCTTTTGTAATAATATGCCACGTCTTTCAGGCTTACAAAAACAGCTAGTCACACCAGAAGAGCACCTGCATGTATTCCATCATACTGTCCTCAAGCAAAAGTGTCTTGTAAGTCCCATTTCCTCCCATTTATCTTCCATATAAACATACTTCCCTAAAGCATTAGTACCTTGATCAGCAGGATAACAAGGTACCATACAAAGACTGCTCAATGGCCCACATGTACACAAACCAGTCTCCTAAGTGTGACAACTCACATTAGGAGGAACAAGCCACTGTAGGCTTCACTGTGCAGCAGAGGAAACACACGCTTACAGGCAGCTAACATCGAACAGCTGACAACTGTTCAGCTCGTACCCCAGCCTGCTTTGGAGTAACTTACATACATATCCATACTCTCAACTTTCCTCTTAACCAATGTAATATTACCACTTGGAAAGCGTGCAGCTAAACCCAACTGCTTGTTTCAGTCCCAGTCAGTTGGACTCAGCTGGGAGTGAAGCTTTTGGAGTTTGTCTGTAGTTCAGGCCAGCAATGGCTCTTACTGGAAAGCATAAAACATAAGTCAGAAGAAATGTGCGATGGGGTGGGTTTGCAACGCACCACCTCAGTGAGACAGGCATTAGTTCCCAAGCTCCTGTTGTTCTGAGACGCACTGAAAAATATTTTCTCCCAGACAGTACAACTGTGACCCTCTTCAGCTCTGAAACACGGCAACCAAGGTTCTCACTGTTTTTTGTCAAAGAGGTTATTTCCATTCTATTTGGGAAAGCTATTCCGATCATCTAGCTTGTAATACAAGAGAAGACCTTCAACACACTAAGCTAAAGCACAAAACTCATTTAACACACGTGGCCACATTTCAGTACTCCTTCAAATATTTTCAAAAAAAAAAAAACTATTACAATTTCACTGCAGTACAATTATCCAGAGGATGTTTAATGTCTACCACCTAGTGGATTAGCACAGCATAACCCTTAAACACACACTACAAACACACCACAGTTTTCCTGTTCGAAGAAGCAGGATCTATGCAGGGTCTCCAGTGATAGGAAGCCATGAAATGCTACTCATCTAAACTGTAATTAGATGCTCATCTGCATATCAGACTAGCACCAAAAATAAGTGCATCAAAACATACTTGAATGGTGTTTAAAAATAATTCCACACTTTACTTCTATTAATACTGCTCCAACCTTACACAACTCTGCACGCTGCCTGTAACCGGGGTGTTTTTCATAGGAACCCAATCTTGTACGGGCGTAGGAGAATAAGCCTCCAGAATTTCTACAGACAAGCTGTTAAAACTATTGCTAACCTTTTTCCCTCTCCAAAAACGCTTGCACGATCAAAATAAAAGCAAGCAGTATTTCTGAAGTTTAAAAGAAGAAGAAAATGTATTTCTAATAACAAAGCCCAGGAACACCAGTTTGATAATCCTACCATTGGTAAGACTATTTTTCAAGAGTTCCTACTGCATCTACAGAGTCTATCTCCTCATTTACTCCCCCACTTTCTGCTGTTGGGTTCACTGGGCGAGAGAAGACAGAAGATCGGGGGAGAGGTAGAGGGAGAGAGAAGGCAACTCCCAGTATCGACGTGACATTCTGTACTGTTTAATGTGCCTCTTAGACAAAAAATGCTTTAACCACTCTGCACTTTGCCATACTAGTCCAAACTACACAGCCAACTTAACAGAAAGAGCTAGGAAAGCTTATAACCCAACCATGAAATGCATTGACTTGTTAACTGTAGGTTCTCTCTAATGCTCACCTTCTAAGTTTTCCGTGCTTTGTGAATTTGTTAGTCACCAAACACAGCACAGTAAGAGAAAACTCTTGCCCAAACCCAAGATAATTTCCTTCTAGAAACGAAACATCCCGAAGACCACGATCACAAGTAATATTGAGAACACCATGTGTCAGATCTACAACTTACCTCAGAAGTATAATCTAAAGCTTCATCTGCTGCTGTTGAGGTCCCTAACTATAGGGCATTTAACGTTTAAGAAACATCTCCAAAGGTTCTCAGTGTTTCAGAATTAGTAAAAAGCTCCTGCCCTACCTGCAACATTCTTGAGCGCTCAGAGAGGAACAGCTGATCCACTTCTGAAATAAATTCATTAACTGCCGAATACAACTTCTGTTGCACCTCATTTCTCTTGATAATCAATTCAGCTCTTTCATCCTATGCAGAAGGAAAAGCAAATGAGCAACTCACACCCAGATTCCCCCTACACAGAGTGACAGAAATAAGTGGTAACCCTGTAAAATATACATAGTACACAACTGATGAGAACGAATGAAAAAACTAATTTACTTTTGACACATAACAAAATATGTAATACATCTGTAATATGAGTATGTATACGCAAACAGGTTCAGAGTTTTTGAATTTACTTTATCCCATGAAAGCTTAGATGACTAAATCAAGAGTTTGTAAGTATCCAAAGAAGAGACTAGAAACCTTTTGTCAGTAACAGACGGATGAATTAGATCCAGTGGTTGGTAACTGAAAGATGGACAAACTAGCTATGAATAAAAACTCAGGTTGCAGCATACCACATTTTAAAACTTAAAACCCAGACTAGCAATTGAGCAGATATTATTCAGCCAGACAGTAACAGACTAAATTAAGTTCTACCAGAGAAGTTAAACACAAAGTATTGTTTCTGCAGTTAAAAAAAAAAAAAAAAAGCAAAGAATAAAAAGGCAGAAAAACAACAAAAATTGTTTAATAGATACTTCTGCACTTTCTGACATCTCTGGTAACCAAAAGTGCACACAGTTTTTACAGACTTCTTGCTGTTTTATGCATGTAAGACATGAGCCAGCTTGAAAAAGAATATTTAACACACTGCATAAAAAATGTACAAGGATGCCTTGCCATAAAGAATACTTTCCAAGACAAATTTCTGCAAACTATTGCTTCAAAAACTAGAGCAATGGAGACTTAAGTGCAGTAAAAGACTCAACCAAGCAACCAAATTCCAGGTAATACTAGTCCAAAAACTAAGTAAATTCAACAGTCTACAAAGGACAGAATGACACTCCCAGGAAGTCAACACACAGCTCAAGACCCACAGGACAAGTCTCCTTCCTCAATCTGCCATTTAAGTGGGTACACACAACAGTTCATGCCTCATGGAACACCTGCTACGTAACTTCAGAAAGCATTAAGCATTTTAGAAGCATTTTACAAGAAAGCATTTTACGTTTATAGAAGTATTTTGCAAAGACTTAAGCTCATGACAACAATAGAATTAAAACTCCTTTAGAACAGGACGAAGACTTCTCAAACTACACCTAGAAAATTTATTCTGTGTCTCAATCAATCTCACACCTCTCAACAAATGAGCAAAAAAAAAAAAAAAAAACAACACCCCAACCACCAGACCTAGTCATGCCAAATGCCCATCTAGCTTATTTTGTTTCAGAGAGCTCCAGCAATGGGGTTATTACAAAAGACTGTAAAAGTAGGATATGCATGGTGCAGTCACCTGATCAATGCTTTCTTGCTTTAAAGACCTCAAGACAAAGATGCATCCCCTTGCACAGATACGTTCTAATCCACTTTTTGAGCCTATTTCTACTTTTGACCTCAGTTTTTCGCTTTCGTTAGTGCAAATTACTACTTTGCAGTATATGAAATAGTTAAAACTAGCTCTGGCATCAGCACCTTCATTAATTGCTCCCCAACTTTTTCTTTTTAAATTAAATTTACAACTAAATAATAAATGTATTATTATATGTATACTACAGTCTTCAATAAAGCAAATCTTGAATCAGCTTCTAGTTCTAAACCATAAATTAAGCAACGCTCCATAAAATACTGCAGTGTCTGAATATACAGTATTTTTGTTACATATATATACTGCGTTACCTGCCTATATTGCAATTAGTGCAATTCTAATCATTTGTGTTTCTTTGTCTGTAAAGCTGCCATCCTGCCAGTAAAGTTTTGTAAGAGAGCTGGTTATGTGATCAGCACCAATATCCCTCCCATTTGAGTACGTATCCTTCCTATACTGAGCACAGAATTTACATCAAATTCTATGATTATTTTTGGAAACATTTGAAAAGTACTTTCACTCCAGAAGAACTACCTTTGTTATTTTTATACAAACCATGCGCAAGGACTACCTCAGTTCACTGATTATCTTCTTACGTTTCCAAGACATCCACTACACAAATACCTTATTTAGGAACAAATAATTCAGTCACCCATCTTCAGTTGGAGGTAGCATCCAGACATGAAATTAATTCAATTAATTCAAAAAATTCTTCATTAAAGAAAAGAATAAAAATATCAAAAAGAATAAAACACAAGAATACCACCACTACACATTTCAAAGATTAAAAAAAACAAAACAGGAGTAGTGATCAAGTTAAACCAGCACTAAAACTATGAAACCCCAAAAAATTAATACTGAAATGCCATTTTCTCTACATTCAAATTCTGTTGGGTTTACTCACCTGCAATATCATTTAAGATGTATTACACTTCTCCTAAGGCAAGACATTTGCTCCTAAGAGCTTACAAACAAATGAGACTTGGGATAGGGAAAGAGGGAGGTTAAAGGAGTAGTACATTGCTTACGCACCGAAGAGCAAGATTTAACTTTGCAAAGCCAATTTTGACAGATAAATTGACAGATTAAACAGAGTTAAAACAGTCTGTTATAGTTTAATAGCCAGCTATTTCACCCATCTATTTGGGTTCACTGGGCTTCCTGGGGTACCTCATTTTAACTAAACAGGAAACAAAGTTAGTGCAACCAAATATGTTGATGCCACAAACAAAAATATTTGTTATCTTACCTATTGCCAATATAATTTAAGAAGGGATGACAAGCAGAATAGCAAGCACACCATTTTACTGTGTGCATCTTGGACAGTTATCATATTTGAAAATACCGCAACGAAGACTCTAGCATGTTACAGCACATAAAATAGATTTTAAGCTAAAAATGATTCTCACGGGGAAAAAAAGCCAACACCTACACTGTATGCTAAAAACAGGACAACATTCGTAGCACAAGATACTCGTTTATTTCTGGTTAATTACCCTAGCTTTAGCAGGATGCCACCAAAGCTCATGTTATGCACACTTCACCTCCCGAAACCTTCAGAATACTTGAGACATGTTCTACAAGACCCTTGAAATGTCCTGCTTCCAGCTACTACCAATCCATCATAAAAAATAAATTAATTCTTCAGGGAGATCTACACTTAAGCACACTTTCTCATTTGCAAATGCTTTGCAGTTCTTGGGCGCTCTGGGGGATACCTGACACTTAGCAGAATTCCTGTCTTCTCTACATTTCCCAATTTAAAATAGTTGTGACACTACCATGACAGCTTTCCCTCTTCAGACAGCAGGAATTTTCAAAAATCATGGCATGCTCTTGAAATGTCTTAAGATTTTGTGCTGCCATTCATTTATGCTTTAGTTTAGGCAAGCAAGAACAATGTCAGAAGTGGAGAAAGGGATTCATTTCTAAACGAAGCCAGGCTATATGAGGTCACACCTCCCCAACACAAACACATGGCTAAAAAAACACATGGAAATGCATAGTGTTGCATTTCCATAGTATTTCAATTATTTTAACAGTGTAACACACTATCACGCATCCTACAGACGTTAACTTCATTGTTAGCCACCATTCACAGCTAAAAGGGCTGGCAATATTAAGACAGTCTAACATATTCCAACAAATATGTCCATCAGAAAAACCTCAAGCACTCTTCAAGAATGAGATCTCTTTTCATTATGTTTCTCAGGGAAGAATGCTGCTTGCTGGGACTGTCAATTCAGAGAAGGAAAAAGGAAAAAAAAAGAACTAGCTATTCTTCTATACATTATTGGCCTATACAAGGCAAGGCCAAAATGTCCATATTAACAGCTTAATGTTGTCATGTTTTAACATCTAAGTTTTTAGTACATAAAAGAACCAATTTTCACCTACAGCAACTGAACATGTCATGCTACAGTTGTTTTAATACCTTTCCCTGCACAAACAACAAAAACAGAACTTAATTCAGATCTCCACGTGGCTTATTATTTTTTAGTCTATTTCATGCGCTATTAAATTCAGCGCAATGCAGCAATTTCTCCTAAGCAAAGATGTTTAAAAGGGTTTAGGTTAGAGGTGAAAATACTCGTAGGTATTTGCTGTCATTGTCCCAGCTGCACAGCTACCTTCCTCTCCCTGCCTTACCACAATGCCTGCCACAGAGCAGGCGACCCTCCTGTTCTCAAAAGCAGCACCTCCTTACACGAGAGAAACAGTACATAAGCATTTTTATCATCACAGCCATTTCTACGTACCCAGGCAGGCTTGTGCTGATTGTTGCTGCTGGAAAGCTACACTAGATGGCATCTTTCCCCTGTACAAGCCCATCTTCCAACACAACTGCCATTTGCATACTGCTCTCCCTGCACATCTCCACGGGAGGGAAGCATATACTAGTGTAGTGGCATGCTCCTTTATGAACGGTTTTAAGGATACACCAGCTGCACAGCTAAAGTATTTTTTTTTTTTTTTAACTACTACAGAAAATAAACCCTTTAGCCACCATGCTCTGATGTCTTTATAAAAATCGTGGGTGTCAAAAAGTCTGCATTTAACAGAAAAATAACACTCCATAAACATAGCAGCTGTGACAAAGGTAGCAAAACTCTGATGTTACCTGGCAGAGGTTTCCATTCTGTGCTCACGATATCAAGCTACGCTTACAAGACTAAAATACTCTGTAAACAGCTATTAAACTACAGTGTTTGTGACAAAAAATAATTCCAACCTACCACGTTTTGGCATAATTGAATCATCTCTTGAGCCAAGTCATACTCTGTCCAAAGCTTCTGCAGTTTTTCCAAGGAACACGGAACAGTGAGACATCCTTCTGTAACCACTTTTATGGCTTGTGAAAGCTGCTCCCCAAAACCAGCATTCTTTTTTGCGTGCCTAAATTGTAAGGAAGAAACAGCACTGTACCCAGAGAATACCTTATCACCAGAACTCGAGCATTTTAAAAATCAATGCTATTTAGACCTCTTCAACATAAGGATCTTGAGATAGCACCTGCCATGTTAACCTAGTTTCTTCCACAAGGCAGTAGCAGCAAGTTGACTCACTCAGCTGTTAAATCCCTTTTTTGAGGAAGGAGGAAGTACCAAGAATACATTCATTATACCTCAGTATTAACATGACTCTATATGGAAATACTCTCTTGCTCTTAATGTCTCTTCTGTCTCATTTCCTCCCCTAGCAATTTCTTCATTCATCTGTCACAAACATATAAACCAATGTATATTACACAGAGTCCTTCTTAAAGGACTTCTTTAACCTTCTTAAAGGTTTTGTCCCTTCTTTTAAAACTTGAGGGGCAATTTTGGCTACCCAGTGAGACACCTCTATCAGCAATACAGAAACCTAGAGGGACTTCTGACTGCCCAGGTACTTTTAACAATTAGCTGCATTTACTAATGAGCATTTTCCTTTAAGATGGAATCAAAAGATCTTTTAACAGCCATGGCAAAAAAACGGAAGTTAACTGAAGTCATCTGATGAGCATTCAGAAGCAGGCAAGACGAATTCCAATGTGACGAAAATCTTAGGTTTCAGTCTTGGTCTTGGGAAAGGGTTGTTCCCAAACTCTGTACAAAACACTGCCTTTTTTTTTTTTTTTTTTAGCAAACTACTTGGGAAACGAAAAGCATGCTTTCAAGAGATATCAAGAGATAAACACGGCAATGACAAAATGTACTACTTTAGAAACAAATAAATACATACCTTATTTCTTTCAACACTTTCACATTAGCAGCCAAATTTCTCATTTTTGTTCCAATGTGATTACGGAAGGTTTCCTCAAAACGTTCAGCAGTTTGCCTGGATGCTTCCTTCTCTCCCTGAATCATTCATTGATTTTGGAGCAATGTTTCAGAAAAAGAGGTAAAAGAGAGTCAGCTGGGGTTACTAACATGCAGACCATAATTTAGACTTTTAAAAAACAGTTTAAAAACAAAGAGACACAGCGAGACATCTTTGAAACACTAACAAAATCCCTAGAAACACATAAACCAGTGAGAATTTTTTTTTTGAATAGCTTCTTAAGAGTTGACAGTTCATTTTCTTCCTTTTGTTTCAGTAGTGATGTGTTTAAGCATGTTTCTTCAATTACTCCCCATTTGCTAGCAACTTTTCAGACAGTAAAGAACTGTTTTGAACACACAAAATTTAGGGAAGTCAAGTTCAGGACCACATTAAACTCCTTACTCTCATAACCACACCTCAAAACAGTGCAGAAATAACTCTTGCCGTATGTACAACCATCCTGACCTTCCCACAAAGAATTTTCTCAGAACAAAAGGTAAAAACAAGAAAACCCCCATTAGGCTGTATTCCTCAAAGGACTGCCTAAGTTAAAAGTGCTTGCTCTCATACTACTGGAAAGTTCTTATAAACCCCATTTTAGGTAATAATATAATCTTTTCTAAAAAAAAAAAAAAGACCAAAAAAAAACACATCACCACTCCTGCACAGAAGGATTTAAATAGTTGTGTATTAACTGATGAACATTTAGAGTCTCATGACAGTAGGGCATTTTTGAAGTACCCCTCGAAGTGGCAACCATCTCTTCTAAAACACATCATTGCCTACTTCAGTGTTTTTAGCTGGGAGCAAAGATTGTCATACTTCGAACATACACAACTTTTCCTTTTAAAGCAGCTCACTTGCAGTCAGCACAAAAAAGTAACTAAAACTTGTAGGAAGCAGCTTAAAAAAATCATCAGGATATAGAAAGTAAATGTTTTTAAGAATTCCTTGAATTCAGGTAACTTTTCTTGGCTGCAGACCCATATCCTGCTGTTTGTAAATTCAGATGCAGAGGAGTACACAAACACAGTAACTTTACTTGATGAAGAATCTGTACTGTAATAGGTTAGGCAGTGTATGTAGAAACACAGGTATTCTAGGCAGAGGTAACTGAGTAGCAAAGCTGGCTGGTTGTGAGTAGTTTTATTACCCCAAGAAAAAATAGGAAAGAGCTCTGAGCAATCTTAGGCTTGGGGTTGTCAAATAGATTGGTAAAATGACAGATTTTCCTCCCTTATCTATACAGGTAAGAGTTTGCAGATTTTTCTCAACTCATGCAAGAGCAACATCCTTTCACACAATCTCTTCTCAGTACTGCCTTTTATCACACGCAGAATTTTAAGCCTACTGGTAACTAAGTACTGGGCTTCTCACATAGCATTAGGTAGGAACTTCCCCTGGAAGAAACATAATTACGTGGTATCTGAATCATTTCTATTAAGCAACAATTAGGGAAACAAACATTTTTATCCACTCCTAAAATTCAACAGCTGCAATGATTCTGTGATGCTTTGGAATTTTCAGCCCAACATCCAGAAAGTTGTTTTAGCCTTTAAGTCATGAAAAAAGGCACGGACGACATCCTTATAAACAAAGCATGTTTTTCATCACAAAGTGCAGAACTCCAAGCTCAAAGCGAACACCTAGATCCAAACCAGCAACTGCAGCAGCAAGCCGGTACACACACCAAGGCAGGGCAGCCTGGACTGCCACAGAGGTGGTAACACATCGCCAGCATCTCCCTGCACGAGTGGGAGCTGAGTCTTTGGTCAACCAGTCAAGCCTGCTGGATTCCAAACAGCAGCGCAGAGCCCTGACAGCAGCATGATGAAACCACATCTGCAACCAGGAAAGAAGCACCTTCTTTGCAATTCCACATACCTGAAGTTCACCTTTCAGCTGCTCAACTTGCAGCTCTAGTTCCTTCTGCCTCCTCAAGAGATTTATGTTCTCCTTTCTGAGAGCTTCCTTTTCCCCTTGAAGCTTTTCAATCTCTTCAGCCAGCTTCTGATCTGGTCTTACTTGTGCCAAACTTCTGTTAAGCATTGGGGCTGAAGTTAACATTTTTTCCCTTTAAAAAAATTCAGAGAAATTAAAAAGAACCCACTATGATGTGTATTTTTTCATGCTACGGTAGTTTCAGTGACTACAGAACACCACGAAAAGACTGTAAGAGCATCTACACAGTTACTCTTTAATTCTTTACCATTTTTTACCCCTCTCCACTCTTCAGAGACTGTTACACAAACAAACAAAACCAGCATACACACATCATTTGAAGACAATACTTCCTATGTTTTCACACCACTAAATCAAATGTCTTTCCCATCCGAAAAACATCTTACGGTACCACACTGCAGACCCAGAAAAGCCAATGTCCATCATATTTCAACTCCTCTCCCTACTTTTGCCTCTTTTTAACAAACGGATTTGGAGAATACCTAACTCAGAAAACAGGCCAGATTAAGAGTATCGAAGTATCCACAATGAGGCACTTCACTATGAACGTGGACTTTTTGGAAGAGCCCCTCATTTCATATTTGTTAATGGCACAGACTTGCCTAAGTCATCTAATTGTAACACCAATTGGAATAGGATGCTAGTATGTGGAAGGGCGTGCCCTCGGGAGCTTCATTAAAGTGTCTGAGAAGCTCAAATTATGGAACATAACCTGTTTTTTTTTTTTTGGGGGGGGGGGGGGGGAGTGGCTGGAGGGGGAGTGTTGTGGGGTGGTTTTTTGGAAGAACATTACTTCTTACATCATTGCACTTCTCCGAATGCCAAGCACCATCTTTTCCACCCACAAACGTCTTCCTCAGCAGCCTGTTGCCATGACAATCCTAGCAACTGTAGGACAAGTTTATTTTAAAAGATTTCCGACAACTGTAACTGCCAACTTACCACTGCCTCTTGTCAATGTAATTACAAGTTGCAGCGACATCACTATCCCCTAAAGCTTACTTCGGACTGCAATTGCTGGCTTTATTTCTTATAAGCACACACTGTTACACTCCTACACAAATAAATAACCAAAATATGTTTGTCCTGCTAGGTGAATGTACTTTTACATTACGCATTTGTGTCCAATGAGTTTTTAATACGAGTAAATAAACAGGGAATAGCTACGAGGAGTCTCAAGGACAAGCATGTGGAAATTACACAGATGCATAAACAAACATCACTGCCTGTCACTGCAAAATCTTTAAGAGGCCTGATATCTTGCAACCTTCGCTTCCAACTAAGGTTCACTGCATCTCCTCCTCTGTTTAATAGCTGCTACCCCTTCCTTCTTTTTCAAAATCCCATGTTAAGATATACAAGAGAAGTCTCCCTGGAAAACAAACGAGGAAGAACAAGCTACCCAACATGCAACAACACTAACAGCTTTTCTAGAGACTGATGCCCTAATTACAACCACCACACAGACTCAAATATACTTCCCTTCCGTTCAGTACCAGTATTAGTAGATGCTGGAGAGGCAGAAAATGCACCTTGTATGTTAGATGCTCATTTTCCCCTCCAAACTCACATCTACACACACCCCAGCAACCAAGCTCATCAGGTCACTCACACAAACCTCTCCCTGACACCCCACTGCCTTACTTTGTGGCAAACATACGGTTCCCAGCAATGTTCTCACTCCTTGTGCTGGCAGACATTGGGTCAAAGAGCCCACCTGGACGGCTGCTCAGGGCACGACCAGGCCTGTTCACCCACAGGGGAACTGGAACTTTTATCTTCTGATGCTGGTTTTGCATAACATCTACTTCTCTCCGTTCCTCATCTTCAGCATTTCCTAGAGATCTGCATTTTTCAGCAAACCCTGCCTTGGCCACTTCTTCTCCAATGTCTACTTTGTCACATTCTGCCTGGACAATAATGATACCATCCTTCTGCTTGACCTTCTCTCGTACTTTTATTTCTTTTTCAAAAACTAGGCTGCCCAAGAACTTCTTCCCCTGTAAAACAGAATATGTTCAAGTTGTGTACTGGTCATTCTAAATACTTATTGTTGAAATCAGCCATCTTTCTTCCATGAACAAAAAAAAAAAGACATGTTTAAGACCAAAGCCCAAAGAGCAGAACAAAATACAGCTTCCTATGTTTAACACGTTTATTCTGAAACAAGGAACATCCGTACAACGACTGTCTCTGATCTAATCTCTGTCAATGTCAGACTGGACATCAACAGCAAACTTCCCTCAATATTCAACTCCAAAGAATTCGGTATCATTTATAGGTGACGAGTCCAAAGACTCACCAACTCTCAAAGGAAGTTGGCAACACAGGGTTATCCAAGTCTTTCAAAGGATACCAGACCAACTATTTAACAGTATTACAAAAATAACGTGGAAAGATATTCGAATTACATTGTTTAACAGCCTTTCAGTACATGGTCCGGAGGCTGAAAGAGAAGAAATCAACAAGTAAATTATTATGTGCACCTACCTTCTTGTAATCTACCTTACTGAAACCACTCATTCAGAGATCAGGAAATGCCAGAATTGAAGCTGTCATTTTCATCAGTAATAACAAAGCATAACAGCTTTGAAAGACTGGGGAATACGCTCAAGACCTTCAAAAGGCATCTGGCAGAAAGTTAGCTTTCTACCAAGAGGGTTTTTCCTTTCTGCTCAACTACTTCTGAATACAAGCTGGTTTTGCTTAAAATTAAGAATGGAAGAGGTTGGAGGCAGGAAAGGGGCATAATTTCAAACAACACAGAGCCAAAAAGAAAGCTTTACCTCAAGTAACAAGAAGTGGTGAAAAAACAAAGAACAGGGAAGCAATACCAGAGATTTTCACCTGTCGTAAGCACATTAAGCAAAGCCAACGGGACCACAGAGGAGGAGACCATACACACTGGGTCTCGGGATGTCCTCTGAATGGCACAGGGATATGACAAGGCAAGCACGACAGCCGGTCCAGCTCTTCTGACAACTGCTGTTCTCAAGTCACCAGTTGGTGAAGCATGAGCAGTACCAGCAACAAGCCTGAAGCGTAACTTTAGGACTGGAAAATGAGTGGTGCCCAGGAAAAGGAGACCACCACTACTAAAACAAGACCAAGGGTGCTGAACTTTTATCAGTCCTGTTGGCATCAGCCCCTGAGCCTGCAGAACTGTAAAAGCATATTCTAAAATCACCTCCCAGCACATTCTGAACCAATTTCTAACAAAACATTTTCGTTTTTGGAATATGGCAGGGCAAGAGATCAGGCAGTGCTTCACGGCATGCCCTGCTATCCTGGTTAAACACCCGTATCTTCTAGAACTCCTCCTGGTGACAGCATGCTGGTATCTGGCATCATCTATTACAAAGCACATCGTCTCAATGCTTCAAAATCTGTCACTCACCTGGTCAAACATGTTTAAGTTCTGATCAGCTGGTATCCGCAGTCCCCAGAGCCTGTACTTCTTGGCAACGCTCGGACATTGTAAGTTTGCTGGAATTTCAACTATTTCTGATCTATTTAGAACCTCTGAATTTCCATAGTCAATGTATAATACCTGACACTGCAACAACATAAAATGTAAATAAGCAGAGGCTACAACACGAACCTCCTACAGAAGTGTGTGCTGCAAACTAAAATATAAGCATTTTAACAAATGTGCACAATGCAAGTACGACATTTGAGGCAGAGATCAGAGCCCTCTGTACTAAGCCTAGGATATACCCTTCAGAGGAAGGAACAAAGTCAGAAAGAACACACAACTCGGCACCCACCTAAAAACAGAAAACTTTCAGGCAATCTGATGTTTGCAAACCAACCAGCCTGTTCAGGAGTTATCATTTTAAATAGGAACTATTAGCTGTCTGTGTCAGTCACCTGAAACTGAGGAGTAACCCTTTCAGTGCATTTGCATCAGTGCTAACATGTCACACAAAGACTGCCATTTTCACATCTCAGAAGTTTGAAATTAAATTGCATTGCTTAACAACATAAACTATCACTTGTGAATCTTTTTCAAGATGTACAAATGGCACTTTGCAACTATGTCATGTTTTGTGAGTCCTCCCATCAGCAACTTTCAAAACTACAGGTCACTTGAGTTTATGCCATATGTGCATATTCACTGTTTTTTAAATTTATTCAGACAGCAAGGTTAAAACAAAGAGGGATGAATTGCATTTATTTCTATCCTCCTGCATGGAGAGCTGATAAACAAGTAAAAACAGTAAAAATATATTTCCTGCCTTTTCATTGTTGATCACTTGCTGTACCATACATCTGTACCAACATCTGTCTTCAGAAAAACACCCACCATAAATCTGAAAATTAGGAAAAAACGATCAGGAATTGCATTCTGAAAACATAAGCATACCTCAAGATGATATTCATAATACATTACAAATCTTCTTTTCACACTTCTAAAATTCTCCCAACAGCAGCATGAAAACAAAGTAATGCATGGTAACCTATCTCTCACAACAGCATATGCTAGCTGCTTCAAAAATATACTCCTCTACTCCACAAACAATAATGTGAAGAGTGCCTTATAACTAGAAAAATATCAATATTTTGTACAGCATGTTCATATATGCATTTTTCTACAAATGTATTGCTACAACATTTTACTGGCATTGACAGCTTAGTAAGCCGAACAAAGGAACATGTCAGGAACCCCACAAATGTGCTGAGTTTACTGTTGATGCGTTTTCTTCCATTTTAAGAGGAATGCAGAAGGTCATTTACCTGCACACACAAACAGTTCAAAGATAAAGCGTTTTATTTAAACCTTATTTTGCAGTAGGCCATCAGAAGTTCACACAAACACAGAAGTTACTACCACTCTTTGCAGGCTTAACTTATCATATAACTGCTACTAAATACGTTCTTATCTTCTTAAGAGCGCTTTTGCTAGCCCGCTAATACTACAGGTTTTCATAGGATCTTCCACAATTTTGAGATGGATCAACACATCACGTCTCTGAAAAAGCACTGCCCTCTAGTTAAAGATAACCCATAACATACGCTAGATAACAAGAAAATTCAACATTATGTGTGTATATATATATATATATTTCTTGTAGTATTTCCTGAGTGGTTTAACATACATACATACATACATATACATATATTATATGGCTGCATAATTTAATTGAAGTCTGAAGTGCAGAAAGAAATAAGACTTGCTCACACAAACCAAGCATTTTCTTTAGGAAAGCCAGCAGTTCTTAAATATTTGAGAGAATTATGACCCACAACATAATTAAAGATCAAGAAAATACCAGAGAAAATAGCTGCACAAAATTAAAGCTTTTACATCCAGGCAGAAAACAAACTCTACACACACTCAGCCTACGTACCTTGCTAAAATCAGGCTTGCCAAAAATTGCATTAGCCCGAGGACAAGCTTCTGCCAGCGCACAACTTAATTTCAAGAGGTCATTACATCTACTGATACCCTAAGAAGTGTAGAGAGAGGGCTTGAGTTATTAACTGTCACTTTTAATAGCTGCTTGATGGCTTACAACAGCCAAAAATTAAATCAAAACAGTTGCACAGCTGTTGAGACAAGTAACGCCCCACCTTAAGCTTTCAATCGTCATGTTTTCGTTGAATTTGCAAGCCTGCTCTCATTTTCCTTCAAAAATAAATGAATGAGAGGCAGGTAACATACCCCAGAGAAATAGTTCACAAGAACATTTTTAACAGTTTAATGACCTGATTCGCAGGAAGTTCACAGATCTTATTCATCAATCCTGCCTCACAAATTTCAGTGTGTTTGGTGTTCTTTTTCTTCATAATACTAGAAGACATCAGCTTTGGCATACCCCTCATTTTCCTTACTTGCAAGACTTGGGCTTTGGTTCAACTAAAAGCAGCAGATTCTTTCCAATTACAACTTGGTATCTGAACCACTCACTCTTAAGACTGTCAGTTCCAGTAACATGGCATTTATTAGTTGTCGTCCTACTTGTAATTCAAAGCAGAGAATCCAGAGCTCAGAGCAGGAAACAAAGCATTAATGCAAGTAAATATTCTGTTGTCCTCAAAAGCCCACTCCTAACTTTTATACCTTACAATGCTAAATAAGCCACCGTAACTGAGTCTCAGAATCCCAGGGTATGAACCCGAAGGAGAATGAACCATCATTATTATATTTAAATTTAAAAAAAAAAAAAAATCAACTAAGGAGGTGTTACATAGAGCAAGCAAAGCTTGGTCTCTCTCCCCTAATCCCTATTAACAAGGCAAACGGCAGCACCTCCTGTGACTGGTCCAAGCTAGGCAGTGCCACCTAACATACGCTAGTTATAGTTCTACAGCCAGCAGACCAAATAGAAAAGGTAACCCTACGGGCTCCTTCCAGATTTCCCCCTCTCTCTGCCACACCTATTAATGAACACTACTCTTCCCCCCCCCCCACTACCCCCTCCTCCAACACCCTCCCGCCCATTTACACAAAACTAGAAGGGAGCTGGTATCTTCAAACCAATTCCCTATTAATTTTGGCTGAAACTGCCCCAAAGGCTCACTTTGGGAAGGGGAATCATCTTCAGCAGGTCTCCAGCTACCTGCTGTAGTATTTTGCATTTAACATCAAATACTTACACACATATTTTTTCTTTTTGCATAGGGACTACAAAATATTTGTGAAAACCCAGCTACAGTTCAAATGGAGGGATAAACAACTCCCTTTCATGTTTCAGGAAAAATGAAGTAGCCAAATTCAGTTTAAAATAGTACAATACTTGGAATTCTGAGATCTAAACTAACACTTTTTTTTTTAGGACTTAAACACTACCAGTTGGTCTCACTTCCACAGAAACTGTCCATGGAGGGCAAATAACATGAAGCACTTGAGTTAAAACCAAGCAGCTCTTGAAATTCACCTGTGCCCAAAATGTTATGGCATCTTCAATGTGGCAGCCCACAACATCTTCAACTTGAGGGAGAAAAAGAACACAAATGGTAAGGAACATTTAAATTATTCCTGAATGTAAGATTATGCTGTTGGTGATGCGTTTTTTTTTTTTTTAATAGAAACCAGCCTCGCATTACCTTTGCTGCACTCTGCGTCTCCATCCATGACAGCAGGTCCTGAAACACCACCACACCCCTTGGGACGTTCCTCACAGACCCTGCCCCAGAGCCCTTCACAGGTCAAAAGCGAGACCCCAAACCCTGCTGCAGCGCTCACCACCACCTCACCCACCCCTTCCTGCTCTCCCACTGCTTGCCCCCAGCTCTTCACCAGCGCCACCAACGCGTCAGAGCCCCTTTTCTTTGCTAAAAACGCGGTTTTTAATCCACGGAAAAGCGCCGCAGGGTAGAACCCCTCCCTCCCCGGCCCGGCGCTACCCGAGGCGGCCGGGCACTGCCGAGGCCGCACGTGCCTCCCCCACCACCGCGCATGCGCCCGCCGCCAGCCCCGGGCCGTGAAATGGCGGCCCCGGCCCGCTGGGGGGGACCTGGGGCGGTGCCCGGGTGCCTCATCCAGCCATGGGGGGTTTGGGGAACCTGAAGGGCTGTGGTTGCCGGGCTGATCGGAGGTGTGGCAGCTTGACAAAGGGGTTCTGCGCTGATGCTGTTACTGGCTGTGAATTCACGAGCTGCCCTTCCTCCTAAACCTGAGAAAGACGTACATTTTACAACCAGTATCACGGGAGCACGGCATCAGGAGGAACTCCTAGGATCACTGATCAGTCTTTATTTCCACAAATAGCCATGTTACACCTAAGTCTTTTCAGAAGGGGATGAAAAATAGTGAAAATGTGGTCTGTACTCTTGAATGTTATAACGGCAAATAATTCCTCTGAAAGCCAACTATTTAAAACATGGAAAGTGCTTAAGTGTTGCATAAGACCCATGCAATTACCCTGTAATATTTCAGAGCACTCTGTGACAAAACCCCAGAAACATTTCTCCTGTGCCAGATTTCTTGGATTAGAGTCAGGAATGGTTAATGTGTCTGGCTGAACAACAGATATATGCCCACAAAGAAATCATACAGATGAAACGATAATTTACCCATGCCAGGACATTATGTTCAAAGTTCATGACTTCTCTCAAGAAAACAGATCACCAACAACTACATGTTAAACTGAGCTCTTTATTTAATGATCACTGGCAATGGCAAACACTTTGGCATCTGGTCTCTGTTTTTACTTTTACAAAAAAATATATATTTTTTTTTAATAGAAGTACAGAGAGATATTTCAATGGAATTGGAAGTCGCAAATTCAATCCTTCAAAATGATATTTTTCAGGATAATTTCCGATTGGTTACTTTAAATAAAAATTATTCTGGTTAAGTCTGCAAATTTCACTCAGGACATGACATCAGTCTCCAGTTTTCACAGCCAGCAATGTTAGGAAATATATTCTACCTTTTTTCACATATAGATAATAAAAATACTGCAAAAAGTTCTACACAAGCAGTACCAAGAAGTCAAATGTAAGCCTTCTAGTAACAAACCATATTTTTTTATTTAGACGTCATCAACATGGGTGAAAAGTGGTCAGAACGCCTAAGCAATATTTAATGCAGATGGTATTTTTACAATCCCATCCGTTTTCCAGCTATACAGAATTATTATGAAATAAAGGTAGTAACTTTGTAGTGTCATTTAGGTGGAAACATTAAATATGTTTAAGCACTGAATAAGATTTTACAAGATTAACTTTGATAAAAAACAGTTCATAGTGATTGAAGTATAGTTTAGTAAGACTGAATTTGGGCAAAGCAAGTGTTTAAAACTGGCAAGTATTTTTAATTTTAAAAGTTAATAAAAGTAAATGTTATTTCCTAAAAGTGGAAATAAATAAGGGATAAATATGAAACTATTGAAATAAACTTCCTCTGTTTATCTTGCAATAACCTCTTGGAGGACTGAAATCAAAATATTTTTTCTATATTTACAATTTTTTACAAATGTTATATCCATTTTTTGGTTTCTTGTAATTCTACTGTGAAATTCCCATTTGCTTATGAGACTAAATAGACCTACAGAAACAATTGCTTATTAAGACCAGAAGAGGGAGCTCAAATTAGTATTTTTATTTATTAAGGTAAAGCAGTACGTACCCTAACAGTGTAGAATTTAATGGTAAAGGTACTTTTTAACATTCAGTATACACTTCCATGTATTGTTTATCTAAATTAAGATAACAGATTAACCTCTCTGTTTGGCATCACTAGTAGTGAATGGCAGCATAGCTCAGAGTTAAGTGAAGGTAAATGGCTGTTACCCCTGACTGAATTTGGGCAATCAAGTCCTTATTCCCTTCGCACTCCCATCAGCCACTGTATGACCCGCATGCACTCCCAAGAGCCTGTTTTCCTTCCCACAGCTGCTATTTGAACAAAAAAAGCAAGCTACCTAAATGCATTCAACTTCACCTCATTTCCTCTGCCAATAAGGCACACAGAGGCATCACAGTGGCATCAGTTCTCTGACAGGAACCAAAGCTTTTAAAGTTTCTCCCAACCCATGCTATGAAGTCTCAGTACACACATACCACCTAGAAAGTCTTCAATCCAAGAGACATCTTCAAGTACGTTTAAGGACAAACTGATTTACACCCTCCTGTTTTCAAGGGAGCCTAGCAAAGTGGACTCGGGCACTGTTTTCACCTCCTAATTCCAATCACATTGCAGCCTCAGCCAGGTACTCACTCTGTACTATGCTGCTTCACAGATTGAAAACGTCACACAAAGTTACCAAACTTTAAATTTTCACACAGATGTTCACAACCTTTAATACAATATTTGCTGCCAGAGCTGTGAATGTGTACAAAGAAAATAAGAGGACATCTCCCATCTTAAGGGACTCGGTATTGGATCAGACACGATGAATCTGAGTCTGTATTGGATTAGACATGATGAAGAGAATCTGTTGGTTAAGGAAGTTTATATAAATAATGTATAACTGTTTGTTTATGTGCAGTAAATAGCATGTAAATTTCCATGTAATGTTTTCAAAAGTTCATTGTAATGGAGTCACTGTTACAATAGTATCAGACAAACAGAATCATGAGAATGGTACAGAATCCCTACAGAAATCTGGGAAAAAGCAGGCAGCAAAATCCCTTCAAGTACCTAGCAAGTATGTGTGGCAATAGTTTTATGGACATACAGAACTTCATGTGTAACAACTACTTATACGTTGTCAAGAACAGAGCCTAGAGAAGTGTGACAGACAAAAAAATGTATGTTTGAATTTTATGCAAAGGAAATTAAACCAACATAAATGAAAAAAAAAAAGATTTAAGATTAAAATGTTGATATTAACAGAACAAACACAACCATTAAAAATCCATGAAAAAGATGAGTTGTAAGGCTTCTATAAATAAACTACATCATAAAAGTCTAATGGACATATATTTTCTTTACCCTATTACAATGTAATATTTTAAAACATTCTTATTCTCTCAGTACTTAAATAACAGTTTGGTAAACCTTGAAATATGATTTTCCATTTTCAAAGGAGTATCTGCATAACAATTCCAGAGACTAGAAACTCTTTAATCAAAGTGCCAATTTTATTACAACAAGTTAATTAAAAATCAATTTCAGCAATAGAGCAAAACCAAATAAAGAAATGAAGTAAAAGCAGGCGCAGTGAAAAATACTCTTCAGTACAACAATTAACGCTGTTCCACATAATAAATACTTCCTCATTAATCTCATGGCTTCTTTGATCGCACTGGACTTTTCTCTGTTTGTTTAGCAGCCTTCTCCTTTTTCAGCTGTAACAAAGAAAGACACAACAGTGGTTCAAGTTAATTTGCAAATAGACTAACAATGCAATATTAAACCTCTACAGTCAGTCAAAAATTTACCAGAGTAATTTATGAGATAGAGAGAGCTACAGATTATTAATAGCCCAACCCAGAACTGCTCACTTTTGCATCATGTGACAAAGGAGCACTTCTATAGCCCTGCAG
This sequence comes from Anser cygnoides, assembly GCF_040182565.1. Lineage (NCBI taxonomy): Eukaryota > Metazoa > Chordata > Aves > Anseriformes > Anatidae > Anser > Anser cygnoides. Next base: position 34,657,905 of record NC_089874.1, on the reverse strand, counting down.
CTACTCCCCTCTTCAAGCCAAGGCTGCCTTTATCTCTGGTAATGGCAGTGGAGGTATTTATGTATCCCTCAAGGCCAAAGTGCCTCACAAATGTTCATGGTTTAATCTTTATCTCAATGAAAGTTAAAGGTGTTTTATTCCAGATGTCTAACAGACACAGTAAAACCAACCAGCATGCACAAAATCACAAAGGAAGTTTGTAGCTGAGCTAGATGCTAAACCTTTATCTCAATGTCTCAATGTCCAAAATCCTAGGGGGAAAAAAATTCTAGTAATTTAGATTTAACAGCAACGTTTTCTCCTATAAACTGATGCCTTTTTTCTATATTTGCAACAATTTATCACATTTTGAGATGATTTCCAAAATAAAGAAAATTATTTAAAATTTCACAAGGCTAGCACAGCTTTCTCATTAACAAACACAACTTTTTGCAAGGAGCGAGCATAACAGTAGTTAAGCTTTTAGGAGTTAGTTAGTTATGCAACATCACTTTACAAAAGAATTCATAAACAGTAAAAATGTGCTTCCAGCTACAATGGTGGAGCTAAGAAGCTAATGTGGGGAACAAATAGGTATTTAAGCGTCTAGGTAAAAGTGCAGGACATTTGAAGTTAAGATACAGTCAGTGCAGTAGAAGAGGCACCTCTGACTGGGTGATTCAGGTCATCTAAGAAAGATGCACCTGATCTAGCACAACTACACAGACATTCCTACAGTAAGGAAAAAAGCACGAGAAAGCTTTGTAAGTGACACAGTAAACACACATCCCTAAATGCTACATGGGACTTTCTGTGAGTCTGTTTTGTTGTTTCTTTCTCTCACACAGTAAAATACTTTGTTTTTATGTAACAGAGAGTTAAGGGAATAAAAATACGCCCAGTTAAGGTAAATACCATCCCAGAAAGTAACTAATGTCTAAAACCCTACAATAGCACATAACTGTATTTCAAATCTAATTTAATGAGCTTGTTTTTCTCAGGAAGAGAACAGATGATATAATGCATTTAAATACCACTTAAATCATATGTTCATCTTTGTTGCCCATCTTTTTGTGAAAATATATTTAAGTTAAGCAATAAATGTGGTAACTTGCCCGTTCCTGATAACGTTTTTCAAAATAAGCCATGTCATCTTCTTCTGAACGCCCTTCATGACAAACTTGCATCGTGGCAGTAGAACAACCTAAAGTGGAAAAAAAAATCATTAACGGTACCCTCTATTCCAAAAGTTATTTTTAACATTTGGAAAACACATTTAAAAATGAGAACTCAAAATGGATGTAGTAACGTAGTAAAACACCTTTATAGACAAGTAACAAACCCTAGCAACTGCAACTAAAGAGCATCCATAAGGACGCACTCTAAGGACAGCAGCTACATACGATAAGCAGACTTGAAGGAGTTCAACAGTGATACTAACTGCTTAATATTTACACTAAATAAGAGACATAAAGTAAGCATAACTGATCCCTAATTCCATGCAGAAGACTTTCTAGCAGAAGGCAGTTTCACAGGATTGAACTGAATCTGTGCTATTCAGATATGATGAGCTTCTAGTAGGAATCAAAATTTAAAAAAAACACGTATCCAACAAATAAGTGACACCATTAAGAGGGAAGATACAAAATTATATATATATATAAATAAATATTTAACTTTAAAAGCACATCGTGACCAAAATAACAAGCAGTAATAACATAGTAATTCTAAGCACTTCTAGTACAGGAGAACTGTACTAACTTTCCAGATAACTAGGCTTCAACACTCGTTTTAATATTTACCTTTAATTTTTATCCCTAAACATATTAAAAGTCATAAATAGAACCAATTAATTTTATATGATATACTTATTGTGAAAGAAGTATTATCCTACTAATTTATCACCTGCTATCTGAGAGATGTTTTGAGTAGAACTAGAAGGTCCCTGAAATGCTTTTAGAAACGGATGATCCATGCTGGTTACAGGGGATTCTAGAAGTTCAGCAGAAGGAGCCCCTGTTAAATAATGAGTTGAATGAAAAAAAATTCACTTTGCAAGGTGCATTGAAAACACACATGATGGTGTCAAAACAAAGCTACAGATTCCTATGAACAATGCTCTGTGCAGACCAAATAAACATGAGTTAAGAAAAATGCTACAGAGGATAGCTTCAAAAGAAATGAAGAACTTTGGTTCTTCGCTTTCTACTGCTATGCTATAGTTTCTAAACTTCAAACAAACCCATGAAAGCAGATCAGAATTTGAGAAAGAAAAGGTGTGTATAAGGAAATAATAAATAAAACAGTCTCTCAGGATAAAATGAGTTCATTACTATATGACACAAAAAGTTAGAGCAGGAGAGGTTTCAAGGTCCTTTTTTTTTTTTTTATTTTTGTCCTGAACAGGTATTCATCTATGACTAAAAAAAAATAATGCTGGAACAGTATAACTGAGGAAGACTTGGGCAGTATTAGGTTAAAGGATTAATGTAAATATAAAATTAAAATATTAAGAGAAAACAGTAGTTATGGAGTTCTTTCTAAAAGATATGTTCCAGTTCAATGAGAAGCTACTGTGCTGAACACTAAAATTATGGATAAAACATTTTTATTTTTTTTATAATTCACTACAGGAAGCTGGATGGGATGGTCACAGTGGACTTCTGAAAAGAAAAAAAATCTGTCTTTATGTCTTACTCTTATTGATCCAGTTCACCTTCAGACTCTGAAAGTCTATGTTGAATGCCTACTTTTAAAAAAAAAAACTAGTTGGAGAAATCAAATTTCATCTCAGGTCAGCTGCACTTACCTATTCCGCTGTCATCAAGCCTCATGTAGCCCTCTGCTAGTGAGCTAAAACCAGTCAGTCCCCCCATAGCAGCGTAAGGAACGTCCTGCCCCACAGGCTTTCCTTGGGCTAACCGCTCTTGTTTAGTTTCCACTACTGTTTCATGTGCATACGTTGGCTGACCACATCCACAGGTAAAGCAACTGTGAAATCCCGAACACTTGGAACCTAATTAACAAATAATAAATGTTATGAATGAGATGATAACGGAATTTATACCTCATAGTAGACAAAACAGTACTTCCCAAAACTGATCTTGGCAAAATCTGGAGTTTCTTCAATGCAAAAGTATCCAGCCACATTTTCTATGTGGAGGTTTGTAGAAGATTTGGGGCAAAGTAATCAGCTTTCTTTGCTGAAGCCTTTCACAGCCTCATTTCATCCCAATACAAAAACGCTTTATAAAACAGAAGGGGTGAATGTAGGGATTAGATCACAGGGTCATGCAGTCTCAGGGTCTCATGCAGTCAAGCTTTGAGAATCTCCAAAGACAGAGATTTCACAGCCTCTCTGGGCAGCATGGGCCAATGCTGGGCTACCCTTGGAATGAATTTTTCTTTCCTAATATTTATTTGGATTTTTTTATGTTGCAACTTATGTCCACTGCCATTAGTAACACCCTTCTCCTTCCCTCCCCTGATGAAAAATAAAAACAAAAAAATTCTGTCACTTAGTAGAAAAGACAAGCTGCCAGCATTTTGGCTGCATTATCTCCAACTGGGCACAGCGAGTGTCAATGCTGCATGGCCAGAAAACTTCTAATCACAATGCATGATAAGAATCATCAAATTTAAACGAATTTTAAAATTAGCAAAATTATCCCGGTATGAAACAGAGGCTATGCTAACAGCAAAGGAGGTGCTACACAGGAGTACCATTAGACTGTCTCTCCATGTGTTTTTTTAAGTTTTACATAGCCATTAGATAAAACTGCAATGGTTATACAAATGGCACGTGACATTCAGAAACACGGGGTGCAGAAATAGATCTGCCCCAGCTATGGCTAAGAATAAATGTTACCAAAGCCCTGCTGGAGCAGTGATGTGAAAAATAAATCGAAGAGTTGCAAGCGTTTCATTGTTCATATTAGTCTGTACTACAAATCTATTTATGACCTGCCTCTAACCAGTCCCAGTTACAGTTCATTTTGCAGAGTACCAAGGAAGATTTTTTTTAAAGAAGTGTATAATATGCTCAAGAATCGCATTCTTGTAATTGTTAAAGGTTTGCTTACTTCATTTGGGGCATTCCTTAGTAACTGAGTTCTTACTCTATATTTTGATACAGAATACAGCAGATAAGATAAAGTGCAACAGCAGTGTTTTTTCAATTTTAATGATATTACATCTCTAATTTATCTACCACATTAGATTTAGACAACTGGGCTAGACTAATGCCAGTACAATAAAACAACACAAGTCCAAAATTGAAGCAAGTCTTGGCATTTCTTTGCATAATCTTTGAAGCTCTCGGAAGTGCCTGGTGTTTTTGAGGAACACCACAAAAAGTGCATAATGTAAATGATTATTAAAAACGTTTCGTTCTGAAGGTTCAGTTTGAATCATCCAACTGCGCATTTAAGCCTTACGCATCACTTAGAGAAAATTTTTGAAAGGCTATCATATAAATATTTTATGTTTATTCTGTGGGATATGATTCTCATCTCATCTAGCAAAAGCTGATTATGTTTTTTTTCACTGTGCCCATTAAACAGACTTTGTGAGAGAAATTTACTAGTATTATAGAATTCTAACAAAAAATCTTCAGCTTACATAATTTGAAGTTCCACAGAAAAACATCTTTATGAATTATTTAATCTCCGTGGTTAATAATTACTGGTGCTTCTCGATCGAGTGAAGCAAAAAGCTTCCTCTTACTGCCTACCAAACATCTTGCTTAAAATTCCATTGCCATTTGCATTTCTGGACATACAATCACTATGTTTGGGAACTGCTTTCTTAGACTGTTAGCAGTAGTACTATTTAGGAACAGTGCCCTACTTCCTACTGAGTTGAGAAAAAATATAAAAATACCCTAATGTTACATTCAACCAGGCAATAAGAGGAATAGAGATGAGCACTTCTCTCTTTCAAACTACCAAATTCAGGTAAAAAAGTCACATGTACGCAGCGGAGGAAGGGACACACTGCAAATGGGTTGTTTTCATACTGCCTAATTTTAGGTAGTTAGACTCCCCATGTACCTAACCTAATAGTTGATGAAGTTTACAGTCCTTCACAGAAACTGGAGAACTAAGGATGTTGTTTGAGATCTTCCTGTGTCCTATCTCCCATCCTTCTGCAAAAACCAGAACGTGCATCAGTTAACAGTGGAGGGCAAACCTACTACTCCGGGCAGAATACGGTTCCTGGTTACGTTTATCAGTAAAGAGTGCTGCAAACATACATGTAACTTACAAGAGTTGCACGAAAATCCAGGCGCTGCACTGTGCTGATCAGCGAAGTGTTTGCATCTACAGCGGATGGGCTGTGTGCCGTTTAGAGGAACGTAGTGATAGGACTGGCACTGACAGCGGCTCACTCGACACGGCACACAAATAGGACGGTCCTTAGGAATCACTTCGTAGTCCGTTTTGTGTTGTTTATACCTAAAACAGGCAAAAATAGTAACTTACATATCCTTGTTAGTATTTATCACAAAACTAACTGAAAGGCTTGTAAATTTGCTTACACGTTCTGGGTTGAAGTATCTTTAATTATCTTAATTACTGCTACTTACTAATTTTTATTTAGATACATAATATCAGATGCTTTTACGTCCATTGTATAAACATTACAGATCCTTATGTTTCATTTTGATAACACTATCAGAATCAATCTGATCTACAATAATTCATGCCTTAAAGATGAATTTATTGAAGACTACAGAATTGTTCTGGTTTCAAAAAAAGTTATTTAAATTTAGATTTTTTTTAAAATCTTATGATTTAAAACCTGATTTTCTGAAACTTCATACCTTGAACTAACTTGCCTATGCTGTACTTCAATGAATCTGGAATATTTTTATATTTCCCTAATTTAAGAAAAATACAACAGTGCAGAAAAAGACAAGAAACCTACCTGTGAGTACAAAAGCACAGGGTCTCTGGTCCAACAAGCTTACAGTCCATGCCAGTTGGCGATCTCCAGCTCACATACAACCTGTTCTGTAACCGAATGGGTAATACTTTTCTTTTGTACTCCTCATATTCCTCAGGGGTAAAGATTTTTCCTCCGTCATCATCACCTACAATTCTGCAAGCATGTCAAAAAAAGAAAAAAAGAGGAAATAAAAAGAGGTTTCTCAAGTTTGTTTTTTTTTTCAAACAATACATAATAGCACTTTTAATGTAAATGCAAAAAAATCGTATCTTTCATAGTACTCTTGTAGTAATATACTTCTAACAAAAGGAGGAAAATAAAAGGAAAAAAATAATAAACCATGAAACTATGAAGCTCCTTTTTATACTGCAGAAAAAAACAGTCAGCATTAAGAGTTGTGAAATCAGCCTGCTCTGCTTGAGCAGCTTCTTGAGTGGTCTCTGGCAAGTCACTTCACCCATCTACACCCAAGTCTGTACTGCAGACTTCTATCGATTGTCTAATCTTCATTGAGCCTGAGCAAGAATGTATTTAACTGTAATTTGGGAAACGCCAGCACCAAGGAAACAAACAATACATCTAAGCTATCTTCCAGTTTGCAAGAAAACCATGTTAGTTTCTGCAAAAGGGTTGGAGCTGTACCCACACCTCTGACAAGCCCATTTGTTTGCATGACCACTGCACTCAAATTCAGTCCCTGAATAGCTGGGACTCTGGACCAACATCCAAACCCTACATTTACGTAGGCTATTGAAGACAATAAGTAAAACCTGTAAAATACAAATTACACTTAATTGCAACACTTAACTAAGCTGCGGCATTGTTTATTAATGTCTGTAAATATTTCTGTTGTTATTTGCTGGGTGTACTTGAGCATATGAAATAAGCGATCCTTTGTGAAATGCTCTGTGGATTTGTACATTATGGTAGAATAGCAGGGCACTGTTTCAGCACGTCACTGTCACTGCGTGTCAGTGAAGTTGGCACCTGCCTGACTCGGTGTGTAGCTGCGTATCTAAGAAATACCACTCTGATGCTTTACTGCAAGCTTGCTTAAGCTAAATCGACGCGTTTCAGTATAAGGAGTTTGCGTTTATTTCTGCTGAAGCCTTCAAGAGGAGTGACAAGGAGGTTAGCAAAACCCCGTGGGAGTACGAGGGCAGGTGTTTACACGCTGCCCGACCCAATTCGTGCTGCGCGCACGCTGCAGCTCCGGCACAGGTCACGCAGCCGGCAGCTCGTCCCCTGGCTCCGCGTCACAAAAAGGCAATTTCGGCAGGCACACAGGCCTGAAGGCGAGACACGGCGTTATTTCGCTGCCGAATTTCACCCGGCGGCCAGCGCTTGCGAAGCGAGCTGACACGGGCTCGCTCGTCAGCGGCCCTCCCGGCTGCTCGAGGCCGCCTGGAGCCTGCCCTGCCCCTCTCCTCAGCAGCCGGCCTCTGCCCCGGCTCCCCCCTGGCCGAGCCGCCTCGGGCACCGCCGCTCACCTCCGGTACTCGGCGAACTCCTCCACCGCCGCCTCCTCCGCCCGCAGCCGCTCCATGGCCGGGGCCGCCGCCGCCGTTGGGCCGCCCGCGGGCGGGGCGCGGTCCGTCGCCCTCCCGCCCCCCGCGGCCGTACGTTGGTACCTGTAGGGTCCAGGTACCGTACCTCGGAACGGCACTGGCACAAACAACGGGGCACCTTACACCCTCCATCCTGCTGGCCAAGGCACCTGTGCCCCCCTCAGCGCCGGTGATTTCGCTGGGGTGACATTAACTGGGTGTCGGTGATGGAGCCGAGGCAGGGCTCAAGATGGCGAGCACAGGACCTCCAGTGAAGGGAACCCGCGCTGGATCCCCTTACACGTACCTCATAACTGCCCTGTGACTGTCCTGCTGTCACCAAAATCCCTACTGCGTGCCCTCGGGAAGCATCGCTCTGGTGATCTCCGCTTGCTCGTAGCGGACACATCTGCACTGAGGGATGGTCGTTGCCTGGGGCCCGCGTAACCCACTGGTGCTGCCACACAAGATGGTTTCCATGATCATCGCTTTTCTCTGCGGTGCAAGACGGTCTCTATCTGTTCGGCTGCTACACATGGGCTCAGAGGCACAAATTTTCAACAACAGCAATATTAACCATAATAACACGATCACCAGCAATTGTTTGACTCTAGTAATAGCGTGAGTTTCCAATTTTAGTTACTCATTTTTCCTGTATGTGAACGGCAAGTCTCTCCTACTATACTACAGCCATCATCTTCCTAGCAGGCGAGAATCCACTGCCATCACTTCAGTCCCATGAGGAACAGAGAAATTTGTGGGTGTTGGTCAGGCTCCAGTAGCAGCCAGTGTTGTTTAACCTTTATATTCCCACTCAAGCTAAACAAACAAGCCATTAGTTACCAATTTTAACGAGTCCCATGCTCCAGCTAATATACATCCCTGTTTGCTTCTGATTCTGCTGTTATGCACTGTGAACAAATAAAAGGTCCTGGAAACGTACCATGTGAAAGAAACGCTAACAAATCCACGCATGACTCGTCTTTCATTCCATATTCAAGCAATATAATGCAAGTCAATAGCATTACTCAGGTTATGGGGGGTAGAAGTACAGGGTGTGGTTTGTAACTGCCATGATTAGCTACAGCCAAGTTGAATATTGCCAGGTGGCCAGCCTTGCTGTGAAGTATCTGTTTAGTTTTGCAAAGTTTATGAAGAGGAGGTGTTTTATTTGATTGACTGATACAATGGGAAAAATAGAGAAGCTTTAAATAGAAAAGCCCTAAGCCAAGCTTTTCTTCAGGTTTAGCTTTGACATACAAGGTCCCACTGTGTAAGAAGGGTTCTTTGCTTTCACAGCCTTATGAGTGGATGGATGTTAAAGATGCTAGCAAAAAAATATGTGCTATCTCAAACGTTAAATTCATTTCCTGACTTAAAATTCTTGTGTTCAGTTTATTAGACAAAAATTATACACCAAAGAAGTTACAGACTTTGTGTAATGATTACTGAAAATAGATTTCTGAAAATATGATTTCAACATGTGTGACCATTTCTCCGTGCTTTTCTGCTATTCCAAGTTTTTAATTTCTAGTTTGAGTAAAAGGAGGTAATTTTGTAAATAAATCCATTCTAAAATATTTACTAAAGAGGCCCCTGGTGGAGCAGGCTGTCCCCCTGCAGCCCACGGGTCCCACACGGAGCAGATCTCCACGCTGCAGCCCGTGGAGGAGCCCCCGGTGGAGCAGGTGGATGTGGCCTGGAGGAGGCTGCGGCCCATGGAGAGCCCCCGCAGGAGCAGGCCCCGGGCCGGAGCTGCAGCCCGTGGAGAGGAGCCCACGCAGGAGCAGGGGTCTGGGACACCTTATCTCAACTCTTGAGGCCTTTCCATCATATTTTTTCCCCTTTTCCATTTGATGAGCAGGAGTGAGAGAGCAGTTGTGGTGGAGTTCCGCTGCCCAGCAGGGTTAAAACACCTCATTTAGCACAGAAACCTCCTCCCCTGGATTTCTCAACACCACCTGCGAACCCTTCACGTATTTTTATACATCTTGATTCTAGAAGTTATCTCAGTGTTATACCTATGGAGTTTCATTCTTGTGAATGAAGGAATCTAGAGAGGTTGCAAAGAACATGACTCCGCTGCAGCATCAAGGAACTCAGCTATAAAACTCTTAGGAGCAGAGACGGTCCCTATCTTTGTGACAGAATCCACAGCTATTGTTATAAATAAATAAATAAATAAATGTACTGTTTCCATTTACACAAAAAGTCTTGAAAGATTTATTTAATGTAGAACATGAAAGCTGCCTCTTGAAATCATAAATCTTACCTTTAACTCACCGATGTTCTTTGAAAGCTTGTTTTGTTCATAGTCCAAAACAAAAGGAGGCCAATTTAGGAAAACTATCAAAACCAAAGATGGTTCTTAGACTGGCAACCTGCAATTCCCACTTGCTCCTGATGCACCACAAACCACCACCACCACACCATTCCTCCGACGTGCTTAAAGGCTGCTGCACATAGGCTACAGGCTGCTATTTCTGATACTTACCACGCTACCTGTAAACTGACTGCTTCCTCGTGATAAAAATATGTCAATCATCATACTTTACACATAGCATCTGAATATGAGAGCAGAAGATGTATACTTTTCTTAATTGAGCTTAATTGTACATTAGCATAAGCTATGAGCTCTTACTCAGGTTGTCAGAATAAGACCCAAGAGTAAGCTTTTTTTATACAATAAAATGATATGTTCCTGTTGAAAAATGTACAGCCATTCAAAGAAATCTCCAGATTGTTTTGCACTGGGCAAGTCACCAGCAACGAAACAGAAGGTGAAGAGGGATGTCACAGGGACCAAGGCAGTGTTTTGCCAATGCTTTTCCCCAGACAGAGATGAAACAACAGGGAGACTGTCAGGTTTCCAGCAGTATCTAAATAAGGTGACAGGGCATATGGTTTGGACATTTGTCCTGTGGCTATGCCACACGTATAGGAAATTTCAGTGGATTAGCTAGCACTGCAATACAGCATGGATGTTTTGTCACTCTGAGCTCTGAACCCAGAGTATGTCCTTAACTGCAGAACAAATAGTGGGAGCAAGTCATCACTGCAGTCAATACATCCTCAAGGAAGCTAGTTGAGGAAAATAAACCCACACAAAGCTGTCAGGATTGTTTCTCCAAGGAAAAGAAAGTTCCTCCAGTGACCAAAGTTTTGAAACAGGTGGCGGAAAGAGGAGCTTGAAAGCAGGATGAGCAGCTCTGCAAAAAGAGAATTAGAATATAATGAAGAACACATGGTACTGTACAGGAGCTGCAGTAAAACTGAAGATCTTTGGAATACTTCATCTGTATGCACGTTTCACTGGTGCCAGGGATTCCAGCACCACCAGAACAACGGGAAGTGCCCTCTGGCAAGCCTGGTTCGCACAGAATCAGCAGAGCTTCTTTATCATGGGTTGACATACCTCATCCAAGCAATCTTTGGTAAAAACTGTGCTTCAAATACAGTTTGGCTTTGAAGAGCAGAGCTGTGTTTATGAATAAGGCAGAAGGTGAGGGGAAGAAACGCTCAGCTGTGTTGTACTTCAGTATCAGATTACCTGTGAACAGTCAGTGTGAAGCTGTTGAGAGTAACAAATCAAGTTTTTTGTGGGTCACCTGTCCTATGAACTACCTGTCTGCTATCTTAAAAAGCAAGTGTTTATTACTGGGTTTGATCACAGCAAGTGATCTCTTTTTTAAAGAGCCTAACTTCGGCTCGTCAGTGCCCCAGCATCTGCTTGGATCCAAATTTGTGCTCGTAGACTTATTTAGGAACAGACGTAAAAAGTCAAGGACTTCGGCGAAGAGACCTATTTCTTACTTATGACATAGGTACTTCAAGCACCTGCTGCTTCACTGTCACAGCATATTGGAATACATTTTTGATTCAGAAAACCCTAGTCTGTCTCCAATCCATTCTAAGAAATTGTTGGTGGACATTTGAAATAAAGTTGTTTAAAGCCTGAGTCAAACAATATTCCATGGTAAACCACTGAATAATTTTGAACAGCGGGGTGAGGGGGAAGGCTTTTTGCCACTGTGGCACTCCCTGTTTACAAGGTAAGCGAACAGAACAGAAAGCCAGATGGCATGTTTTACCTCCTATGTCTGCGATGGAGCATACGGATGCTGCTGGCCCAAGATCTCTGAACATATCAAAGTGGGTTGAACATATGGACGCTTACTTACAGGACAGCTCTGTGAGACCTAAGGTGCCACCTACACATCAAAAGCAACAGCTTAATGCTGCATGGGGTGTTGACAGTCCCCCTCAACACCCTCTGTTAACAATAAAATGTGTGACCCATTAAATTTTTAAAAATTCTTACAAGTTTGACAAGTGCTTTAAAATTCAGTGGAATACCTGTGTAAAAAGAAGTTAGCTACTGTATTAATGCAAGGATAAATGAGTTAGATATAACCGTTTTAATGTTTTAGACAAGTCATCATTTTGAATTAGTAATTATTCTATTTCTGTGCATTTGCGCTTTGACCATCTCTAATTAGCTGTTCTGAAAATGAGTGACAAATAATGTTCACAATTTTTTAATCAATGTTCTGATACACTTAAAAGCAAATGCAAGCAATATTCACTGTAAGCCTCCAACCAAAACCATACAATACGCTGTAATTAAAAAAAAAAAAGTCTGTTTTATTCACCCTGCTTCACGAGCATTTAAAAATGTCAACGTTTCTCTTTGGTTTTGCTATCAGAGAAACGGAACATGATTAGACATCTACTGAATGCCACAGGGAACGTGCAAGCTCATATGCAAGCAAGGGTCAATTAATAATGATAGGTTTTTACTGGAGGTACTAAGAAATATAGTTGGGAAATTGCTAGTAAATGATATAATTTACTGATTATTCTGCAGCATGTGATGCCACTGGCATTTAGGTGGTGCAATTACGTACATGTATGTCATATGAAGTTTCCTCTCACATTGAGTTGGGTCACAGTTTAATAACCTTAATATTTTTAAACAAATACATATGCACGTGCGCATCATCGCAGACAAACTGAGATTTAGCGAAATACCAATTCAGTAACAGTCTGTTGTGTATGAGACATTACAGACGTCTGATTCACCTTTTTAGCTGCCGTAAAAAGAAGTCTCCCATTTCACTCTTGCCTCTGAAAAAAATTTTACATACTATCAAATATATTAGGTTAAACCCCACCAATAGCATCCTGTGTTGTTTTATGAGGCACAAACTAATGAAAGGACACAAGTCCTGTGTAAGGGGGTCATATTTGAGTTAATTGTTATAGATGTTGATTGACACTCCACATCACCTCTAAAAAGGACCACACCAATTAAGAGTGGTTTAGAAATTTAGTTCATTCCATTAATTTGAGTATTTGGAGGAAGTATTTTCTAAAGAGATTTAAGAAAACATAATAAACTAGGATGTCAAAGTTTATTTAATCATTTTTCCAAATCATCTTCTTATAGAGGCTCCCAAACTTACTCTGCTTCCGCATTCCTGTCAAAAAAGACCGCAGCTGTAGTGGTTACTCCCAGAATACATACCTGCACGGGAGGCACTTCGGTCACTTAGGCACCTTGCCCACAACACTAGACTGATGATGCTGTTCGGAAACCTCTGCATTAGCAAATATTTTCAAGTAGAATTTAGATCTATCTAGCCTGACCCTTTAAATGATTGCATTAATGAAAAACAAGTATTGAGCAGTTACTTGTAGAAACAGACAACTGTGCAATATGTTAAGCATATTACTGGACGCCAAGGATACTGATGTTTCACCACATCGACTAGAAGGACCTCTACATCCTTGTGCTACATTTCTGTACTTTTTTTTTTTTTAATTATTTAATTAAAAAACAGATCAGCAAATCTCTGTGATCCTAACAATGGATGAGCAGATTGTTATGAGTGGTCTCACTGGAGTATCCATTACCTATCCATCCAACCCAATGCATGGGACTACTCCACAGCTTTTCTTTATGCAAAATTGTAAGACAATACTTAGACATCTTAATTACATTTAGGTTAATATATTGAGATTCAGAAATAATTTTGTTAGACTAGGAAAGCAACAAACAGAAAAATCCTAGAGAATCAAGACAATTTAACCTGCCAGTTATTTGGCTGTGGAACTTGAGAGCTCTGACACCCATAGTGCTTCTCGCTGCTTAGGTAGTAATCGATATAATCTTTTCTTTCAATTTTTCTTCATTAGAACTTTGAGAAGTGGATCTTGAACACTTTTGCTACCTACATTAAACAAACATTCAAAGGCACAGAAGTACTAACAACCACTTAGTGAAATCAGGTGGCAAACACTCATGATGCAAATTACAGATGGGGAAATTCAAGTCTCATCATATGCCAAAGGATTTAAAGAACAAACGCAGAAAATCCAGACATTCCCCCCAATACCACCATCCAAGAAGCTGTTTATATTATAAGGGAGGCTGTGGGTCCCCCCTACCCTCCAAAAAAAAAAAAAGGAAAAAAAATTCAACCCAGACCAAGAACCAACCAACCTTGAGAAGATTTCATGTTTCATAAAACTTGAAGCAGGTCACTTAGGGGAAATTTGTAATGTCATTCATAAAAAATTTATAAAAGTTGCATCATAAAAAAACATAATGGACAAATACTACTGAGATCTTCCTTGGAAAAGAAACAAAACAATGTTTTGCAACACAACCAAATGTTGTGATACTCTAATGGTTTTAAATTGAAAGAGGGTAGATTTAGATTGGATGTTTGAAAGAAATTCTTTACTCAGAGGGTGGTGAGGCACAGGAACAGGCTGCCCAGAGAAGCTGTGGATGCTCCATCCCTGGAAGTGTTCAAGGCCAGGCTGGATGGGGCTTTGGGCAGCCTGGTCTGGGTCTGGTGGGAGGTGTCCCGGCCCATGGCAGGGGAATTGGAATAGGTGATCTTTAAGGTAGGGACCTCAAACCCAACCCCTTCTATGATTCTATGATCTAGCACTTCGGACCTGGGGTGAACTGTATGGCTTTCTCCTGCATCATTTCCACTTACAGAGCCCTTTAGGTCTTTACAAGGCTGCCACACATCAAAATATTCTATAAAGAAGACTGGAGGTAAATCACACAAATGTCTTCTTGCTACTGTTGTTGATAGAAAGAGCAGTTGAGACCCTCCCCTTATCTCTTCCTTACCCTCTTTTCCTTAGTCTGCATGCTTAGTTTTGCCACTCTGAGAAGCATCAGCTCAGCAAAAAGGATGAAGCTCAGCTTCCACCCTCTGCACAGCTGGAGCACAGAAATCTGGTAGTGGTTGTACTGTGCTAGATGATGCGGAGACGCAGCATGGTGATACAACACCAACCCTGGCCACAAAGAGTGGGAAAAGACATACCACAGACATTCGCGTAGTGCTGTATCAACTTCTAATAACGCTGTTTTCACATAAAGTTAGATGGAGAATGCTAGTAGTGTATTTTTAACTTGTTTCTTGGTAAACAGTTGTTTCAACTATATTCCTGAATGGAACATTTATGCCATAAGACATACATGGTTCATGGTTCTCCCTACATAATTGTCAAGTACAAGCTAATTCCCATGAGCTATTGTGATTCTGAAAAATGAGAGAAAAGCAACTGTTCACAAATGGAACCATGAACTACTGTGAGGGGTACGGAACTGCCCATAATTTAGCGTATGCCTATCAGTCTCCAAAATCCCTGAACAAAACAAACTGTGTGCACGCATAGTGACAAATATTCACCTGGCAACTTTCGTTAGGCTTGTTTAACAGTCCTCAATAATTTTGTTTTAGACTTCACATACCCTTAGAAGAAAAAACACTTTGCACACGCACACACAAAATCTACGTGTATTACTGTTTACAGGCCAAAGGGACACCACCTACCAAGGTTTTGATTCATACAGATGAAGTACACAGGGAATAAAAAGCATAGCTAGGTTTTTATTTCTGTCTTCATCTTGCTAATAAGGACTTGCAGATGGCACCTCTCTTTCTCACCTTTAAGAGCTGGGTCCTCACCAATAAAGATCTAAACCAGTTGTTTTATCATATTTCGAATATCTTTCTCCCCTTACTTCTAGCCTGAGGAAAGTTCCCAAGACATTAGAATTTCAAGAGCAAAAGAACTTGGCAATTGAGCAGGAAGAGTACCATACAGATTACTACTAAACCTACTATTAAACTACTACACAACTCCTAAACCTCAGAGATGTACAATTTTCCAATCCTGAAACACCTAGAGCTCATGTAGTACGAACCACAAGATCGTTAAAAAAGAGAACAGGAGCCTTTACAAATACAATTAAAAATTTATTTTTCTCTTTCTGCAAGGAAGTACAAGTTTACGCACAGTGTAACAAGAAGAAAAATCATCTGGATACTACTGTTCTAAGCGAATCCAGAATACCAGCAGGGAAAAAGAAAAGAAGAAAACCCACATAGCTTTGGAAAACAAACAAACAAACAAACAAACAAACACCACAGAAAAAGATACAACAACGAGCACACTTTTGGCTAAAGTCCCTGAACATACCCTCCCTCCCCACAAAACATTCACTATGTTTTAAAAAACAGGCTCAGTGGCACTTTCTCTTTAATAAGACTTCAGTAACATTTTGAAATGCAGCGCATCCACACTGCAATTCACTTTGCTGTAAGGCTAACTTAGACATAAGGCAAATATTACCTTAGCTCTGAAATATTCCATGATAAGACACCCTTAGTACATATATCTCTGTTAAATGCAAAGATGCCTTGTCTCCCTTCATCACTCTCCCTCCTGATCAAGAAAGCACTTCAGGGAGATGGTGTGCTATACTCATCACAAACTGCAAGGTACTAAAAAGTTAAAAAGAAACAGCAGTGAATAAAAATAAACAGTATTCACATATCTAAAACTTATTTCCATCACTTAAATAGTTTCATCTGCAGTTACAAAATACATACACTTAAATATCTTTTAAGAAATCATCATATAAGGTATCACAGATTATGCTTTGCTTTTGATAATCTAACTGCCCTAATTCCGGCATAAGGATATACCTGGACAGTGTTACTACCTAGAATGTTTTCCTATTATACTGGATTTTCTTAAATATACAGTAAATTCTCTCTAGCTATTCTGACTGATAGTGCAAATAAAGACATTCTTTGGGTCACAATTCTAAAACATTACCCCCCGATGCTATCCTCAATTTAATAATTTTTCAGTAAATGAGTAACAAAATACTGTAAGTATACACATTTTCTAGCATCTGTTTAACAATACGTTTTTCTCAGTTACCTCTGTTTAAAGCAGATCACAGAAATGAATAAGCTACAATGCTGCTCACCTATCCAAAAGATATGCTATATTTATACTTAAATAAATACATTTATAACCCTGCCTGTAAGTCCCCCATTCCTTTCCATTTATTGTTATTATCCAATGGCATACGACATCAAATCATGATATCAAAATATTTTAAAGACAACAAAGATCACTTTAGAAGCACTGCTCAAGGGCAATGAAATAGTGCTTTGAGAACCTTATGCACATAAGTTAGGCCTACACATATCCAGCGCATTCTATAACAGAATAGTGTACGCTTCTTTTAGAGGCAGCTACTACTTTGCCCAAGCCAGAGATAAAAAGCTTGTCTTAATTATGACCTATCATAGATGTAGCAAGACAAAGTGGCCCGCTTTGCTATCTAATGTTGCCTGCTGCTTTTGCACGTTTACTTGAATTTACTGGTGCCTGATTGTTAGTTCCATTAGTGGTATTTGTAGCTGAGCCATTCACAATGATGTAATCAACTTTGTTTTCCAATTTCACAAGGCGTTGCAAGATGTCATCCAGAAGAACTGCAATTGTTCTCTTAAGATCAGCTGAAGATAATGAGGAAAAAAAATGTTCTATTATTAGCTTGTGTATGGAAAATAACTTCTATTTCAACACATTCACATCTTAAAGCCTGCCAGCTTTCCTACTATTCGTTTTGGGAAAGCATACAGACTGGGAGGAAGGGGAAATTAAATAAAAATAAACAAGGAGTTATTTAAATACCATTTCCTTGTTATTTTGGGAAAGATAGATACCACCATTATAGTAAACTGTGAACCCAGCCAAGTAAACATTAGAGCATAAGAACAAAACCTCTAGTTAGAGAAGAAGGATAGTGAGTATTTCAAGGCAGTATTTCAGATTTCATCCAGACAATACCCAGCTATGACACTTTTAGCCTTGGACAGCAATAGAATATATTTGATACTTTCCAACATAAAAGGGTAGTTATTCACTTTCCTCTAAATAACAGATCTATTCCACAGAAAAATTGTTGTGGAAAGTATCATATCACTTTTTGCACAAGCTACAAAACAGGAAAGAAAAGGTTACTTTTTCTTAGTTTAAAACTTTAGTATATTTAAGCCTAAATTGACTGAAAAGCATAAGGAAGATTTAAAAAAATCCCACGTTTACTAACAATGACAAAAGGATCTTGAGTGTTATAAGAGTATTTTTTGGAACACAAAAACAGTATCAGTAACAGAACTTTCAAAAAAAAATTAAGTATACTGCTGTCCATGTTCACACCACTGTCTTCTCTCAAATTTGGAAAAAAAATAATATTTAAACTTACTGGGTTTACAAGGTGTACTGAATCTTAAATTTCAACTTTGGTTAATAAACTAAAGTCAAATCAATCAATAGAGGGTTTTTTTCCTCTGAAAGATTACTATATATTACTTTAAAAAGAAGTAAAGCTTTATAGTTTTCATTTTAAAAAGTTATTAGAACAAACAGAATGCTTTTTTCCTCTTACCATATCCTGCCATAGAGGCTCCACTGCCACCATTCATTAGATTTTTATTTTCTTCTGCCAGTGCTTTGACATATCTTTTACTTAGGTCTAATATCTGACCACGCAACTCGGCACTGCTTTGACGTCTTGGATACTGAAAAGTGTAGCGTAGCAACATTAAACCCCAAATGATTCCAAAAACCAGTAAAAACATACTCAGTTTCTGGGACATGTTTTTTCTTGAAAATGTTAGAAACATCTCGACGAAGGCCACAGGTGTGTCTTAATTTCAGGAAAAGTAACCGAACTTGACTTAGTCAAATTGTATTACATATTAAAACAAAACCAGGATATCTATAAAATGAAAAATCTTCTGGCTGGATGATCTTGAACACATCTTCTCAGTTTAGCTGGTCTTGATTCCTGAAACGTAAAATATCACTTGGTTACTCAAAATTGTTACAGTTGTTGAGATCAAGGAAAGAAAATTTTCCAAGTGTAGTGTTATTGCATAACCTAAAAAAGAGTTGTAGATGTGTACTTGCTTAGAGGTACAATCATCATTCTATCTCACCTGTTGTTACAAGGTTTCTTTCTCTAAAAAATAAACCTTTGTTCTCCAAAAATCAAAACTATATTTTTACAAATCATCTTAACTACTTTAAATGTCATACTTCAAATGATTAAACCCAAAAGCAGTATCTAGAAGAGACTTGTAAAACACTTTTCTATATAAGTCTTTTCCATTTATACTCAACATCTTGATAAATTATACAGACACATCTATACCAAGAAAATAAAAATAAAAGCTTGTGAAATCATTCACTTGATTCTTGTTCCTCACATAGAAGCATTGGCAAGTATAGACAGATAAAAGTAAAAGCAAGGTCTCTTAGCTGTTTTGTTAGTTCAAAGTTGGGTGTCATCCTCTTCTGGTTTTGTACAGTATTAATTCTTTGTCCTTTTTGGTGTCTTGACAATAAACAAAGAAATAAAACCAAAACGAAGATGTACACTGCACCCACTTCTAGCACGTTGCTACTACTATAAAAAAAAGTCTTACCATAGTAGCCAATTCTAACACATCGATAGCCAAAGGCTTCAGAAGAACAAATGGTTGGAAAGCTTCAGCAGTTAAACAGTAAATGTCCAGACAGTTTGAAGCAATACAAGCCAGACATCTTCAGGGAGCTCTGTAATGGAAGAAAAAATTATTGAAACAAGATGAAATACAGGACTAAAAAAACCTTAATTTTCACATGTACCAGCTGAAGTTGATCTCTTCAAGCCACGTGGTTTTTGAAACCAAAATACATTTTTGGTTTTGAAGCAACTGTTAGGAAAAAACATAGAATCCAGTTCCATTTTATTACAAATGCATATATGTAAATGTCCTAACATTCATTCTGACTACTTTAAAAAAAACACTTAGTAAGAACCTCACCAAAACATCTCACTATAAGACAGTGAGAGCCCAATCCCTCACATGCATAAACACACTTACATGTGTCCTTCTTCTTATTCATTTTTTCCCTCAAATGAATCTATTCTGAAACAGCCCCTTTAAATGCTTACATCTTCTATTTCTCTTTCCTCAGCTACCCCTGAAACTTCTTCAACTACTCAATACTTTTTTTGAGAGGAGATTTCTATTATTTCACATAGTCTGGATAAAACCACTCATTCTACATAATAGTACTTTTTCAAGTTAGTCTCCATTTTCTCCCACATATAGCCTGACACGAGTAGTTTTTAGACTGTAGTTACACATATAATAGAGTTCCCCACTGCACTTTCTACACTGGTACTTAGGCCTCTGTTTTTAAAACGCAGTGTTAGTTCAGAATACTGACACCATTATTTCTCATCCTGCTAAGCACTCATCCAAACTTAACTCAATCTCCATGGTATTTTTCATCGTTCTGTTGACCACTTCATCTGGCCTTATACGGACACAACACAGTCTACTGTAAATTCTAATGTCAGCAGCAGCAGTGCTCGGAGCTGTGCTTCTTGCTTCCTCTTAACCTTCATCCTTCAGATAATCTATCAACATGCGTATCTAAATTATCCTGAAGATTCTAAACCCAAACGAGGGGCAGTAGCAGGACTTGGACAACAAAGTTGCTGTGAAGTGAAAGGTATTGCGTCTAAAATGCCCGACAGTAATTGCCAGTACACAAAATCTTACTTTTAATGTAGGGTGCACTAATGTAAGAGGCAAACACAAATCAGTGAATGAGGAATAGGTTCCTTCACCTTAACTGTGGGATATGACCGTGCACACAGGCAGATAGCCTACATGCAATAATTTGACATACCACTGTAAATTCAGTGGGATATACTTTGTTCAAAGAACATGCTAATCCCCCCTAAATCTGCCTTTTCAGACAATTTTTTCTTAAGTATATAAAATAGAGAGACAACCATAAAAAACTTAAGATCTATGGTATCAGCACAAATTTTTGGAATTGCGTGATTACAGATTTCCTGAAACAGATCTTCCCTAAACACAAACTAACCAAAATCTCTTTTCCCTAGGACTTGGCCAAATCCATGGCTCTGTACTCATACTTTAAAGCACCAACTGTACCTACATCATTATGCAGATACATAATCCCTGGATAGAATCAAATAAGATGGAAAACATTTACACATGAGGTACTGGAGTAGAGTATTCGTGTGATGACACAGAAGAACAAACAAGAGCTCTCAAAGAAAAAAGACCACAAGTTCCAACCACCCTTCCCAAAAGCCTACTATATATATATATGTGCTTGTTTGAAGATAACACAGACAGCTCTTGCAGAATTTAAATGAAGTTCAGCTCTCCACAGAACTCCACTCAAATCTCATCCCAAACCACTTTAGTAGACGGTATCATTGTAGAGCTCTGGAGTAGCAATAACTCTGCTATCACGCTGTAAATAAGACCACAAGCCAGGACGAGAGTCCTAGCCAAGCTGAACAGATTGAATCAACTCCCACCAAGGAACAGCAGGAACTACAGACTGGGTCATTGCCACATAAATTTGATTCACAGTGCACATGCTGACCACTGAAACTAACGGAAATCAAGGACTTAGCCTGCTATGCAAACGGCGTAACACCCGAATACTCCCTCTGCACAAAGAAATGGGGAGTAAGGTGTACCAAAATGAAGGGAACTATTGGCAGATGGCACTTCTCCTATCCTGCAAAGGCATTTTAAGGGGCCATTCCTCCTTAAATGATTTCCAGTGTAATTTCAAAGTTCTCGAGATCTGGTCTCCTCTTTCTTCCTGAAGCACGCACTTCCAGTGACCCATAACGTACTTACTGTAGTGGGTTTACGTGGCAAGGTTTTGGTAGCAGGGGGTCATAGGGGTGGCTTCTGTGAGAAGAATCTAGAAGCTGCCCTATGTTAGGTAAGGGCCCTGCTGCTGGCCAGAGCCGAGCCATGTTGTTTGCACCTCTGTGAGAGCATATTAAAGAAAGGAAAAAAAAAAATCTTAAAAAAAAAAAATCTTAATCCTTTCAGGATTACGCAGTGCTGAGCGAAAAAAAGAAATGCGAGCTTACACCCAAGTGATTTTCTAGCAGGAAAAAAAAAAAGGGCAGCAGAGCAGCAGGTGTACATACTAGGAAGAAAACAGCACAATAAATAAAATGGATGGACTGGAATAAGCTTTTACTTCTTGTTGCCCTGAAGGGTCAGTATTTCTGTACATGAACATTATGGTTTAAACAAAATTTGTCTTCAGAATAGACCTTGGTTTTCAATAATGCAGAGGCAATGCAGCATGAGATAAGAGTACACTTGTAAGAAGGAACTAACAGTTTTGTGACCTTTTCTTCCCTCCTCACCTACCACCTGCTGATTAGGGAAATAAAGAAAAAAAGAGAGACACTTCCTTCTTCACACTGACTTAGTCCATGTGGAAATCCAGGTTTACCAATCTCCCAGCCTCAGCTAAAGTGCTTTTATGGCCAAGGAAGTAATTGCAAAGAGCAGCAGAAAAAAAAAAAAAAAAAAAAAAAAGATGTATCAGAGCTACAGATTGTTACACTTCCTAATATCCCAAACCTAAAACAAAAGGAAAAAGACCATGAAGATAGTGGAGTACAGACAAGACAAAACCTGAAAATCTGAAGAGGAAAAAGGACAAAATAAACAAAAAACAGGCAACTGTGCAGGCAAAATGGCAATTCCAGAATCCACGAAGAAGTGAATATCTTCCAGATAACCTTTTAAATAGGCAGGCAAGGTGACTGATTCAAGTGGCGATTTATCAAAGTTCTCTAAATCCAACATGCACGCCTAAATTATTCTGAAAATTATAAACCCAAGACAGGGGCAACATTAGAACTTAGAACTAAAGGCAATTCCAGAACAGAGGATATGAGACTAGGTTTGCCTTTCACAGACACTGAAAGAGTTTGCTTTTGTTTATTGTTGCCACTGCTTGTAGTGTAAGAAATGTATTGCCACAGCCTGCCAATGCGGATTTGACACTGTCCAGGGATACCACAACAAACAGTGACACATCTGGCAATGAAAGCAATGAGCGAAGGAACTCAGCCTCTCCAAAATAAAATCACATCTGTCCTCTCAGCTGCGTTCCAACACTGAAGTCATATATAAATTGCATCATAAGCATATGAAACAAAAGAAACAATGGCCAAAGAAAAAGCAACAGAAAATCCATTATATGTTCTGTAATAAAGCAAGGTTCCAGTCTCTCTGGTGCTACTGTTAAGTAGCATCAGACCTAGGCTTGAATACTGACTCTACTCCATGGAAACCAATCCATACATAAAAACATGCTAGCTGAATTGTGCTGCAAAGCTTTCCTTAGATTCAGCTTTCCTTATTCCTAGCAAAACCCAGAGATTACATTCATATACTTCACCAAAAGCGTGACAGTTTGTAAGGCAAAGGAGTGCCTCATACATCCTCTGAAACAACATAAGGGTATCATGAAAACAAGGCATACTCAATCCTTCAAAGGTCACGGCGCACCTTACAGCATTGTCAGTTCTGCTAGTCAGCCAGCTAACAAAAGACGAGTACAAATTCACGATCAATTTTCTAGTCTGTCCAAGAGATCTCACCCTTCCTAAACTGCTAGAAGTAGTTCGTGGCATCAGGATGGCAAATTCTAAGTTGTGCTGCAGAGGTGGTATGTATCTCCTAGCTTTAAAAAACGTACAGGACAGATGAAGATGACTATTTGTAAGAGCAAAATAAAGCAGCAGGCAACCACCAGGTATTTTCAGTAGCTATTAATAATCAACTTTAGCAAAAATGCGAACAAAGTGTCAACAATGGGGGAAAAACAGGGAAAACTGAAGTCAAAGAATCCATTTCATTCCAGGATTCAGAAGAGTTTAATGATGAAGCTAAGAAAAACGCCCAGAAAATAGTATTATTAATATACAGTCCAATAAAATCACCTCTTTGGTTATGTATTTTGGACGATAGCATGACAAATACTGAGGCAGCAGTTTCTCAGTGATACTATAGAGACCTATATAGGTAGGTCTGTAATAAAGGAATATATTAAGAAAGTAACCTCAATAAATGGGAATTTTACTTCATGTATTACTTACTACCATAATACTTACCGGTGTCTCACTGCCAAATTATGACCAACAACACCATGACTGAGTGAATTCAAACGCAAGTCTGGCTTTGTGCTTAATTATCATTATTAACTATATAAGCACAAAAAGTGATTTATCAAGACAGAGATAAAAAAGGAAATGCCAAATACAGCCACAGGATGGTGCATCCAACTACAGACAGATGAAGGGGGAAAAACATTGAAAAAGAACAGACAGCAGATGAAAACTAGGACGGTACAAATAAAAGCTGTCACTAATAATTACTATAAAATAATTGTACAGGACAAAATTAGGATTTACTACAATATCAGTAGAAGTGTCATAAGCTTATAAAACATAAGGGATTTTTAAATCAGCATATTAAAATTATGTCTGTAGTAGACACTTCCTTAGATCTATGGCAGCATACATTTCTCAGTTTGGAGGGGATATTATATTAACAGACAACGAGCTGTAAACAGACATGACAATACTCGTGTTGCAACAGCCAACGTACCTTCCAGGAAAGCAAAATCACAGGATATTACAGAACACCTGGAAACGTTTCCACAGTCCTTTCGGCAATATCTTATTTGTTTTGTTTTACATGTGTATTTAGAGTCCACCCCTTCCATTTACTTCTGTGACCTCCAAAATCTTTTGTTTGTCCAGTTTTCCAACAGAAAACTTCCAGAATCATAGTCCCTCAACTGACAGACATCATGCTGATGACTCTGACAACAGACAAGCAACTTGTTTGGTATTTGGAAACCTATCAGATCACTAACTGCAGCAATGAGAATGACTGAGAAAATAGAGAATGAAACAGAAGTGCAGTATAACATATTCACCGAGCAATTGATCTGTGCAGATAGGGACAATGAAATAAGCATGCAGAAGCCCAGGAGCAACATGCTGGGTCTTTCCCAGAACAGGAAGACCAAAAATGATGTTTGCATTCTGGTCATTTGCAGTCTTTACTGGCTGGCTGCTTGGCAGTAGGAGAAAAATCTGCACAGAGTGCAGCTGACAAACAGGTGCCCAAAGAAATTAAGTATATCCTGTTACACAGGACCATGACTCCTGGCAAGATACAGAAGAAAAAAAAAAAAAAAAGCTATTTCCCCATCTGTTATTTAATTCATGTAGTTTTCTATTATCCCATCATACTTGAAAAGACATCTTCTAATTCCCTCCCTTTAATGGTCCCTTCCTACACATACCAAAAGCTCCCTTAACAAATCATCTTGCATGCATCATTCACATTTAAAGCTGGTGCCCAAGAAAGAATCACATTCCTCATATTTTAAAGAGCATATAAGCTCTCGAAAAACTGACAGCAAAACCATTTTCCTGTGCTGGCCCAGTCACACCAGTGACTTCTGCAGACCACCACTGCCCTTTGGCTCCCAGGTTCACACCGATAGCTGCACAGCTTATGGGAGAGCTCAATATTCTACTAAGCAGCAAGCAATTAACAGCAAAGTGTGTCCCTAGACAAATGAAACCATTTTATGACGAGACCAACTCTTAGCACGTTAGGTATTCCTATTATTGGCAGTGTAAACTCTGGTACGTTAGGTATTCCTATTATTGGCAGTGTAAACTCTGGTCAACAGAAAAACATCACCAGTATGGAAGGAAAAGAGAAAGACGGTCAAAAATCTCAGTCATGCTGACCCCATAGAGCCCCTTAAAATCCTATGCTTGTGTGCTAGTAAGGCTCACGGGTCTTTTCAGACAGCATCATAGATCAGTCAATAGAAAAGAGAATATTAATTCCAATGATTGCTTTTACTTTTGGTTTCTTAAAGTATCCTGGCATGCTTCCCCCCCCCCCCCCCGCTTTGTTCTGCTTGCTACTGTCCGTGAATGCTTCTAAAATCAACCACCAGCAATTCATTGTTCCTCGCCTGCAGGCAGTCAGCCAAGACTTTGAGTGGGGAAATGACTTGCCAAATGTGAAGAAAGTTAAAGTGAGCGAGTATCAATGGAACAGTATACTATACTTGCTGAAGTTCCCTTCCTCCCCCTAGATCCATCTGGACTTTGAAACATTCCTACAACTCCGTACCTTCACATTAAAAAAAAATATCTCAGCTTCATTCCATCTGGGACACTTTTCCCCATGCTTTATCACTGATGTACAGGCCATCCTGGTAGGACCCCTGCTCAGCTATGGCAGAGCATGAGCTACCTCCTTAGCTACTTATCTCCTGGTAGCATTGACACAATTTTTTCATGACAATTAACACTGGGCTATGACAAATCCACATTTACAACACATTTTTTCAAAGCCCCTGGCATTCCAAAATCTCCTTCCAAAATGGTAACGTTCAGCTAATTTTAGCCAGTTTTACAGGGAGCCATACTTGCAAAACCATTAGTGTAGGCTACGGAGAGGAAAGGGATTTTCACTGAACATTTTTAAAAGACCTAAAAAAATAGGGTTGGTACGGATTAAAAACCAACTAGCAAAGTGACTGCTACAATGGCGGAAAGACTGCCGCTGTAGAACTGGTTATACGTGTACACAGCATCCACACAAACACTGTTCCTGTAGAAAGGCAACAAAAGAGCGCTTGTACCACCGGGAAAGAGTGGAAGAATTTAACTCACCTGGTTTTATTTCAAGAAACCTGCAGAACTCTGAGTACAGGCATGTGCAATACTCATCCACCAAAAACATGTTTCAGTGGTAAAACTCCAATATAGACCAGGCCTCAGACTGATGCTCCCTCCACGGAGGCTGATCCATTTGAAGACTTTAGAAAAATAAAAATGCGGGAAGTGATAGACAGTTTATTTCCTTCTTTTTATTATTTCTAGATTGGCCTGTCATTTTACCTTAGCATCGCTAACAGTTGTGACAGGCAGTAGATAACCACAGCACCAGAGTGGTGGGCACTGCAAAACATGTCATTGTTCAAGTGAAGGAGAAGATACCCAGAACCGTCACCTGGGTATTTATATCAAGGTAGCCTCTTATTTCTTTGTTACCACCACACAGAAAAATGATTTTAGTGGAGTAAGTTTGAAGTCCTTGAGTCTAGTATTAATGTAGACCCTCTTTTAATTAGACGAACTACCCATTTAGTTCAAAATTCATCTTGCAAATGACATAGGCAAATGGTAAAAGAAATAATTTTTGTAAATCTGACAATCACGCAAGAAAGGTTAGGAGACTATTAGTAACGCTCAGTTGAGGAAAACGCAGCCCACCTAACGGTGCAAGATTTCAGTCACAGTTGAAAGAGCTTTTCAAATAACAAATACCATATAAAGTACATTTTAGCAATAAACATGTACCAGGACAAAACACACTCGTCGGAATGACTGCGCTCCACAGCAGATTTTTGACAGCTACTGGAAACAACTTAATGGGTATTTTTGACACCGACTAGTCTGTAGATAATGTTGTCTACACAGCTGACGATTTAAGCTGACAGCATGCACTTATCCTACTCACAGTGTGGGCAAGATGCAAAAACTAGTGCCCTTAACTATTCTCAGAAAAGTGGTCACGAACTCCACAGGGAATATTTTACTTTTAGCAGTTACGTGACATCCACTCCTCAAGCTAAACAACATGGGATTAGCCATACCAATGCCGCCTTCAAGAAGCTAAAAGCCACAAGAGGCCTCTAAAAGAAGACAAAAAACAAATCTAGAAGAACTGGAGGTAGTTTTATTTTTACCTGTAACAGCTTTAGAAAAGAGACCTATTTACTAGACCAAATGAATTCCATCATAATTGCTTAAGCCTCTGGAGTTCTCAAGTACCTGAAATGAATTATTAAACACACATATTATAACACACAAAATAACAAAAAGAGGCCACAGTAATTTAAGTTTTATACACATGGGTATTTCCAGCCCTCAAAATGGGAACAAAAGTAGCAATAAATTTTCACATGACTAAGAACTGCAATCTCTCCACTTATAACACTAAAGCAATATGCTGCTTACAGCATAGTTATCTTCATTTTGTCTTTGATATTCTCATGAAACAGCAATTCATGACACTTGCACCAAGGTAACACTACATCCCAATTAGTTAGATCAAATCACACGCATTCTTATGTTCAATATGCCCACATCCTGAAGGCTTCACGAAAAAAAAAGTCACAACTCCTACAAAGTTCATTTTTCAAGGTGAAAAACTACCCCCCTCTCCATAATCTACTGACTTTGGGTATCAAAACCCCAAATATTTGTTAGCCTGTTCTAGACTGCACTGAAGAAACTCCGCATCATGTCAAAAGAAACAAGAATTCCTCTCTGCATTGCTTTGTGGCACACAAACCCAGAAATTACACTCCATTCTAGCTGTCAGTATCTTTCAGATGACAAGATACATAAAAGAGAATTTATGGGATACTAGCACAGGGGATTAGGAAACTGAAAAGAAAGCTTATTAATAATAAATGATTAATGAGACTACAAAAGTAAATAAGAGATGTGCTAATGCATTACAAATATTTATAGAAATAAAAAACTACCATTCCTAATGAATCTGTTTTTGCTTGAATATGGATTAAGCAAGCTATTTTTCTTCCATGTTCCATCACATCATTGTAAGTACGCTTAGCCTCTTTGAAAGTTAGGTCATTACCGTACGAGAAAGACATAAATCTTGCAGCGTCACTGCAGTCACAGTTTATGACAAAAGAGCCACTGGAAAGAGGAAGGAAACCACAAAATATTTTTGGAAGTCCTCAGAGAGTTCCAGATTTGCTTAAGTTATATTAGGTTGACATGTTTCAATTCCTGCTTTTGTATTTCAAAACAAGTCACTTGAAAAATAAAAAATAAGATTCAATAGACGTTGTCAGAAATTAGCATCAGTAGTTACATCTACCCAACCAACGGGAACGACACACTTCCACCTTACAGAACATTGCATGCAAGTACATGAAAATATGCTAAGGGTTACAAACCTCTGCAGTACCACAGTCAAGATGATTACAAGCCTAAAAACCATCTTCATAAAACTAAGTGGACTTTAGAAAAGAATTTAATCACGTGCGTGTATTTACCGGTGCACGACACCCAAGAAATCCCGTTTTTCTTTCGCTGCTCCTTCACCACCCAAGGACACCGTGAAGCGGGGCTACCCAGCCTACGGCAGCACTCAGCCAGCTGCCTGCAGAGCCCACCGCACTGAAGCACCTGTACGAACCAAGAACGAAGCGGGGGGGCGCCGAGGCGCGGTGACAGGCGGGGCTCTGCTGCCCACCGCAGCCCGGCTGCAGCCCCCCGGCTCCCCCTCAGCGCCCCCCGGCCTCCCACCTCCCCAGAGGGAGCGGGACGAGGCCTCCCCGCGCCCCCTCCCCGGACACGGGGCCGCGATGCCCCCCGCCGCCTCACGGGGCCGCCTCACGGCGGCGGCGCGCGACTCCCCT
Source organism: Anser cygnoides (assembly GCF_040182565.1). Taxonomy (NCBI): domain Eukaryota; kingdom Metazoa; phylum Chordata; class Aves; order Anseriformes; family Anatidae; genus Anser; species Anser cygnoides. Next base: position 34,628,674 of record NC_089874.1, on the reverse strand, counting down.
CAGCCCAACGGCCGCCTAACGGTCGCCTAACGGCCGCCGCGCGCGGTACCTCTGCTCCCCCCCGCGCCCACCTGACAGAGCCGCTCGCGCCGCTTCCGCCCGCCCAGCGACGCGTTGCGTCACGGCGCACAGCCCGCTCCCCCCCCCCACTCCCCCCTCCCGCGCTGCCCCGCAGCCCTCCTCCTGCCCCGCCCCAGTGCGGCGCATGCGCAGGGAGGGGACTGTGCCCCTGTACCCCGCCGCCATGTTGGGGCGGGGGGTTTCGTGCCAGGACTAGGGGGGTGGAGGGGGCGCTGCTGGGGCTGGAGCGCCTCTCCTGTTGGGCTTGGAACTAGAGGATCTTAAAGGCCCCTTCCAACCCAAGCCCTTCTATGAAGTCTTGTAGTTATTCCAGGAAACATGTATTATCAGACTCCAAATGGGAAGCCCATTGTGAAGTTGGAACGCTATGTAGCTGTGACTATAAATTCCCATTGACATCTACAAGTAAAAATTTTCCCCAGAAGTTATGGACTGTATACAAAAATGGGAAAGGTGTCACTTCTGCCCTCTAATGGTGTAAATTAATTTTGACAGTAGTCTCGAGTGAGCATGGTCCCTCTGGTTAGATGCATGGATGGTTTGCCATTATCTGCAGTCTAGTTCTTGTAATCAACTGCAGAAGCTGTTGACGGCTTTGACAGTACTTAAATTTCCACCATAATATTCACATAAATCAACTGTGAGCATAGAACTGTGCTAGCAAGTTACGTTATGCTCTTCCTACAATGTAGTATGTGAGGAAGTTGATATCAATTAACCAGTGAAGATTGGTGAAGATGCTAGACAAGCTAACAAACCAGTTACCAATAAAGAGGTGCAAGTATTGGAAGGTTTTGCTTGCAACATGGTTCTGTCCGCATTAGCGCCATCATATGTAACGTAAACATAGGTACAAGAAGTAGTGTTCTTAGTTTGCTGGTCACACCACCACTCCACTCCATCTCCCTATGGGTGCACATTTCTTCCCTTCCCTTCTTTCTGGTGCTTGTCAGAAGTTACCTTCCTCCTCTGTATTTTTCAACTTTTTTTTGTTTGTTGGTTTTCTGCATGGATTAGATGCAGAAAAAATTCAGCATATAATCACCTCGTCCAGTAGAAAAAGGAATATTAATATATCAGAGAGGTTTGTGGCCTAGACCGAAGAAAACAGACAAAACTGCTGGCAGGTAGTATCACGACAGCCAGTAAATCGGGTGCATATAAAAATATTTACTTCCGTGACTTCTAATGTTGACTAGTCTGCAGTCCCTTATTTTGGAGTCTTTCAGGACATATATTGGTATGGAAATATTGGCGTTCACTTGAGAGCTCGTTTCAATATGAGAAAATTATACAATTGTTGAATTGGATGGAGGCTATATTTCCACAGAGAATTAATAAGAAGCTGCATTAAAGGAACGATATATTTTTAATTATACAATCCATCCCATGGAAAGTCTTTTGCTAAATTATAAAACACTGAGGGAGGAGAGGCAAAAATTAGAAATTGAAATATTTGATAAGTAAGCTTTTCAGTGAACAGATTGACTATATATTGTGCAGCACCAATAAATGTGTTGCTAGAATTATTTCCTAAAGCCAAATCATCTCATCAGTCTCTGTATTTTCTCATTAAGATTTCCTCTTCTAATATCAAGAAAAGATCAAAACCAGATGGTCTGAAATGGACTTCACATGACAAATGTACTGCAGCTATTTACTGCTATTTATTACTGCACTATTTGCTCAGTGATTAATCCTTTATTTTCACAGACATGCAGTGAACAGCTGTAATATCTTTGCAAATAAATTATATGATATTTAGAGCTTACTAGGGGGAGAAAGGGAAATCTGTCCATGGTGTAATCACAGAAAGATTTGCTGGTGGAGGTCACAGAATTGTGTTAAGATATCTATCTCCATTATAAACGTATCCTCTGTTGACAGGAACTCTTGACTCTTTATAACATTCTTAATTCTTACTGCCTGAAGGCCTCATGTATTTGGTCATCTTTCATGAATGTGCATTTCACAATATACTCTTTCCCCTTATCTTTACCACCTTATAGACTGTGAAAGTCGAACCTGAAAATATATGCTATTTCAAATAATTATTGGTTTTATACTATAGGAAACTGTGGTGAAGTTATTGTAGGGAACAATGAAGACAGAGTCGTTATGGAAAACACAGTAAAGAGAGCTTGTAGTTTTCAATTTAAAATGTAAACTTGATCAGACTTGTTACAAACAGCTCTTTGTATCAGTTTCTGCCATCTTTATGTTAGGTTTAAGTGCCAGAACATTTTAGAATAATTTCCTGCTGGAATAATGTAAATAATCTTGAATGGGTACACTAATAGTGCTTAGGAGCTGCAGACACAATGGCTGGGTCTTATACACGTATGTGTTAACAAAAAGGATATTCCTGTCCTATGTTCTGCCCTTTCCTCCCGCTCCAGCTCATTTTTTAAGTGTGACTGTTACTTATTTTCAATAGATCCTTGGTTGCATTTTTTTCAGTGACCCACCTGGTGGCAGAAGACTAGTAAGCATTTTCTTGTTAGGATTTAAGCATGCCCTTTGCGTCCTTTCCCTTTTGTTCCTGCAGTTAGGTTATTAGGCAGCATCAGCTCGGATAAACATCAGATTATGCCAGAACAGTGTGTGATCTTGCAGTAGGATAAATGCTTATTAATAAGTTACACTTGAAGGGGAGATGAGAAAAGCTATCTACTGGAGCTGAATGGTGTAGAGCTGGTAAAAAACAAAACAAAACAACAACAAAAAACATTACAATATGGATTGAGAATGTCTTTTGGAAAGTAGGACATCAGCTGAGGCTAAAACATAGTCTAGTCTTTTAGGAAGGAAAATTTAATTGCAATTAAACAAGAACTGGCTAAGGAGCTGACTAAAACTTTTGAAATAAATGACCCGCAAGAAGCTTTCAGCCAAAATGAAACATTTCACAAAACATAGAGGAAGCTCTTCCTGAAATACTACCTTCTTTGCCATTGTGGCATAATTTAATTTTTTAAATATTTGCATCTGATTTACCAAGCAAAAAGAGGAAGAGCTAGCATGTACCGTTCCAGCCCTTCATTTACAACAGACGCAAGGAATAACCAACTTCATTCATGGGTCCACATAGGACACAATACAAACCATTTCCATATAGACAAATATAACGTCAAGGCTTTGTTGGAACCTCTGCACTGAGCTGTGTATGGATGAGCAGCAATATTTTGGCCTCTCCACTTCAAATTTGCTGGTGTGGCTGTGTTACTACAGATGCCATTGGAAATCCTGTGTCACGGGCTGAGGAGGGAGAACCAGGTGGAGATGACAGCACTGCCGTTTGAAGCCTCAGGAGCGTGCTTCACAGAGCAAGGGCATTTGGTTTCAAGGTAACCATCCCTTTCCTGCTGATCACCCTCTGAACTCCCCACTCCTCTTTGGGGATTCTCATTTTTGTGAGCACTCAGCTAAACTGGTCAGCCCTTGGTTATGGCAATGGTGAGCTGAAGATCTGGAATGCTGCGTCCAGTTCTGGGCCCCTCAGTTCAGGAAGGACAGGGAACTGCTTGAGTCCAGCACAGAGCCACAAGGATGATTAAGGGAGTGGAGCATCTCCCTTACACGGAGAGGCTGAGGGAGCTGTGTCTCTTTAGCTTGGAGAAGAGGAGATCGAGGGGTGACCTCATTAATGTTTATAAATGGGTAAAGGGCAAGCGTCAGGAGGACGGAGCAAGGCTCTTCTCAGTGACATCTAATGATAAGACAAGGGGCAATGGCTGCAGGCTGGAGCATAGGAGGTTCCACTTAAATATGAGAAGAAACTTCTTCATGGTGAGGGTGTCAGAACACTGGAACAGGCTGCCCAGAGGGGTTGTGGAGTCTTCTTCTCTGGAGACATTCAAAACCTGCCTGGATGTGTTCCTGTGTGACTTGATCTAGGTGTTCCTGCTCCAGCAGGGGGATTGGACTAGATGATCTTTCAAGGTCCCTTCCAATCCCTAACATCCTGTGATTCTGTGATCGTCTGCCAACGTGGACATGACGGCACAACCAGGCAGCTCTTAGCTCTGCAGGGGCAGCTGGCCTCTAACCTTGACCCGCTCTCCTGGCCTTCTGGCATAGGCAAAGCAAGCCTCACTATTGGGTCACCTTTGGCAATTTTCTGACCTAAGCAACCACCTGTTTGGTCTCGCTGCTGAGCTTCTGGTGCCTGCAAGGGGGTAGCTGCCATTATTTGTGTGTGCTGGAGGAAGAGGTGCCCAAACCATGCAGGACAGGGAGGAACAAGGTGATGTGAAGAGAAAGGCCTTTCAGTAATGTTCTGTTTAAAAGAAAAACCTCAAGACTACTACTGAATGTGTAGGCCTGTCTTTCCTAGAAGTACTCAAGATGGATCTCATGGCTTTATTTCCAAAGTCTTATAATGACAGCAATCTTCCAGCATTAAGCATGAAGCAGCCATTCGTCATACCAAAACGACACTGGTAAGGGGGGCCTAAATCAAGGTTTAAAATTCTTTCCAGTGGCGCGGAACTTGAAATTTGCCAGAAAGAGGCGAGTGTGTGATGTTAATAAGATGAGAAGCCAAGTCGGGCTTGGCTGTGGACAGGGACAGGAGCCCCGGCAGTCGGCGGGGGAACTGAGTGCCTCCAGATGCCCCCCGTCAGCGTGCGGGCACGGGGCGGCGGGTTTGGAGTTTTGGGGAGAAAGGAGGGCAGGAAGACCCGCGAAGGCTCTCCCTTCACCTCACGGGGAGGAGGCGACCACCGCTACCTCCGAGCCCCCCCTTCCCACACGGAGCCGCCGCCCCTCACAGCGAGGCCGCGCTCGGCGCCTCCTTTGTGACAGGCGGGCCGCGCCCCGCCCCCAGCGCCGTGCCGGGCGCAGCCGGAGCGGCGGCGGCGCCATTTTGCGCTGCTGCGGGACTCGGCGCGGGGCGGCCGCGGCGGGAGGGAGGTGGCGGCGGGAGCGCTGACGGCAGCGGCGCTTAGCGGGAGCGGCTGCGGTTGCTGCTCGGCACTGAGCGTCCCCGTTCGCCCTAATCTAATCTAATCTAACCTAACCTAGCCTAGCCCAGCCCAACCCCGTGGCCGGGACCCTGCCGACATGAGCGACGTGGAGGAGAACAACTTCGAGGGGAGGGTGAGTGGCCGGCCCTGGCGGGGCCGTGCTGAGAGGGGGCGCCCTGGCAGGGGGGGTGAGGGGGGCGCGAGGAGCGGCGCGGTGCTCTCTAAAATGGCCCCTTCGGGAGCCCGAGGCTTGGCCGGGCCGTGAGCCACTCACGTCTCCCTCCTCGCCCTGTGTCCCCCCACCACCCCGTTTTTCTTTATTTTTTTATTTTATTATTTGTATTTAACGACCCGGCGGCGCCGAGGGAACCGGCCCGGCTGGGGGCTGAGCCCGCTGCCTCCCCCCTCGCACGCTTCCTTCTCCCCTCACGCCTCCGCCGCCATCCCCCTTCCCGGGGGGGGGGGTTGTGCCTCTATCCTGCCCCCTCCGGCCCCCCCGACAGCAGGGCCCAGCTCCTTGCCCAGCCCCCGTTTTCTCCCGGTCCCCTTCAGCCTCCTGCCCCCCCACCGCCGTGCTCCGTTGCCCCCCGGGCCCAGGCTCGGGCCCCCCTTCCCCCCCCCTTGCCCGCGGGCCCCGCAGAACGAGGAGGGACCGGATCCTTTTGTGAGCGCTTCTCCTGCCTGCCGGCCCGCAGCCAGCACCCGTGTGTGCCCCGAGCCCCGGGGCCGGGCCTCAGAAGGCACCGGGGAGGTACGGCCCTCGCTGTTAAACCCCTGGCACGCACCGATCGCGTGTTGCCGAAGACTTTCTCTCAAGGAGCCGCTGCGGTTTGGTAACCCTGTTAGGCCTGTTCCTTCTCTCTTCCCTCCGATGGCTGCGGTTTTTCTGTAGGCCTCTGACTGGTCCCTTCCATTTTCTGTTTTTGTTTTTGTTTGTTTTTTTTTTTGTGTGTTTCCCCCTACTGATGAGCAGGGCAGGCAGGAATTAGGAGCTGATTGAAACAGAAATTAAACGTGTGTTCTCACTCCATCACCATTTACTTTATTTTTTTTTAATTTTGCAGAGATTTTTTTTTTGTTCTCTCCTAGAGAGTTGCTTTAGAAGAACACCTGAGCATCCTTTTGGTGACTTTTTCTGATGAACCAGCGATAGCAGCTTTTCAGTAATATGGTTACCTAAGATTGTTGCCTGGAGAATCGAGCAATGAATTTTTAAACGACCAGAGTCACATTCCAATAATTATTTTTACAGAAATACTGTAGCCTTTTTGTAATGTTAGTCTTTAAAAAAAATAAAGAAAACAAGCAAAAAAACCCAGTCCCCAGGCTGAATGTGTTGAACCTGCCTGCCCAGTGACTGCTGCTGGTTCCTCAGGTGAGGTAAACAAAATCTGTTCTTGTGTTAGTTGCTGGACAAAGACGGCTGTATGCCTATGCTCGTTTCAGATAAATGAACTAATCTCTGAAAGGAAAGCCAGCTAACTCAGAGAAGGTTGAGCATAAGTATTCTTTGTTGTTCATTTTTTAAAATTTGTTACTTCAGCCTCCCAGTTTATAGCAAAATTTATATTTTTTTATTATTTTCTTATAACTATTTATGTTAGGTTCCTCCAGAGAATGTGTGTATTAGGTGCTGTGATGGATCTATTGTTAGTGTTAAAAGAACCTGATACAGCTGTTCAGCTTCAGTATTTCTGCATACCTTCTCCTGCCAAATGTAGAAGTAAAATTAATGTTTTGACAGTATTTGAAGTAAGAGAAGTCCTGCATAGCCGTTTCTCTGACTGTTGCTTCTCAGTTGGCTTAAGCTTTTTTTTTTGTTTTTGAGGTGGAAAATTTACCTGTTGGACAGAACTGCTGACCCCATTGAGTTTTCACTTGGAAAACTTGCATTCTTTCCTTAATACCGGAATTTCTGAATCAGTCTAGCAAGTGGCACTCTCTTGCTCAATGTTCTTTTTTAAACATAACTGAACGGAACAGGATTCACTTACGGCTTTTTTGTTGTTGTTCCAGTTAGGAACATTCCTAAGCAGTTTTTTTTTTTTATTTCACTAATAAGTTTTTTGTAGACGACGAATATTTGAAATTATATATATATAAAATGTTGCAGCCTAATATATATTTCATAAAATTAAGCGTGTAAGTTTTGGGGGTAGTCAGTCTTTAATCTCCTATCCCCAGTTGGACAGAACTCTGATGCGCTGAATGTCCTCGGGCCTCAGTTATGTGCAGGCACCTGGGATGGAGAGAGTATAGCAGAAGAGTTCAATGGGAGAAGGAACCGCAGAGAGACTGGGGGGGGGGGGGAAGGCAGCGGGGGTAAAGAACCTGCTTTCCTCCAAATTGACACAAAAGAGATTTCTGAGTACCTAACTTTTAGTCCTCCTCACCTTCCTCAGCATTCAGCTTAAATACTAACTAGTGTGATGTTTAAAGGGGGGTTTAGTCAAAGTCCCTTTCTGTCCGTATAGATGCATCTCATCCCCAAGACACTTCCAGTTAAGTTCTTGAAAGTAGCAAAGTAGTGATGAAGTCTGACAACAAGGCGAAGGTGCATATTGAATCAGCAGTAACCAAAAGAATTCTTAAAAATAAATCTTTACATGGAAGATGAGTTAGAAAGTCTTTCCCTGTTTTGCTTGTTACATGTGAAGAAAAAAATAGTTTTAACAAAAATAAATGTCAGGAATTACTCTGTTTAAAATAAAGCATGTTTTAGCAGTGTTAAGATGTCCACGTATCTTGCCTCCAATTTGCAGTTTTAAAATCATGCTGTCACTTCATGTGAAGAGGAAATTGAGGATAATCTTGGAAATAACTTTTCAGTGAGGTTGCATAATCTGTACTGTTTGAAAACTTGCATTTATAAGGTGTTGGTTAAAATTGTAGGGATTTAAACTATTATTCTTGAACTCGCTCATTTCTTTACTGATTTTTTTTTCCAAAGCAAATGTTAATCAGATATGTTCAGACTAATTAACGTTTGCTCTGTTTTTACATCAATTTTGCTTCAGCAAGTTCTGTATTAAGAATGTGGCTGGTGGAAGAGAAGAAATCCTGCCCCCAAGTATGGTTATTTAATGGAAAGAAATTGACAGAATAATTAGAAATATAATGGGCATACTAGATATAAGTTTATGGACTCGAAGAAGGAGACAGATTTTAAGTCATGTTTCTGTCCAATGACGTGAGTTTTGCAAAAGGTGCAGGATTTTATCACCATTAAGTGTTCGTTGTGAGCAGGTTAGACAAATGAGGCTTTTTATCTCTTACTGTTGATAGATGATAGCTTTGTAAGGATTTAGATCTTAGTTCCTTTCATATTTGTCCAGTTATTTGTAACAACAGATTGTTCATCTGGTGCATGTTCTGTGATGCAGCTTTATTAAAAGCTTTCCTAGAGCAGTGGAAGAGTTGTAGTCTGAACAGATGCGGACGGAAACTCCACTTGCAGTTTCGATCAATTTTTTTTGAGCTTCTGCTGTAATCTTAAAAGTTTACTAGTTCTCTACCAATATTAATGGGCTCTTTGTCTAAATAGATAAAACTTTATATCAGAGTGAAGGCAGAACTCCATCTTACATCTCCAGATTGATCGTCTTTCGTGGCTCTAATGAGAGGCCTCTTCCTGCTCTTGCCAGAATCTCAGTGATTTCAGTCTAATAAAGCACTTGAACCCTAGATCATTTCACGCGTGAGCCATTTTGTTGAAGGAAGGATGTGTAGTTCGTACGCATGCAAGCGGCTTTTGGGTCAGCTAAACTCTGAATGTGTCTTGTGGTTTTTGCATGCAAGCTTCATAAAGAAAATGTTTAAATTCATGTATGTTCCGATGCTACCTAAACCTGATCAACCTTGAGATCATTTCTTTGGTTCAGACACCTGTATCGGCAATCTGCCACCTCAGTGGCAAGGAAGGCACGCTGCTTTCCTACCTCTTGAAATACAGGCGTGACAGGCTGCTTATGCTCTGTAGTTCTGCATTAGCTTGGGAGGAAGGCTGTGATCGTGCTGTGGTTTCTGATGGCAAACATGGGAAAGAAAACTTTTTACGGAAGTTGATTTTTTTTTTGTTTGTTTAATCAACTTAATAGATTCTAGATTGTTACCTGCACAAAAGAGTGACCACAGAACCCTTCCTTGGACAGGTGTATATTCAAGCCTCAGTGAAGAGATAAGCATATATTTCAAAAGGTTTATTGCTGAAGCTACTTCTTTTTACTTTTTTATTGGAGCAGTGTCACTGATAACAATATATGAAGCTTGCTGATGCCAATAACTTTATTTTTAAAATATTTAAATATGTATATAAGATAGCACAACTTCAGTTTCTGTATGAAAAGAAACTTATATTTTACATATGTATTAAAATATTTATGGAAGAATAGCTAATTAAGAGATTAGCATTTTTAGTGTGGAGTGACAGATCATAGTATTAAGCAAAAATGTAACTTTTCTGGTGAGTTTAGAGGAAAGTTGGTGGGTTCCTGTCAAAGCAGTGGTTAAAAAGTAATCTGGTCTCATCTCAGGAAGAGATGCTGCTAAATTGACAGCTTAATCCAGCGAATGTAGGCTGCTACCGAATTTCAGTTTCTTTTTTGACTGCTTTTGCTTTTCCGTTCCCTTATGAAGTTGGACTTAGTTTATTTTTGGAGTTTGGGTAGGATTTTTTTTTTTGCAAGATTTTTGTAAAGCCTTGAGCTATCTTCTGCTAGCTGAATGGTGTTGCTGTACTACTTGCTGTCCTGTTCTGTCCCCTGTGCAGGTGGTGCTTCTCAAGGTGGAGGCCGACTGAAATTTCTGGGTGATAATGTGTTTTTTTTCTTCCCATTTGACTTCCCATGCTTTCCTATAGGAAGCCTAGTGTAAGCCTAGCCTAGTTGGCTCTTTTTACTTAGTCTCTCTTTAAATTCTGATAGCCATGTAGCAAACCCTTTATGACGTGCTCTGAAATGGTGAGGCCTGAGGCATGGTAAAATGTGACAAAAGTGAGGATAGAAGAGTCATGTAAAAACTATTTTTGTCTTTTCTTGTTGTCTTTATCATGCCCTCTGATGATGGGTGCAAATCTAAAAATACTTACTAAAGACTTCTGTAATTCTAGTCTACAAAAAACTGTTTTGTTTTTTTCAAGTAACTATTTTGGAAAGTAGCATTTCTCTTGAAGGATGTGAGGAAGATAAATGGCAGCTATAACTTGCATCACTTATGGTTGAAACAGTTGTACTGGTATGGAGGAAATGCATTGACGTGACTATCATCTTGCTTAGCTGAAGTTGTCGATCAGTTATTCAGTGCCTAGGTTTATGTGAGCATTAGGGAAGGGTAGGAAGAGGCATCCTGTACATACTACTTTTTTCAGTGTTGTTCTTTATGGAATAAACAAGGTAGGAACGATGGAAAATATTCTTCAGTGCTCTCTATAAATGCTTCTAGTACTGCAGTTCTTAACCAGAGAATCAGTAGCTGAAGCGGCAGTCTTCAGATTGCGTTCACCTACAGTAATTTGTTTGACTTCTTAGTGAATCATTAATCCTATTTCCCAGTATGTGCTTGAGGAAGTCACCATATCTCACTCTGAGGAAGCACACTGAAGATTTTTTTTCCACTTTTGCCATGGGAAAAGTGGTATTGACAAATGTATGCCTTTTGAATGGGAGGATTGATCTGAAGACTGCTAGGTAGTTAGCTGGCTGTCTCTTTCCTACAGACTGTAGCGAGAGCAGATGTAGATGGTTTGAAATGGTCCCAGTGAGTATCTGCCTGTAAGGTTGTAAGGGTGAGAGTGGCACCTCGAGAGTTGTATAACAAAGCAGAAAACATCAACATGCACACTGTCAAGAGTGAGGTTGTTGTGGGGTAAGGAGCTGAGTTTAACAAAATGCAGTCTGATCTGTGGCCCTCAAATGACTGAGGATCTTTAGAACAGAAAGATAAGTAAATATTGAGGATACAGAGAGAAATCGTAGTTTGTTCTTTCTTAAGTAGTAGTTAAATTAATTTCTGGGGTAAGCATGGATCTAAGATCAGGATATCTAGATTACTTGAAGACTAGTACAGAATTTAGGGATTTGAATGGTTTGGATAATAGAGGTGTCTATTTGTTGTTGTTAAAGATGATACACTAAGAAATATAATGTTCTCGTTGATATTGCAGAATGGATGTATAAATTGGTTATGAAGAACAGTGGGGTCTGTCTGTGACATAGACTAAGACAAATCTTGCTAGTTATTTTCTCATCGGGAAATAGAGGAGGAAAATTCTTTAAAATTGCTCTCTGTGACACCTTGAAGCGCTGAATCTCTTAATCCATACCTGTAGTCTTGCTGATATAAATCTTATTAGATACTTTTTCAGTGTCCTCCTTAAGTCCTTAAACTCTTCCAGGTTATTGTGATTCCCTTAGTGTCTCCTTTTGAAGCACTGTAGGAGATATAACTAGGTGATCTATGTTGCATCAGAAGATGAGATGTAATTGCCTGCCAGTGACAGACACAGTATGCAACTGCTAACAGGTAATCTCTCTTTAGCTGCAGTTTACATCTACGGTTACTTTGTTTGAGGAAGTTTGAAATGTGTAAGAACTCGTGCTGTCACCTCTGTCACTCTGCTTCTAAAGTTACGTGTTCGTGAGTGCAGCCCTTAAAGGGCTGGAGCAACCAGCTCGGAAAGGACTTGACCTCCATGAAATGCTGTACTGCTTGCTTTTAGCAACTTCATACAGAGCCGTTGTCAGAACTGATGCTATTAGAAAAACTGTGGGCAGTGTCAGAAGATGCTTCAGTTGAACAGATAAGGATGCTAAGCTCATTTTGTCATCGTATGGGAGTTACTGGGTCCTTAATATTTTTGGCACCTCCCAACACTTCTAGATTGTGCAGTATCTGATTTTTTTTTTGGTTTTGTTTTTGTTCTTGTTTTTTCTTTTTTTTGTTTCCAACCTTATTGTCTAAGAAGTGATCTTTCAAATTTAAAAAGAGAATGGACAGTATAGTATCCTCATTAAGGAGTGACTGAGGAGAGTGAATTCTTTGTCGTTTTATTGAAGGATCTGTTCTAAATCTGAAGGATGTCACATTAAGTGCTTTTCTGTATTACTGGTCACTTTCACTAAGGAGGGGAGTGGAAATAACTCCTGGAGAAACTGGGAATTATTGCAGGATATGAAGTATAAATGTAAGAATTAAAGAGGGCTATCAAACAATGAAGAGTACAAAATTAGAGGAGAGGTAATTAAAAAGTATGTTAGGGGCTCTAAAAGGATGTTTTCTAATAATGAACAGTGAATTTCAGATGTAAAAATAAGAACACTGTATAAAATCTGGTATTACTTAAGTGCCCGTTCTTTCTTCTTTTTCTGTGACAGTCTTTTGTAGCTAGGCCAGCAGATAGCTGGTTCAGTGGGATACCCTGTAACGTAGACCTGCTGGGGTCCACGTCACAGCCCAGCTTTGAATTTGGCCTTCATTGATAAGTTTAGTGTGCCTGTCAAACTAGAAGGTGATGTTCTCCATGCATCCTGTGTCCTTTTCATTGGGGTAAAGGGGAAAAGGCAGCATAGCTGTAATACTCCTGTAATAAATAAGGGGCCTCTCATGTTCCATTTTTGGTTGATTTATTGTCTTTAAATATGAGGAAGGAGTCCTTTGAAAAGGACTTCAGTCCAGAGTGCTGAAGAATTCAACTACAAAAGAAAATGCAAATCTGGACTTACACAGAAAAATAGATAAGTTGGGAAAAGTATTTTAAGGACAGGCAGGAGAAGAAATGATGAAAATGAAATGTAACGCTTGTGGGAGGGGAACTTGCTATGCGATTTTTCCATTACAAGTTTTGCATGTTTTTTGGTGACATTATAGAGGTATATAGCACACATTTCCACAGCTTTTTTTTTTAATAGCTGAGCTCCCTAGGAATGCTGTACACTAAAATGTGAGGAAATCCTAATCTGCTCTTTGTTTGCTTGTTTTCCTAGTTTTTCTCTTGTGTGCCTTATCATACAAGAAAACAAAAAAAAACTCCTGTCTGTTATTGGATTGCTTTGAACTGCAGTATTATACGTCTTGTTTTTTGTGGATTAAGTTGTGTGCAAGGAAAACAGGATAACAATGAGGAAGAGAAAGTAGGAAGAAAAATTTGTCTTGCCTATATCTATGTGCATGTATTATGCGAGTAAGTATGTGCATAGATAGATTTTGACTGGAAATCTTTGGCCGTGCTGTTGAACTGAGTGTCCTAGTAATAATGCGTAGGAGTGGAATTTGGGGTATTTAATACTGAGAAGTACATAGTTGTTATTAGGGGGAAACTCAGTTATTGATATCAATATTTTTAATATATATTTGTGCTAATTAGCTTTTTAGTTCATCTATGTATCGTACAGAGAATAAAAATCTGAAAGGGGAGGAGGGTAGCTTTGAAAATACAGTAAAACACCGAGAACTCAGTAAGCTCATTGTTAGACCGTAGACACTTATACAGTTTTAAAGCTTTTTTTTAAAAAAGGTTGTTTTATAAAGTAGTTTCTTGCACTTTACCTGCTGGCTTTTCAATTTGGTAGATAACATCTGAACTCCAGCAGAGTTTTATAATCCCCACGTGCTTAAATATACTAAATGTTCTTTTTCCATTAAGGTTAATGTTCGTGAAGAAATTGAAGAGTTTTTTCCAAGAATGTGGAAGATAAATCAAGATAAAAGAAGGCTAATGAAAAGTATTAAAGATCAGAAAATTAAAATTGAATGGGGGAAAAAATTGAACAGAAGATTGGTCAGATAGAAGCACTTGAATGTTTTTTTTAAGGCTATAATGAATTGTTTGAATTGGGGAAGAATACACGAAGTATGAAAAATGAAAAACTCAATGAAGAATGAAGAGAAGTAGAAAGCAAGAGTGAAGTAGAATTAAAAGAATCTGGAAGAATGAATGGGTCCTAGGTTAAGTAAATGTATGGTTTATGTTCCAGTGTCTGTATGATCAAGTTGTAGATGAATTTGCATGATTACTTAGTTAATAGAGAATTGGTGATCTGGTTCAAGCAGGGATCTATTTGAGGAAAGCATACAATATTAACAGTGGGCTAGCAAAATGAAATTTGTTCTGGAGGGTATTGCCTAACCATTTGTTTTTTCAGGAGCAATCAATATAATAGAATTACTGTACTTTAAATGTTAGGAGTTAGGCATTTGTACAACCAATACCATTTGTAATACTATCTTTTTCGTTAGGAGTCTCGCTCCCAGTCAAAATCTCCAGCTGGGAGTCCTGCTCGTGTAAAATCGGAGAGCAGGTCAGGATCTCGCAGTCCATCGAGAGCTTCCAAACATTCTGAATCGCACTCTAGGTCGAGATCAAAATCGAGGTATGTCTGGGAAGTAGTTCGAGTTGATATTCAGTATTATTGCTTACGCCTGTTCTATTGTTACATTGCTGGGATTTTTTTCCCCTTGTAAAAATTATAAACCTTTTGGAATGCACTAAGACGACTGCGTTAATTTGTGTGTTGGTGGATGTATAGTTGGACAAAGCTGGGGGAAGATTCCATAAGTAATGAAGTATGTGTACTTATAGGGAAGTAATATAATAGAATTAGTGGAGTAGAAATTGTTACTAAAATGAGAAGATTTAACTACTCCAGAAGAGAGTACAGCTCAGTTCTGTGAAAGCTTATGTCCCCTTCCCCAAAATCTTTTTCAGGGGAACTCTTTCTTGTGTAGACCCCTCCTTTAGGAAAGAAGGAAAATTCAAGTGAGAACTACAGCAAAAGTAGTCTGGGTTGGATAAAAAAGTAAGCTCCATCACTATTGGAAATGTTGGAAGACACTACTTGGGCCAGTTCTTAACATTCCTTCACTGGAATCTTTTCTTTTAAACAAAATCTGAAAAAATATGATTGAAGTTGGGCATGGATAGCTTCTTAATTTATGGGAGCTTTAGTATTTAAGCTCGTTTTTGGAAGCTGCGTATGCCTTTCTCTCTCACTGCTTGTGCTTGCGCAGGCAAAGTTTTATAGTTCTCAGTTCTGAGAGAACTTGCTCAGTGTACGGGAGGAATGTCTGTCTTTTTTTCCTCTAAGTATGTCATAAAATATCCAGCTCATGCTACTTCTCTTCTTCCATTTTCCCTTGCACCTTCATACTGTTGAAAACTGGTAGACCTACTGAATCTTTTTATCTGTGGAGAGAGAAACCAGAAAACAAAACATTTGTAGCCCCAGAGGGGGAAGGGGACTTGCATAGTATTACATTTTTCCTCTTTACCTGTTCCTGGGAGAGATCAGTGACTTCCCTATCTGTTTACTTTACCAGGGAAGTCTAAAAGAGTTACTGTGCTCTGAAATTCCTAAGTTCAGCCCGATGTTACAGCTTCTTCTCTTGCAGTGTTTAGCCAGATATCTGCCTGTTATTAGGATATAACAACTGTATGAAATCATGCAGCTTTGACAGAATTGTGCGAGTTCAAAATTGTGTTTATCATTGACTGGATATCCGCAGAGAAATGCTTGAGGAGTTAAACAGCTTTTTTGGTCTCAACTGATTTTCAAACTTCATTTGTAGATGCCCTAGCACTGTTGTACTGCTACATCTTTCAGTTTATCAGTTAAGACAATATTTTACAGTGTGGTATGTTTGGTTTCTGTACCAATATGCAAGTGTTAGTTACATGTGGAGCCAAGCTAATACAAGTCTAAGCTCTGAACTTTCTGAAGACTGTTGTGAATATAATCTGTTTTTTATGCCAGAAGCACTCTGACCAAATTGAAAATTGTGCTACTGAGCAAGTTATTTAAGATCCGCAATCTTAAGATGCACAAAGTAAAAGAAACTTAACTATTTTTATTGTAGTGAGCCTCTGAAAAATGAATTTAAGATTTTTCTCTGGGAAATGTAAGGCTTACATTTCAACACATTGGGTGCATATGACCTAACTAAAAGCTTTCTCTTTGTTGAAGATCCAGGTCCAGAAGACATTCGCACAGACGTTACACTCGCTCCAGATCCCATTCCCATTCTCATTCCCATAGGAGACGTTCTCGAAGCAGATCGTACACGCCAGAATACCGCCGTCGAAGGAGCCGTAGTCACTCTCCAATGTCCAACAGGAGAAGGCACACAGGCAGCAGAGTATGTCATGTTCCCCAAGGCTGAGTATCAACAAAACGGTCACTGCTTACATCAGTGTAGTCTAAGATAATTGCAGGCTGAATTTGACTTGCTGTCTTGTTATTGGAGGATACGGGAATTGTTTTTGGGTTGGGGGGACAAAGTCTTTCCTTAACAACTGGGCACTTACACCTTGTGCCAGCCATTGGCAGGGTAGTTGTAGAATCTTACTGAAAGCCATGCTGTCCCAAGTGAGTATAGGTAGATAGGTGACATCTGTTTCCCTCTGCTCTAGAAGTTGGACTTTTTCTATTTTTATTCTGTTCCAAGCACGCGTACACTTCACAAAAAAGGCAACTGTGCGTGCCTTTAAAAAAAAAAAGCGAAAATACTTACAAGATCAACTGTAGGAGCAAAGGAAAAAAAAAATTTTCAGGTGTTCTTGTTTATAACATATAGCGTATTATGTTGAAGATTGCTTGTGATTTTATATTTCCAAGTAATGATTTTGGTTTAACTTGAAGAAATAAACTCATTTGTTATTAGCTAACCTGTAAATCGTAATAAACTGGAAAAACAGACAGCTATGAAAAGGATCGATAGTCCTCTCAGAATTCAAATGAAATAAGCTAGTGTCTGTATGGACAGGGATAGGAAGTGTAGGTAAATTGACTTAAGATACTACTTTTATGTCATTCAGAGAGATTTCTCCCAGTGTCCTTCCTTGTTCAGTGTTTTAGATTCTGGTTTCGCATCACTTGATGCTGATCTGAGTGAGTACTACTACACATGGGTCTGCCTCTTCCTTGGTGAGGACCACAAACGATCCTTTTAGTTTTCATCTTTATTTTCTCTTTATTTATTTATTATTAATCCTGTCAAAAAGTATGTAGTTTTTTGCATGCTCACCTTAGTGAAGCAGCTTACCACAACCAGATAAGACCAATGTGAGGGAGAAGATGATTATGTGGAAGAGGGCAAGACTACAGCAGTGCTAATGTACAGCGGCTTAAGCTGTTGTGAAGCAACATTTGTAGTTAAGCTATTTGTGGATTGTTGCCAGTGTGTAGTCATACTGTTGTAAATACGAATCTAATGTCTTAAAAAGTTGGCAGGAATAACAACTTCAAAAGGCTTAGCAGATTTCCTGGTAAAAGACAAATGAATCTACTTTACTACTTTAGGAAGTATTAGAATATTTTGCTGTGAAGTCTTTTTTGCCTTGGAAATGACTCTGTGAAACATGAGAAACTCCTCAGAGTGAATTCCATGTTCGTTCTAAGGAGTAGTTCTAATAGTGTCAAAACAAAAATAAATCAGATTAGAATTCTCTAAGCTGCAAGGTCTAAGGACACTAGGAAAATTGGTAGCAATTTTGCCACTTCTGCTGACCTTGCCATACTGTGCTAATGGGAGGCGGTACAAAAACTCAGTATTAAAGGTGTCGTTTAATCCTGCACAGTCAAAATCTTTCCAGTGGTGATGTAATTGTCACTTGTTGCCTAGGGTGCACAGAGTGATTCTCCGTACTTAGCTTGCCTTAGAAAAGATAATAGGGTTCATTTCTTAAAAGAAACACAACATAATTTGAAACATACTATTATAAAAATAAGGAAAGATGATATGAGAGCATGCGTGAATCATGTACTTCATCACTTCCGTGTCTTGGTAGAAGATAGGAAGGGGAATTTGTTACATCTGCAAGCTATAATTTTTTAACTGGAGCTAAATTAGGTTGCAGATCTCCTGTTATGAGAAACTGATGCACTCACTGAACCTGCTCAGGCAGAAGCAAGTAAACACAGCTGTAATGTTTTTTAAACATTCTTGTGAAAAGAAGTGCTTATCAAGTTGCTACTTCCTACATGGAAAAATACTATCCAAATACTTTTTTTCTTGCATAGCAAAAAAGATGTGCTTAACTTGGTCACAGTCACTATCTAATGTTACGATTCCCCAGAAAACAAGAGTTTTTAAGTCCTAAATATTTTCCTGCAGATGGAGAACCCAGTAGGGTAAACTTAAGCCTACCTACTGCACAGACATGCTTTTCTCGGTTTATATTTTGCATTCTGGTTCTCATGGCTCTGTATCTGAAAATCTACATGTTGCAGTTTAAAACCCAGTAATTAACGTGCATGTTCCACTGTTCCATGCATGTTATTTGGCTTAATGTAGTTACTTAATTTGTTTAAAAGTGTAGAATGTCAGCTAGGGACCATGGAATACTTTTACTCAGCTTTTAGTCTTAGTTTGTTTCATGACTATGTACTTGAAAGCAGAATTTTCCTTTCCTTATGGAAGTAAGCTTTGAAATTCAAGACTTTACTTCTAAATTGTCATCTAAAAATTGTCACCTTGGTATCCAGGAGTACAGAGGGGTTCATAAGAGAACGTGACAGGAGATCTCAATCTGTTCATTCTTCAAGTCAGGATGAAAGGCAAGCTCTGAGGCATAAATTACTGTGCATCAGTACAGTACAGCACTGTGCTTTGAAAATCTGAACTACAACTACAAATTTTAACTGTGTTGACTTGCAGTTACTATTTTAGCTGAAAAAATGCCTGTTGCTCCAATTTTAAATTCCTGCTTCTAGTATAACAGGTGCCAGGAACTTAGCTGGAAAAAAAAATCACAACAAAACCAAAACAACAACTTATTTTGATCAAGATAATTCTTAAAGTTAAATTGGCATTATATGAATTCTGGGGCATGTAGAGAAATTTTGAACCTAATAGGAAAATGAATTGCAGTACCTTGAACAACTGTAGAATTTCTTATTTGACTTCCTTTAGTTGAAGTGAAGTGTACGAGTATTTCCATTTCCTACATTATTTTCAAGAATCGAGAGTCTTGCTCTAGAAAAGTGAGCACACTTTTCGGTTACCGTTTCACAGAACCAGCCTTCAGTATGTAGCTGAGAGAAGCTGCTGGTTTTGATCCAGTTTACTAGTGAACAGAGAGAAACTTTAAAATTTAAATATTAACTTTCATTATAGTTGAACAGGAAATGTTGGAGGGAGGAGGGGTTGGGAAGAACACCCATTTGGTAGAAGGCAAGTTACAGTTCAGCTGTGTGTGCTTAGGATCTCAGCTGCTTTTCGGGTGTGAAACTGGAGGCAGCCTGCAGTATTCAGAACCGGTGGTGGTGGCCTTGTAGAATGGCTAAGATGGGAGTTGAGGCTGGCTGACCAGTTTTCAGCACACACTTAGACATCCTGCCTGCAGCTTGTTGGTGATTTGAGTGAGAAATACTAATAAAACAGGTTCTTGTTACCTGTATCTCTTCTGTAACCATAGTGCCTCATTTCTCTCAAGTGTACAGTCAGAATTTTTCACCAACATGAGAAGTTTACCTTTTGTGTTTTTTTTTATAAAATGAAAATCAGAAAGTGAGCTACCCTTTGAAACACCTTAAGATTGGAATGTTAATGCTTGAAATATTAAGGTTTGTAATAAACTATGCTTAATTTTTTCACTTAAAAATAATTGAGAAATTTCAATGTAAGAATGTATAAGTTGTATTTTATTAACTTAATTGGAGTTAAACATTTGTCTTACCAGGCCAATCCAGATCCTAATACATGTCTCGGAGTGTTTGGTCTCAGTTTGTATACCACTGAGAGAGATTTGCGTGAAGTCTTTTCCCGTTATGGACCTTTGACTGGTGTCAATGTGGTTTATGATCAACGGACTGGACGATCAAGAGGATTTGCTTTCGTTTATTTTGAGAGAATTGATGATTCTAAAGAGGTAAATTCATACTTTACTACTTCAAACAGGTGTGCTCTTTGTGCATTGTCTTTACAAATATCTTCGTAAAAAAAATATTTGTGTGTATTCACTAGAAAGTTCTAAGTGCGATTTATTTAAAATGTTTAAATCATGTGGCACTTTTAGACAGATTAAACACATTAGTTCAGTGTTCAGACGTTTAGGCAAATTTTGAGCCTGGGCTGTCTGTATTGAATTACTAAGGAACATGGTACTTTGATTTGATAATCTATTACTTCAAAATGAATATAAGCCTTTAGGCAGATATAGACATCCAGGATTTTTCCAAATTTTTCAAAGTTAACTCTTCAAACTAATTTTCTGTATCAAAATTCTGAAGGTTCTCTTTACTGTTTTCTTTTAAAGTATGTCACCATGCATTTGAGGGAGTATGTTTTTTTGTCCTCAATTATACTTCAGTTAGTGACTTTGCTAGTTACACAAATAGCTGTTTGCAGCTGGACTAGTGGCCAGTAGTGTGATTGATGCGTAAAGAAAGAATCAAAGAATCTGAACAGCGGTCTGTATTACGATTCACTGCAGTAAGAAATATTTTAACCTGTATATGGATATTGTGAGCTTTATTAAATTTAATAAAATTTGTAGATGTAAAATTGTCGTTAAAAAGTATAGATGTATCCGTTCTTCTTTAAAAAAAAAAAAAACTATTTCAGTCAGACAGTTTCTTTTATCCCACATTCTTCAAGACAAATAAAGTACAAATACTAACTTAGCATGTAAGCTTTCATTGTGGGGTTTTCTCCTTTCTTATTTGCAAAATGAGTTACAGACTTCAGGCATCACATTTATGGATGAGTAGTCATGGGCAGATGTTTCAGATTTGCTGTTTGATTCTGTTTGTTAGATAAGTATGTTCATAATGGTTGGGTCTGACCCTTCTCACCTAGCACTGCAGGAAGGGAGGGTGGCAGCTGCGGGTCTACTATCAGTAACTTAAAAATGAAAATTGCTGATGCTAGTTGATGATACTTTAATGAAAAATGTTTCATGGATGGATTGGTTGGACTAGACTCAGTTTTGAGCTTTGACTGATCTCTGGTATGATTCTACAAGCAATTGTGATATGGCAAGCAGCTGTAAAAGATGGTGAAGTGATGTACAGAGAACTGGTTTATAATGAGAATGGAAGTTGTATACGTGGGGTTGTTGCAGGCTAGAGGAGGAGGTAAGAACAGGAAGCTTCCTTCAGCTTCCCTTCATTTTCCCACAGTTGCTTTGACAGGTTGAGAGAGGAGTTGGTAGGATGGGTAGGATTCACGTTTAGTGGCCTTTCTGGTTCTGACCTTTTAGCCTAGTATTTCTTTGCACTGGGGTGTATGAGAAACAATCTGCAGCCAGTAACACAGGCTCATGTGAGGGTCTCAGTGAAGTACTGTTTTTATTTATGATCGCAATGGAGGGCGTTCTGCAAGCAGGAGCATCCAGCAAAAGTATTATCATAACCTTTTATTCCCTATTACCCAACGCTTAATTACTCCCCTGTTGGAATTGGCCGAGTACTACAGGTTCACAAACTACTCAACGCTTATTACTATACCATACATACAGAATTTTATTTGACCAACCGTTAATTTCTTCGTTTTCTTTATTTATTCTCTCATGACTAAAGGGCCTGGGATTTTTTGTTGTTGTTGTTTTTACTGGTTTTGCACTGCTCATCTTGTTTTCCTTAGCTATTCTCCTTATTTTGGAACAGTAGGACCTTCCCCTTATCTGCTTAACATACTTCCCACTATTATGCCTGCACAATCACTTTTGAATATACAAGGTTAGTAGAATTTTCCACTGCAAAAACACAACTTTATTTCTCACAAGTGGGATTTTGAAACAGTGACCGTTCTGTAGCACAGTTAGTATCTAAAATACCTGCACAATATTTTGGCACATTCATATACTAATCTTGTCTGTTTTAAAACTTCATATGTCTTTAGAAGTACAGTTTTTTTCTAGTTGTCATTGGCAATGGTCATGCATAACACCATGCATTTCTTAAAATGTTCCGTGTAAATACCATAAAGTAATTTGTTTAGTATGAAGCTGCTTTGGCAGAAACTACAAAACTGGAATGCAAAGAAAAAAATGGGATGTTACATGCAGCATCAGAAATACAGAAATGAAGATGAGCACCGTGAGTGGGAACTGAAGTCATTGGGAATGTAAACAAATTTTTCTCCTGCCCTATTTGCTAAATTATTTCAGTTATATAAATTCCAAGTGTTGAGAGATTTTACACTCCTCCCTCTTCCCACACCAGCCCATTGCGGGGGAAAAAGAAGACTTTATTTGACTTGATTTCACAGGCTCTGAATACAGATTTGAAGTAGCAATAAGCAGGAAAAGAGGATCTAGCTATAGGCGTGAAAATCTGTGGCAGGCCCTGTAGGAGGACTGAAGGACACTAACTAATTCCCTGTGGAAGATGGATCTAATCTGAAAAGTTGGGTATGCATAATAGCAATGTTACTTGGGCTGCTTTTGTTCCAAGTAAATACATTTTGTCTTAATAGGAAAACAAACAAAAAGCCTCTGAATAATGGGAATGTAAAACTCTAAATAAGATGCTTTAAAAGGCTGCAGTTCAGTTCAGCAGTCATAGATGGACTAAATAGGTGTGGAACCCTGTTCTGGGGAGTACAGGGGGAATGGACAACAAGGATTTCAGATCATCTTTACTGTTACCCTTCCAAGAGGAGCGCACTGGGAAGCCTCTCGGCTGATGCACTCTCAAACACTGTTGATACTCAAATTGGACACTAAATGGGTTGTGAGTGTGTTTAAACTTTTGTGCTTGGTTTAAGATAGGTCAGTCCCAGCCCAGCGTGGGTTCTGTTGCAGCTGAGGTCTTGTTGGGAACCTTTGTCATCATTAGTAACCGTTGTTACAAATCGTGTCAGTTACTGAGCTGGTTAAAAGGCTGCTATGTGTTTTGATTTTTTTATGAAGCTACATCTTTGTTTTCATAAAGTTAGAAAATTAGTATTTGGTACTCCTTTTTGGCTTTGTCTGTTGCAATGGGTTGTCTTACATTGTCTTGCTACTCTAAGTCTTCAGAAGTACATACGAGGAGTACAGTACCCTTATGTGGAGAACGAGATCCATACGTTTCTGCTGAAGACCTGTTTCTGAAGATAGATGTAGTTTCTTTTATAATTCTCAGCATTTGCAACACTGGCACTGAGGTGTCCATTTTGAAATATTTTAGCTAAATTTTGAAGGATGTTCACCTGCCCGTTACATTATTATTAGTTTAAGCTTTTCCATTTCTTCCAGGGTTTACAGAAAAAATACAGACCTATGTAGTAGGATTTAAAAAAAAAAAAAAGTTGGGAGGCAGAATGATTATCTCAGGGTTAGCAATAAGAGAATCACGAGTAAAAAGCAGTGGGTGTTCTAGGGAGATGATTCTTACTGTGGTAGGCAGGGATTTCATATGCCACTATCTAGCTTTTCAGTAACCCGTACTATCAACCCGTAGCTGTTAAAGCTGAGGCTGCTGTGAAAGTATTGTGTGTCTGTAGGAGAACTCATCTGAGAAGCATTAACTACAACAGCTGTTGGCAATGGGAAATTTCCAGTTCCTAATGCAACTTAGATGCTATTTACAGTTTTGACCATCTTTCAGAACAATTTTCTGAAGTAGTTTTTTTAGCAATCAAGACAGACTTTATGGAGACAAACTGAGCTGTTAACATAGCTCAGTTGCCAAAAACTAGAATAATTTCAGGTGTTTTGGTCTTGTTTTTCATTTTAATTTGCAAGACATTTGATCTGTGGTGCAAGCAGACCAGTTTTTGAAGCATTGTTACTGGCTAAAGCTTCTCCTACAGCTTATTGAAGAAATGTTTAAGTGGTGGTTGTAGTATCAAAAGGACCCTTGATGTACCAGAAAAGAACATGAGAAGGTCTTAGATATTTGGAATTACAAGTTACAGACTTGAAAAAAAAAGAAAAGAAAGAAAAAAAATTATATTTGCGATTATTCTAATTATATTTAAATAAAAAGCAACCTCAAACTAGAGAATATAAACAACTCTTGCTCAGAGGTGAAATAGACACTTGAATTCAACTTGGCAGGCTGCAGTAAGTGTAGAAAGCTGGGTTTCCTCATTTGCTTCTTCTTCCCACCACTTTTTTTTTTCCAGAACATCATTTCAGACAACCTCATAAAATCCAGGGCTGAACTAGTGATATCAGTGTACTTGGGGGGAAAAAAGTTAATTAGGTCTGTTCATCCCACGTTGCACCTGTGACAAGGGAAGTGATCTTTTTGTTGGTGGCCTTAAGTACCACTTGAGAAATTTCAACTCTGAGTTTAAAAGAAAAAAAAAGTCTCTTACCCTGAAAATATTTTTAAAAATGAATCCCACCATAAATTGCTCGTTTGACTTTTTAAGTATATTCAATCTGCTATACGTAAACTCTAATATCTTTAGAATACAATATATCCAATGAGTTGAAATCTGATGAATTTAATGTTTCCTTTCTAACTGTTTTGAGACACTGGAGGTGATGACCTTGTAGTTTGGGAACTGCTCATCTTTGTCAAACACCCTAGATAGTAATTTGAAAGAACTTTCTTGTTATGGATAGGCTATTCTAGGTTTAAAACTATAATGTAAGATTATTATATGTTTCATTCACAAGTCTTATTCTGTGTCTTTTGACTGCCATCATAGAGATGTTGTATATGCTGGCCTACAAAGTCAGTTTTTCCTTAGAGTTTGCAACCAAAACTAGTAGTATATGTTTATGGGAATCCTGGTTGGTTGCTTGCTTGCTTACTGTCATCTTGCAAAAGCTGTGCCAGTCTTTTGACAGTGCTCAAATATTTGGAAGAAAATCAAGGTTGAAATAAAAATAGACTGACAGTTAAAGGCTCCTAAGAAGGCATTACTTGTCTTTAAACCCCAATGTAATTTGATTTTTTTCTTAAATATGTTTTGTTTGATCTGGAAAATATATTCCTATCTTCCTATCCTTATAGCGTTGGAAAGTGTTTTCTTTATTGTTAGAAAAAGTATGCAACTTCTTTTCACTTCAAAAGTTGAATATTCTTAGCGTTCATGCATGCCCAAAAGTAGCAGGAGAAGCAAACTGAAATTTGTTTTGAATACAGCGTGCTACTCTAATAAAATTGTAAAATCTTAAATTTGAATATAAGCTGCTTGAAGTTGAAGGAAAAAATTTAAGTAAGTATTTAATTAAGTATTTAATTTAAGTAAGTAGGGTCATGAATATGTTTTGACAGTCTTTGTACAACTTAAATACTTTGGTATCACTTGTCCGAAGTATGTTTTAAAATAGACTTTTTTCATACCAAAGCAGTCATTAGTTAATAAAGTCAACTGAAGTACTTTGTTTGAAAGAGTTAACATGTGGAAGTTAAGAATGATGCAGAGATTTTAAAAACATCTTTGGAAGGATTTTCCAATTGCAAAGGACTGAATGTGAGTGATACCATCAAAATTATTTGTGTATTTATGGTGGTTTATTCTGTTTTCACTTTATCTACTGAAATACAACACATTCCCTGGTATTTCCAATACAAACTATCAAGTCTCAAAATTAATTCATCAGCTACCCTGCTGGTATCCTGCTTTTCTCTGTGCTGTTCCCTATATCGAAGAACTCTTCCTCCTTCTTCTTAAAGAGGTTCTGGTTCTTTTAACTAAATAAAACAAGTGCCAGGTGTTCTGGAGTTCAGGTGGCTTGTTATCAGCTAAGTTTTTGTCTGCAAGTTATTGATCAGACATAAAAGTGCCATGAAGCAAAAAGTTCCTTTCCTTCTAAGACTCATTGCGTTTCACCACTTTTCCAGAAAAATGCTTTTCATCATGATGCTGATTTTTCAACCAGCTTTTTAGCAGCATTCAGTTTTAGTGTTACGTGCATGTATGGCCATAATGTGTGCACAGATTTATTTTTTAGTTCTTTCATCCTTGTGGAGCAAGGCCTTTCAAAAAAATTCAAAGCTAGGGAACTAAAGCTAATGGTCATGTTTAATTCACAAAACATATTTTAATACATGTTGAGAAATTTGACATGCTTTTAGGCTCAGCCTTGTAGTTAGCCAACTCTAGTTGTTAGATTGCTGTGTGGGAGCAGAGCTCACTAGGTGGCGATATAGTACAGATATAAACAGAATTATTAAAGCACAACCTAAGTGCAGATAAATATGTTAGTGATAACTCAGTCACTTCCAGTTTGGAGACAGTTAGATCTTGTGGGTGTCATGTTTTTGAGTTCTCCTCTATAGGTTATGTGTTAACTCAGTAAGATCTTTCTTAGAGAACTACAAAAAAAAAATTTACATTTCTGAACAGTTGCTAATTTCATTTTTAAAAAGAAAAAAAAGAAAATGCTCTTCTCTGACATGGTTTGAGGCTTGTGTATTGTGCCTCACAGTTAAACTCAAGATTTGTCTTTTCGCTGTTGCTTAACTTGAGATTAAAACAGTATCTTTTCTCACAAAAAAATGAAAATAACATGTATTGGATGAACTGGGTTGTAAAGTAGTATTTAGGAGATCCAAGAGTAGTGGTGAGGAAGGATCAAAAAAAATTTTGGCTTTGAAAATTTTAATAACTATGAAGTCCAGCATTAATTGTAAATTTTTATTATTTTATTTTTTAATTGCTATCACCTGAACGTAAATCTCAAAAGTACGCTGTGGTCCTCTGAAAAACTACTTTCCTGATTTTGAGTTTGAGAAAGACCACTGTATTGATTCAAAGAGCAAAGAAGCAGGGGCTAGAACACCCAGCGAGCGTGTGCACGAGCTGCGAGCGGGTCTGAAGGCAGAGGCTTCTCAAGCGCAGACCCTCCTGCGTATCGCTTTGGCTGGCTGCTATTGTGAGAGTGAGTGGGGAGGAAGGTTGTAATTAGGTATCCATGTAGGCTGAACCCGCCATTTTACTAAGCTCTGCTGGAGTAGGTCCTTGTAAGGGAGATGGCAGGAGGCTGGGAGAGCATGAAATGGCAGCCGACTAGCAGTAATCCGGCCATATGCACCCTACAGGAAGCCACTGTTTTGCACAGCTTTTGAATCCGCCCATCCCCTCTGGGTCAGAGACGGCGCTAGGAAAGATGCAGTTTTCAGGAAAAGCTGCTTTGACTTTGTTTACCTTTCTGATGGGGTAGTAGGCGAAGTCTACTACAAAGAAATTGACTGTGTTAGTGGGTAGTCCTGTGCTTTCTTAAAAAGGGATCGCGTGGCACGGTGCTCCCGCGCCCCAGTGCAGCCCTGTAGCACTGCCGGCGGACGGGCCGGGGGACAGAGACCAGCCGTTCGCCACAGTGGGGCACTAGTAACCAGGCTAAATAAAACAAGGTCGGGGCTTGTTTTTCTAACAGAAAATAGTGTGTTTTGCACATAGCTTTCCATAGTGGGTTGTAGGTTTCACGCCCCCGTCCCTTCTCTTTCTTGCAGGCAATGGAGCATGCAAACGGTATGGAGCTGGATGGCAGGAGGATTCGGGTGGATTACTCAATCACCAAGAGAGCACATACACCCACTCCAGGCATCTACATGGGCAGGCCAACACAGTAAGGAGTTCACTCGCTTCCTTTAGTAGGATTAAAACTAGTTTAAACTGAATGATTGAAATCTGGTGGAAAAACTGAACTGCAGACTTTTTTTTTAATTTTAGAGTTATGCCAATTATATTTTCTCACAAAGGTATTAATATAATTGTGTTACTGTGATTCAGATATACTATTAAGTCCTACTGTAGTTTCCTGTATTTATTTTAAAAATTGAATGTGTTATTTAAAAAAATCATCTAGCACAGCCAGTTAAGGCACCTTTAGCTAGCTTAAATATTAGGGTGTCCATTTGCCTTTGATTCTGATGTGAATTAGGCTGAAAACCTTGATGTTGTTTTTATCTGTTTTGTTATTTTAAATGTTTTTCTTTGAACGTTTAATCACTAGATTAATTGCTGCTTCTTAAGTGTCTCATTTACAAGAACACTGGAAAAAAAGTTTTTGAGTTATTTAATTTGATGAAGAGTAGAATCTGAAGTACTTCTTGCTCTTTTTTTTTTTTCCTAACAGCAGTGGAGGAGGTGGTGGTGGCGGAGCAGGTCGTCGACGTGACTCTTACTATGATAGAGGGTATGACAGAGGTTATGACAGATACGAAGAATATGACTACAGATACAGGTGCATAATTTTAATTCTATTTTATTTCTGTAGGAAAAGTGGGTTTGGGGGGAAATTGATAAGTGGCAAAAAAGAAGTTACTCTGCTTCTACCAAGATTCAGCATATGTGCTTGCTTTGTTTGAGAGCCTTGTTACGATAGTTTGGGTAAGATTAAAGTAGTCGTCATCTTCAGTGCCTCTGTAATTCAGCTACGTATTAAATAGTTAAGTGAGAGGTGAATTTTGCTACCTGGAGAAGGTAGAGCGTATATTTTGCAAATGTAGTGGACAGACAGAAAGAGGACTCTTCTTGCATACTGTATATAGAATCAGGAACAGCTGACAAACAGTGCTGTTAAAGAAGAGGTTATTTGTAGATGGGGGTTTTTAATGCTTGACATTTCATAGCTATCTGACTGTTTTGAAAGTTATCTAGTTTCAGAGAATGTTGTACAACAAGAATTGTAGGCATCTGTAAAAGCATTTAGGTGTTTGCAGGGCTAGTGAGAGTTTATTAAATGTTCTGTAGATATGCCACATAGTTTTAAACCCATCAGATAGAGAAATATAAAAGCATTTGTTAAATAGCTATAAGCCACAGCCAAATAAAGCTGAAGTCTTTCATACTGGCCAAATCTTTCAGTGCTAAGGAAATGGTTTTGTTCTGTAGAAGTAATGTGAATGAGGCTTCGTTCATTATGATGATGTTTGTTTTCTTTTTTAATTTTCCTTAAAGGAGACGATCACCATCGCCTTACTATAGCCGGTACCGATCACGATCAAGATCCCGTTCCTATAGTCCAAGTAAGTAAATACACAGGAATAAATAGAATCAGGCCAGCATAAGACTTGTTATTAGTCTAATCGGTCAGTGGGAGTTCTGAAAACAAAAAACCTGGGCACTTCCAGTGTTTGAGTTCATTTATACTGTTTGTTCACAGTAATGATGTTGTCTGTCTTTTTTTTTTTTTCCAGGGCGCTATTGAAGATCAGAAGAGTTACAGTTGAGGGCATGATTTTTAAATACAAGGTTCAGATCTTAGCTTCCCTACTGCTTCCCTCCCTCCCTTGTTCTCCATCCAGCTATTTTACAAAACTTTGGTTCATTTAGAGTATACATACCTTCAGTTGAAGTATTCCTGTTTTCCATCCCTTCTTATTGTAATACTCTTAAATATTGTAATTGTTGTAGTTTTTGTGTAGTAAAACATCTTAAGCAAAATGAAATAGAAAACCCAAAGTGTTGATACATTTTGGAAGTCATTCCTATTTTGTTTTTAAACCAATTGGACTCCTGGCTAATTACGAGAGAGCAACAATATTTTTAAAGCTTGCATGTCATATGTAATACACTCAGATACTTTAACATAAACCTGCATTTCCAAGTAACTCGTTAATCTTTCTGTTAAAATGTTTACCTATTACTTTGATAAACAAATAACAACTTTGAGCCTTTCCTGTAATGACAAATTTATTTAGATAGTCATGAACCAGAGGATTTCTTTTTTTGTCAGGTAGTTGCTTTGAGTGTAGAATATTTGAGCTAGAGCAAAATTTGGTATTTGGCTGACCAGGAAAATAGATCCTTGTACACAGAAAATTTAAGACTGTATTTTATACATAAGTTTTTGGATTGCTACACAGTGGATAACATCTGAAGTTAAAACCATAAAAATTCTGTTTGTTTTTTTTATTGTACTTGGTTGAATTTTTCCCCCTAATTAGTGCAGGAAAAAAAATATTTATTGAACATAGCAATTAGTTATATAATTTGCTGTTCATTTAAACAACAACAACAAAAAACTTTCTGGTATTGCAATAATGATTTAAGCAAGTTTTGTTTCCGGTCCTTTTTGGAGTTTGAAAGTATGGATGGAAAAACCTGTAACTACATGTAAACCTTTTTTTCCCCCCTCAATAAAAGTTAATTCCACTGAAATGTGGCTTCTTGTTTTCTGTTCTACATCTCGTGTCACCTTGGAATACAGGTTAAGCAGGACATGATATTGCTGCATGAGTAATAAAGTCAGCATTTATCTGTTTCCTTAGGAGCTTTGTCTTCCCTGGGAATTGGCATGCAGTTATATGAGATGGCTAAGCAGAGTGGGTAGTCCAGATTTTTCTTGGACTATCTTTGGCACTTGCTGGAGTCATGGTGAGATGGTTTAAGGAGAAGAAACACTGTTGACTTTGTTTAGATTTCTGGCAAGTTTTGCCCTCTGAAATAACTCACCATGTGGCTGGTTGAATGTCGATGTTGGCACAGCAAAAGGAATAGGACTACCAAGCTCTCACAGCAAAAATAATTTCATCCTGACTGTCAAGGAACGCCACCAAAAGTGTTTGTCATAATTATAACAGAGTAAGCATATGAAACAATTTTGTTCACTATTCCTGAATGCCAATGCTGGGGACTATTCACAAGTAATTATAAGAAACAAACATATCCTACTCTTCTAAAGGTTTGATACAACATGCCGTGAGAAACTGGTGACAAAACAAGTTCGATCTTACTGATTCTTGCTCAGTATTACTCATCTGTTACATTTTGTCCCGAAATTGTAATTGAATGCTCTTAGTAAAATGAAAACAAAGGATCTGAAACATTGAGGTTCAACAAATAACCCACGGTCTCTAGTTTACTGCTATTTATTGATGAACCAAGTAGTTTAATAAAAGCTAAGAAAATTGTCCTCAGTAAACCAAATTGCCAAAGTCCAAAGAGTAAAGTGAATTTCTTGAATTTCAAAATTACAGAGAGTACAGTGCAGAAATAGTGAGGCAACATGAAGCAAATGCACAGGGAAATAGCTGCAGGTCTGGTTGGGGGAGGCACATTCAAGCTCAGGGTTATTGTGATAATTGGGGAACGGAGAGACAGAGACGGCTGCTGTTTGCCAGGTTACAGCATTTGTGGCCTCTAACTGAAGGGTTGAGATGTTAGCTGGGGAGCAGTCTGTCAGTTCTGCTGGCTGGAAGCTAAAGCCAGATACGGGAGTGTCTGAAAACTAAATTTGAAGATGGTTTCTTCCAACAGTTAGACTTAAGCTAATGAATCTATTTGTCACTGGTCTATACAAAGCTGTAAGTGGAAACAGCGTTTCATTTTGTGGTACATGTTGACTGATGTGATGCAGATATTCTGGAGAACAGGTGAAACAATTCTTACAGTATTGGACATATTTGTACATGTATTTAATGTATGAATAACTGTGGGACTTTAATGGCCATTTATAAAACTATGGGTCCTGAAATTGGAAGGACAATTTGTAGCTGTTTCCTCATTTGTTTAATGCTTCCTTGGAACTGGGCAGAGATCTCAGCGTTAGCAGGTTTCTGTAGCTTGTACGGCCTGCATTTTCCCAGAGGATGGGAGCCGTTCTTTCAAGTTGCTTTTGAATGTATTTGGGAACATCATTTATATAAGCTGTTGGTACTTTTATGCTTTTGATATGTTTATGTTGATATTTGTGTTCATGAAAGAAAACAGCCTGGGTAGTTTGTACATACTGTGTCTCTAATCACAGCTAATTAAACAGGTAAGTACTTCCTCTAGTCATTTGTATTTAGTGCTACGACTCTAATCATATACAATAGTTTTGCAACGAAGTAAAATTAAGTCAACCTTAAGTAACAAAACTTAGAGAAAAGCTTACTTTGTGCTAGTACATGATAATAGTAAGTTTATAGTTGAATTGCAGAGAATATTTAAACGTTGACTTCAGGAAAAAAAAAGTTTGTCTTGTTTTTTCTCTAGCCTTAATTCTAGGCTTAGCATATAGAATGCAAGATAATACTCACGACAGCTGCTATAGCTGCTATGCAGGCTAGCCCAAGACTTTATGTAATGGAAAATTCGCAACTGATAAGAGCAGTTAGAGAAATACGGATTTACACGTTCGGTCAAAGTAACTTCTGAATTTGTGTGCGTACTTAAGATGATATACATAAGCATAAGGTGAAATGTTTATTAAGGCTATTGTTTTATGTCGTTTGTCCTATATAACTACCCTTCAAATGTGTGGCGACATTAAGCATTCTGTCCTGCAGTACTTACTGAAGCATTTGACTGTGTTGATATGAAAGAGATGTGACCTAGTCAGCTGAGTAATGCTTTTTGGAGAAAGACAAAACAAAAAAACCAGCACCTTCTACTGCATGGCTTCACAAAGAAAGAATAGTTATGTATACTTACACCCTTTTTTTTTTTTTTTTTTTTTTTTTTTTTTTTTTTTTTTTACTTTTGGTAGATAGGGACAGACAGAATCCAAATGAACAAACCACAGCAGTGCATTACGTTCCTGTTGTGGAGGAGGCTCCAGCTCTTGCCAAACTGCCCACTCTGTTCAGATGCAGCAGTCCACCGGAGCTAACGTGAGCTCTCAGGGCTAGAGAAAGGAGCAGTCTGGGATAATGCTGCTTCCTATAACTTTTGTGGTGTTGTTGGGCAACTGATTGGAACAGAATTCCCTTGTGCCCGTAGTCAGCCTCCTTGTCTTCTGAACAGAAGTGTGATGGAGAGTGCAAAATTTTCAAGCCACGCCATCTGCAGTAGCTAGACATTTCTCGTGCTGTGTATGTTGCACTTCCCTGTGAAGTGTTTCAGGTGGCACTGCCTCTGTCTACAGCCAGAAAGGGATGGTCAGTTTCAGCAGAGGGATGCTTTTCTCTGTCTCATACAGAGCTGTAAATACAGCACTTGGATCAAGTTTAGGTGGAAAGTGCAATTTCCCTGAAGTTAGGTCAGCAGTATGTCTAGGCAGCACAGAAAAGACCATCATCACGCTTCCTCAGTTTGGGTCAAACTTATTAAACTGTAATAGATAAGCTTAATCCTTCTCTGCTTTAGATAGGTGATAAAAGATGTTAAGCGTTCATTTTTTAAAAATTGCAGATACACTGCCCATTTCTAGTGTCCTAGAAGAGGCTGTAAGCCATTTAAGCAGGTCCATTGTACAATCTCCTGATGAGAAGGTGAGCGGTGGCCTTACACAGGCTGATTTCTTAACCCTTCTGGTATTAACGAGGGGCTACATCTTTGATGTCTAATAGCAGGTATCTTTTCATATTCGAATTTTGAAAAGGTATCTGTCTAAACATTAAAGAAGGTAATTAACTAAAATATGTAAAACTTTATTAAAATTGGTTCTTGGAAAAAAAGGGTGGCTACAGTGGAAATAAGTTTTCCCATGTGAAAAAGGGCTAGCAGTGCTTCCTGTGTAAGATTATTTTTTAAGGTTAATAATTTCCCCATTATTCTCCCCCTCCCCCCCTTTTTTTGAATTTTCCTACTGAAGCTGCCTGATACATTAGGGATTAAAAATAGAGAAGACTTGTGGTCATCAAGAATCAACATCGATTACAACTGTTCCTCACATCCAGTCTGAGATTGCCATCTCATCCTCCTTCGAGCACTGCATTAGGGCCAGCATGCACACTCTCTAAACATCTCAAATTCAGTAGTTTATGATCAGCCAAAACTTCCAGGCTGAATTTTTCTCTTGTAAACCTGGTCCCTTAATACATGGGATGTACTGTCACCAGTATTGCATGGGCTGTTGGGACCCAGCTGTTGCACTACTCTTTTGTTCACGTTCTCACCATGATGACGACGAGCCACTCTTGCTGGTTTGGTTTGTAGATCCATGGTGACGAAAAACATGCTTATTTATTGTACTTTAATAACTGTAAGCTGTCCCTCTCTCTTTCATGGTGAAACCTTATAAATTCACGGAGATAAAAAGGACCTGAAGGACAGCTAAATATTACTGATATTTACACCCTACATGCTCTTAGGCTTCAATAATTTGCAAAAGCTCAGCTCTCTTTCATAGGCTCTGTGGAAATAAACACCCAGCTCTCACAGTAGCAATTCACAGAGGGAAAAAAAAGCCACTGCCTGTTGTTCACTGAAGCATGGTTGGAGATATGCGATTCCGCTATACTGGCAAGGCGGATCTTTATGAATATCGTGCAGCATCTAATCTCACAACAAATACACAAAATGCCTTCATCAGGGAAAATTCAACTGGTTTGATGGCTATCTCACATGCACTGCTGGAATATGTTGACACGAAGCAGACTGTAGCAGAATGGCAACAGAATGGAGAACTTTGTTGGCAGCCACTCTCTCCTGCTTGGTAACTTGCACAGCCTAAAATCCTGAGAACCAAAAGCTAATCTGTATTGCACTGAAAAATCCCAGCTGTGAAATCCCATGGTCACTCTACAGTTGAATTCCTCCTGGCTGAGGATCCTCTCTGCTATGAGGAACTTCCAGGTTGCATTTTTAGGTTGTGGTTTTAACAATATCATGTAGTAAATGTTCAGAAGCTGGTCTCTTTTAAAAACAAACAAAAAACACGCCAAGACTTTAACTGTCCTTCAAATACATCTTCAGTTCTACTGAACTATGTATGTAATTCTAGAGGGCATGAACACCTCTAACAGTTTTTCTTCCTTTGAGCGAGGCATTCACCTTAGCAGAAGGTTAATTACAGGTAACGAACAGGTAATGGAGCTTCCCATTAGCAGCCAGGTCCAAGGTAGCTGCTCTGTACCCCTGCTCTCACTGTCTTCCTTCCACCTCCACTGCATAGGCACAGTGCACTGAATGCTTGCTTGTTGGCCAGAAAAGAGGGAATGAGAGCAGAGAAAACAGGTTATAACCCGCATTTCATGTTCTAAAACCTTTCATTCTTGTACATCTGAACCTCTTCCTGGTGGACTGCATCAGGACAGAGAGGAGGACCTAGCAGGCCTGCGGGCTCTTTAGAGCAAGTAGAAAAGAGTTATTGGCTAAGCTAGAGGCAAGCTGCCTTGTGTCCTTCACAAGTTTAAGATAAGTGTAAGTAATAATTAAAATGGCTGACATAGACTTTTCTGCGAGAGCAGGGCAGGGGCTGCTGGCCCCGCTGCGTTAGCTGCTGGTGCTCGAAGGAAGAGGTGGTGAGCACAAAGCTTCGCTAAAAACAAGCACCCAGCCCTGATCTCTCACTCAGAGTGGAACATAAAGTGCAGGGATTATCCCACATTTTATTTTAAAACTTTCAAAGTCTGGATTTTCAGTCAGTGTTAAATGCAGTGTGTGTAACTTGAGGCTGGAACAAGCCCGTGCAACAAGCCGTCTGAGGGGTCTTAGAAAGGAGACGAGAAAAACAGGTATTCAAAAACAAAAAGACAAAACCTTAGTGGAGCTGACAACTGGACCAGAGGCTGATATAGCTGAGAGTATGCCCTGGAGGGGGAAGTTTCTGCTGGGATAAAGTCGCCTGATGTGCTGGGAATTTAGGAGGTCTGGGTTCGTTTCCTGCCTCAGCCTCTGTGGGTAACTGTGGGCAGAGAGTTTCATATTGGCTTTCTGGGTATGAAGATGAGGATAATTACCCTTTTTCCATCAGTTTTTTATTTGGAAGACAACAGGCAATTTGGGAGAGGATCCATAAAACAATTTTAAAATCTATAGACAGGTTTGTAAAGGCTAAAGCAGCCCTGACGGACACAGAAGGCACAGGAGTGGCCGCACCGGCACGGGGGTGTCCTAAAGGACCCGTCTGCCCGGTCCCAAGCAGATGTCGCAGGACAGGCTACGTTTTCAAGGATCTGGCTCTGGAACCACAACACCGAGTGGTTTCTTCTTCCCGTGGGTGCAGGCAATGAAGGAAAACACAGCTTGCTTCAGTCAGCGGGAGAGGCTGAACCCCATTTCCCAGCCCGTACCTTCTTGACAAGCACTTTTCCAGTGCCTGCCCGCTGCACGTTGCAGAGCAGGTGGAGAAGCACACCAAAACACTCCCATACCATTGCTTTAAAAAAGAAAAAGTATTGCAGAATCCACGTTGATGTGCTAATCCGCCCTTAAACTTCTGGTTTTTAATGCATCTTTGGTCTCACCACAACCAGCTGAGCTCTCCGAGGCCGGAGAAACTGGGCACCTCCGCTGCAGGCGGCAGGGAGGCAGCCGGCCCTGGCTTCATCCAAAGGCACATCCCTGGGCAAAGTATTCTCTGACGACGAATATCATTAATCAGTTTAATTAACTGATGGAGGCAGGTAGCTGGAAATTGCCAGGCCTATGAAAGACATGCCTGGTTTGTAAATGAACTCCCCGCAGCAGGCGGGGCCTTGCCCGATTATTTCCTCCCTCAGCCTCTTCCCAGCATCTTCCCACCGCGGGCGCTGCGCGGCTCTCCCTTGTCGCGCTCCTCGGTGTCCTGCTTCCGGGGGCCTTGCTCTGCTGTGTAGGAAGGGGACGTGTGTGTGGCATTTCTAATGCACGGGAGGAGTAATTAACTGGAAATCATGAGGATTAAGTAGGTGACAGGGGTGGAACATCCAGGGTGGGGGAAGAACGGATGAGCAGGAGCACGCCTGGCTCCAGCCTGAATTCACTCTCTATAACCTTTTAAAAGGCACCCTTGGCTTTTTCTGGGCCAGGTGATACCCGTCCTTTAAGGGAATGTTCACGGGGACTCCCTTTCTGCTGCAATGTGTGCGGTTTCTGTAAACCCCTGCGGAACCTGGCAGCCTGCTGGGGCAGAGGTGCAGGGAGGCCGGAGAGGAGGAGGCCGAGGACAGGAGTCCGTCCTGCTGCTCTGCCGGGAGGCCCCTGCAGCTTCTCCTGCCCCACCAGAGCGACTGGCTGCGATGTGTGGCAGAACAGGGTGCAGCATTTATTTTATTCAGGCTCTTAAACACAACCGGGCGGGTTCGGCCATCGTAACCAGAGGGGCTGGGACCACATAAAGTGCGGCGATGCCCGGAGTGGCAGCACGTGGTCCCAGCCCCGCAGGAATCCTCCCCAGAGCTCCCCTCCCCTCTGCCTGCCCCTTCCCTGCCCTGAAAAACTCACCGAGCACTATTTCCAAACGCAGCCCTTCCAAGGCGTGGTAGGCACAACCCTCTTTAAAAAAGCAATCCCGATTGACTAATACACCCTTTGAGACAGTTCTGCTCTCTGTTTCTCCAACCAAATCTTCTACGCTACCCCGAGGATGAGCTGGGCCAGGCTGGCGGCGGCTGAGCAGAACCGATCTGGTGGCTGCCCACCGCTGCGCTTCCCTCGTTGGCTGAGGTGCTCCTCTGGTCCCAGCCGCTGCCGTTACGGGGTGCGAGGCAAAGTCACCCAAACCCCGAGATTTCAGATATCCCCTCTGTGAGGTATGTGTGTTTACAGAAGCGAAAAACTTTTCACGTGTTGTTTCTGTGGGCAGAAGTGTGAGGAAGGAGGAAAGTTTCCACGTAGTGCTCTGTGCGTGTGCTTTTACAAGTCTGGAACCGCGCTTGCCGCTTGCAGGCGATTTCCCCAGATAATGCCGTGGCACCGTCCGCACACCCCTTTGCAGGATCGCTGCGGCTCCCGTGGTGTCCCTGGAGGGCTTTTTGTCCCCTTGTGAAACCCGCTCCCTTCTGTGGGCTCTGAAGGAGAAACATAACTCCCAGCTGCTGCTGCTGCCGCTGAGACAGCCTCCGGTCGCAGCGCTTAGCAGAAAAAAAGCAAGAGGGCTGCTCTCGTCCCACCAGCTCCCCCGGCGGAGCCAAGGCAGCCGCCGGTGGCCCCAGCCCCAGGCGTCACCGGCCACCCACCCGGGGCCGCTGGGGGAGACACGGGGAGGCTCCCAGCGCCCGAGAGCAGCCCCTGCTCGCCCCCAGCCTGGCAAGCGGCAGGGAGGCTTTCCACTCAAATACCTACCCACATAGCTAGCGCCGTCCTCCGCGGCATGTGGAAATGGAAACCTTCGTTTTTCCCGCCTGCCGAAGCCACCTGCTGCCGTCCCCTCCTGTGTTCCACTTTTAGCTCATTAGTTCCACCAGCGCTGCCCCGCAGCCCCGCTGCCTTTCACGGCGGGCACGTCAGGAGGGGCTGACTGAGCCGCAGCAGCTGTGCCTCCGTCCTGTCCCATCCGTCCCGTCCCGTCCCGCTCGCCGCGCTGCTAACGCTGCGTGCATCAGTGCAGGGTGCGTGCTGAGCGGCCACCCCGGGCAAGAAGCGGCCCCTGACCTCCTCCAGCTCCACACCGGGGTCCTTTGGCCACAGCCTTCTCTCTGGGTGAGGAAGATGAGCTATCGCTGGCCACGGCGATAATTTTACGAGTTGGCCGCTGGAATATCAGCGCGGGCGCTCGCTGAGGGACGCTGCCAGCCCGCTCTCCGGGTGATGATACCCGTGGAAGATCTTCTACTAATCACGAGGAATGCGAGGGGAAATGTGAAGAGCTGCCCGAGAATTTCCCAAATTTTGCCAGGTGCAATAGATCAAAGCTAATGAGGGAAAGCTCTGCTCTCATCTCCTTCCCTCGCTGAGGAGACAGCCTTCCGCTGCAGCGAGAGGGAGCCTTGCCGAAATTGGCACTGCCTTTGTGCTCAAATCCAGGTCCTCCTTGACAAAGATGAGAGAAAACGTGTCACTTACAAGGGGGGGATAAGAAAGGCAGGGGTTGCTGGGTGTGTGGCAAAAGCCGAATATTGTCCATCAGCTCCAGAAACTGGGAGAAGAGCAGATGCCCCAAAGGAAAGGGGGGAAGGAGGTATGAGGAGGGGACTGCTCGCTGCCCTGCTGAACGGTGCTGGACCAGCAGGGAGAGGGGAAAACACTGCATGGCTGAAGGCAGCAGGGAGAGGTGGGAAGCCCAGGGTTAGCTTTGGAAGTTACTGAAGAAGCAGTGTGAGGAAACCCCTGGGCACGGCAGGGAACGACCTGCCGAGAGCCCTGCCCGTGGAGGAAGGTGGGTCCGAGCAGGATGAAGGTGCAGAAGGTGCTGTGCCCGGACAAGCAGTGACCTGACAGTGGATTTTCCTGGAGTTTTCTGCTTGATCACAGCGTTTTCCACAACCCGTCCTGCCAAGCCCTCTCAGAGCCCCTCGGTCCCACTGCCACCTCCTCTCGCCTCCTGCCGCAGTGAAGTTTCTCCTCACAGGAAGCTGTTGTGGGATGAATCCATTTGTATGCTATTTTGCCGGGTACAAAGTGGTAACGTTTGAATTAACACCTGTGGAACCTGTAAAGTTTCAAAAGAGCGGAGATGTGCAGAGAACACAGGGTGATGTTCACAATCTCGAAGTGTTGACGATAGTGAATAAGGAACAAACCTTAAGTTGGGGAGAGCTACAGAAACTGCCTGATTTTTCTCCTTGCAACCAACTCATTGTTTTTCTTCTGGAGTCAGGCGACTGTTAAGTTTCTGAGTGAACAATATGGATTTTTCACTGCTGCCCTCCTCCTTGTTTCTTCCCTTTATGCCGGCATGAATTCGCTCTTCCTGTCAGACACCAGTTACTGCAAACCCACAAAGATCTCGTCTGCTTTTAACTTCCTCCTCTCAGCCCGGGCTCCGTGCTGCTTCTCCCCCAGCACCCAGCCAGCTTCTCGGCGGCGAGCAGCCCTGTGCTGTGCCTGGCCCAGGGGTCCCCGCTACCACATCCTCCTGCAGACCCCTGGTGGCTTCTCTGCCCTCCCCCAAACCCTCCCTGGCGAGGAGACCTGCACCAGGAGAGCCCCTTCCGTGTGGTTTATTGCCTAAAGCACAGTTATATCAGGGCTGGTGGGGACAAGCGTGGCACCAGCTAATGCAAGGGGAAGCCTGCAGCTGGGGTGCCCTCGAGACGTGGCTGGCTTGTAGGAGTCCTGATAAAAGGCTTCAGCTTCTGACCCGTGGCACAGCCGGGGCGGCAGGAGGTGTAAGCTGCGGCCATGCGCCCTGGGTGCGGATGCAGGGCAGAAGCTAGTTGCAGGGGGGCTGAAGGCACTCGGTGAGGCTTGGTGAAGAGGAGAGGGGAGGAAGGCAGGTGGGGAGCGGGGTCACAGGGTGCTACAGCTGGAGGAGGGCAAGTGGGAGGGAGCTTAGGGTCAGCAGCTGGAAAGGGGAGTGGGGTGGGAAGGAGAAGTGGATGAGACAGGAAAGCAGTGCCTGTGAGCTGGGCAAAGGAGGGCAGGGTCTGGGGCTGAAAATCGTCATCGTCAGGGGGCTGTCATGGTGCTTCTGGGCAAACAGGCACCAAAGTTCAGGATCAGGCACCTGCGCTGGACAGGAAGGAGGCTGCTGCCCTGAAAACGTGGATGTGCAGACACCAGGGAGGGCAGAGCTGCATTTCAGGGAAAAAGAAAAATCTGGGGGGTGGCAGAAACCTGGGTGTGCTGAATGCAGCCCGTCTGGGGGCACAGCTGCCACAGGGTGATTTGCTCTGTTTCAATGGCTGCTGCCCTTTTCCCTTTGGCTTTTGCTGGAGGAAAAGGAAATGCTCTGAAAATCATTGCCTAGTTTGCCATTCTCTCCAGGATCAGACTTACCTATAGCACTTGGGAAGGACGTTGTGTTTTACCGATGTGGGGATGTAAAATACACTTTCTGGGGGGGAATCCACACATGTGCACACTCTTCCTCTGGCTCTGCTATCTCCTGTTTGAGACCACAGCCAAAGAAAACAAGAGAAGCCAGCACCCCTGCTAGGGGCATATGTCTGAACAGGCACAAGCTTAATGATGTCCCTATTTAAATATGTATAGACCCGATTGTTAATGTAAAGCACGCACGCGCTAAAACCTTTTGGGGTGGTTTGCAGAGAGGTTGGGGCGCCTTCTGTGAGGTCAACGCAAAGGAAAATATTGGTGCCTTCCCTTCTGCTACTGCACTGAACCGATGATGGCTGCTGTTTTTACTCCTGGTCTTCTGCAGCTCCCGTGGAGGAGCTCTGGCCAGAGGGCTCTGGGTGCACCTCTGGTGGCTGCCCCATCCCGTGTCCCCCCCGGCCCTGGGGCATGGAGCTGGGGGAAGTTTGGGGGAAAGGCTGTACCCCAGGGACCATCTTAGTGCAGGAGAACCCCGCAGAGCAACCACCCAAAGTGCTTTTTGGAGGGGACGGGAGCCCAGAGGGGAGGACACGAAGTGCCCAGCAGCTCTGAAGCCACCCGGCTGCCTTGGGTAGCTGCTCCTGCCCCCCAGCTGCTGCCGCTGCCTTCCCGAGGGGTCAGGGACCACCTGAACCCCGCACACCTGCTGGGGTAGCGCTGCTTCCCTCCCTGCCCTTGCCAAGACAGAAAGGTGTCTTTTCCCTCGGCTCGGTGACGCTCCAGCAGCCTCCTTCATCAATTGTCACCTGTACCAGCTGAACTCCAAGGCAAAAACCAAGGAGAGGGAAGCATCACCTAACTATTTTGAAAGCTTCCCCTTTTTTTTTTTTTTTATAATTTTATTTTTTGTAGGATCATTGCAGTAAATGCCCCTCTTACTCAGCTGGAGGTAGGTTAACCCAACTCCCCCCAAAGAGTTTTCTATTAAAAAGCCCAGCTGTGTGGGGATGGGGTGTTTGTCACTGCAAGGTCCTCTGCTGCCCTCACGCTATCGGTTGGCTCGGCCATGTGTCTGTGGGACCCACCTTGTGGGCTTGTAAAGCTCATTAAATCTCTGGGGTTTTAACCGTTAGCACTCTTTTCTATCCAGCCCCTATTGAAGGACTTCCAAAGTCAAACTGGAATATAAAAAACGTGCATTTTGGAGTTAAGATGGTATCTCTGAAGCCACCTACCACCCGCTGTAACAGTGTAGGTTTGCCCCCATGGGTGCACTGTTGGTGTTCTTTTATTTTTATTATTAATTATTATCATTATTTTTAAAAAAGACGTGATGAAGAGAAGAAGGATAATTTCCCGATTCCTAAAGAACCTTTCCCTGTGGATTCCACTTCGGGTTGTGTCAGAGGAGAGGCAGCATCACCCCTGGGGTGCCGTCGAGCCGCAGTGGCCAGCAAATCTCCGTGTTTCTGCCAGACCTTGGTGGCTCCGGTCAGATGCAGCCCCACCACCTCCACCAAGGGTACTTCTGGCAGCACGGCTCTGTTGAGTCTTTCTCAAAGTTGCTGAACTTCTTCAAAAAAGAAATTTCCTATATGGGAACCCATTCTTGTGCTAGGACAACATCTTGTTGTTGAGAGGGAACATTGCCTCCAGATGAAATGGGTTTAGGGTTTTGTGTCAGTCTGTTTTCTGCTGGTGCGGTTTTCTCAGTTGAATTGAGTTTCTTACAAACCTGAATTTGAGATAGCAACTAAATATGATGCAATTTCTCACTCTAAGGCAAGGAAAGGCTTTAATCTCTCACTTGATTCATCATTGATGGTGATTTCTAGTGCGGTCATAAGGACAGAATTTTGCCATGTCTAAAACTTATTCCTAATTTGTTGAAGGGATCATATAAAAAGGGTTATGGAAAAGAATGGCTCTCCCCAAAATATCAAGTGCTGTATTTCAGAATATAATTACAAGAAATATTTCATCTCTCATACAACAAAACGAAAGAAAACAAAAAACTTTTGTTTTACTCTGTTGTAATTATTTCTTGACTTTCAGAGTATTTCTTAATTTTAGAGGTACCTGTGCAAGATTTACAAAAGTTTGTACCCTTAAAGTGTATAAAAAGAACATGAACAATTAAAAAAGAGATATAATCGATAAAGTTTGTTTTGAAAAAAATGAATGAAAAAAACTGATCAGAAAATACGTTAGCAAAAAAATATTATTAAATTAACACATTAGACAAAAACAAAATAACACAGGAGAAAGACCCCACGGGCACAACATGCG
The DNA here is from genome assembly GCF_040182565.1 of Anser cygnoides. NCBI lineage: Eukaryota > Metazoa > Chordata > Aves > Anseriformes > Anatidae > Anser > Anser cygnoides. Next base: position 34,586,006 of record NC_089874.1, on the reverse strand, counting down.
GTGCAAACCCAAAAGGAAAGATCAGCTTTATTAATTTAGGAATTCAACAGTTCTGAATGCAATGCCAGGAGCTAGCACAGGTTCTTGAGTTCTGTGTATGGATCTTCCATGCTGGATGTTTACAAGCAGCAACAGTCATTTGATAACCAGATCTCCGAGGTGCTCAGCGCCTTCCCTGCTTGACCTACAGCTGCAGAGCTGCGGTGCAAGCCCTGGCTTGCTGCGCTGCTGCGCTGGGCGCTGCTGGAGCTTGAGGACAAGACAACGCGGGCACCGATACGATTGCTCATGGCAGTGGTTTGCAACAAGGCGTCCAGCATTTAAAACAAACCAACCCCCCCAAAAAAACAAATCAAACAAAAAAAAAAAATCCCACCACCAACGCAACGAAACAGAACCCAGCATTTTGTATGAGAATAAAAATAATCAATCGCAACTTTATTTGCAGCAGAGGGAAACGGGATAGGGTTCTTGTGGGGATTTCAGGTATAAAACCTCATATCTTTTTCACTCCTTTTTCACTCATAATTTATAGAGAAAACAAAATCTTCCCTTAGGCTATAGATTGCCACGATTTTTTTCCTGCTCAGAAGAGTTCCCAAGCTGTCTGAAGGCATGCATGGGGCAGAAACGTAGTTTTCTAGTGGGAAAGAAAGGGTTGCTCCCTCTTTCCTAATTATTGAGACAACTGGACTTTGACACCCGATGTGCAGCCGGTGCTCGCAGGAGGACACCCATGAGCAACCCCCCGGCAAGCGGGGAGCCTCCCAGAGCCCCAGCAGGACGTGGGGGAAGCCAGATACCGAGATGGGGATGTTTTCACCCCAAAAAACTGCCTGGCTTTGCTCTGGCTCTCCCAAAACGAGCGTTTCACAGCCCTGCTCGTAGCTCATGGTGCAACCTCTCCGCTAGGCCAGGGGCCGCCTGGCGAAGGAGCCCAGTGGGCACCTGGTGGCCTTTGGCTTGCAGGGCCAGGAGAGCTTTGGGCCACCAGGCTCTGCCCACACGCTTCTCCCTCCCCGAGGAAATATCCACAGCTTGGTGAAAGCTGCCTCATTTCAAGGACCAGCAGCATTTAGGCAAGTTTTGGCTACTGGAAGCCGAAGGCAGCGTTAAGGGCGCAATTAAACTGAAAAAGTCAGAGCATAAACATGCTGTATTCGATCCCACAATTAAAATATACCACTGACATGAAAGGTCTTCATTTATTCGTAGCCTTCAAAATACAGATTCGATTATTTTTATTTTATTTTTACTTTGAAAGAAAAGTTCTGTATTTTTACTGTCTTGCCAGTGCTGCAAGAAATTTAACTAAAATTTCCAGAATTTCATGGTTTGATTAAGCAGCTTTAGCACTCATTTCAATTAGGTCTACATTTCATTACCATCAAAACTGACATTTGGATTTTTTTGTTTTGAGAAGAAACTAAGATCAGATTCTGACCAGAACCATGCCTGAGTTCAACATCAGGATTTCAGCGTTGTTAGTATTAGAAACCCAAACAATGCTGAAGCAAAGGGGTACAAAAAATTTCTGAATTTTCTCAGATCCATCATTTAGTGTAAAAAAGTAGACTGTTGCAGACAATTTTTTTTTTTCATCCAAAGAACGAAAATAAACAAATTTTGGCTTTTCGTTGCTAGCATAAATCGACTATGTTTTTACATTGCTAAGTTATGGCAAGAAAGGTAGATATGAGCCTTGCCTGTAAATGCTGCCTATCAGAAAGTTTCAGTGGATGTTTACATATAGGCTGGGGCTTTATCACAGCTCTGATGCAAGAAAGCTGAATTTTTTCTCTGGCCTCTGTGACCCCCTTCTAGCGCTGTGCCTGTGCACATTCTGTGAGCTCGGTTTTACTCCCACAAAATGACCATACATTCAAACAATGGACTCAGAGCAGACTTACAAAAAGTAGCCTCACACTAGACCTGCAGGCACGGCTTTACCTAAATGTGCAATTTGTTTTCTGTTTTTCTGCTGGATTTTCAAACTTTGGTTTAAGTAAGACTTCAAAAACATTTAAAAGCTTGGCTAAACTGTTTAATGCTGCAAATACATATATATACACACAACAAAAAAATCTGCAGTGAGACCAAAAATATTTCTTAAAGAAAAAATTGAATCTGAAGTTTGTAGAAATTCCTACTTAGTTTAGGATATATTTATGTTCCCCCCAGTTGTATCAAGGATCGCTCAATTGAGATGTAAATTGAGCTTTGAAACAGGAATTAATTAGCATGAGAGCAGGGCTGGATGTATGCTCTTTGACTTTGTCAGACTAAGACTTGTATTTATTTTCACAGGTTACGCCTTACGGGGATGCAGACTATTTTTGTTTTTACAGATCTCTCTTCTCCTACTTAAATAATTATTTTTGGAGAAGTTTTAGTTACTTAACTTCATTACTTTATTTTATTTTATTTTTTCTTCAATAACTGGGCTGTACATAAAAATGTTTTAGGAAAAAAAAAAGGTCAAACTTCATTGACTAATTAACTGTCAGAAAACCCTAAGTTGGACAAAAAAAAAAAAGATAGGTATTTCCTTCCATAGTATCACTGTGCCAGCCATTTTATGCTGACAATACCAATCTGAACAGATCTCATAATCAAAGTTCCCTACCATTTTATCCCTAAAAATATGAACCCTACACCAAGCTAACCCATTGCAACGGAAACAGTTACACGGCATGGCTTTTGTGAGAAACCCAGGAGGCTGAGCTTAACTTATTCAAAAGCAGATAAAGAATAACTGAAATGACGTAGGGAAATGATTCGGATATAAGCAGCAATGTCTGCAGGAGGAGCCAATAATGCTGCAGCTCAGCCTTCAGCCTTGCAGGTAGTTTAAGCCTGCCATAGGCTCTGTAATTCATGGGCTCAACTGCCTGAGGACCAGAGCAGAAACAAAAACCCAACTGTATTTAGCATTAGGTTGCTTTCTGATCTTGGGAAAAATAATAAGGGACAACTGATAAAACATATACTGGGAAGGGAAAACGCATTTTTCGACACAAAGGATCGTGACCATGTTCTTCAGAGGGCACATGCACTAATGGCTAATTCTAGCAGCTGGTTTCATGAGTGTTACCTTGATAGGGGAACACTTATTCCTGGTAGGATTCGTAAAAAGACAAAATCAAAATCAAAAATAAACTCTTGCTTGAGCTGGAAGGCATTGAATTCTTATCAACCTCAGGCTAGAGAATAAATATATTTTAAGATATTAAACCAATTTAAAACAAAACAACAAAAAAGAAAACTCTATGAAACTTCGGCAGGTAGCAGCGCTAACTGTGTTTTTAATAAAACAAGATAACATTTTTTTTACCCCAAATCTATTTTTTTTAAATCAAAAGCAAAATGTTTCAGTCTTTCTTCAAAGGCCAGTGTTCTACCAAAATTTGTAGAGAAAGAAATGAAGACATTTTTTTAAAAAAAAAATTACTAATAAATAGTGGCTGTTTGGAAGAAACTCTGGGCATCAAAATCTAGGCAGTGCTAGGCGTTAAAAACCCAGAAGTACCTCTCCCTTCCCACAACTGCAAGCCACGGAGGGGCTGGGGGAGCTCCCGCCAGGTGCCCCTGGCACAGGCTGGGGACATCGCCCCTGCCCCAGCCAGGCACAACAGCCCCTGGAGAAGGGGCTCGCATTGTTCTCTCCGCAGGGATTTCACGCTTGGGTTGCTGACCCATTTTGCTCCCTTTCTGGGGATTTTTTTTCCCCCCATGGCAATAAAAAAAAAAAAAAAAAAAAAAGAGCTCCTTGAGCAAAAGGGGAGCCAAGCAAGGAACGCAGCCTGATTTCTCCAAAACTCAACCAAAGGAAACAAAACAAAAACAGAACAAAAAACCACCTGAGCTGAGTTAAAACGCATTCAAACAGTGAGCAGCACTCTTCCTCCTGAAATAACGCCTTCGTTTCCAGCCCTGCGCTCCTCGTGAAAGCCCCACACAACACTTTGTGGCCAGGGGAAGCCATGTTGGCGATGGCTCCTGTCACTTGATCAAATAAACTTCTGAATCTGCCTGGCCGGCTCGCACATCATGCATTTATATTTTCTCTACCTTCTCCTTCCGCCACCACGGTGAGGATCTCAGATTTCAGGTATCGGGCTGAAATATCACGGCAGCACTATTTTTAAAGCCCCATTTTGAATCCAGCTGCACCAAGCACGGTGAACACTGATTAAAAAGTTTTCTGTCTGGTGTACTCAAAAGAGACTGCGAGTTGGCTTTGTGCTTTAAATGCGCGTGAAGACGTTTTGTGGTTTTGCAAGACCAGTTTGCAATTGTTTGGGGGCTGCAAACAAGATAAAGCCAACAACCAGCGCTCGAGTGGGGAGATCCCTGGGCAACATGAAGAACTGAAGCCTTTGCTTCCCAGCCAGAGCACGCGGATTCATCCCAAGCCCCAGCCACCACCGGCACGGTTAGGTACAAATACTGTTCGCGTTATATTTTAGTATCACAACACTACCCTAAAGTCCCTTGGAAAATAAAATAAAATAAAATGAAGAAATCCCGGCGAGCAGAATCACACAGATGGGTAGAGGAGCTCTTTTTTTTATTGGGGAAAAAAAAAAAACAAAACAAGAAAAGGAACCAAACCGAACCAAGCCCCCCGAGCTCGAACGGAGCCGGCTGCGAGGCTTTTTCCCTCGAGCCCTCCGGCTGCCGCAGTTCCGCGGTCCCCGCGCCCCGAGCTCGGCTCCCGGCGCTGTCGGGGCCGGGCTCCCGGCGGCTCCGAGCGGCTGCAGCGGTGGAGCCGGGGCCCCGCTCCCGGTCCCGCTCCCGGTCCGGAGCCGCGGCGGGCGAAGCCGGTGCCCGAACGCGGTGTGAACGGAGCCGCCGCTTCCCGCGGCCGGTCCCGGTGGCATCCCCAGGCCAGAGGCTGCAGGACCACCGGGACCTGCGGGACCACCGCCTCCCCCGCCCGGGCCCCGCCGCCCCTTTGTCCGCCGCGCTCCCCGGTGAGCGGCACCGGCGCGGCCCCCACTTACCGCGTGACAAAGGCCCGGCTCTCCCCGCCCTCCCCCTCCGTCCCCGTCCCCATCCCATCCCCCTTCCCCTCCCCACCCGCGCCCCCTCCCCTCCCCTCCCCTCCCGGACCCCCGCCCCTCCTCTCCCGCGCCGCCGCCGCCGCCGCCGCCGCTTTCGCGCCACAGCGCCGCGGGGGCCGGCGCGGCAGCCAATGGGGAGGCGCGGCGGCGCGGCGCGCGCCCTCCCGCCAGCCAGTGGCGCCCCGCCGGCGGGGCGCAGCCAATGGGAAAGCGGCGGCGGCGGCGGCGCGCCACGCCCCGGCGCGCGCCCGCCACGGGGGGCGATGGCCGCGCGGGAACGGCTCCGCGCCCCCACACCGGGGGGCGAGGGCGGAGGTGGCGGGGACGGGGGGCACCGAGACCGGGCGGAGCGGGGGGGACCGGGGACGCGGGGCGGGGGGGACCCCCCGCCCCGCGTCCCCGGTCCCCCCCGCTCCGCCACCCCCCGGAGGGAGCCGCCCCCGCCGGCAGCCCCCCAAAATCCGAGGCGGCGGGCGGTGCGGAGCCCACCGGGGAGCTCCTCCGGGGCTGCTCGTTGATGGAGCGAAAGCCTCGCGGAGTGCTCAGAGCTCCGCGCCTCCCGCTGCTCGCCGTGGCTTTTCTCCGCGGCTCGGTTTGGGTGGGCGACGAGCGGACGCGGTCGGAATTCGAGGGGGGGGGGAAAAAATGAAATGAAATAATGAAATGGAAAATGAAATAAAAATAAAAGACGCACCGCCTCTCGGCGCGGCTCTGCCCGCGGAGGTGGTTTGGAAAAGGCGGTAGCTCTAGGAGCATCCCGGCGTGCTGGGTTTGGGACTGCCGAAGGGAATTACGCCTCAAATTGTAAAAGTACACGCTCCAAAGGGTGAGGGTCTGGGGTGCCAAGCTGGTCCGGAGCGTGCTCGTGCGCAAAGGGAAGTGGGGATTTATCCAGCAACGTGAGCAAGTTTTTGTTGTTGATTTGCCCTTTTTTTTTGGCATTCAAGATTTGGATTTACTCACGAAACCACTAACCAACCCACACTTCTTGACAAACAAAGCTATACATTATTTAGCTTTACAGAAAATATTTCAGCTTATTAGCAGGATGTTTTCAGAGTATCAAAAGAAAGGGATTGCTAATAAGCAGGGTTTTTTTCCCCCAACCATCTGATTGTGAAGCATTTTGTGATGTTGGCCAAGCGATGCGTCCTGTTATTGTGAATTCCCAAGCTTCGTTTCTTTAAAAAAAAAAAAATAAATCTTGCAGCAAAACAGATTAGCAAAGTGGAATAGTAAATGTAATGTGTGCACCCTGGTTAGCAGCTTTACGAGGAGCCCCCAGACAAGGCTCTGGAGCAACCACGTCGAAATGAGCGCATGCAGCCTGCCTTGGAAATTCGGTACAAAGTCAGATTTACGAAGAACGCAATTTATCTGCGAGGAGGGCGGCTGGTTCCCCTCCCAAGTTTGACCAAGGAGCCGGTAGTTTGGAGGGGGCTGCTTTCAGCTCCCACGGGGAATTGTTCCTTTTAGGCAGGCTGCTCGGGGTGGGCTAACGAAACCCAAATTCGGCTAGGGAAAATGCCACGGCCAGCGCCAGCGAGCCGCCACCGGGTTAGTAGAGTAGGAGAAAAAAAAAATAATATATCGAGAATCTGTTTTTTCCCCCCGAGACAACTGTTTGCCGATCTGCTCCCAAAGGGAAGTTGCGCCCAGGGGCGCGCTGCCCCGGCCGGGAGGTGACAATTCAAAGTCCCCCGGCCCGAGCGAGGAGCCCGCGGGGCGATGTCGCGACGCTGTCGGGCGACGGGGGAGCGGCTGCTGGCGACGCACGGGGGGGAACAAAGGCCGCCCCCCCCCCCCCCCACCACCTCGGGGGCAAACCCGGGGCCCCCCGGAGGAGCCGGAGCGGGGCCACGCGTGGGGGCGGCCGCGTGGAAAGCCCGTCCGCGGCCGGCGGGGGTCGGGGCGAAAGAGGGGCAGCCCTCCGGTAAAAGCGCTCCGAAATCCTTCAGACAAGCCCTCCGAGCTGGCTGTGCGGAGCGCAGCGCTGGCTTTCATTTCCGTCTCCTTTCTTCATCTTTTCGGGCAACATTTTGTTTGCGCTGGAAGGGCTCCACACCCCCCCCCCACCCCCCGGCCCCTCCCCCACAAGCCCACCATTGTATATCCGCACGAATGGGGAGAATTATGAATGGTTCCTTAAACCGGCCCGGGGGGGAGGGAGGGAGGGATGGAAGGAGGGAGGGAGGGGGGCGCCGAGCCCTTTGTGTGCCCCCGCCAGCCTGGGGCAGCGCCCGGCCCCCTCCGCCACCAAGCAGACGAGCAGCGAGCGGGGACCCCCCCGCCCCCGCACCCCGACCCCCCCCCGGGAGCCGCAGGACCCAGCGCGGCCCCCTCGCCCCGCGGGTCTCCCCTTCCCCATCCTCCCCCCGGCCAACCGTCCTCCACCCCTTTGTCTTTTTTTTTTTTTAATATATATATATATTTTATTTTTTTTTTCCTTTTTACCCCTCCCCTTTTCTTCCCTCCTTTCCTCGGCAGAGCCCTGCAGAAACATTACCATATGGGGCTCCGCCGGGGCTGCAGAGACCCCCGCCCCCTCCCCCCCTCCCCCTCCCACCTTCCCCCACCCCCTCCGCCTTCCCCCATCCCCACCCCCATCCCTCCTCCTCCTCCTCCTCCTCTTCCTCCCCCCGCCCCATCTCGCCCAGGCGCGACCCCAATGAACAATCCCCCCAGCCTGGCCCGCCGGGGGAGGAGCGGCCGGGGGGGGGCGGGCATTGCGGTGCCTTTTCCCCTCCCTCCGTGGCCGGGCTCCCCCCAGCTCGCAGGGGGAGGCGCGGCCGCCCCAGCCGTTTTCGGGTAGCGGGGGCGCACGGCGCTGCTCGGGGCCCCCCCGGCGGAAGGGCAGAGGCGGCGCAGGGCCCTCGCCCACCCTGCTCCGGTTTCCCCTTCCCTCCCCCCCCAGCTCCCGGCCCTCTCTAAACTTGTCCTGTCCTGGGCAGCCCCCCCCCCCCCGGCCTTCACCCCTCCTCCTCCTCCTCCTCCTCCGGCTGTGTGCGCGCCCCGGCCGCTCGCTAATTGAAGAGCTGGGATTCCTCACGTGAGAAGTTGATTTGTAGTTTGAACACGTGGCTCATTCAAAAAGCCGGAATATTCAAGTAATTTTTTTTTTTCCCCCCTTCTCTCCTTCCCTCCCCCTTCCCTTCTCTGTGTGTTTTTTTTTTTTTTTTTTTTTTATACGGAGAGGCGGCGCCTGCACGCACGTAGTGTGACATTTTCATAGTCCGCCTGCTGCTGCCAAAGGGGCTCGGGGGCAAGACAAAAAAAGTAGTTTTTTTTTTTTTTTTTTCCCTCTTTCCCTCCTCCTTTTCCTCTCCTCAGCCCGCCATCCGCGGCCCCGGCGCTGGGTGTTTCCCCCGCGCCCCCCATGCGCCCGGGTAGCACGGCAGGCACTTAGGGCTCCCATTTGGCCACGTTCTTTTTTTTTTTTTTTTTTTTTTTTTTTTTTTTACCCCTTGAGAGAGGGAGGGAGGGACGCGAGCTGCAGATCTGATTTTTTTTTTTTCCTTCCCGTCCTCTCTCTCTCTCCTTCCTCCATCGCATTTTGTTTTATTTCCCCCTCCCTCCCCACCTCCTCTCGCAAGACGAGGGTTGCAGCCCGCCGTGCGCGCCTCCCCGAGCCGCCAGGAAGATGAACAAGCTCTACATCGGCAACCTCGGCGAGAACGTCAGCCCCCTCGACCTGGAAAGTCTCTTTAAGGACTCCAAGATCCCCTTCTCGGGCCAGTTCCTGGTCAAGACGGGGTACGCCTTCGTGGACTGCCCCGACGAGAGCTGGGCCATGAAGGCCATCGAGGCACTTTCAGGTGAGCGGCCCCATCCTTCGGCCCCCCCCTTCCGAATTTCCCGGCCCCATCCTTCAGCCCCCCCCCCCCCAAATTTCCCCGACGGCTCCGGCCGCCCAGATGGAGGGGCCGAGGGGGGGTCCCCGCTGTGCCCCCCACCCCCGGCACCAGCTCAGGCACGGCCGGGGCCGTTCCCCCGTTGCTCCCCGGCCCCCCGGGGGGGCGGTGGTGTTTGGGGGGGGGTGGGGGGGCGCATGGGGCCGGCAGGGGCGGCAGCCTTGGGCCCACGGCCCCGCGTTGCGGCGGCCCCCATGTTTTTTCCCCACCCCACAGCCTGGGGCTGGGGGGGGGGCAGGACCCCCCCCTCCGCCCCCATCGCTGCGGCTGGGCGCAGGCCGCGGGTTTCCCCGCAGGGCTGGGGGCGAGCCGCCCACCCGGCCCCAAAGTCTTGGGGTTTTGGGGGGGGAGGGGGGGGGGAGCCGCTGCTGCCCTCCCCGCACCGCCCGGGATTTATTTCGGTTTCTTTTCGCTGCTTTCACGCACCCATCACCGCCTCCAGCAGCGCGCCGGCTCCTGGCCCCGACATCCTGTTTTCGGGTGGCTTTTAAAAAATATACATATTACAAATAAATAATAATAATAAAAAAAAAAGAATAGCGATAAAAAAAAAAATAAAATACGCCCGAAGCGGCTTTACGCATCCCCCGCTGGGAAAGCCAGCTCGGGGGTGCCGGTGCTGCTTCCCTTCCTATCTTCCGCCCGTGTCCGAGGCCCGGCGGCTCGGCACGGCTCGGCCCGGCCCGGCCCTGCCCGAAGCAGCGCCGGGAGCCGGGCTGTGTCGGCGCCCCGGGGCCGCTCGGCCGCCGGCGGCCGGCCCGTAACGTGTTGCGCTCCCGGCTCCTGCCCCGCGCCGCTGCGGAGCCCGGCGGGGAGGCGCGGGAGGCGCGCGGCCGCCCTCCAATCTTTCCCCCTTCTCTTCGGCTCTGCAGGTAAAGTGGAGCTGCACGGGAAACTCATAGAAGTTGAGCATTCGGTCCCTAAAAGACAAAGGTAATTTCTTCGTTTTTCTTTTTTTTTTTTTAATTTTTTTTTCCCCCTCCCTCCTCAGATTACCCTTATTTACCCAGTGAGAAGCGATTTGAAAAATGCTTAGGTTTGTGTTTCTATTCCCCGTAGATAAATGGGCTGCTTTCTTAAACACCCAGCCGTGCTCTCTACGCTGTCCTAGAGGCTTTCTAGAATCGCCCCATGTATTTCTAATGGCCTGGATTGGCCAAGCAACACTGTAGGATTAAAAAAACAAAAAAAAGCCTTTTTGTGGGAGAAGCAGGTTATTGTGGTCCGAGGGCAGAGGATTGTAAAGATTTTAAATTTTAAAGTTCTTGAGAGGAGTTAGAAATCTGTGTGTTAGCAGGAAATAAAATGTGTTGTGGACTGTATAACGGGCAAGCACATGAGCCCTGCTCCAGCAACAAAAGGCATTTTGTAAATATCCTGGTGTACATATTTTCTGATCCTGCCATGTTGGAGTCCGCAGCATTTTATAGACACGTAGTGTAGGTCTGTGTTTGAATATCTGTGTTCGGGAGGATTTTTCATCACTATTTTGAGCTGGTATAGAGAAGCAGCAGGAGGATGATTTCTTCCCAATAAGGACAGGATTTATGCATCCTTAATTTCTAAATGTATGTTTAATTCTTGCAAGGTAGTAATTCTTGTGGGCCTCATGTAAAGAAGGAATAGTTGCAATATAGCAGGGTAGTATTTTTATACTGCCTGTAGCAATTCAGCGTGTTTCTTTCACAAATGTTTAGATCAGAGAAAACCTGGCGTGCACTAGATAGTAAATAGCAAAATAGATCAAACTTTCCACGTGCTTGTTCCTGCACTCCATTATTCAATCTGGGAAGTATGTCTGTCTGTGTAACTTTGTTAAAAGGGGCTTCTGCTATTTCAGGGTTGTTTTAAAAAGGGCAGTCTCTTCAACGTAGTTGATTTGAGAAGGTGAATTAGCTGTCTTGCTGGGTATTGTGACTTGGTGTTTGAGAATTAAAAGTTTAATCACTATTTAGTGTTGGAGGAAATGTTTGCTTGAGAAAGTATGGAGGATTCTTGATCTAGTTAAGGCAGGGGGCGAGCCCCTCTCTGGGCCATTTCATAGCATGGTAATCTTTATGGTTATATTTGATAATTTTCATTGGAAATTAATATGTTATATGTGCTCTTTCTTATTTATAATGCAAGATATATGGCTTTGGTTTACAGCAGTCTGTATTTCAGATCTTTTGTATATAAAAAGATAGAAAATATTTTCTAGTTTTGAGGAGGAAAAGTCCGTGCCACACGTAAGAATTGATCACTTCCTACCAGTCTCCATAATAAATGAACTTTATTATCATGCTTAATCGTCTCAAGCTTGCACAAATAGCATTTTCTTTAAGCTGTTGAAAACAAATTCATTTCACTCATGGTAAAGGTAAATTAAAAATAGCTGTGCCCTTCACCCCACCACCCCCCGCCCCCAACTTTTTGAATCATTGTTTAATGTGTTTAAATGTATTTTCCTGTCCTTTCAGTCGTCAGCTGAAACAGTGTAAAAGTCCATTCTTCATATTTGGTAGTGTGTCTTCATATTTGTGAATTAGCAGTTATCAGAAATGTGGATCTGTCTGTAACTTGGGTTGAGAGGAATTGTACACTGAACTTTAGCACTTCTCTAGGCACGCGTTGCCTACGTATAGGCAGTATACTGGAGGGGGGTTAAAAAACAGATACAATTGTATCAGTATACCTTCATTGTTTCTCCCAAAGATCTTATTTGTTAAAACACACACAGTTCGGATTTATACTGCTGTTTAACAGAAAATTAAATTGCATTTCTCATAACTGCACTTCCTTCCCCTTTGTTTCCACTCCCCCTTTTCCAAAATCAAATATAGAAAGCCACGTAAAATTCATTCAGTGGCCTCCATACGTTAAAGTAACTTTCTTGTTCCTTTTCTAGATGTACAATACTTTTTCTTTTTTTGAGGGGTGGTGTCACGAAGTTGGAGATTTTTTTCCATGGCTCTAGACGTTGCTTACTGGGTGTGTATTTAGAGTTGCTGGATGTGCATAAAAGCACAGCCTTCAAGGGTTGAGTGTTTTGGTGCAAATGGTCACTAACGTGTTTTCAAAGTAACTTATCTGGAGTCCCTGTATCCTTTTTGGACGAGGGGAGGGTGTCAGATACGGCCAGGGCGGGGGGTGCTGCTCACCAGGCCCACCCAGTGCGTTTGCACGCTGCAGGGCCGGGGAGCCTTCCATGGAGCCCTGCGCGCTCCACTGTGTCTGAAACGGGCAGGGAAGTGACACCATTTTAAATGTATTTAAATGTGTGTGCGGATATATATCAAATCTGTCTTAAAGTGTGAGTGTACAATTAAGCTGGGTCAAAAGATGCCTCACAGCAGCAAAAATTTGTTTTGTAGTGCTTTGAAATTATTCAGTATGTTGTATTGAAATTATTCAGTACGTTGTATTGCCCCCCCTATTGCTGTGAGGGTGCTTCGTGGGGAGTTCTAGCTCACTGCCTCACAAATTCCTAAATTGTTTTTTTTTTTTTTGGGGGTGTGTGTGTGTGTGTATCTTATTGCTCCCAGAGGTGGTTTGTGGGTATCTCTCTGCTGAGGTGGCTGGGAGGAAAGGGTAAGAGTTTGGCAATCCATATCCTTGTCACGTAAAAGGAGGTCAGGAGGTGGTGTTGGTCGGGGCTGCCGTGGAGCCGAGCCGAGGCGATGGAGGGTGCCTGGCGGGCTGTTGGGAGGGAGATTCTTGGGCCCCGTAGTCACTGCATTCCAGCCCCTGCTGGATCTTCACGTTTGGAGTGGGCACACCCAGGTTTGCAAAATTACCTTTCTACCTGCTGTGCAGAGCCTGTGTGTGGCTCTTGGCCTCCCCTCCCCCTGGAAGTATTTAAAGAGGGAGGGCTGGATACGCTGCCGCTGAAAGAAGGGGCCTGGTCAAGGTTTTCTTGATGGAAGGGTGGGGAATTATTTTGGGGGAGGTGCAAAGTCTTTAATAAGCTCGGAGTAGATTCCTGACTTACTATGGAAATCTCAAGGGAATGCAAAAGGAATGCAGAATTTCTGCATTCGGACCCCTCTGCATGGAGGAAGGCCATGGCAATATTTAAAGGTTTAGGTCACTTTATTTAAAACTCGGCGAAGGCATTGCAATAATTCTGCCTGCTAGTCACGCTCGGCAGAGGAACGGGGGGCACGGTTGGTCACAGTCGTGGTTTGGATTAGCTCTCCTCTTGTACAGGAGGATGGCCACAGCCCTGAGCCCATGAAACTTGTGGCACAGGCCTTTGGGTGCTACCTCATGGCCATCCAGGAGCGGCTGGCACCTCGCAAGGTGATGTGTGCTGCAATCTGATTATTCAGATGGCCCCGATGTCGCCGGTGTGTGATGAGGGGGAAGGGATGGTGCTAACTGGGGGCACCTGGGGCTGTGCCTGGCCCTTCCAGGTGCCTACAGTGCTCGCCGCACCTGAACTGAACTGTGGTAATGACGAGGCATTTTTTTCTGATTGGAAGGCCAATTCTTTTTCCCCCATGCCTCTGGGGTCCTTTGTTTCTGTTGAGAAAATAAATTCAGTTTGTCTCTCCTGGGGGAGGGGTTAATTCGGGAGAGGAGAGGGACAGAGGTGTGCCACACGGGTGGTGTGGCCTCCTGACAGCCGTGGCACAGGTAATGGCTTTCCAGCTCTGCTTCACCTGTGATGCTTAAGTAGCCGAAGGAAGGCCGATCTGAGGGAAACAGGCCCCAAAGTCCTCACAAAACCCGCCTGTTCCAGGAGAGAGCCTTGCGCTGTGGGATGGGCGTTGAATTGTGTTGCTAATTTTTTGTATAATTAGGGTTTGTGGCTTGTGTGCGCGAGGCGGTGGGAAGCGGCTTCGCAGGGCTAACCTATGTCTGGTGGCTACAGCAGTCAGGGTTATTTAAAAAAATTAAAAAATTAGTGGCAGACATTTTTAGTTTTGCTTCTGTAAATATGAAGCAGGGCGAAACATGCTGTATGTAAGAAGACGTGATAGAAAATGCCACTCACCAGCTGTATTCGTGCTCTTTCCTGTGGAAGGAGGCTGAGGGCCATGCCTGGGTCCAAGTTACTGTTTTCAAAAGCTAAGGGTCAAAATTTTACGTAGTGAATTTGGGGGGTTTAGTCTCTGTTCTCACATTACTTTTGCAGATGTGAGCAGGATTTTTTTTCTGAGAAAAAAAATATCTTTGAAAGTTGCAGTTATAGTGGAAAACCTGGACAAATTTTGTGATTCTTATATAGGCAACAAGTTGTAATGCAAGAACAGAAAATTCTTCATAACAACTCCTCATACTGTCTGGTCATCAAAATCACTTGTTGCATTTTTTTTTTTTTAAGTAGGCTGAAGTACATGAAACACGTCTCTAAACTTACATCTTGAAAGTTTGGTTTTGTTCTCTTTTTTTCTGCCTTCCCTTTGTGGAAGGTACTCTGAGAGCATACTTGTAGTAGACATTAAGTTTTGTGTAGATGTGATAAATTTTGTAGGGATGGATTAAAAAAAAAACTTTTTTTTGGGAGTGTAATTCATGGGTAGTAAAGTATAATCAGAAAATGTTTAAAAAATTTTTCTTTTTGTTTTTAAGCGTAGGGTAATAAAAATACTTTTCCACCTTTTTGAGCCCTTGAAGGTGGTATTTTTGTAAAATGGAGGCATTCATTTCAGTCACTCTTTTAAGTGCACAGCATAGGACTCTACAGTGCTGGAGTCCTTTAATGGCTTCTGGTTAGCTTTTGGGTGGACTTCAAATGCTTAGTCTTGACCTGAAAAAATCGTGAATAGCTTGGGATTTACCTACCTAACAGAAAATGTGAAGCTTCCCATAACGCCCACGAGCAGGGACCCAGGCAGTACTAAAATACACCTTCTTAACTGTGGGCAGGGCTCAAAAACAAACTTCCCTCCTTAAGCCTCCTCTCCCTGAATTCATCTTAACTTTCAGGGCTTTCTCCTCCTGAGCTCTTGATAAAGAGAGCACAGTGGTGTGGAGCATGGGTAGGGGCTCAGGGTTTTTTTTTTTTTTTGGTGACTTTGTCCAGCGAGACAGGCACCGTGCTGCATGGGTGTGGGATTTCTGCTCTCGCAGTTTGAGTCGGCTTTGTGATTGGAATGTGTTTATTTTAAATCAGAAAACAGATGGGGAATGGGTGCAAAATTTAAATGTTATAAAATGTGAGGGTAACTTTTCATGTTTTGCAGAGGGGGGAAAAATAGGTGGAAAAGTTTGAGTAGAATTGATGCACTTAACAGTACTGAGGTGCAGGATGTGCTTCCGGGGCGCTTCAGAGCCATTCTCTTCTCATGGGTGCTCTCTCAACTTGTTTTTGTATGCAAAATGGTTATCTGATGCAGGGTATAGAGGGGTATGTGGACTTAAATGCTAAGGGTGGAAAGCTGAGATAAAAACCGAAGTTTTCCTTATTTTGTCTAGAAATGTGACTCACCATAAATGCAGTGTGTTACATCTCTCTATATATTTATCTGCATTTGCTGTCCAAATAAAGACAATATTGTTAAAACTGCCATCTGAAACTTGTGAGGGTCTCTGGGCTTGGGGTGTGCTGTGGAGAAGCAGATTTGGTGCTCCTGGGCTCACTTATCAGTGTGGGCACTGCAGTGGCAGTTATTTTTTTTTTTCTCCTCACCTGCAGTAAGCAATTTGGCTCTGGAAAGTTTCTGTATAGGAGCAAGAGCTTCTGTATGCTTGGGCGTGTTTCAGGTAATTAAAAATATAACAAATTCTATCTATCTATATAATCTCCTGTTTTTGCATCTTTCCAAACCTGCAATATAGGTTTGTGTGTAGAAAGATGCATACGTTTAGCCAAGAAGAAAATCTTGATGTTTGTAGTTGAATATTTTTAGTAACACATTTTATTTGCCAAGTATAGGGTCAATATTAGGGTAAATATTAAAATACCGAGCATGTAACACTTAATAGCAATAAAAAAGCAGGGTGGAAAAAAGGTGCGTTTTTTTTTCTGCGTGTGTTGAAATTTGGAAAGGAAAATTGTACCCAGCTATAATGTGAGTTGTTATTTCACCGAAGTGCATTCTCGCAGCAGCATGCACAAGAGACGGTCGCAGTGTAAAAGCCATCTCCTGTGTAGTGTAACCCCAGCAGCAATGTGCTTCCCCTGTTGCCTGCCTCTTCGTGGTGCACTGGAGCCAGCATCACCTAAAACCGTCCTTTTGCCCATCTGAATGGGAAACTGCCTCTAACGGGCAAGATGAGGCATATTCTGTATTAATCAAGTTGAAATTCGGGGTAGAGCATGGATAACAAAACGCATCTGACACTTCTTAGGTATGGGATTAAGTATTGAAATGAAACAGTCTTGAAATGAAAGATCTTCGGGTGGGAAGGGCCTTATTCCATCTTAATTTTTTTGATGTCTTGGTAGCGAAAGAGTGGCTGTAGTTCGAGAAATGTTTCAAACCGCGTGTGTGTATCCTTAAAAATGTGTATATAGGAGAACATATTACCATAAAATCAGTTGCTGTTTAAGAAGAGACCTGCTAAAAATATCTGGAGAACTTATAAAAATAGTCCATTTTTTTTGCTAGTGTTGGTACACTTGAACACAATTGGAGCTGAATGTTCACTTTTGAAAGATTAACTTTCATGCTCAGCTGAACTTTAGGAACGCTATTTTAAAATATGTAGCCTACGCTGCGTGTCTAATACATTTTTCCCCTTTGAAAATGGCAGGATTGTATTCTTTTGGGAAATTGATTTCACAGGACCTGGACTTTTAAAATTTAGAAGTAAGCTTTCCCTCAAAAATGGAGCTCGCTGCGCCCTAACGGAGCCTTAAGTGTCGTGGTGCAGGAATTAAAATTCCAGTTGGAGCGAGCTCCGGTCTGCGTGAACAAAACATCGTGTTGACAAAAACGTATCTTCAATTATTAGACGCGTTCGCAGTTACTCGTTTTCCTGAAGCTTCGTGTTAAACAGTGGTTAGGGGTGAAATAAAAAAAAAAAAACACCCATGCAGTTTGGATTTGGAGTGATCTGTTAAAGACGCAGCTTGTTTGCATCAAAGAGGGGCTCGTTTTTGAGGAAACGGCAGGGCGAGGGGGCTAGCGAAGGGGAGGGGGGTGGCAAACCCACCGACGTGGAGCTGCGGCACATGGCTACTGCAGGCGGCTCTCGTCCCGGGGCCTGATCCCGCGTGCTCGCTGCTCCTGCTCCCCCTGCCCTCGGAGGAAGTCCTCACCCCGCCGCCGAGAGGCTCTCGGGAAACCGAGTTTGCAAAACTGCCCCAGCCTTGACAGGGAAACTGCACGCGCCAGGCAGCAAAGGCTAAAAGCTAGCTCTTGGAAAGAAAGCAGACGTGGGGTGGGGGTGTTGAACGTGATGACCAACAGTGGTTTTAAAACTGTTACAGAAGAGATCCTCCAGAAGCTTGGTTTTAGTGATAAAGCGGGCTGTTTGGTTTGTACGCTTCTGGGGGATTCCTTATGTGATGGCGGCTTCCTAGTTATCGTAGGACAGCAGTTCGTTTCTTCCTCCCGCTTCCAGAATAAAAACATCAAAACAATGTGTCTTTACGGCAGTACTCGGAAACAATAACCTGTAGGATGTTTGATGAGGAATTTAGGCAGTAGTTTAGTCCAAGGTAAGAGAAAAGCCTTACAGCGTAAACCGCGTCTCTTCTCTTTTTCCTGTTGCAAATTTTGGTAAAAACTCTTTTAAATGACTTTGCAGAGAAAGCTTGACAGCAACCACAGGCAGGTAACAGTTGGGGGGGGGGGGTGTATAAAATTTACTTGTCTGAGTTTTGGGATATAGTTTCCGATTTTGGAATATTTTTTTTTCTAATGGCATCCTGGAAAGGGGGGGCTGTCACGGTGCTGGTTGGTCACAGGTGGGAACTGCCATGCATGGTCCTTCCCACTGAGGCCACCGGGTACCTGAATGAGCCATGTTTTCCTTGGGAAAACTGTTACTGTGGTGTGCAGAGGCATGTCCATTCTCGGGGGTCAAGCGAGAACTTTTCAACGCTGAAGTGTCTCTTCATGGTGCCGGTCACAGGGGATCCCGGTGGTGCGAGCCCTCGTGCAGCGAGCCTTGTCTTGGGTTACCTGAGCAGGTCCTGCGTGCGAGGGGAGCAGCACAGCTCTGTGACAGAGCGCTAAAAGCTGCCGCTGCCGGTCAGCACGTGCTCCTTCTGACCCTAGCAGGGGAGCTGCGGTATCCCGGTATTTGTTCCTGTCCCGACTGCGCAAACTTTGCGGCCGCCCCGCAATTAGTCAGGCGGGATGCTTAGAAGAAATGCGTGTCCTGCAGGGACGCTAGCTGTTTAAAACTATGGAAATACGGGTTATCTTTCCATTTCGAGTACAGCCTAAGAGGCAGTAAGCATGTAGGTTAACATGTGCTCTGTGGATTTACTAATGCTCAGTGGAGGAACCGGAGGTTTCTGTGATTCAGCATGCGTGTTGGAGCTGGTTCTAATAACCTGTGCAAAATAAATGAGAAACGGACAGCTCTTAAAGCCTGAGCGGAGAGGTTTTTTTTCTTTAGTACTTGCACACTCAGCATTAAATTTCTTCTGAGTTTAATGCCGGTGCTCAGCAGCAGCGGTGTAAAACTCCTCTTGTGCTGCTAATGCTGCCATCCAAAGATGCACCAGGATTATTGGTACTGCTTATTGGTACAGCAGTGTTTGCTTTTTAAGATTAAGAGAAAAGATAAAAGATTAATTTATGATAATCAAAGTAGGTAACACTTCCTTTTTGTTCGTTTATTCATTAAATGCTAAGTTTGGTACTCAGTGGTCTGAGTCCTAATAGCAAACAGTGAAGTCCTGTTTTAATTATTAGTCCTGGTAACTATTTGGGTGCCTGTTTGGTTTGCCTTCACAAAGTGTTCAATTAAGCTAAGTTGTACGCCTCTTTTTAGAAGAGTTTTTTCCTCTTATGCTGTTGAGAGGGATTTTTTTTATAAATGTGATTTCTACCTCCTCCTTCACCCTGGTTTCTTAAGCAAGAAATGACGTTTGGTGGTGGCGTGTAAGCATGCCCCAAATCCTGTGTTTAACATAAAACTGTAAGCTTTTACCTGAACCTGCAGGGTGTGCACCCTTTATACAAGTGGACTTGATGACAATTGTTCAATTAAAGGCAAGTCATGAGCAAAAGCCTTCTGTCAGGTACATAGCACGTGCTTTACCTGTGTAAGGGTGAAGTTACGCGTTGCTCCTTGAAAGCAATCATAGAATCTCGGAGAAAGATTGAGGAGATGAATTCGGAAGATGGATTTATCATTATCATTCACAGAGCCCTTCGAGCTTTAGGACTGAGTTAAAGATTGCCTTCCCTTTGTGTCGGACTAGCTTCAGTAAAATTACAAAATTGCGTTCATTTGCCGTGCCTTCCTTTGGCTCTGCAGTAAATATTTATGTGCGTGGCTTGTCTTCCCGGCCCTTGTGCTCACCTCACCTGGTCCGAACGGTTCCCTCAGTCCGACTGTTACTGGTTTCGCGTACGTTGGCTGAAGTTCAGCATCTTGGCATGGCAGTGCTGCTGCTGAACGCACGAACGGCAGCGAGGATCCCGCGCCGCACGTGTGCTCCTGTCAGCCCGCTGCGTAGCGGCGCTCCGCTCTGCGCGGCAGCTCTTCAAAATGGCTCTCCAAATAAAAGCTGTGTTATTAGGGTAACTTTTTAGCCACCAAGTGTTGGTGGAAATCATGTGTGAATCTCCTCCAGCAAGCTTCTGTATGCCGGGCTTCTGACTCGTGTCACTGGGTGGGTCTCTTTGGGTGGTACCCTTTAAGAAGGCAGGGGAAAAAAGGGAAAATAATAATAATAAAGGCAAGGCATGGAAAATTCTGTCCAAAACTTAGTCATGCTTCACGATGACGAAGCCCTGCAAGTTCCTGAGGAAGAAGTGGCTTTGAAGCTGTTGGGGTTTTCTGGAGATGCCGGTGTGTGTGCTACCTGATGGGGCTGGGTAAGTGCTGCCTGAAGGAGAGCTGTGGCTGGCTTGAGGGCAAAGAGGTGCCCTGACCAGCTGCCTCTCCCTCTAGCATCCAGCCCTGACTGTCCCCTGCACCCCGTGGGTGATGTGCACGTGGTTTAAGAGGTATTGAAGCAGCTCTCAGAGGTCTGGGAGGAGGCAGGGCAAGGGGTGGTGGCTGTGAGCCCCACAATAGCCTCAGCTCTGCTGGGTGCCCGGGGCTGTCCCGCTCTTCAGTCCGAGAGCAAATGGGGAACTGGTGCCAGCAGGGTTCGAAATGAGCTGAATTTTGGGGTGATGGTGTGGGAAATGAATGAAGGCGAAGTATAAGTGCTGGTGTTAGCAGAAAGCGAGCAGTGACTCCGAAGGAAGGATGATTTCATTCTGTGGTTGAATCCTTATAACATCATAGTCCTCCTTATGCTGATTTTTTTTTTTTCTTTTGGTAACGGGGTATTTTTAGCTTCTGCTCTTCGTTGCTTTTTAAAATGCTCTTAAATCCTCAGTTGCTGGGTATGTCTAGGTGCAGGTGGAATGGTTGAATTTCAAAGCTTTGGAAGGCCTATTTCAGCTATGCTAGGCTGTGCTCCAGGTAAAAGCAACTAACTTAGGTGTCCTTGTCACTTCATCTGTACTGTAGGACTGTAAAAAAAAAAAGTGCTAATTACCATCTTGGTGTGACAGTAAGCTTGCAAAACTGTACACAAAGTAAATTCGAAACAACTCCTAAATAATGTACTAAACTTGGTCAAAATTATCATTGTCACTTATATGAACTCTGCTCCTACTCTTGACTTAAATATCTCAAAATGCTGTGTGTTGGAAACCAAGCTACTAGATGCAAATAGCCTTGCTGTTAATGAACAAGCTAGTTAGCTATAGCATGGTATAGGCCTCTGCTTTATCCGAATTTACAATGCTCAGTTAAATACAAAGTGAACTGAAATAGTATAGCAGATAAATGTTTAAACTATATATATATATGAAGTGCAGTTTTCAGGGCTGCAGAAGTGTAAACTCTATTTTTTGTTCTCTAATCATAACAGCGTATTTTAAATCTGCAGTGAAAAAAATCGGTGCTTACTGTGATCCTCATCCTCACAGCATGTGCTATTTTCTGTTTTCTGTGAAAAAGGAAATGGAAAATAATGGGGTTATTTAAAAGGTGATGGTGGCTGTCCTATGATTGCTTTTTATGCTACTTCCTAAAGTCATGGCAGACTTTTACAGTGTTAGGAAAGTAGGGAAAAAATGTTAAATAAATATAAAGGTTACCAACAAAAATATGCTTACACATCTTGTATACAAGTGCTTTTAAACATAACTGTGCCATTGCAACATTTCACAATTTTACAATTTCTTTAAAAGATTAAAATTTAACAGCTGTATTTTAGTTTTTGGCTTTTTTGGTTGGACAGAATGAAATGAAACTAGGAGGCTTTGGTGAAGGTCTGGTATGAAAGTTCAAGGCTTATTTTTGTACAGTACACTATGCAAGTCCGTGTGTCCTAAACAGAGTTGCTGTGATGGAAGTGCATAAGATTGCTCTGATGATTCTTAAAAGTGAGGTTTAATGAAGACATAATTAACAAGATTTTTGATCAAGTAAATATAAAATATTGCAAGAGACTTTATGCACAAGCTGTGATGTTTCAACTATACTACTGTGAAACATTTATCATGAATATACAGTTACTAGTGTAGGTCAACTATACTACTATGAAACATTTACCATGATATACATTTACTAGTGTAGGTGTAATTATAATGACCAAAATTAATGTCTTTTTTAAAAAAAAAAGTGGGGAGGGAATAAGCCATGTAGACCCATGTTCCTAGAAAACTTTGTATGGATATTACTTGATATGTCTTCAGAAGCTACATTTCTCAATCAGAAAGGTGCATTTTTCAGTAACGTCTTTGGTCTGAAGCTTTATGTATAGAATTGTGCACGTGTGGCAAGTGTGTATGCTATCGTGTGTTGCACCCCAGCTGAAAGGCAGAGGGCTTTACGCCTTGGGGGGATAGATCCTGAAGGGGAGAGGATACAGCTCTAAACAGCATGTAACACTTGCAACGAAAGTGCAGGTATGAGATAAAATTATTTGGTACTATTCTGCCCCCACAATTTTTATGCAGCTGAAGGGGATTTTATCTTTTGGGGTAGAATTCCTCAGAAAATGTAACTTTAAACAAAAAACACAATAGCATCTGAAAACCGTAAGCCTAATTGGTTTGGCTTTTTTGTCCTACATCTGGTGACATTCAGCATAAAAATGACAGAGCCAAACTGCAGAGTGGTCAATTCCTGTGACTTCTGGGTCTTGACAGGGCAAGCGGAAAGGAAGGCAAAAACATGTGGTGATGAGAGTACAAAACCCACACGTTCTGTCACTCCCGTGGAGGTGTTACATCTCGTGGACCTTGTCACTTAATCACTTTAAGGTTATGCAGAATTCCAGTTACTATTTCTTGTTGGAGTTCAGGTATTTCAGTGCGTTAGCTAGTAAAATAATTACTAGGGCATCAAAATGAGAGCCGATACCTTTGCAATGCCTTATGTGCATCAGTTTATACTTGGAAAGTTTCTGAGTTTTTTAAGAAAACTTTTCAGGTGTGTGAATAAGGTTTATTGCAGTGAATCCTTTGGGATGGAAGATCTTAATATGTTAAAGCAGTAATAATGGGAAGTGTGTGGTGAATTTGACACATCTGCTGTTGTAAGACTAGTGAAGGATAAATTCAACTAAATCTATTCCTGTTAGTTTGGTCTAGGGGATTTAAAAGAAGCTGTTTGTCTTGCCGTTCATCCCTTTTTAAACTTTTCTTGGTTTGACTAGAGATTGAAGGCTGGACAGCAGTAATGAGGAATTAGATTTAAAACTTAAAAAAAAAAAAAGGTGAAGTAGTTTGTCCTTCTTAACATCCTTTTTATGTCATGGAAGAGACTTGCTTAAAAATCTGCCGTAGCTGTGAATTCTCCCTAACTCCAGCTGCAGCAGGTAAGCCTTGTGGAGTTAGGTGGTGCTCTCTGCAGCACTAGCGCCTCAGCCTTGTAGTTCTCGGGCCCCAGAGGAATCTTAATTTACCGAGAGAATTTTGGGGATTGGATGCTGCTTTGTGCCATTCTTCGTAGAATAGCCCAAGAGAGGCAACAGAGAGGATTTTCTTTAAAAAGCCCACGTGTAGGGTGAAATGGTACGGCAGCAGAGAGATGTGCACTGGGATGTGTCCCTGAGCTCCCCGAATACCTAAAACCTCTCTTAGGTTAAGCTCTAGAGCGTACCTGGAAGGTTTAAAACAGATATTTAATAGCAAAAACATAGTGAGTAGTTTCCCTGCTTACCAGTTGCATGCTGAGTGGTATAAGAGGAGCACCTCTTGTTATTTTATTTCAAGCCTTCTATAGCATCCCCAGACCAGATCTGAACTGGAATGGTTAATCTGGAGCATATGGTGATCTTAACCTGGGTGTAAACACCCTCTGCTCCGCTTGAACCTGACCTGCAAAAGGCTGAAATGGGTTACACTCGGTTTGTGCTGGTGATGTAAGGAATCTGGAAGGCATTTCCAATATTCTCCACAAATACTGTCTCATGGTTGAGCAAATTGGTGCTGGCAATAGGACGACCACAGAGTTTGGCTATGAACGCTGCTAATTTTGTTCAGATATTTTAATCTGGGAAGGATGAATCACTGAGCTATTGTTACGGCGAGATGTAATCTGGTGCCCTACCTCCCGTCCCGAAAAAGTTGCCAATGCTTCCACATCATTCATGAAATCTGTGTCACTTACTCCACCGAAACGTGCGTCCTTGTTGGACACCTGAAGGAGATGGGTGGAGGAAGGTGCGCAGCTGGAAGCGCTGCGAGGGCTGTCCAGCAGCCGCACCGTGGAACAAAGCATCTTGTTGGCTTCCCAATTCCCAAGTCTTGCTGCCCGTTTTTCCTTTAGAAATGGCTCTGAAATACCCTACGCCATTTCTTTCTCCCTCTTGGCATTTGAAAAGAAGCTAGACTCATTGAAAATTAAAGAATAAGCTTTTTTCCTCTGGGCAGAGCTCCCCAGCCCCGAGCGCGGCCGTGTATTGCAGGGACACCACGTGCAGTCTTCAGGCTTGCACTCTGTAATAAGTCTGTGATAGGAATATTGGCTGCTTCAGCGAGCAGCCCTATGGACACCAGGAAAATAGGTAAGAGGGTAAAAGGAGCCTTTGGCTGCTCTGATGGCTGAGGGGAAGGGAGTGGAGGAGGGTGGACTCGGTTCCGGCATTAAGGGATTATTAATTCAGCTTGAATAAGGTAGTTTCTGGCCAGTCTTTCACACATTTAGAAGCGCTTTTACATTTAAAGATAGTTTTGGTCCTTCATATGCATCCTGAGTGTTTTCAGTGTTATCCACGTCCCGGTTAACTGCAAGTTAGTGGTGGGGTGGGAGAATAAATGGCAAGTGACCGTAGCCCTAAAATGGCTGGTCAGCAAAGTCAGCTCAGTAATAAGTGTTTGAGGGATGCGGACCCCTGCTCTAAGAGGGAAAGAGAAAGTCTGGCATTTAAACAAAACCACCTCCCTTATACCCACCCCCTTTCAGTTTCTCCAAAGTCTTTGGAGAAGGGAGAGAAGGCTCAAAATGTTGGAAGCCACCAAGCTATAAGTAGATGAAGTCTTTTCCTCCTGCAAGGTACTGGAATTTCCTATTAATTTTGGAGCAGTGCTTAATTCTTTAATTAAAGAACCAAAGTCTTAACAGCCTTCAGTCATTAACAACACCTGGAAAATGACTTTTTTTTCCAAACGAGACATTCAGCATTAATGTGGTAATGGCAGAATCTCCCCAATTCTCTTTTAAAAACGTCTTTATGGACCACTCGTGGGAATTTACAGATAATGAATGTAAGCTTTTAGTCTAATCAGTGGCGTGAACAATTGTCAAAACAAAATACTGAAGCAAATGGTTGTGGGCGAAAGCCTACTCTCTGGCTTATCCATGCAAGTGCACCGGTTGATTTACCTACTCTGTATGTCGTGCCGTGGATGTGCTGGTGTTAAATCTTCTGGTTGTGCTTCCTGGGGTATTTCCTGTCCACAAATATCCAGCCTCTTCCACGTGTTGGGGTGAGTTGCCCCGAAATGGGAGCTGAGCACGGTGCCTGGTCGTTTGGCCGGTGGCTACGGAGCGCCGAGCCGCGCAGCCGGCTCCGGTTGCTCCTTCTGGTGGAAAGCAGTAAGCGAAGGCGATGTTTTGCAGATGCTGGGAGGAAATTTAATCATCAGCGCAGAGGAATCTGTGAGGTAATCCAAGAGGCAGATTTTCGTGTTGAGTGCCTAGATAACACGCCTCTCCAAAGCTGCTGCTTCAGTGGGTTGTGTGCGCAAGATGAGATGGGACGGGTGGTCGGATCCAACCATTTTCATAATGGTTATAAAGCATGAGCTTTGAGGGGGAAAAAGTTCAAATACTATTAAAAAAAAAAAGTTTATTTTGAGTGGTAGAACAGTGCTTTTAAATCCAGGTGTGTGATGAAATACTGAGGCAACACCAAGTGAAGTATTGCTGCAGTTTGCCTGCGGCTCAGGGCTCAGCCAAGCTTTGTCTGCTTGGATTGCCGAGTTGGGTCTGAAATGGGAGCAATAACAGTTCTTCTTAACATATTCTACTGTCCGGGTCAGAAAGTGTTTAAAAAAAAGAAAAACGCACAAAAAACCAAATGAGACAAACAAAACACACACACACAAAAAACAAACACAAAAAGAGATGTTTAAAAAAAACACACAGAAAGAGGTGATGTTTGTTAACAAGTAGGTATCTGAAACCATCTTCCTTTCTTAGACAGGTAAGGTGTTAAGATGAACTTTCTGGTTCCCAAGCTAATGGGTAGATTTGATAAAATGCAGTAAGTATCACCAGTATGCCTTGTAGAATGCACTAGAAATTAATTACCTCTTAACAGAAGCGATATACAAACCTCCATTTGTCACTTCACTGAGTATTTTTAACAGAAATTCAGTATACCTTCTTTTTAAGCAAGGATTGTGACCCCTTGCCGTTGTATTTATCAGAACTACTTGTTAGAAATAAAAAAAAAATAAAAGGTTATAGAAGTATATTTACATTACACCACGATCATGTATGTAGTATACAGTATGCATTATATACCTACATACACTTTTATGTATGTTTAAAATTGGGCTTGGAAGCTTTATTCAGATGGACTTATCACCACGGTAGGTGCTTTCAGGAATCAAATCCAAACAACTTGAAAAGGCTGCGAAGCTTGCCAAAAGCAGCGGAGCTTCGCTGAGAAGCCAGGCGCAGGCTGCAGCACCTCTTACAGGACAAGCTGTTCAGTGCCTTCATCTGCTGCTCTGCCTGCCTTTGCTATAAGGATATGATAAGCAGAACCCCCCGCACCTCTCCCCCATATTGTGACTAAAACAAACCGCTTCTGTTTGTTTTCCCCAGCCACACCAATACGAGTTAAGGACTCTTTATTTTGTCCTGTAAACCAGCTTTTCCTTTTGCACTGGTAAAGCACTAAACCCATTGATTCACTCCGGTGTGATCAAGCATTAGCAGCCTGAAGCAACCTGAGGGGGAGAAACTAATCAAGTGTGGTTGGGAAGGTGGATTTCAGTTTGGGGTTTTTCTTGCCTGTTTTTGTTCTGCTGGTTGTGGAGTAAACATAGGGATACCTCTTTCCCTTCCCCCAGAAATCCAGTTTATTAGCAGCAGTTTTCTACTGGGGCACAGGAATCCCCAACCTTGTTTCTGTGCCCATTTGCACGGGGACTTTTTGCCCAGATTTAGCTTTGTGGTGTGGGGTGTTGATGGTGCTCGGCGCTGATCGATCCTGGTGTGTTCTGCAGCTGCACCCTCGGCGTAATGTGCCAGGGCTTTCCCAGGTAGTTGGTCCGGCAGCACCTACCTAGGAGGGATGAAATGATGAAATGAACAAGCTCTCCTTCCCCGCACGTTCCTCGGAACGGAGAGGGGAGACCATTTACTTTCCATCCCGTAGGTATCGAGTTCAAACAGTTGAATGGACTAGCGCTGTCGATGTGCGCTTGATCTGTTTTCAGACCCATTTAACTCTTACTCCACGGAAGCGTGTGTCAAAGGGAGTTGTGATTTTTTTTTTAAAGGCAGTAATGACGCGGGTAGCCCATAGTGCTGCTGAAATGAAATCAGGCATTACATGGGGTTATTGGTGAGAAATGGGAATTAAGGAAAAGGCAGCAGCAGCATCCTTGTAGGGGGGCGGGTGGGAAGGATGCTGAGAAGGGTCTGTGGTGAGCCTGGGCACGGTGACCATGTGGAAATGCAGCCGCTCTGATACTTTTGTTTCTTACTGAGACAGGGAAATTTTGGGACTCCTGAGACTTAAAAATTACTTAAAAAATTAGGGACTGAGCAAAAGTATGATACTTCATTGGTTTTTGCTTTATAGATGTACCTCTTCTGTTTTTTTTAAGTTATTATCCCTGAAGGGGGAGGAGGGGGTCTTTTGTACACCCTGAGTGTGTAAAGGACAGTCTAATAGGATTTTGATAGGTTGAAGGGGAAAAAAAAAGTGTATGGGGGGACAGAGAGAAAGAAGGAGTGTGCACATAAAAGAATGCTGAAACTGTGGGCTTCCCCCCCGACGTTTTCCCCTAAGAAGTGTTCAGTGCTGTTTCAAGTATGTGGAGAGTTCTCAGGTCATGGGTGTTGATGGGTGTCCATGGGCATGCTTTGTGTGCTGACATACAGGGGATTGCGTCCAGGGAGTGCTAAGGTGGCTTCTGCTACCTTATCCGTTTCATGTTGCTTCACCTTTTCTGTCTCTGCGCACACATACTTGTCCCACACGCTGTGTGCCCGAGGTGCTCGTGTCCCCCGGGCTGAGGGCTGTGCGCCTCAACACCCGCAGCCTGTGTCTGTCAGCGTGTTTATGGTCAGCAGCGGTGGCTCGAGGTGGCTGAACCCAGGTGCCTACAGAGCACCTGGGTTCAGTAAATTCTTGCCCACTAGTTGATTACGGCCACCTCAGAAAGCAGTGAAGTCTGTTTGCTTTCCCAGTAAAAGGCATTTGGGGCATCTTTGAAAAAGGGAAACAAGTGGGAATATCTGTTCCCATGCTGTGAACTATAGATAGCTTTCAGAAACCTTCAAGTGCTACAGAGCATGAGCATCATTTGCCAAGACTTTTTGTCAGTTGACAGCTATTTGCAATGCCTAGTTGGGGTGGATGGGATGAAATAAGAAGCCTGCTTCCAGCGGGGAAGGTGCGGGCACAAGGCTTCTGTGAGTCACCTAGATGAGAGATGCTGGCAGTGTTTTACTAAGGATTTATTAAAACTTTAGGTGATCCATTTATTAAATTGAACTCTTGTAGTGTAAAGTACCTCTGTGGAATTTGAAACGACTGTTTCGGGTCTTACGTGCCTGGTGTGACTGCAAGTAGTTCTCTAAAGTAGCAAAACCGAGAGAATTAAGAACAAAGCACCCTCTGCGGGCTCGTGCTGCCCGGGGTGTGATAGCCATGGGAGCTTTGCTTGCACCGAGCTGAAGAGAGCGGGGTTAGGAGGAAGACGGGAAGCACCCAAAATCGCTGACGTTGTCAGAGATGAAGGGTATTTCCAGGAAGGTGCCTCCGTGCTTCTCTCTGCTTTCCCTGTTTCTCCTGTGGAGTTTTGTTCCTGTGCTCTCTGAAGTCAGAGCCCATCCTCGTGGAGGCAGCTGTCTCTCGAATAAGTTCAGCGTGACCCCCTTTGTCCCTCGCTCCTTGCTCTCCACGCTCGCATTCGGTTTGGGCTGTTTCTGGAGGAAGCCGAGCGCCGATGCCCCTCGGGTTCCTGTGCGGGGAGCAGCAGCCTGCCCTGCGGCAGCCGCACGGGTTGGTGCAGCACAGCGCTGGTCCCGGGGGGCTTGCACTGGTCCCGGGAGGGCAGCGTGGGTCTCAGACACACCTCTGCTGCTGTAATCTGCTCCTTCTTCCTGGGAAAAGGGCAGACGGGGAGAGGGATTACCTAGACGTACACAAAGCTCGGAGCCTTAACCACGTGGATTTTTTCATGGGAGCCGATAGTAACCGAAGTGGAGAAGTCTCAGAGGTGCCTGTGATCTTTTATGTAACGCTGGTGTAACTCCTCCGACCACGCAGAGCTCCGTTGCTGTTCCCCGCTGTTGCTAGTAGTGCTGTAGCGGTAACGCGGACGCTTTAAACTTGTCACGTGCACCCACAACCACGGGGCTGAAATCTCGTGCGCTGGGCAAGGAGCTACAATCGCTCGTGGTGCGGCCAGGCGTCTGCTTGCGGTGTCCATAGCCCCAGAGGAAGGGGCTCCCGTAGCCACCCTGGTGTTTCTAAAGCGACCTTTCAGCGTCGTACAATAGGTGTCTCACTATTGCCACAAATCGAGGTGCACAGCAGCACTGTGCCCGCTCTGCTTCCCGTTCCCTTTCGCTCTCTGCGAGCGGGGTGGAGGAGCCAGCAATTTAAGGTGGCGTTTCTTCCGTGCTTCTCCCCCTTGCTCCTCCTCCCTTTCGGGATACCCACGTTATTTCTGTGCCCTGAGTGCCACTTGGCAGAGTTTTAAACTGCGTCGGAAGCTTTTGTCCTTCGATGCCGTGCGGAAAGCGAGAAAACCCCAAAAGCGTGGTTTTAGGTCCTTTTTAGCTCAGTAGGCAGAGAGACAGCTTCCCAAGTCTCTGGTCCATCCTTTGGGTGCTGAGTGGGCAGGGAGATGCCCGGGCTTCCCTTCCCAAGGGAAACGCAGGGTGCGCAGAGCTGGGGCGTGCACAGGAGGTGTCCTGTTCCT
Organism: Anser cygnoides; assembly: GCF_040182565.1. Lineage (NCBI taxonomy): Eukaryota > Metazoa > Chordata > Aves > Anseriformes > Anatidae > Anser > Anser cygnoides. The sequence continues at coordinate 34,556,291 of NC_089874.1, read as the reverse complement.
GTCCCCGAGCTCCCAGCCCCTCAGCGAGTGGCACCGCTGGCTGCGCAGCCCTCATGAATGTTAATGGGCATCTACGAGGGACTGCCGGCGTGACACCATTCGAGGCGCCCTGAATAGCGCATTGACTGCCAATTCTGTGCTTTGGGATTTTTCGGCATTACGCTTTCCCAGTGTTTGTAAGGTTGAATGAACTTCCCCCCCCCCTCCCTTTTTGTTCCATTTCGGGACTAAACTTTCAAGCTTCAGGTTGCTGCGTGAGATTACCTTGATGTGTCAGAGAAATGTATCACTAATTTAGGGTGGCTGTTTCGTAGTGGTTTCTCCAGCTGAGATTCCAGTGTAAGGAAGTTTTTTGCAACTCTTTTCCCCCCTCTCTCACCGTAGAGCAGCTCCTGCCTCTGCTTTCTTGGAAACGACAGCTTAAAAGGGGTTGTGTGATCTGGGTTTGTGCCTATTTATATGATTGTGATCAAGTACTGAAATAAGCTCTTGTCTGAGATGGGCTGAGAGCAGCCGGCAAGCGCCACACCACCGAGACCTGGAGAAAGCACATTTCTTGTGGGATCTCCCAGGCACCAGAGCATTTGGGGTAAAATCTACCCAGAAAGGGAAATTTGGGCAAAGCAGCTTCGTGAGCAGGGAGCTGGAGCTGCACCCTGAGCGAAGCCTTTGGAGGAGAGCGCTTCGAGATGTAAAAACCACTCCCTGCAGGGCTGCGTGTGTGGGTGGCGGTGCGAAGGGAAGGAAGGAGTGTGTTTTAAAAGGAGCCGAGGGGGAAAATGAAAAGCTTTTGGGTTTATTGCTAGACAGGAACGTCTCAAACTTGCTCCGTCACAGGACTCTACTGGCCTGTGTACGACTAACACACTTCTGGCATAGAAGGCCCTTAAAACGTGCGGGGTTTCTTCTGGGAGAGGTCAGCATTGAGCAATTGAAGCACCAAGGAAAACGTGGCTGAACGAGAGACTCCTATTTCTGCTCTTCTGGTGACCCAAAACGTGTTTGTGGCCCTGGAAGCGCTGTCGCTCTGTGCTGTCCCCTCTCCGGGCCCAACGGAGCCAGGCAGCAGTACCTGGGCCCAGCTGAAGCCCAGTTAATCCGCGCATTCCTGCGAGTCCCGAGGGGTTTGCGGCATCTCCGGCATTTATTTGTTCTCTCCCTTTGGGGGAAGGGAGCAGACAAAGGACTTGGCTGTGAAGGCAGCCAGCACGCTGCCAGGCTCTGCAGTAGCACTTCAAAGTGGAGATTTTGTTTGCTAGATAAGTGAAAACCGATATAAATTTGGGGTGAAAAATACAATGAATTTGCTGATTCTTCCCTCCCCTCCTTTGCCCTCCAACCAGAGACAAAGAGTATCAGATGTGTTAAAATATAGCCTGTTGTTAGGCTAATGGGGAGCTTAGCATCAGAGTAAATGTATTTATTAAGCTCCTAATCCTTTCCTTAAAGGCTGTGGCATCCTAAAGGATCTTGGTGAATAAAAATTAAATAAAAAATAATAAAACTAGTAGGTGGAAGAGAACCCAGTATAGATGTAAGGAATTATGCGTTTATAATGAGGAGAGTTGGGTACTGAAGGCCCTAAAGCTGAAACAGAAATAGTCCTCAAAAAGTGGAGACTCCATGAAATATAGCGGCTGTCCAACATGGAGCAAGTGCTCCTGTAACAGCTCTTTGGGCTTGCAATGGTTTTGACCTGGCATTCCCCCTGGCGGTCTGTTTTTTTTTTTGTTGTGTGCTTGGTTTTGCCTCTCTTAGTAGAAAATACTTAAACGTGGACACTGCTGTGTATAGTCTACCTTGTAATGTTTTTTCCCTGATTTTTAACTGTGTTCTTTGATTTATTTGCAGGAGTCGGAAACTTCAGATCAGAAACATACCGCCACACTTGCAGTGGGAGGTAGGAAATTACTTTAAAAATTAAGACATTCATGTTTAAAATGGTGTTTCTGTTTCTCTCTTCACCCCCAAGACTCTTCCCCTTCCCCCACCTTTCACTTGCTGTGCACACACCACCCATTCTTTTCTGGGGAAAAATCCTTTGGAAGAGGGAACAATAGAGCCTTCTAAGCAATTCAGATAACTGCCTTCATTTCTGTGCTCCGAGTTAACCATAAAAAATGTTGAAATGGATTCTTTGGTGAACGCTGACTTCCTGATGCAGTCACTTGCTTTGACTGAAAGCTTGTCCATTTCAGACCTTGCTGGTGTATGGGCTCAGTAATCTTAAGATTTAAAGATTTAAGTCTTCAGGTTTAAATACTTGGACAAAACCTTTACAAAAGCAGACAATTAATACAGATCTATTTTTTTCTTTGATTTCCCCCGCCCCATCTTTTGTTTCTCTTTAGTGAGTGGCATTACAGCAAATTATTTGCTCGTATTATTATGGTTATGGACTCTCCCCAGTATATTGTGTACTTGTTGTTAATGCTCTGCAAAATGGTGTTATTTTTACATTAAGTGGGCTACTGTGAGAACAGATCATTTTCTTTTTTTATACCTTGTATGTGTTTAAAACATCGGCTTACCACTACTAAGATGTGAAAACATCCTTTCACCTGAGGGAGCTTGGTGGGCAGAGGGACTGAGGTTAAAGTGCTGGTAGTGTTCTACTCTTGGTCTACCTACTTCATCCAACTTTGCCTGCTGCTTCCTCTTCATTTACACTCTGATTGTCTCCTAGCTTAGAAGAAAGATGGAGGCATTACTTGTCCAATCTAGGCTGTTAAACCAGATGATTTCTGCAGGGTAGCAGCAAACACCATTCTCACTGCTGATGTCTGTCCTTCTGGTGTGTGCTGTCAGTATAAGCGTTTCCTCTGCACTTGCTGAACCTTTTTGCTCCCCTCAGTTGAGCCATATCCATTTGATACATTTTTATTTGAAATTCATAGCCACTCTTTTTTTTTGTCGTGCCCTTGGCACCAGCTATTAACTCCTTGGGAAGAGGAGTAATAGAAATGGTTGAGGGTGACTGGTTTGAGGATTAGTTTATTTTTTTGATATAAACTTCAAGTAGCCTCTGAGGGCTTGGGGTAGGAGTAAGTATCAGAGCAGGGGCATACGGTTCAGAAAAAGGGGAATAAATGATGTAAGCACAGGGCAAAGAACATCAAAAGGTGTTCACCTGCTGGGCCCTCTTACACGTGTGTATCTGTTAGTGCTAGTATGTTACAGCTTTCTACCCTGATCTTGCTCTGCTTCCTGATTTGTAAATTTTCCCTTTCCTTGTCTATTGCTACAGTTTTTGTGGTGACCTCTGGTTCCACTGCAGGGATGGTCCCTCTGCTCCACCTATTCAAAACACTGTAACCTCCTAAAGTTACAAAGCCAGAGTTAAGATTTTCCATCCTGACACCACCCTGACTGTGCCCAGGTGTCCTGAAGTTGCTTGTACAGACCTGGGCCTTGGTCTGGGCACAGAATTTAGAGGGATTAGGCCCCAGGATAACCTGTACAGTGCTTTTGCATTTCCTAACGACATCGGGGCTGCTTGCCAAGTACAGGTTGTCCACAAACTTCCTGAAGTTTTGCTTTGTAAATGCTGGAGGTCTGTTCTGCACTCAGCAGGTAAGTTCACAGGTTCTCTAAGAAGTACTACTGACAAAATAGGGCAGATGGTGATTAAGTTCATCAGAGGATTGTCTTACGTCAAGCTTTCCTTGGGTTCTGGTACCTTGTGGTGCTGAAGGACCTTGCCAAAACTTCTCTTGAGCACTGTAAGAAAGCTTTGGATGGTTCCTCCTAAAAGTGAGTCTTTCTTGCAGCCAGTTACTTGGTAGGGAGTGTAAGTTTGTACCTACAGAGAGGGGCTTATATTGGAGTAACATTCTTGCCTAATGTTTTCTGAGAGGGTGGTGTGTGTGTGTGGCAGCTGGAGCAATTTCACTTCGTAAATTGTTTCTTATAGTCCCTCTGTGCCAATCTGCTTGCTTCATCACTCCTTTGTTAATTGCTTGAATCAAGACTGACTTCTTCTAATGGGTGTGAACTCCTTAAAGCCAAGCTAGAAACAACTGATGAGAGGTCTCTGGGTTAGTTCGGTCAGTCACCACTAAACATGCAGGAGGGCTGACATACAAAACACGCTCATTACCCTGCAACACATTTCTTTTTGTGGTGACATAGGGATATGTGAAATGGACTGAAGAAAGAGTAACGTTTTTGGGAGAATTTGTTCTAGTGTAATCATTGTTATGAAGGTTACCTTGTCATTCTGTGCAGAGGCATTGGCTTAAGCTCTACTGAATTATGTCTTGTTTTGCTCTTTATAGAAGACAAACATGGAAATCCTGCAGCTGTGGTGCTAGCAGTCATGGTGTGTGCCTTCAGTTCAGTGCCTCCCGGCTCTGCTTGCTGCCCGCTTGTCATGCAGTGCTATCTGAGTCCTGGGCCTTGTAGGACTGGAACCAGCGAGGCTCTGTGAGCACACAACAGAGGGATCCTTGACTTATACCAAAAAAGATCTCCCACAAAACTACTTATGATAAGGAGGACACCCCTAGTGTTCTCCAATGCAGCTCCTTGGGCCCAGAGAAAGCAGGTTCTTACCTGTGGTCTGGAGTAGTGGTGAGGGTGCTGGTCTTGCGTGAGAGAGAAAACTTTAGTGTTAGGGAAAGCTTGTCTTCCCTTTGGAAGAGAGTGATTATCCTGAAGACTCACACAAGACTTTATTTGACCCATAAAATTATTCCAAAGAGAAAATAGTGGGTGTAAATGGCCAGGGAGTAACAAGCATTTATTAATAAGACTCTTCATAAACCAGGTGCACAAATTCCTAGATTAACTATGCGTTTTTCTGGATGTCTTTTTGGAGAAAAACGTGCCAGCTGGTTTTCTCCTATGCAGAGGTTGAACAAGTTCCTGAATAAAATACTTTTACAGCCAGGCATAGCAAGTGGATTTGTGTTCATTCCTTCTGTATAACGTTTGCTGTGTACTTATCAGACCATTGTGGTGTAAGTAAAAGAGGTAAGATAACCCTTTTAGACCAAGTTCAGGGTGAAGTGGCAGAAGAAAGGCAGATAATGACCTGCTGTAATCTGATGAGTTGCTACATTTAAACAAGACCACAACGTTTTACCCTGAAGAGCTTGTTCTTAAAGTGCAGCTATAAAAGATAATATTCTGGTGTACTTCAAGGCATTTAAGGTTAAATTTGTACAAAACTAGCCTGGTAATTAATTTGAACTTCAAAAAAGGATTTTTGGCAAGGTTCTGCAAGTTTCTGTACCTGGGGATTGGATTTTTTTTTGTACTCTTTGCCCAGCCAGGAGAGACTGGAGGTAGAGGGAAGGCAGCATCTGCGTGAACTAAACTGAGTGCTTGCCCTAGACTGAGGCTGGAGTATGGACTGTGGTCTGTGAGCATGTTCTCTACTCATCCAGGATGTCACTTGCATTTTCCCCTTCCCTCACTGGCCTTTTTGGGTTTGAGGACTCTGGCACAACACCTGTGTTCCATAGAAGCATGATCTTCTCTGGATACATCTTCTTCCTTTTATTCTGCTCGCATATGAAGTGCATAGAGAAGTTACTTTACCCATCTAGTAATCTGAAGGACATGTGCATTAACAGATTTTATTTTTTAAATAAAGCAAAGTTTCACTTGTTGAGATTGTTTGGAGGAGTAAAACCACAGTTAGTGCACATCTTTTAGTGACAGTGGGCGGGTATAATTTTTTTCCCCTTTTTTCTCCGTACTTATCAAATACAAAGTCCAGATTGGATGCTAAGAATTGAGGCAAGAGGAGACGTTGCCATACTGCCTTTTCCTGTTCTCCACACATACCATCTTGTCTCTCTCATTGGAAACAAACACCCTGGCTTTATAGTCTGCAGAAAACTTAAAAGCTGTGTTACCCTTTCCTGAACTGTGTTCTCTTGCACAATAACGTACTGTTTTGAGTCTTAATTTGTAATCACAATTTCTATCTTAGCTTGTGAGCATTCACGGTGCTGGAGGTGTATTTACAAGACAATGATAAGCCCTCCAGAAAGAGGTCTAGGTGTGGAGATTTAAAACTGAAGTATCCAGACTTTGTTCCTGACGGATTCAACATGATGGGAATCCAAGTAGGGTTCTTTTCCTGAGAAGGAACCATTACGTGAACTCTTTAAAGCATTTTAAAACGAGCTTTTTCAGCGCAGAAGATGCTTCAAGAAATTTACTTTCCAAATATTTTTTCCGTGTTTAGTGAATCGAGAGCTAGAGAACAGATTTTCAGAACACAGATGGTGTAAGAAGCAGCACTTGCTGGCTCAGCGGGAAGGTAGCTGTTGAAGAGTTCTCACTTATCTTCTGCAGGCTTATTTCCTTATCGGTTTGTTTGGAGCAGATAAACAGATACAGTGTTGATGAACTCTGTAATAAAAAAAGGTAGACTAAAAGCCCAGCCTGTGGAGTGTGAACCTGTTGAGTGAGCGGAGAAGCAAGGAAAACATTGTGAGTGTGTATTTCTAGCTTTGCTGTGAGACTTGCAGGTTGCTTTTGGGGATAGGAACGTGTGGGAAGGGAGGTCTGAGTTAACTCCTCCAAAGGTAAAAGTTTGTTACTAACCACGGTTTGCTTTTCCTCGCTCTTCCACGGAAATGAAAAAACAGTCTCTTAGCTCTGTTGAGACCTCTGATGCTTTCGATTCTCTCTGCAGAAGTAGTAACGGAGAAGGATTTCTGGGTGAGAGTTGCAGTGTGAGTACACGTTCTGCATTGAGATTTGGCAGCGCAAGAAGAGTGGAGATGGCACAAACCTATTTGCATATACTGTAAGACAGCATTCAGCTTCTTTAAAAGAAGTGAGACTGATTGTGATTGGGAGGAAAAGTTAGTATATCTTACAGTGCATATCACTACTTCTCCTGGTGATCTGTAGTAGTTATTACTTGGATCAAAACTGCTGAGCTGTGTCAAGCTTTTTGGTTCGCTTTTTTTGGTGCGTGGTGGCTTTTTTAGTTCTGTGACTTTTGTCATAGAAATACAGTGTAAAAACTACCTTTTGCTGAACGGTACCTGCTCATGACGCAGCCTATTCTAGATTACCAAGGATACGAAGAATGGGCAGGTGAGGAACTTAACATGTTGTAAGAAAAAAGGAAAAACATGGAACCATTGCAATTAAGAATTATACAAAGCAGATACTTCTCATAAAGCAAGACGTAGAAGGAAGGTGCAGGAATGAGCTGAGCTACACGAAGAATCAACAGTAAAGAGGTTTAAAATATACTGAAATATGATCTTTTACCTCAAGCCTTCTCCAAGCATCCAAGCCATAAAAATAATGCATAGCTATAAAAGTGCTAGTAGAATGCTAAGCACGCACAAATAACTTTTATCTGCTGCTGCTGTCTAGGTGCAGCAATCTCTGGTAGGGATCCTTGTTTTCTGCTCCCTCCTCAGCGTGCTCCATCAGGCACTAAGCTGTGTATCTCTTGCCTGTTGCTACTAGTCCTGCTCTTTGGGAGAATGGAGAATGCGTTATTCTGTTCTCTGCAGCAGTCTTTTACATGCCTGGAGGTCTGTAATGCGCAGAGAGGGGTGAGGAGAGTTGAAGCTCTTTCACTCTCTTTTCAGGAATCCTGTTCCTAGGCAATCTGTTGTTCTTGTGACAGTCTTCGGGAGATGTCCCTTGAAGTTTCTCCAGAGTAGCTTCTGTACTTTAAGATCACTTTGAGTTCTTGCTTTGTCCTCTGTTATATTTGCACTCCATTTCAGCCTTATGTTATCTTCAGATTTAATACACATACACCTGATACAACACTGGATGTGGAAATGAAACAGAGCTTTCTAGTTGGACAGACTGGTAATGACTTATCTGATTACAAGGTCAACTACTTACCTGCTGTTGTAGTGTTGGTATTTATCTTGGAGTCTGCTGTGGGGTGACAATGTCGAGAGCCTTCTGAAAAGGTCTGTGGCTCGTCTTGTGTGTGTAGATTAATTCTGTTATAACGTGAAGCTAGAAAGATTTACCAAGAATTACACATTCAAACAAATGTTGATCATGATATTGGTCATCGCCTATTTGCTTTTCCTCTTCGTATTACAATTTTATTTTAAATAATGTGACCTAGTTTCCACCTTCTTCCCTGCTTCTTGTGATCTGTTCATGTACCACATACTCTTGTTCCTGTGCCGTTTTGGAGAGCACCACTGGCAGCCTGTCCAGTGGCTCCTCTAAATAGGTGTTCACAGCTGTGTTATCTCCTCAGCTGATGCCTGAGATACTGAACTCCACTGCCCATCGCCTCTGTGCTTTGGATGGTTCTGTTACTTTGCAAAAAGCTTCATCCAAGTGATGGATCTTGCTTTTCTTAGTGGTGGTGTAATCACCACCCTGTGGGATTCTGCATCGAGGAAGCCAATTTAGCCAGGATTTTCTGTAGCCTAACTGCAGGGGAGCTACTGGTGCAGGGGAGAACGTGGGCAGAAGGGGATGGGACCAGTGGTGCCTCTCCTTGTTGTATTTGGGGAGGGGAGGAAGGGGAAACTCCCTCCCCAAGATTGATGGGACTTCTAAGGCAGGTTGTCTGTGGTGTTTGTAGTAACAGTTCTCATGGTTAAAGGTTCACCAGCTCTGCTCCCTCCCAGACAGCTGGGCAGGTCTGTGCCCTCCACCAGCAGCCCCTAGGACGCGATGCACAGCCCCTGGCTGCCTGCTGGTCCCGCATCTGTACCTCTGCAACGCAGGGGCTTTGCTCTCCTGCCAAAAGGAAAAGAGAAGACGGTCTTCCCTCATTTCTGCTACCTGACCAGGGCCCCACAGTTTGCTTTAACTGTTCTGCCTGAGCTGTGCACGTTTCCTATCCTCTAGCAGGGCTTAGCAGCAGGTGAGGCAACCTGATACAGGGAAGTGCCCACCTCTGCGGCAGACCACCCGGCTCAGCACTTAAGTCAACACACAGGCTTACGCTGGTGGGTTTTAATTGCCTGGCTTAATTATGGGGGGCGATATTTACAGGTATATGTGAGGTAATAAACACCTTTTGCAGGTGTTTAAAATGCAGGGTGTGGGAGAGAAGGTCTCTGGGTAAGCACGTAATGAGCATATTTCTCACTTGAAGTGACTTATTCATGCAAGTGTTCACTATAGGAGCGCTGATAATTTGCTTGGAGTTGTAATCAAGGGGAAAGATACGGGGAAAGTCTTCTACTTTTAAAAGTGGACTCCAGATTTCTGCTCAGAATACCCAACTTTTTTACGTAAATAAGACCCTGATTTATTTTTTATAGTTGATAGTGATGCTCTTGTCAAACATCTGCCCCCATTTTAGAGTTAATGTTCCAGCTGCTGCTACTGAAGATGCATTGCTGTGCTTTTATTATACTTCTAAGGTTAGAAAACTAGTGGGTTTTTTTCTAATTTGTATTGCTTATGTAAAAAATAAAGAAGTTCCTGGTGAGATCAGAGCTCTGCTCTGCAAAAATCTGTTTTTGTGCCCAATTTTGATCTTGTAGGGTACAGGAAGGAATAACTTCTGATCCCTCAACTTGTCAGAAATATTCTAGTACTTAAAACAGTTGTTAGTGTGCAAGAATTCTGGCAATGTCACCATAGGATTGCTTGGCAGCGTTAGAACAGTGTATTGTTCCCAAGCCTAGAATAATATGGTTACTTGTGTATTGGGTTTTTTTGGATGCTTATTTCATTATGTTTAGTATATGGAACTAACAGTGATTCCAAAAACTTAAGAAGCCTAAAAATACACACAGCTTGCTTGGCTCAAAGCATTTCTTGTGAAACCAACCATCAGCTTTTACCTTTCTAGAACTGCAAATAAAAAGCATAGAAGCATAGAATGGTTTGCTTTGGAAAGGACCCTGAAGATCCACCCCTCCTGCCATGGGCAAGGACACCTTTCACTAGATCAGATTGTCCCTGTGAAGCTGTTTGTTCAAAGGCTCAGTTGCCAAAGTCTTGCATCTCTTAGCTATAATTTTCACTAAAGGAGTCACTTTAATCATTGTGCAACCTCTTGATCCAGCGTTGCGATGTGCAATGTGTACTTTCACAGAATTACAAAACCGTTCAGGTTGGAAGGGACCCCCGGAGGTTTGTAGTTCAACTTTCTGCTCAAAGCAAGGCCTGTATTGAGTTCAGACTATGTTGTGTTTAGGGTTTTATCCAGTCTTGGAAACCTCCAGGAATGGAGTCTGCACAACCCTTGTGAGCGACCAGTTCCAAGGGTTAATGATTCTCTTAAAGTTGTTTTCCTTACAGCCAGCAAAGACCTCTCCTGTGTAAATTTGTCTGTTTTCTCTTGTCCTCCCATCCTGCATTTCTGTGAAGAGCTCGGCTCCATCTTCTCAGTGCTCTCTGGAGCAGCCTGCTGTGATGTCCCCCTCAAAGCCCTCTCTCCTCCGGGTTGAACAAGCTTTCTTCCCTCAGCCTTTCCTCACTGGCCGAGTGCTCCAGCCCTGAGCCATCTTAGAGGCCCTCTACTGGTCCTGCTTCAGGTTATCAACATTGTTCTGTACTAAAGGTCTGAAAATTGGATGCCCGACTTAAGTGTCGTCATCTCTCGTTATTCAGCATTCGTTTACTTCCCTCCACCCACTGACCGTCCTCTGTTGATACAGCCCAGGTTGCTGTTGATCTTTGATGCAATGGGCTCATGTTCAGCTCGCTGTCCATCAAAACCCCACGTGCTCTTTCCAGCAGATCTGCTCTCCAACCAGGCAGTCCAGTGCCCGGGGGCACTTTCCCAGTGCAGGGCTTTGCATTTGTCCTCGTTAAATCCCACCGGATCCCTGTTGGCCTGTTTCTGTGGCCTCTATGGGTCCCTCTGGGTGGCAGCCCGGCCTTCCAGCATGTTGCCTCTTCACCTCAACTTGATCTCATTCCCAAACCTGAGGAGGGTGTGCTGTAACACCACCTCCGGGGCACTGATAAAAAAGTTAAGGGCAGGTCCAGGGACAAACCACTTGGTGTTGGCCTCCAGGCAGAGTGCTGTCCCGTGGGCCCGACTGTCCCCTGGGCCTGCCTGTCTCGCCAGTTACCAGCTATAGTGCTGTTGCTGGAGGTGATGTTGGGCCTGGAAATTCTGCAAGTCTCTCACTTGCGTGCATGAGAGGGAAATGTCTGTGAATTGTACTGCAGCTCTGCAGATACAACTGAAGTTGCATGCCATGGTTGGCTAAATTGCCTTAAAACTAAGGATGAGTTAACCTGTTCTTAATTTCACATATAATTGTGTGAAACTGGGACTCTAGCAGCATAAAAAGCAAACTGCCAATGGATTGTTTGGTAAAAACTGTAGCTTCTGAAAACCATTTCCATTTTAAATGCATCTTCAGTTTGGAAAGTTGTAAAGAAAGTCCCAAAGTATGTTTCGTGACCTTTGAAAGAATACACGTTTTAAAGATGTGTTCTCATCTCTATCAAAGCTATTGACACAGCTTTTCTGTGTCTTTGGTATGTAAACTTAGTCTCTCCTAATTAATTATTTGTGCTGTCGTCTGTGATGTTCAATCTTGCTCACTTTAGTTTTTGTATGTGAAATGAGGAACCAGTAGCTCCTAGCAGTGCTAGATATTCTGTATGAGTGCTGGCAGGATGTTGGGAGTGCAGCCCAAAAATTCCAGGTGGAACTAGATGTCAGTATCTTTTTGTTTTGGAAGTGCATATACAGCTGCTGACAAAGCCGTGTTTTTATAAACAAAGATACCCTTTAAGTTTTGTAAAATTAACATGATTAAGAAACTCTTGTCCTGCTTCTGGAGAAGTTCCCAAGTCATTTCAGGTACCTGCTTTGAAGGAAGTTGTAAGTAGCCGGGATCATCTCTTAAGAACTGCCGGTTGTATAATTTGAGAAGAATTGAAGGACTCCCACAAATGACTTGTTCTTTAGGCAACAATAGAAGTGTTATGAGCTCTTGTTGACGGTAGACAAAGAAATAGAAAAATGCTCAAGTGTCCTCAATGATTATTTTTTTTAATCCACTTAGAGTTTGTGCGTAAAGAACATAAAAAGAGTAATGCTGGGTTAGATGAAAGGTATATGAGTAGTCCTGTATCCAGTTTCTGCTGTGCCCTGGGAGGAGTACAGGAATAAAGGCAAGGATGTGGTGGTGATCCTTTACACTCTCCTGGCTTTTGGTGTTTTGCAGCCCTGGAACTTAAGAAGCCAGAAATAGTGCATTTGGGTTTGCAAAATTCATCTAGAGCTTCTGTGAACGCGTTCTTGAACTAATGCAAATATTCAGCATCCGCAGTGTACTGCAGTGAAGAGTTGCATGGTTTAAGGGCATGTTGCAGGGAGAACCATCTCCTCTTGCTTGCTTTGAACTTCTGCTGGCTAGTCTCACCTGCCTCTGAGCTCCTGTATTGGAAGAAAGAATGGGTAGTAGTAGATTAATGAAATTTTCTCCCTCTCTACTTCCCTTATTATTTTAAGGACCTTTATTTCTCAACCATTTCTTTTCCAGGCTGTGAAGAGTGGTAGCCTGTGTAGTTGTCTTCGCGTTGAAGCTGACCCCTATCTTTTGATTATCGTCATCCCATTCTTGGAAATTCTATTTTGAGTCAAGGAGTCAAATTCTATTGAGTCAAGTCACTAAATCTGCAGCCAGTTTTGTCATTCATTTAAAGTTATTTCACTTTATGAATGTATTTGCTTTCAGAGACTGCTGTGTATGCCTTGGGTTTTGCTCCTTAAAAAGGAAAAAAAAAAAAAAACAACCCTGCAGTGGAGCTGGTGGAAAGCTAATCAGTGGAATGGGGATTGCTGCTTTTGTCTCAAGAGAGCAACAGACTTACATTTTTTTTATGACAGTCATGGGAAAAATCTACATTATCAGTAGTGCAGATCCTCTTCTGGGCTTGCCGTTGGTTGCCAGGAAATGTTACATTTGAATCATATGTGTACCACATGTTGACCTAACTTTATGCAACTTGCCCTTGTGTAGAGGGAGGGAAACAAAACGTGCTTATTTCCAAGGGGCCGGCCAGTTTCAGCCCTCTGCATTGCGTACGTAATGGTAGCAAGCACATCCCCCCTCACACATGCACCTAGGGGTGTAAGGTTTTCTTTTCTTGATCGGAGAGGTGGAAAGTGGCTCTCGGGTTACTTCTCTGGAGATCAAGTCTGCTGGCACTCCTGCAGAAGCTGTCTGGCTGCTGCCAGCTCTGCAAGCCTACTGCTTCATTGCCTCTGTGTCCCCTTTCTGCTCCCTCCTCAGTGACTTTTGGCTGTGATCTCTAATTTGGACACCCAAGACTGAGCCCCCATCCGTGTCTCTTACAGCTCCTACTTGCTTTCATCTAGTAGTACTAAAAGTCTTGAGTTATTCCTTGGTCATGTGCAGGGAAAAAAACAGCACAAGCTCAGCTGCAGAGCCTCCTGCAGAAAGAGGGAGATGGGCATGATTGAGGCAAGCAATGAGGCTGCTGTACCAAGCAAGGGAAAATGCCATGGGCTTATGGAAAGGTGAGAAATGCCAACACAATCTGCCCTGCAGCTGCATAATGCCATCTCGTACGGCAGCTGGTGATCAGTGCAAGAGTCTGGATGCCCTGGTGGGCCAGGCACTTGCTGCTGGATTGAGGATGTGAAGAACAGCTCAGAGATCTTTGAGACCTAGCTGGATGTCAACTGAGGCAAAGCTTGCTGAGCAGGGGGAAGGGAGATCAAGTTGTGTTAATGTGTTTCCTTTTTTAAGTTTTCTTGTTATTTTGAAGCCTGAAGCTCCCTCTGATCCTCTGTCTCAAACTGGTAGCCAAGTGCATGTGGGCAGGGAAGGAAGGGAATGTAACTTGAAATAGCTCCCTTATTTTCAGCTGCTTTGTAAGTCGTGGCAATCAAAGAGGGGGTTGTGACTAAAAGCCATCAAAACCACTTCCAAGCACATGCGTTTTTGTGGAGCAAATGAGCAGAATTTTTAGAATATAATGCAAACAGGAAAACACTATGAAGACTATAGCTCACCATTAACTTGAGGAGAGGGAAGGTATATTAAAACTATCATTGTAAACAGCATTCTTGTTCTAAAGTTCCCTTTTTTCCTAATACGGGACTGAGTGCACGTGCAATTCTTGGGACACCTTTTATTGGGTGTTGGGTTTTTCTTGGTTGCTTTTAGTTAATGGAGTCAGGCTGTTACGTGAATAGTAGATAACTATTCATGCAACACTTACACTTATTCACTCACACTGAGTTACTCAGTGTGAGCAGCAACCAGGAGGCCAACCTCAACTACGTACTCTGAAGTGGAGGCTTATAATGTGCCAGTGGCCTCTAGGTTGGTGTTCCTTAGTCCTTTGTTACACTGGATGTGTAGTAAGTGTATAGTGTGTGTGTGTGTATATATCTGTAATCTTCATCGGTCTGTGTAGAGCAGTCATTGACCTTTTAGGATGTGGTCGATGTGGTCTTAATTGTGCATCTGTTGTTGATGTTCACGTGTGCTAGCGTCTCTGTACAAATTCAGCAGGCTGTCGGTATGGAAGACACAACCTACCTTCTCAGCACATCTTTCTTCTCTTTGGCATGTTGTATTCTAGTAACTCTTCCTCTGTTCAAATGTGTAGAAATCTACAGGAACCATTCATGTGAGCTTGCAAAGAAAGGATGCTTATTACATCCTGACCCCAAAATTTGTTGGGAGAGAACCTCACATTTCATCAGCTCAGGAGCGGAGACAAAAGCCCGATGGTGCTGCTCAGTGTTAGAGAAGTGTTCATGGCTTCCACCGCTTTTCTACGTGACTTAATTCTTGGTCTATGCTGATGTCAAGTGATGCCTTTGTGCTTTGTAGAAATGTGTGTTCTGGTGACTGTTATGAAAGTAACTTTAGTTTTTGTGAAACAGGTCTTTCAAAGTGGTGCCCTTACCTGATGAATGAAATATGTTACCCTGCTTCCATGTGGGGGTGTGGTTTTATTTACAAAACAGATAAGGGTACTAAAACAAAGCATTGCATAGAATATGTCAGCTGTGGTCTTACAGCTTCCCCTAGTTGTGAGGCACTGACATGCTTGCCCTTGAGCTTTGGTGTTTAGAGTCAGCAGGCAATTCTCTTCTCCGTCATGTTGTGAAGCTGCTTTCTGCTGCAAAAGCCAAAGCAGGAACAGTTGATTTCCTTCTCACAGTAGGAATACCTGATTTTCTGAGATCAGGTGTAACTGAATTTGTGTACCTGCATGTCAACAGTTCCCATTACCTTGACAAACCCAACCTGCCTAATGGCCACCCCTCAGTTTGATTGTTCATGTTCCCATTGTAAAACCTGCACTGATTTCCCTGCCATTCAGACGATTATAGCATTAATGCAGCTTCCCAGAGGTGAGCCAAGTATGTGGCCATTGAGACTGTAACGTGCAAGGGATGTCGGAGCTGCAGTCTCCAGTATCTTTGGGAGGTACTGCCTGTTGTGCATTGTTCCCCACCCTTCCACATAGTATTTGTTTCCGAGTTTTATGGGATGTAAAAGAATTGCCCTGTTTTGTGTAGCTCGATGTTGGATATCTGACTTCTGCTTGACAAAGAAGTTACAATGCTATTTTTTCTTTTTGCATTTTTGTTGCAGCAAGACCAGCTGCTCTATTAGTTGATGAAGGCATATTAGTTGGTGAAGGCAGCAGAGCCCTGAGGTTAGGGAGAGTGCTCTGCAGGTCTCCAGCTTGTGTGCTTCCTCTGGCACTCCTGCAAGCTTGCTGCTGGCAATGCCAGGCTGCTGCCCTGGGCAGAGGAGGAAAAGGTCCATGACGGCAGAGCACAGCAGGGCCTGCTACTCCCCTGCCCTGGCTGCTGCTGCTCCTGACAGCAGCGTTCAAGCACCTTGCTCTGGGAAGCACCAAGTGGGCATGCATGCATTCCCCTGGCCCTGTGGTCACAGCCAGGAGCACTTGTGCACATCTCCAGGTATTGCTAAGGCTTCTTAAAAACTGTTTTTAATAAACACGAATGCCACTGGGTCAAACGTATAAATGAACAGGCACAGAGCTGCTGACTTACAGCAGAATGTGCTTCCTCTTAGAGAAGTGGATGGTGCAGGTTGTGTGAAATGGTGGGAAAAGTAAAGCTAAACAGCTTTCTGTGCTGATGTGGTCATAAAATAGATTGTTTGGGCAGTGAACAACTTGTAGACTGGACACTGTCACTGATGGAGTGACAAATCTTGTAGCTGCAGTGACATCTGACGCTTTTGCTCTTTGAATTTCCCGTTTTGGTGGCAGTAAATGCAACCAGAAGTGATCAACAGCTGCTGCACCATCACTAGAATTACTTTCTAGTGTGTATGTGGTAGAAAATGTTATCTCCAGCCTTCTTATAGCTAACTGAATTCAGGTGGCTGGGTGTGGGACAGAGGGAACTTCCTTTTTTGCAAGTAATAGAAAAACTTGCCTGCAGTTGCAGTGGGAATTTTTCAATGACTAATGATGCAGCCAGTGCATAAAACGTAGGAGTGGGCACCCCGACTCTTCTGCCAGAGAACTGTGTGCGTGCATGGGGAAAACCCTTCTGAAACAAACAAAAAAAACCAACCAACCAACCCCAAAACCTACCAACTCTGTCGCATGTTGGCGTTGTTTGCTGTTCCTTCTGCTCATGGCAAATGCATGTTAGCTGCACATGCGAAGTTTGTGGAAGTGCTGAAAAAGAAATATTTCTTCCAACTTTTAAAAAAATCTTTTATCTGCTCCAATTAGATTATAAAGGTACCAAGTTACTTCATCAAGATTTTCTTGTCGTTCAGGCAATAGTAACTTCATAATCAAGTGAAGGATAATTTTAATAATGGGTTTCAGGACAGTGATACCATCAAATTTAAATTGTGTCTAACAAGTTAATTATAGATGCTATATTAGTTCGGCTTTTTGTTTTTGACATCTTAAGCTTGGCAAAAGAAAACTGTAGATTATAAAAAGACTGAAAATTCAAGTCTCCAGATGAGTTCCAACATCTCATGTACATATATTTAAAGCTTAAATAATAATAATAAGGTTTTAAATAGGCATTCCTAGGCAGTTTGATTCCAGCTGAACAGTTCAGGGGGATTTCTATAAATCAGCAAAAGAAACCTTTATCATGAGACAAATCACAAATTTTGTCTGTGAAGAATAATACCAAAAAAAGGCAAACAAAAAAAACCACCCGTGTTTGTCTTTAAGCCTACTAATATGTTTCCATAATGTTATCTAAAACAATTGTTTGTCCATGAATTATTCCCTCATCCCAAGCCCCTGCCCTCTTCCTTGCAAAGTATTTGCTATTTACCAGTTCAGTTTCTCTTCGAGATGAACAAAGTGCGAGCCAAATAACAAGCCTGCATTAGCTTACCTGTTCTGACCTTTTTGATGTTGATGCTAGCAGAAAAGCAAGTGTAGGTTAAACACGTGGTCCTGCAGTGTGCTTAAGTTTGTTTTCCAGCAGGCAATTTGACCTATGGCTTCTAGGCTTTCAAATTTCCACTGGAACTCTGGGGTGAGATGTCATACTTGAAGGCTTTCTCTCCCAAAATAAAACTCTTTCCAGCCTGTGAGCCAGGGGTCCTGTCCTCCTTTGCACATAAATATGCTTTTTAGTTGCTGTTTTGCTTCCACTTCACCTCGGTGGTGGTGGAAGCTGCTTTCTTGTTTGTCTTCTAGACGCTGCAGTGATGTGGCAGCAACCTTACGCTGAATCTCCTTGACACTAGGGAGCACCCTGAGGTTTGTAGGACGTGTTGCCCTGGGGCTCTTGCTTCCATCAGTGGTTGTGGCAGGTCTGGGGGCAGAGGGCGTCTTTCATCCTCACCCTCATTGCCAGGGACCAGTGGGCATTTCATGGGAGAAGCTGCTTGTTAGCTTGAAGGAAAGAGCTTGGGATTTGTGTGTGGATTTCTATGCATTAGGATATTGCAAGAACTAGGTGGTCTCCAAATCTGATGGCAGACAGCTGGAGGATATAAACACAGCTACCATACCCACTGAGCTTGAAAATAGGTGCCATTTATTCACCTGGAGTAGAGGGGGAAATCTTAAACCTACTATTTGTTGGGGAATTGGTAGTCCGGACTATATAGTTGTGAGTCTTTATTCCACAAAAATAAGTTAGTTTTTCATTGTCAGATGGCTTTGGTCTCTTTCCTCTTGTTCTATTAAGAACATAACTTGAAATGGTTTTAAAAACACTGTAGTTGTTGGTGCTGGTGGATTTTTTTATGTCTACAGTGTTGCAAATATTTCCTTAAACTTAACTACTACTTCACTATTATTATTCATGGATGCTTTCTATGAATTCAGTATAAAATTCCTGCCTCTATTTCAGTTTAAGAAAAAACAGAGGTATTTTAATTGGGCTATATACAAAAAAATATTTTCTGTATAACCAGAACTGCAAGGAAACTTTATGTTGTGCTGATCAAAGGAGGTACTCTTAGTCTGAAGGCTTTATATTCCATGCTAACCCACAACAGGAGTCTTTGCACATTTGATAAATGTCAGCCCGTACATCAGCTGCACGTGAGATCCTTACAGGACAATTTATGGCTTTTTATCTACCAAAATCAATTCTTGGTATGTTGTGGTTGTTCTGTGAGGAAAGCTACAACCTACCCAGCATCTAGCCTTCATCAACTGCTTGTGGTGCGTTAAGAATGCAAAAAATGTACACATTGGAAAAAATGTACACATTTGAAGAAATAAATAATAGAGGAGGGAAGTGATCCTTAGTAAGCCTTACATCTGCTAGCTCCCTGTCCAATGCTATGGCTAGCAACTAATAGTGCCCTACGGTTTTAGAAAAATAACCTTCCCTCCAGAATGCAGTGGCTACCACCACTACACGTGCTCCCTACAGACCTGATTGTGGATCGCAGCCTTCTGCAAACTGTTTTTGGAATCAGATTCTGGTGGGATTTCTTTCAGTTCTGCAGCTTTCCTCTCGGTACGGAAAAAGCAGGAGCAATATGGTCCTTGTTGAGGCTGCTCAAGGTCGGGCTTACCTTGCTGTGCTGGTAAAGCTGCTTCTCACAGCACTGGATGTGGTGCTGCTTAACTACCACCAGCTGGTCATAACGAAATTTTAATATCAATGTGGTGCCTGTTGCTTGTGCTTCAAGGTATGGGGATCACTTCTGATCTGCTTGAAGAGCGGTAACTTGTGCTAACGCATTCGCTTTTCTCTGTTATTTTTGCAAGCACTTTAATTCATTTTGTAGCTGCCTCTTGCATGCTTTTGTGGCTTTGGCATATCTGACAGCATATCTTGCTGGAGCGTTGCTTTTCATTTCCTTCTGAGGGCGATCCAGATGTAGCAGTGCTAAGGGAATCCTGCTTGAATCCAATTGCAGCCGAATCCAATTGCAGCCATTAGGAGGTCCTCAAGTGTGGTCTTCACTCTGCTCCACTGCCCAAGCTGTTGTCTCCTGTGCTTTGTGTCTCTTAGGCAGTCTGCCCCATCACATATCCTCAGGAAGGAGGGAGGAGTTTCATTCCTAGGGAAGAAGAGACAAAAAGTTGGAGAGGAACTGTGGGGACCTGAAACACATGGCTTCTTCCTTTCACTTTTCTTGGGATGCAAGATATATACAGTAGCTTTGGAGTATACATGAACTTTACATTTGTTTTTGTTCTTAATGGTTAATTAATCAAAATGGTCACTGAATACTGCGAGGACCTGCTCCACCACCAAAATACCTGGCCCACAGAGAGCAGGCACTCTGTAGGCTGCAGATGCTGCTGTGCGCTTGCACTGAGGTGGTATGACCCACGTTAAGATCCACATATTAACTCTTTTGGGATTATTAAAAAGTTGTTTGAATGACCTTTGCTTGTTAACGTGCACCCTGCGAAAAGGGCAGCGAGATGTTTTGGTGATTTCAGTGGAATTTGATGTTGTGTGTGCGTGCAAGGCTCTCCACAAGGAAAGGTGTTTGCCATTTGGGTTCCACGTTTGGTTTAGGTGAGGATCACGCTCTTTAAATATTCCTGCAGCGCGTTGCTCATCCAGAGATCCGTGGCTGTGTCCCCTGTTGCCCGTGAGGAGCTCACTTTGTGTTTTGCAGCTCTTCACACTGGAGGACGCCTGCCTTCCTCGCGGCGCAGCCTGGGATGCTTCGTTACCGGCATCGCCCACGCTGTTCTGGGGGAGGACGGGCAGGCGGCTTGCTCCAGACCTGGCTGCGGTCGGCGGGGCTGGCCGGGGCGTAGCCGTGTGGTTTCCATCCCGCAGGAGCCCTCGGCAAGGCGGGGAGGAGGCTCCGGGGCTTCGAGCGAGGCCGGGAGCCATTCCTCGAGTGCGGACGCCGCGTTTTGTGCGATCTAGGTTGGGCTCCTGCCCACTTGGCCACGCTCCTCCCTCCCTCCGCCGCGGCCCAAAATAAACACTGCAGAAATTGTGCGTCCCTCAAACAAGCAATCAGGGAAAATTGCTGGGCTTCCACTAAGATTAAGAATAGTCCAAGCGGGCAGGAGGCTGGCTTCGCCTGGAGCTCGTTCTAATGAAGTCTCTGCTGCCCCATGAAGGCGTGGAAGGAATAAGAAATGACACAACCTACAAAAACTTTACCACTAATTGCTTTTTATGTTCTGCTGCTCTGCCACGTTCGCTTGGTCGCTGGCCATTTATGTTGGTAGAAAGCCCCTCTGGTAGAGAAGAAAACCTTGTGTGGGCAATGTAGAAGGCAGTAAGCTTTTGCTGTGAGGTGGAAAACAAAACCAGCCCTCTACGATAAATGCATGTTAGTGTTTTAATTAGCGAGCAAGTTTAAAATCAAAACTAAACCAGTGGATTTCAGTGTGGCACTAATTAGGTTAAGGGGCAAAATAGTTTGTATTGGATATGTGTGGAGTTCCTTTTTATGAAGTCTAGTTTACTGTGTGAATAATTCCTTATAAAAATAGCACAGTGATTTAAGAGATGACTCATTAATGGTTTAAAAGCAGTTGAGTAAAAAATGATACTTGGTCGTGTGTATGAGAGCTATTTTGAGTCTCTTTTTTTTCGAAAGTAGTTTTGGGAGTTGCTTTCAGTGGACTCCTAACCATCCTCTGCAGCTTAGCTGGGACTGCCTACCTCGTGTTTTCTTTGCTGCTGCCTTAAAGGCAGACGGGAATGCTGATGTCAGGGCTGTGAAGCTCTTCACACAGAAAGCATGGGCAGACGTGCGGCTTAAAGGCAGCGCGAGAATGAAGTGTGTTCTGGTAACTTTTTTGTTATTCCTTACGATACTACACCATGTCGTCTCACTGCACTGAAGTCAGGATTAACAATTGGTTTCTAACTGATGTCATCTCAGTGAGAGAAGTTGTTGGCTTGGCTGACTTAGTGCGTGTAGTTTTCCCTCCCTTTGTTTCAGCGTTCCTTGGCTGACCAGCTGTATGCAGGGAAAATTTTCCTGAACGCTGGTAGTACCTTTAACAAAAAGAAAAGATTCATTCAGCTGTCACAAAGATAGAGAAAAAGCATGGCGTTAAAGCTCTGTGTCTTCTCCTGCGTTTGCTGTAATACCAGTTATTCAGTGTCAGGCTTCTCTTTTTGATTAGCTATATGAATCACTGCTTCATTTGCCATTTTACTGAGAGCATCGGGCTCACAAGCAGTATGTACATCTCCTAAAATATATTTTTCATCTTGCACTATAGTACATTGAGTTTTTATCAATGTCTTCTTTCAAAATACTACTTTTCCTCTCCATCTTGCAGTTGTAGTGGATATTCCAGCATCGTTTTTCTTAAAGCTGAGTTGTCACATCTGCAGGAGGTAGGCAAGCATTTTGGGCTTATACTGGGAATTCCAAGTTCAGTGATTCATGGGTGGCTTTAAATCAGTTCAGATGTGTATATAATCGGGTCTTGTCGACTACTTCAGAACTTCTGTCTGAGTATTCACACACACACAACTTTCAGAAGATTTCTAATAAATTGTTAGAGTATTAACTCCTTGTATAAGTAATATTTTACTGATGTTAGTTTATAAACTGAATGTAGTGACTGTGCTGTCTGTAACACTTGCCACGAGCTTTAGTAGGAAAGTTAATGCAATACAGAGACAGGTGGTCCTTTCAAATTAATATTTGCTTTCTAGCTAAATTAATCCAAAATTAATAATTTGCTTTTTAAATTAATTGAGGCGAAGTAGGCAAGTGACAACTTTGATAACCTTGATTCTTTCAACTTTATGCAACTTCTCACCTTTGTTTTTGTACCTTCTCCTAAATCCCAGCTGTTCTCCTGCGAATCCCAGCAGAGTGCGGCACTCACAGACTCGCTCCTCTGTGTCTGGTGCAAGCCCAGCTGGGGAGGGCAGGCTTTGAGGCTGGAGCTGAAAGGTGGCCTGGGGTGGGGTGGTTTGTGCTTTGTGTGACTTGGGGGGCAAATGGCAAGGGTAACCAAAAGCAATGCAAGAGATGAAGGGTGTAGGTCGCTGCGCAGAAATGCAATGAGGAGCTGCTCGGGCTTGGATGGCAGGTTACCTGTGCCCCTCACCTGTGGGCAGCAGGTTTTCTCAGTGTGTTTTTTCAGCAGAAATACATGTAAAAAGTTGAGTTACCGCAGCTGCGTGAATGCTCACAAAACAGCCACGCTGGACTTTGTTGAGGTCAATTTGATTTGTACAGATGACCTGAGTAACGGCACAGGAGAACAGTTACAACTAGATGTCTCGGGAGAGGACCTGCAGTACAAGGATTAAGCCTACACCCCATCTTGTTTAAACAGGCACAGAAATATCTTGTAACTTGGAACTGTTTTTTTATTTTATTCTGTTTTCTGTCATTCTTTTAGTAGCGTGTTCTGTGTAACACATTCTCTACAAGCAAGTGTTGAAACTGAGATGTTGTTTGGCAAACATCTGTTCCTATGGAAAATTAGTGGGATTTATATTGCTCTGCAGCTTATTTATTAACGAAGCCAAAAGCAGATGCAAATATCTCCACTTTTTTCTTCCAGTTGTGCTTGTATGCTTGCTTTGCTGGCAATGGTAACTTTACACACACGTTCCCGTGCTGTCCTTATTTCCTGTCCTAAGAAGAGCCCAGTACACAGAGTTGAACCGGACAAGGCCATGCAAAGCTGATAAGCAGCACTGTTCTGGTAGCTCTAGAGCCAGGTCTGTCCACATCTCATGCTGTCCAAGCCCTGCTTTCCAAACTGTTTGTGGTTGACTGTTTTTTCCACAGTTTCTGTGTGTATGGCACTGGATGTAGTTGTTGCAGGTGCCTGCTATTTGGGTCTCAGTTGTGTTGTGACCATGCTGACCAGCACACAACACTTAAATGATTCATTACCTACTAGAGGTCAAGACCAGTAAACGTCAATAGATTCATGGAAGTCAGCGTGGTTGTGAGGACTTCGTACACGTGAGTGAACTAAATAGTTAAGCTTTTCATTCTGGCTTCAGTCCTCAGAATGGCTGAACAGCCTCTTTTTTGAGGGCCCTGGGGGATGTGACAGTTCCCCTTGATAGCTGGTAACTTGGTCTCTGTTTTCAGAAAGAGCCAAGTATACCATGGGCTGCTGCTGACACCGACTTGCTCTGGTGTTCCTGTTCCTTGCAAACACACTGAGGTTGCTGTAAGCCCTGTACTAAACTGTAAGGTTTCTTGGTGGAACAGGCACCCATGTAACTCGTAATAGCACACTAGCTTTTGGGCAGAGAAGCCCTTTAATACCCTTAGGTAGAATGCTGTTTTTCTAGCTTGCACTTTTGTCTTATTCGATTCTTAATTTGTTTTTACTGCTGCGTGCATCACCATGTTTCAGGTGGCTTAGTGCTTTATAGTCTTTCGGTTCATTTACATATGGCACATCCTCCTTTGCCAGATTTCTGATCTGACCAGTGAGCATTTGGCTATCCCACCTTGGTTCTCGGCCAAAGCGTTTGTTTAAGTGCTTGTGGATAGCCTAAGGAGGGCTCATCTGGCACCACCGTGCCAGCGGGATGGAGGAAGAATGCATTTATATCCAGTTTTTCATACTTTCCTAGTAGCCTTGTGCATTTCAAGATGTGACCAGGCAGGGTGCTAGATAATCTCATCTAGGCAGCCTCTTCTGTGAGAGCCTGGACCAAATGTTCTCTAGAGGTCCCTTCTCACCGGAGCTGTTTTGTCATCTATTAATCAGTCCTTGTTGGCTTCTTCATTGCTTAACTTACTAGCTAAAGCATATTTAAAGGCAGTCTTAGTGTTGCTCACTTAAAAAAAAAAAAAAAAAAAAAAGCTTAAAACTATTCAAATTATATTTCAAACAAGGGAGACTTGATGATAATGGAAAAATGGAGGGAACTTTCCCAGGACTCTGATTAGCAGTGGCTGCAGGTGTACAGATACTACTTGAAAGTAGCAGGTTAAGCATATATGTAGTGGTGAAACTTTTTTTTTGCTTGGTAACTGTTTTTTATTAACAAACAAGCCCTTCCAGACAATGTATTACAGTGTTACGTACAAATACACTGCAGTATTAGGCGCTGTGGTCTAGGTTTGGAGGCATTGAACAGTATTAGAAAGATCCAGGATGAGCCAAGATGATCAGCCTTCTTGCCTCCTTTAAGCCACTCTGCAGACGTCCATCCACACACGCACAGATGAAATATTTGCTGGGCTTTTCTGAACAGCTGATGCTAGAGCTACTGAACAGTTTGGAAAATTATCATAGGTGGAACCTAAAATAGAAAACAACTGGGAATGTGAAGCTTTTTATAGTGATTCACTTTTTTTCTGCAGACACCCTGCTGCCTACCCATAATACTCAATTTTCACGTGAAAGAACGTAATTTAGTCTGTTTGCTTTCAGCCTGTGCTGCCCCAGCCCTCCCGTGCTGCTCAGGGACCGAGCGCCACGCGCCTGCTCCCGTCCCGTGTCACCCGAGTAGCGCTGGGGCCGTGTCAGGCTGGCGCTGCTCCCGGGAGTCACCTGGAAGGACCGAAGCGGCCCCATGTGATTATTCCCACACGGGACTCGGGCTCATCTGTCCGTACATACGCATGTGCTCGTCTACCTCGTTTTTCCTGTAAACTGCTGAAGCAGTGAAAGCGCTTTCTAGGCATGTGCCCTTGACACATGCTTCTAAAAATAGGGCTGCTTGACATCGCTACAGGCTTGCTGGCTTCTTATTTGTCTAAAAAAGATGCTTCGCTGCTTAAGCAATCATATGAATGGTCACGTTTTCTTCCTGAAAGCGAGTAGATAATCTGAAATACTCGGACGTCTTGGTTATTTTTATGCATTCAACGCCAGTACGTGGAACTCCCGATTTATTTCTTTACTGCATGACCAAAGCGAAGTACGTGGCATGTCTGTTCATAATGCTCAGTAACTTTTTATAATCTCAGTGGGAGAGAACAAGAGGGGGTTTTGAGCCTTTTTAAAGCATCGGAGTTCTTCCTGGATGGTGTTGCTGTTTTTGTGAGCATTTTAAGTGCTGCTACTCAGCTCGTGAAGTCACTGTTGTTGCCCTTCGCACTGGTTATCGTCACTATTACTGAAAGCACTTCAGATGTGGTTGTGACGTGGTGGGCAGGCTAATCGGTTGTAGTAGCCAAAGCTGTCTGGTTTTGACTGTGCTTCCGTCACACCTTTCTTTAAAAAAAAAAAAATCCAAATCAGTTAAGCCAATGAAAGCATTTCACACTGCCTCTTTTTTTTACCCAGTGTGGTGTGCACCGTGTGAAGGTCGCTCTCAAATACATTCCTCAAAACTTACGCTTCTGCCCCATGCGGTTTGCGGTGTCACCGACTGGTGTTTTGCATGATGGTGCAGGAAAAGAGCCCTCAGAGCAGAACTGAAGATTTAGAGTACGATGCTTGCATTTGAGTCTGAGCCTGTTGTGCTTCCAGAGATGGAAATACAGGGAGCTGGGTGCATGGGGCTGGGAGGGGACGAGGGTCCCTGTGATGTGTGGTGGGCTGATGCCAGGCAAGGAGCTGTGCGAGCACTCTGCATTTACCCCTGCTGCCTTCCAGCCCCGGAGAAGCTTCTTTCCACCATCTCAGGTGCATCTGAAGACCCAGCTCTTCCCTCAGGTTTCTCCTCTGTAATGACATGACTGCAGGTCTCTCGGTTGTTTCTTGGAGGCCCCCTTTTGAAGGCTATAGAGGGCTCTTGCTGCCATGCTGCAGATGCTTTCAGAGCAGTTTGTGTGTCTTTGAGTAGTGGCACACGGCAGCATGCAGGGCACCAGGGAAAGACCTGGAGGGACCTGGCTGGGAAGAGGGGTTCCTCATGAGGGAAAAAGCCATTCCAGGATCAGTGCTGGGAAAAGTCTTGTCTTTGCAAACCTAATTTGGCTTATTCCAAACCGATTGCCCTTGCAAACAAATTAACTGTGTGCACTGTATCTGGCCTTGCATCAACCTTTAGCTTTGCATGGGATTCTCAGACACCTGTATCCATTGAATTCTTGAGTGAATTTCACTTTAATCCTTGCAAAGATGAATGGTTAGAGCCTGCACTTCATCATTCTCCATTGCTTTAGAAGTACAACTGCAGGGTTTGCAAGCTGCGCTTAGTTTCCTTCTCAGCTTGAGCCAATATAAAGAGCAAGTTACACAGCATTAAAAGCCAGACTGGGATGTAAAGCAGCCCAAATTAATCTGTGCATTTCTAAATCATGAATAACTCTGAAAATCCTATTGTATGAGAGAGATGCGTGTCCCTGGCATGGCATTTTGAGCTAGCTGCAGAAGCTGCGCATGGCTGGGACAAAGAAAAGAGAAGGTGACTCGTGGTGCATGGAAATACCTGCCTGCCACAGCCACTGCTCCCAGGACATCCCCGTGGGAAGCAGCAAGGTCCGATGCCGTGCTGGGAGCGCAGCCTTCCCGGCACCGCTGGCTGCAGCGGGGCACGGGCACGAGCTCCTCTTTGCGACACCTCTCCCAGCTGCACCTGGCTCAACTGCTGCCTCCTGATGCCGGCCCTGTGGTCTTCCTCGTTTTGCTTTGGAGGTTATTGCTGTGAACAGGCGTGTGCTTCACGTGCGTGGCTTTGTGCTGGTGTTTTTAATGAGGGCAGAGCATCGCACGCCGCAACAATGATGTTTCGCAGTTGTCACACCGATGGCTGTATCCTCATGTGGTCTGCTTCGTTCCCGGATTTACGGTCGCATGTTGGGTATCAGACTCAGAGCTGTGTGCGAGCAGCATTCCTGCAGTTGCCCATCTATTTAAAAGTTACCCAGATGCAATTCTTGTTGGGCAGTCGAAACAAATACAATGTATTTGTGGGGGCTTTTTTCTCCAGTCAAAAGAGTTAGATTGGACTCACTTTTGAAGGCCTGGAATACTTGCTCCTTCTGCCAAAAAGGGCAGGGGTGCTGAGCTCTTTTGCTGACTTGTTCTGGATTAAGGAATTTAACTTGTGACATCCAAGTTGGAAAATTATGCCTCTTTTTGATCTGATAGTTTGGTGGTTTGTAACCACTGTTACAGCACAATTTATGCTTGCATGTGGTAGTCTAGAAGTATACACAATGGAGCATTTATTCAGTTTTTGTTGTTGTTGGCCAGTGTGAAGAGGTGATTGTATTTGAGATGAGAAAACATAATATTTCATCCTCTCCATGCACAATTTACCAGTTGGAATTTAGTAATTATGGTTCTAGTTGGGCTTGCAGTTGGGAACTCCAGAACTTGAACCATTTATCCTCTCCCTAATGGTTAGAAAATGAGTGTTCAATTGAATGGTTTGTAGTGACCAATGTCTGCTCTTTCCTCGTGGTGTAACAAATGAAGTACAAACACAGCGAGCTTCCTGCCCAGTGTGCTCACAGCGCTGCCTGGGAGGTGATGGGCTCATAAATTGCAGTTTAAGCTTTTTGGAGCTTTAAAGCTGGAATTTCAGATTTTTCCCGTAAGTTTCATTTTTTTAAAAGCCAATCAAACTCAAGCATATGGGGATATTGTAGTCCCTATTGCGTCTCTGCTACAAACTGAGGTTGTCTTCTGTTGCTTTTGTGGCATTTGCGCAAGTGGCTTTGGTGTTCTTGTGTTGTCACTTGCTGTTCTACCGCATTCCATGTGCGAAGCTTTTTACAGTTTATTTCCATTGCCATATTAATGGGCTTTAAAAAAATCAATGGCAAAACGTAATGTAAATACAAAAAACTTGAAAAGAAAAAACACACAGCCAAACCTTCATTATTCTTTACTATTTACAGCTGCAATAAGCTCTCTGTAGTATTCACCAGATCTGGAGCTTTTTTCACTCTTTCCTCACACCACTGCGTGCCTCCCTGATACTACTTTTAAGATGCTTTTCAACTCCATTTATGAGCACAGCAGAGAAACAGATTTTTGTGAAGCTAAACGGAAGGAAAATGCAAAACTTCTTGCAGTGTTGCTTTCTTTCCTTACATGTTTTGTATTTTAACTGCAAGTGTGTTTACACAGCTGTCTGCATTCATGTAAGTCTGCTCCCCCAGTATGTGAACTGGGTAATAGATGGATGATATCTATGTGAGCATATAGACAAAATGTTTTAACAAATCATATTTGCTTTATACCTCAGTTTGTCTCTTAATGCTGCATAACATGCACTTTATACTTGGCTCAAACTGGGAATGAAACTAAAGAGCTTACAAGTGCCTTAGTCCTGTTTCTAAAGCAATACAGAATGATGAAGTGCAGAGTCTGAACATTCACTTTCTGAAGTATGTTGGGTGATTTTAAAGTGAAATTTATTCAAGGATTTGATGGATATAGGCTTTCTCTAAACCAGTTACTGATGCCTCAAATTATATTTGTAGAGACAAGAGTTCTAGCAGATGGTATTTTGCCAGTGCTGAGGGAAGTGGCTCTAGGTCATTCCCTTCTTTTTGCACTGCCACCTCCTCTGAGACAAACATCCTCTTCTCATCTAGTCCTGTCACCTTAGTCTCTTTAGCAGTGTCTTTCTCTGGAGACCTTGGTTTGATCTTTGTGCCATTGTAAGAGGCACATAGACTGCTTTTTGGGTATCTTAGCAAGGGAGAGTAAAAACCCAACCAAATCAAGACCTCCAAGGACTTTTGACATTGTCTTTTGACTGTCCATTGTGAAGATGGATGGCTTTGAGCACATGAAACGTTTTAGTATTGAAACGTCTTAGTATCTGCTGTAGACAAGTGAAGTGGTAAAGGGCTTCAATAAGGAAATCTGAAGTGATATGGAAAGCGTATTTCTGAGTCTGTCTAAAAGTCATCCATATGTAGATATTTGCATCTCTACCTCTGAAGATACTCTATCTTAGTTACTGGTTTGTAGGTGTGATTGTACCTTCTGCTAGGTTAAATGACTTGTGGAGATATTTTATGGCTCTGGTGGTGATGATGTCTTATACAGATGCCTGTTTTGAGAATTTGGGTCATGAACACCAAAGGCCAAAACCGATTTTAGTCAAGGCTTTGGTTCACCAGACCAACACTGCTTCTAAAATCATATTGCTGTTGCTGTCCTGGGACAAGTTCTAGACCTTGTCTTGCAACTGCAATCTGACTGATATGAACACTGGTGGTTAGCTTGACTGGACTTCAGTGGACACGAAGGCATCAAAAGCACCTGAATTTATCGATGCTCTTCGCATGCAATGTTGAGTGTGTCCTTATTGCCATTGTCCTCCTCAAAGTTGGAAGAAACCTACTGCAGGTGTCTCCTTATTAGGTTAAGGGAACACCTGTGGATGGTTTCAAAGTACGGAGTTTGTCTCTGTAGAAAGCATAAGATGAATATGAAGCCTTGTTGTATGAGGATAGCATGCTTCTATTTCCAAATTAGTTGTTCTTCGTGTTTCTATCTAGTAGTTAGTGATGGTGTAGCAAATGAGGGGACAAAGCAGTCTCTGCCTTAAAACTGTCTTGAACTGTGAGGTTGTGTTGCAAAACTTTGCTGGTTGACTTGCTCTCGACTGCTGATGCAAGTTCTGGTCATGTTTTTTCCACTTTGGCTGAGGAGTGTTTTCATTCTGGATATCATTAAGAGGCCAGCTTGAGCTGTATTTATCAAATAGTTTAAGCCTATGATAGGATGCTAAATCCGTAAAGTCTGATAGTACATATGGAATGTTGTGTGAGATGACACCTTTTAAGTGAGCCAATCATGTAAGTGAGATGAGCATATTATTCATCTTATGCTCTCACTAATTCTTTAAGAAGTGTGTGCTCTGCATGCATCCCACAGCCTATATTTTCACTTGTGATGCAACTTCCATACTCATGCCAGATTGCTCTTCCATGCTGTAGCCCTGCTATCCTGCATGTGGGTGGGATATGAATGAATATGTATAATATGTTGTGTGCCCATGTACACACAAATATATGTAAAATAAAGGTATCTAAATATTAAAAAATGTAGCAGTCAGCTGTACGTATTCAAGTGCAAGCAGCTGCAATCCCCATCTATAGCAGCTGTAGTGAAAAATGCAAGAGTGTGGAGAGAAATGGGAGGCAGGACCTTCTTTGTGAGTATTTTTTTTTAAATAATCCTCAGGCTGGACAGTAGTCTGTCAACTACTGAAACCAGTTTGAATGTTTCTGTGAGAAGTTTCCAGGAGAAGGTATTAACGTGGTTAACGTGACAACTATATTTGTACTTGTGAAGTATTCCTGTTTTCATTCTCACACAGTGCAGCTCGAGGTGAGCATACTGCTATCTACATATTGTTCTTGTTAAAGCCTGCTTTAGCATTTCTCTTGTGATGAAAATCCAGCCGAAGATACTGGTACCTGTACCTTAACAAGAAGCAGATGAGAGGAAGTTGTAGCACTCGTTTGGCTTTTTTTAAAAAATTAAGGACTGATAATATATGCAACATACAGATACGGATATAGTCAAAGTGCAGATAAATCAGGCTTCCTTCTTCCAGAATTTGGATAGATCTCTTGAGTTATTACTTTGTCATTTCTTTTCTGAAGGTATTAAAATACCACAATAACTGAAACTTTTAATGGTAGTTTTGATGCAGCTAAAAGAGTGAGGAACAATTTCACATGAGTATCACTGAGATCCAAATACTATCCTGTGTTCTTGTAAATATATCGAGGAAAAAGGTTTGTCTTTAGGTTTTAGGCAAAATTAACAGAAGGAAAAAGATGGTGGTGCTAGGGGAAAGAAAAGGTACTGCAAGTAGTATTGAGGTGTGTTTGGGGCATGCTGGTTGCAGTGGAGCAGCCTGGCCCACCAGAAGCCCAGAGGCTGGGCTTCTCCCCAGCTTAGAGCTAGGTTGTTGTCATTTTGGTTTTGTGTGTCCTGTTCTCCCCCTGATTCTTCTGCAAGGGGTAAGAAACAAACTGAAAGAGAAATCTTTGTCTATGGGCACCCAGAAATTAATATAAAAGGACCCCTTGCTGAATGTTTTACCTCAGAAAATTCCAATTTGCTGTACTTGGATATCAAAAACTGCATATCCAAATGGCTGCTCAAAAAAAAAAGGGGACCAAACTCAACTTAAAAGTTAATTTTAGCTGCGACAATGCCTGGTGTGTACTTCAGGAGCTGCTCTGTGACGGCTACCACCAATTCAGGTTAAAAGAAGCTCAGTGTTGTATTTGTTTGGAGTCAAAATAAGGAATGAAAGCGATAGGTTTCCCTGTCACTGTTTGCACTTTTCGAGCGTTAACCCTGGAGGGATTCCTTTATCGAATTGGAAAGCATAAGAGCCTTTATTTAATACAAAAAGGACACACCCTGCACGTGTTGTAGTGTGTACAGGCAAAGTGTCTGCCTTAACTGCGCTTTTGTTCTCAAACCTCACCAAGCCCAGGCTGGAACATGACAGAACTTTTCCCCCCACTTCTAGGAAAAGCTAATATAGTTAGCTTTATATAGTTAGCGGGGAAAGAAAAACAAACACACGTATATGAAAAATATGCATCATAACCATCATCTGCTTCCTTGTGAAAGCTCGCCGTTTCAGATAACGCTACGTGCAGCAGTCCTCCCGTGTGCCAGTTGGGAGCAAGGCGGAGACCGCGGGGCCTGTGGCGGAGATGAGCCCGGGGTGTCTGTTTACAAACCAAACAGCGGCCTGGCACGGCCTGCCCTGGCAGCCGGGCTGCCTGCACGCTAAAATTAAAGAGGAGGCTGGAAAGGGAGGCATTCCTCCTGTTCTGGGCAGGTCTCATTGGTTCGGCAGCATGCACCACCACGGAGCTGCTGGCGTGGTAGCCAGCACACAGCCGGCACGGCTACAGCACCATGTTGTGCGCTGGGTAGGAGCTCAACAATAAGGGACCAGCAAAGGCCACGGTCCATAGAGAGGTTTTGAGAAGGCCGAACCTTACCAAAATAATTTCTCCGAGCTACATAATCTGAAAAGCAACTGAAGCGACTGCCCTTGATCTGCTGCCAGACCTTGTTGGGGTATTGCTTTCCACAGGCTGCTGCAGCACACGCTGCCATGTTACCCCATCCCGTACGAGGCTTCTCTGCTATGGCCGAGCTTACTATTTATGCTAGCTTGACAGATAAGCATGCTCTCAAACAAGCAGAAGGAAAA
Organism: Anser cygnoides; assembly: GCF_040182565.1. NCBI lineage: Eukaryota > Metazoa > Chordata > Aves > Anseriformes > Anatidae > Anser > Anser cygnoides. The sequence continues at coordinate 34,523,902 of NC_089874.1, read as the reverse complement.
GTAATTTTACAGTTGCTACACGGAAGAGCAGCCAAATGCTTGCGTGTATTTTGGGGCAGTACAGAGTGTTTGGGGTTTGAGCTCTAGCAAAGGGCATTCAGGTTCCTGAGATGGCTTCTGGGGCTGTCACCCCTGCTGCTGGGCAGAGGTGGCTGGCGTGTGTTGTGATGCCCTGGAGGGAGCAATATGGCAGCCTTCTAGCCTGGGCTTCTCAAATCCATTGGTCAAAGGCCTTTAAAAATGTTGGTAAAAGGTCTCCAGAACACTATGGCTCTTTACAAAGTGTTTAAAAAAAAAAAAGCCAAGAGCGGGGTGTCCTCAACTTACCTCCTCCTGTCTTTAGGAGCAGCAAGTCTGCTGAAATGTGCTGTTGCTGGTGCTTCGAGGAGCTGGGCTGGCACAAATACTTACTCATGTTCAGCATCTCTATTTTCTTTAGAGCTACTGACAAATTCTGGCTGCTTATTGTGAAGTTTGTTTCTAGCTTCACAGGGGAAGAGGGTGTTTTGGGTTTTCTTGTTTGTTTTCTTGGCATTTTAAATATTTCTCATCTCCTCTGGGATGCTGTGCTGTTTGCATCTTGTGTCCATTATTCATAATTTAAGAACCTGTCTTCATGCACAACATGTGCAGCAGGCCCATCTTTATTCAGTCAGCTCTTGTCTAAAGAGCATCTTGGAGCATCTCTACAGAGTGTAGCTCTGTTACACTTCGTTAGAGGGTCTCGTCTGTCATGCTTCTGATTTTTTTTCCTCCATTTGAGTACCTGGGTAGTGAAAATCATGTCATCAGTGCTTTGTCTTGTTTTTTTCAGCCTTAAGGCTTTTGGTATGCGGTTGCTTCTGAGCTGTTTCTATTGCTCCGAAACTGAGGACTGTTGGGGAGGAGGTGAAGGGGTTTGTAGCAATATGTGATAAGGAGAGAATGTAAATTAATTGGTGATGCTTCTGCTGCTGCTTGCCTCCTTTTTTTTCCCCCTCCCTTTCTCCCTATGTTACTTACCCCCAGAAGCTGCTCTTGCAGGTTCACTGGCCAGGTGCTGAGCTGGGATCCCCATCTCCATTCTGCTTGGGGTGCGGTGCAGCTCGTCTCCAAATGCTGTTGGATGGCTTCCTTATATGTTGCCCCTCACACTTTGGAAGCACCTCTGGTACTTGGTACTTCCACAGCAGGTGGTCCCTCTGCCACTATCCTCTCCTACCCAGCGCAGACCTGGTTCTCAGTGAGGTCCCTCCTGTGTGCTCCCAACCCCAGGAGTCCTGGTAGCAGCTGGGCTGCTGTGACTTCACAGCTGGGCTGGACTTTCTTTAGTGCTTGGGTTGCTTGTTTCTCACTTCTACAGCCAGGCAGTAAAGTGATCCAGGCTTCAGTTGCAGCCCAGGCTGGCTGAGGACAACCTTGAACTTGAACCAGAAGACCTTGTGAATGTTCCCATTTTTTTCTCTAATACTTCCCCATTTGGTGGTTGCACATGTTGGCTGTGCTTTGTAAGCTCTTTGAGGCAGGGGCTGCCTCTCGATTTTGTTATGCGTAGCTGCTATTTAATGTAAGAGGTGTGCACGGCTAACGGCTTGAAATCAATTTCTCCACTGCTCCAGCAGCCCTCTACTACTACTTGCTATGTTAAACTCTGAACATCATGTATTTCATTCTTATCCTGATGCCATGAACAGGGATTTCAGAGCTGTGGCTTCCTAAATATTCAGTAGGCGAATGACCAAGATTTCTTAGTTCCTCTTACACCGCCTCCTCTTTCTTCTCATGTCAATAGCAAAGCACTGAAGTGCTCTTTTCTGCCTTAAAATCTAGTTCCCCTTCTGCTGGGCTGAGGATTTCACTATGAATCAGTAAAAAATCAGAATGAAGTGTACATTCAAACAGGCATGTACTGGGGATTTACACTCCCACTTCCTTATTTTAAACAGTGCTGGCTTCTTAAATGTCAAAAATTTAAATTGTAAGCATTTTAAGGAGGACGAGTTGTTTTGACAAGAGGAGGTAATTTATTCCATAGTAAATGTAAAACTGGTATATGGCATGCAACTTCTTGGTGCCCTTTAGTACTGTTCACCTTTGCTCTTCATTTGTTGCTACTGTAGACTTTTTTGATTCCAGTTCAAGGGAATATTGATGTAGAGTTGGGGGACTTCTAGTGGAGGATAGGCTGCAGAGCTACTTACAGCAGAGTAGCAGTGAAACAGGACCAGAGCCTTTTATCTGAATATTCAGTGTCCACGTCAGAGCATAAGGGAAGTCACACAGAAATTGGGTGCCCAGCTTTCTGGGAATGATGATAGGTTAAAGCAAAGCGTGTCAGTCTCGCACCTTGTGCTACCAAACTGCTTCGATGTTTGCATAAAAGTGACTTTTCCAAAGGACAGCTCTAATGGCTTTTTTACCTGGTAAAACTGAAAGAGCTGGGCAGAGCTGATCTAGTTCAAATGAATACTTGGCTATAAAATGTAAGGCTGAGGCTTATGTCTAAACTTTTCCCCTGGGGCCAACGGAGCCAACAGGAACAGAGAAGACCTTGTGCTTGATTCCTTTGGCTCTTCCTATGTAGACCTGAGTAGCTGTAGCGATTTAATTACCTTCCAGGCAAGCAATCAATTCCCTTTAAATTAGAAAACAATAAAAAAAACAGAACCATCTCGCACCCTTGTTGGTTTGTAGTCCCTCTTTCCTCTATGATTTCCAGCCTCTGTGAGGGATTTCAGTTTTCCAGTCTGTGCAACCATCGAGTATTAATTAATGCAGAGCGGTGTAAGCTTGCCTCCTTCACGTTTGCTATGGTCTTGTTTTCTAGAAAACATCCTAATTATACTAATAACGAAGCTGTGCAATAAATTTAGAGAGCTTTTTGATGACTGAATACACCCTGTGAGGCCATGAATGGAAATAGCTCTTTGTAGGAGGCTCTGAATTCAAGATGGGTGCAGAGATTGCTTCTGAAGCACAGCTAATGCAAGCCATGGGCAACTCGTTTAGCTGTGGCTGTTCTCCTTGAGTTGTCCCAGTCATCTCACTTGTCACTGGATTGCTCATTCGCAATTGACACTTAAAAGTAATTTATAGTCTGTAAACTGTTAACTAGCACTCAGTATTCAAACTGAATTGTTTTGTTTGGAGATATATAGGTCAGGTGGTATTAGTGTAGAGCATGTCTTGCAATCTTAATCTCTAGGTTAGTTAATTGCATTCAAAAGTTGGTGTTTTTTTGATCTCAAACCTTTCAAATTAATGCATGAGTTGACCATAATGCAGGGATACTTTAAGGTAGACTTCAAAATTTTGTGGATCTTGTGAAATTGTGTTAAACACACATTTACCAATCATCTCCTTTTAACTCTTGGTGGTCTTCTGAATAACTTTTTTTAAAGTAATTAACCTCTTAGTATTTTAGATGCATTCAGATAATCTTAAAAATATTCATAAATAAATTCAGGTAGTCATAGATTTTGTTTTTAAGATTATCTGAATTATTATCTGCTAGACCGTGGTTTGTGTTTTTTTTTTTTTACCATAGAAACTTTATACGCTCAAAAATCCTGTGATTCCCATTTGCTCCGAGGTTCATGTTTCCCCAGCTGGAAGGCTTTGACAATACTTACTAGTGGTTTGCAAAGCTCTCATCTCTTTAGTATTGTAGAGAGGTTTACTATAAATTTTATTTTGACCTCATTCTGCGGCTCAAAGTAAATCCAACACTTAAAGGTGGTGGTCTTGTTCTTCTTGCTGAAATGTGGATATAGCTTGTGTTTTTGTCTGACCCTGTGCTTCAGTTTGAGACCTACCTGACCTCCTGTGCCTCTTTCAGTGCCCAGACCCACAACAGGGACAAGACTACAGGCTGTTCCCCCTCCTGCACTAAGATATAGGTGTTTTCCATGCCAGCAAAATAATGATGTAGGTGAGGTAGGTTATAGTACCTTTCGTGCACTGACAGCTTGATGGGAAAGTTTTATGTGAAAATATCCAGCAATCCGTGCCTGTAAAATGCGGATAACCAGTCCTTCCCTTCAGTGGTCCCTTATGTTTTGGAGACTAGTTGCTCAGAGGCCAAACCTCCTCTTAAACGTTTGTCTGGACCACAGCAGTGCTCTCACTTGGACTGCTGGTAAGCCAGAGGCATGGTATGTATCTTATGGATGACTACTGGAAAAAAAGTGGGGGGTGGATCTTGTAAATATAACTCATGTAAAATGCTTCAGTCTTTTTATAGTTTTTTTCCCAAGTTATAAAGAGAGCTAAGGTATTTATAAAGTGGCTGTTAAGGGCTTATCTTTTTTTCTGAAAACTTGTCACCCCGAGTCTTGTGTACAATAGAGGGAACGTCTTGGATGTGATCTCCATCTGAGTTCTAACGTACTTTATTTTTATCTGCACTAATCTGAGAACTAAATCCATTTTACAGGATTTTTCTCTGATTCCCTCTATCATTTTTTAGATAGCTATAAGCAGATTCTAGAGGAAATGCTTACTGTTAGAATATGGGACAAACTTCCCAGGGAAGTCTTCCCTAGTATCGAATGCTGACCTGGCTCTGTTACTGCAGAGCATCAGCACAGCTGTACCAGGAGAAATATTTTTCACAGGTGCGACCTCTCTGTGAAATTATCCCTGTGTTGTTGGGAGACTTCTTGGAACTTGTAATTGTTGATTGGTTTCAAAAGATGATTCAAAAATTGATTTTTATTTTTTTCGACAGCTTTCTGTTATAGTTGCGGGTTTCCAACTTTACAGAAGGCAATTCTTTTTAAATGAATCAACTATTATGTTGAAACTAAAAATATCAGACTAGCACCAGCCCTGTAGAGTGATAATGAAATGGCATCAAGACTTCTTAATAACACCAGGAAAATAGCTTTCAAAAGTGCCTTTTTCACATGTGTGCACACAAGAAACGAGTAAAGTGTATAGGAGATGTAGTTCTCCCTGATGCACCTTCCCATTAAAAATACCACGCTTTCCATTATAATACGGAGCCAAAAAAATTGGGAAGAATGAAAGGTTGAAGGGGGGAAGGGGAAAATGCCCCCACTTCCTTCATGCACATAATGGGACATGGGAACCTGCCCTGCTGTAGCAGGTGCTCTGACAGCCCTGCTGGGTGCCTCTGGGGCAAGGTGTTGAACCTGTCAGGGAAGCATTGGCTGTATTAAACAAAGTGCTGTGAATAAAGCAGAAAACTCATACTTTATTCCAGTCTGTTTTCGAAACATGCTTTTAAAATTTGCTGGCTCCCATGTTTCTGTGCAGTCTATCATTTAATCACAGTTGGGCAACAGATATTCGCTGGCTAGTAATGCTTTCATAGTGGGTTCTAATTTTTTTCCCCACCCCCTTGTTCTTTGTCAAGCTACAAATGAGCCTGTAGAAGCAGTGCTGAGCATTGCCACTGAAGCCATCTGCCTCGGTGCAGGAGGAGGAGGAGGATGGGCCTGGGCTGGTGCTGCTGCTGCTGCCCAGGGACGCTCTCCGCAGGGAGTTGGGATCTCTGTGCCCCAAGGAGCCATCTGCCTGTGTCCTGGCTCCTTGAGCGGTCGGGATGGGTGGGGAGCACCGGGTGTCCATGGTAGTGCTTACCTGGTTTGTAAACTCTGATGTTATCCGCTGCTGCTCCTGCAGTTTTAAGGCAGGGGAGATTAATATTGTGGCAGATATTGTGCAGCGCTTAATTGCATTCAGATAATATTGCTTAAATGGTTATTTCTGTTTTCAAACTTGTTTTCATTTAATTTAGATGAAGGGTGAATAGAAGCTGCCAATTTGGCCATCTCTACATGATTCGTTATTTCATAATACCTGTATCATATTCCCTCTCGTTCCTTTCCAAACTGAATTATCCTGCTCTCTTTAATCTCTTTATGAAGGAGGCCACCCATGCATCTAATAAGTTTTTTGCCTTTCTCTAAACATTTCTCATGCACTTTTTTTAACCTTGGAGACCATTTAATACCGTTCATCAGCATCGACACTGTGATCCTCTCTTTTTATTTTTATTTTTTGGCATTCCATACCTCCTTACTGTAATGCACACTAATCTTCCCACCCTATCGCATGTACTAGAAACCCTTTCCAGCTCAGGGTGTAATGTGGGAACACAAAAGCACACAGAACCCTTAGCCTGCCAAATTCAGTACCTGGCCTAATTTCCGTCTTCAGCGTTGTGTCCCTAAAATTTCTTCCACTATTTCTCCTGTTTTCAGAGCTTCCTTAGAAAAAATCACTGACAGTATTCAATTATGTGAATTTGTATATTTAAAAAAAAAGGGAAGGTGTTTCTGGTGCTGATATTCATCTGTAATGATTTTACCCTGTTGCTTACATTTGTTGGATTCCTTGTAAATTTTTCTTTGGAAGCTAACCTTCTTCTATCTGTAAGTTATGCTAACCATATTTTATGCAATTTTTGACTTAGCAGATTTAAGGCAGGTCCTTTAAATGTTGTTCCTGAATACTAGCTTTTTTTAAAGCATTGTTCTCTGATCTTTTGATTTTTATGTACGCATGTGTATAAATTTAAATGGTTAAACAGTATTATCTGTTTATTAACAGTATTATTAGTTATAAACACATGTGGTGTGTGGAGTTGGTTACAATCATTGCAGGCATGATTGTCTGTGATGCTCTACCTGAGATCTATTTTGAGTTGTGTGTGTGTGTGTATATATATATACATACATATATAGTTTAATTTGAAACACTGAAGTTGAAATAGCCCACATCACCTCTTAATCATTTTTCATGTTTTAGACGAAACATTTCAGATGTTCAGTAATGAGTGAGATAAATAGGGACCTAGTGCTTGTTCTTAGCGCTGTAGGGAGGGATGTTGGCTTGGGGTAGGAGGGTGGCTCTTCTGTCATGCAATTACAATAAAGTGTGCGGTAACTTGAGGATTTTCAGGAAGACAAACCCCTTTGATTAAGGGAGTTGAATGCTGCCACAGAAAACTGAATTCCACACCTAGGCTTAGCTACCCGGTGCTGGGCAAACAGGAGCAGGAGTTGTGGTGAGTTGCTTGTGGTGCGGCCTGTGTTTGGTTTGTCTCATGTGAAGAGCCTCTGGCCTCTCGTGCAGAAGTGCAGTGTTCTCCTTGCTGCTGAAGTGGCTTTGAAGCTGCACTTTGGATGCCCAGAAGTGCTGAGCACTGTGGAAAATCAAGCCCTCAGTGTCCAAATTGGTCACTCAATTAGTAGTTCCTTCTGACAATTTTGGTTTTGTTCTCTGTGGTTCAGTTTTACATTCTTAAAACCCTGGTAATGCCACCTAAACACAGTTGTATTATAGGGTAAACTTATTAATAGTTTTGAACATTTGGATACAACTGTAAGTTCCCAGGAGAAGAATTCACTCCAGGGTTTGTATGGGATGTGGTAAATAAGCCAGAGTTATTGTTTTCAGGCGCTGCCTTTCTGGTGTGTGCAAACAATGACTTCAGCAGCTTCCAGACTTATTTTTCTGATTCTTCCAGATTATGGTCATGGTTTCATGAGACAGTAAACTGGGTATTGGAGGGCCTACGAGATGAAAAACACCATCACCACATGTTGCAACGTGCCGAGCCATAGCAAACTGGCTTTGCCTATTCAAATGCCTTCACAATATTTTGAAGCAACTTTATCCCGGCAGACCGCATGTTGGATTGGATACTTCGTGTCCACGCTGCTCTGGTCTCACCTTTTTGGTAAAAACAGGCAAAGCTGCTGTGTTAGTGCTCTGACTTGTGGCAGTGCCCAGGCTGGCCTAGCACCAGCTCTGGGGCCTGTGATGGCTTCCACGCAGGTGGCGCCGCCTTGTTTGGTTGCACCTTGCAGAAATGACTGCTTCCTCAGGGATTCATTACGTGCTGCTTCATGTTTAATTTTCCTTGTCAGCTATGCTGGCCGGGCCCCCTAGTGGGGATGCAAGTTTTACCACTGAAAAGATTATTTCAGCCGAAAGGAAGCCGCTCTGAAGACCTTTTGTTGCTGTAAGTTGTGGGGCTGGGCGAGCGCTGGTTCCTCTACTGAGACGAGGTCTTGCTTCACGCACCGGTGTCGTGCCTCAAGTGCATGAGGGTCTGGTGGGGATTACGTCAGGCTGTTGTGTTGCATTCATGGAATTTAAAATTCCTTTTTTTTGTGGGCTTAAATATGCCAACAGAGCACGTAAGGTGTACAGATGGCATCAGTGGTTCAAACAGGCTTGATATCTGGAGTGCTACCAGAATTGCCTCCCCCCTTCCTCACCTGGCTCTTTCCTTTTCTTTCACCTTGCCTCTCCTTTCTAAAAAGAGAAGCCACTTGTGCCAGCAACTTCTTTCCTCATGTTGTTACCAATCCCTCCCCCCTTTTTTGTTAAATCACCTGGAACACTCACGAAGTGTTTGCAGCCAAAAGCTTCCACGTGGCCTTTTACTGAATGACCCTAATCCTCCTGTCTCTGTTTCTGCCTCTGCTGCTTGTGATTTCAGTTGTGATCGGGAGTTAAAATTAGCCAACGATGTTTTCGGAGTTGTGGAAGTGAGGGTGGTGGTCTAAAGCATTTACTTTGAGTGGAGAAAACAATTTTAGGTTGCACAGTAACACCCAAGTACCTGCATTTTTTGTGAGAAACAATGAGGGAAACTGTTGTTATGAACAGGATGCCTTGAGACTAATTTTTTATGGTGTAGGGCAGGAATCATACAGTCCCAGTAGGAAGAGATGTACAAAATAGTGTTCTCTAAAAGTGCAGAAAATGACTGTCCTGACTTTTTCAAAGGCTCCACTTCTAAACTCGTGAAATCTGCATGAAAACTGGAATATTTCAACGTGGGCTTTGAGCTCTCAGCACTGCTGAAGGGTAATGTTTGCTTGCGAGGCAGCCCTTGTAGAGCAGTTGCGATTTGTGGGGCTTGGTGTAGGGTAACGCTGTTTATAATGAAGTCAGAACTGGCTTTTAGAGCCTGATGAATGAAAGTCCACAGCATAAGACTGCGGCTTTTTGTGAGAGAGACATCTGTGCTATAACAAGAGCAGGAGACCCAATTTAGACAACTGCTAGAACAAGAGCTCAAGAAAAGGAAAGACTTTTTTTTAGCTTAGATGAAAAGTTTATACAAATAAACTTTTCAGCTGCTCATCAGAATTGCTGCTGCACCACCAACTTGGCTTTGAATTTTGTTCTGATTGCCCAACAAGGCTGTACACGAAGAGTGTTACGGAAGAGCAGCTTAAACAAAACATGTTTGTTTTGCAGCAGAATTAGAGGCTTTGGGCTAGAGAGAAAAATTTGGGGAGAGAAAAAGACAGTATGAAGAGAAATATGAAAAAATGGAAGGATATGAATAGAAACTGGCTGTTGCAGTAAATACATGTGAGGCAAGAAACACATGGAAGAGTGGAGTTAAGTGTTTTGACAGTGAGTTACAATAGAGGATCTGGTTTTGGGTACACACAACTTTTCCCAACTGGATCAGCTGGTTCTATTAAAAGTATCCATCTTCCTACAAAGCTCGCTGCTCACTGGAAAATAGATGCACACATGCATCTGCCCCAACCACTGCTTATATATATATATATTTAATAGTACATTTTAAATACAGGCTGGTTAAATGGCTGCCCCTGTGGTGTTGCTCACACTTATAACCTTGCTGCATGAGCAAGGTGATGAAAAGGTAAGCGTATAATGAGTACCGTGCTGCAAAGAGCAAGTTTCCTTGACCCAACAGGGATAGTGTCCTGTTCTTGTTGAAGTTCCAGTCTTTTGAGGAAACTTCTCACAAATCTGGTTTGATTGAACTCCTTTAAGAAAATGAGAACTCAAAATCACTTGGATTAGAACCTGAATGGACACAGTCTGAGGCAGCTCAGAGGGGAGGGTTAAGGAGTAGTGTAAGTGGAAAACTTGTGATGAAGAGGAGTGGGATGTTGAATGCACGGTCCTGGGCTATTCTTCAGTATTAGCAGCAAAAGAGCCTTTTGGTTCATAGGCTTCTTGGAGTAGATGCAAGTCTAGTTTGCTGAGAGGTTTATGATAGCTGATAGTAGACATGCTGGAAGCAGTAGTTCTGAGAGAGCATAATATCTTGGGAAGGTTACTTAGTTCCAGCTTTGAAAGTGTTCCCTTTCTTGGTGAAGCAGGTGGCTTTACCTTTTAATGAAAAAATCACATTTTATTCTTAGCTCAGAACATAAATTTAATATGGAAATAGCTTATAAAATGCTGTTTAATTTTTATTCCACTATTGTCTTCTCTATTGTTGAAAATGACGTGATTTTTGAAGTGATGCAGCTTTGGGCCAGGGTGGGCTGTAGAGTTCAAATGTAATCAAAATTTGTCATAAATAACTAAAGATGTTAGCTCATACTTGTAGTACAGTCTGCTGTGTAACGCATTACTAGTGTTGACATGCTGTAGGGACAAAAATTTGCTTTTTGCAACTAATGGGCTCTTCAGTATCCTGTTTGGAATAAACATCTCAAACTGGGTCTTCAAGCCAGGGACTTGCTTTGCTTTTCCTTGTTTTAAAACACTCAAACCACCTATGGTCCTGCTCATCTGCTGACCTCAGCTGAGGCAAAATTATCATTTGGGTATCCTTTGGGCCATCTGCAGTAGAAGGCTTTCTGCTGGTCACACTTGCAGTGACTCTTCTGGCTTGTGCCGATGCACAATCTCTGAGCTGCAAGACCTCATAGCTCCAGCCTGCCTCAGTGAATGCTTAAATGGCCTTAAAAGGGTTTTCCCCAGACTCTTGATTTACTCTAATCCCCTGGAACATCTCTGTTTCAGTTAATATTTAGTGAATTTCAGAGTAAACTTTTTCTTAAGCAGCTTCCAATTGTAGAATCTGAGGAGTGGCAGAAAAACTATTTTAGGGGATCGCAAAGACTAGGCTAATGCCTAGCTGTAGGAGGAGAGGACAATTAGCAACTTGTCTATGAAACCTGTTGCCAAGAAAACTTGCTGAACCCTTTGCAATAAGGATGGGGAAATTCTGCACTTAGAGGTAGTAATGCGTTGCTCAGACTTGGCAAGTAGCGCGCTGCCTTTTAAATACCTAGTTTGTAATATTACCTTTGAAATGTCTGCATGCAATTTCAGGTTTAATAGGAGGTGAAGATTAAGATTTGAAATTATACTGATGTAAGCTGTCATTAAGTTTGGGCATACACATTCATTTTATTTTAAAAGCGTCTTTTATATTGTAGTAAAAGTATACAGTAGGTTAATAAACTATCATTTTGAATAGTTAATTTCACAGGGATGTGGGTTCCAAGTCTTTACGTTTTTAGGGGCTGTTCTTTTGTGCATGCTCAGATGCTGGTTACAGCAAGTGGAACCTGGCTGCAGTGGCAAGCTGTGCAGATGTGTTGCGTGCCTCTTACTTCTGCCCGTGCTTCCTTTCTTCCTTCTTTTCCCAAAAGGGGTTTCTCCCTTTTGCTATGACAGTTCGTTTTAAGAGACGAACTGAAATGAGCAATGGCACTTCTACCATGGCATAGATTGCAAGTTGACTTACTCACTTCTTGATGTAAATTGGAAACTTCTTCAGCAACCTTTTAATGATGGACACAAAACATTAGGATGCAACAGAGCACAATGATATACCTGTGTTCTCTGCTAGCTACTGGTGTAGCCGACTGTTTTCTGCAACAGTATTTCTTAGTGGGAAGAAAGTGAAGTGTATACCACCTGAATTTTAGAGGTGTTACAACAGTTGGTATTTCGATGTTTTTATTGGAATATTCTGATACCCTGATTTTCCTCAAGTTATAAGTGCTTCTTGCTTCTTCTTCGTTTTCCATATGACTGGAACTAAGTTAACTATGCCAGATGAAACTGCTTTTTCAGACTTTTTGTCCATTCTTATGTTTTTACCTGTTCCTCCTTATCTTTTTACCAGTGGACAAATGAACTGTGATTTTTTTTGAATAATTGTGAGGATGCTAGATTGAATAATTGTGAGGATGCTTTTATTCTAGATTTGTTCCTTTTAAATTCTTCTTGCCTCTGTTTTACTCCACACTGCGAACACACGTTTTGGAGGCTTAACTTCGAAGGTTAGGACTCATGGTGCAGTGTGACTTCTCAGAGATGTGGTCTACACTTTCACATTCATGAAGTTTCAAGCCTGGATTTTCTAACTTGGGAAAGAATACAAGCACCGCATGCTTACTTGTCCCATGACTAAAAAATAAAAAAAATACAGCTCATCACAGCAGTTGTCTTGAATACTACATGTTCTGATAAAATGATTGTAATTTTTGGTGTAATTACAGACTTATTAAAATGTATTTTAAAATTGAAACGTGTCTTTCTTTTTTTCCCCTCATGATAGGTGCTGGACAGTTTGTTAGCTCAGTATGGAACAGTGGAGAACTGTGAGCAAGGTATGCTCTCCAATCTCAGACTGCTTCTAAATTTGTTGTGGGAAGTGAGTGCACGCTGAATTTACCCTTTTCCATTGCCTCTTTCTCTCCAGTGAACACTGACACGGAGACTGCAGTCGTAAACGTAACGTACGGCAATAAGGACCAGGCTAGACAGTAAGTGTCTTGTTTATTTGTTACTGTAGGTTAACTTGCATGTTGGAGTTCACATTGTTTCAAATTTTATATGCATCTTTGCTTCGTATTAATCTACCAACAAAATGATAATGTGAGCAATAATATTTTAAGAAAGCCTTTCTGCCTTGCCCCTGCCAAGTCTTGTGTGCTTAGATTGCTGTTTTGTCGTCAACTTTTCCTACACTTTGTATGAGATTGTATGAGAAAATTGAAAATTTAGGGAAAATTATTTGACTGGGGAGGGCAGAAAATTAGTGATTTTTCCAGTGGCAGAGGATGAGAATTATCACTTAATTATTCTATCTATTTTTAAAAAGCTTTGTCCTTTTTACAGTGTTGGTTATTTCGTGTTTGTCTCCTGCATAATTGTCTCCTGCATAACAGTGGTGGCTTCTCCTGTTGGTTTCTGTGCTGCTGAGGTTTTCCCTCAGGAAATGATTTCTTAATTAGAAAATTTAATGCTTCTTCCAAACAGGTCATAATCAGAATAACTGAAATAGTTTGTTTGGGCTTTTTAACTTTTAGGTGGCCAATTTTGCTTGCTTATATATCTTCAGTAACTGAGGAATTTTCATCTAGATATTAAAACTTAAAAATAAGTTTCACTTTCTTAATCAGCGGTTGTGTATCCTTTCCCTTTCAACGTTGTTACTGTGTGTTATGCTATAGGTTTAATTTTGCTTTTCCACTGCAGGTAGAAACACAGAAGTCTTTTTTTCTTAATTCTTAATCTGGGGACATAAGCATATCTTCCTTCTTCTTTATAACCATAGCAGGTTTAAACAAAACCCAACCCGGGGAATAGCCTGCAATGAATTTCTTTTTTTAACTTTGAAATTTCTGCCACCTTGTGGCTAACTAAAACCAGCAGTCAAGATGCAGGCTGTGCTTCTGGTTTGCATTAATATAAAATTACAAATGAAATAAATTTGTACACATAATTAAGTAATTAGGACTTCTGTGCAACTTGAATGCAACACATGTTTCATCTTTCGAAGTGTTAGGTTACTTGTTAGTGTACTCTGAATAAATGTGATGGGAAACTTGTGTCAACAGTGTGTCTAATATGTATAGTGGAGCTGAAGCAAACAGTATTTTTCTTCAATTCACTATTAAACTTCTCAAAACCTGAATCATTCAATGTGTTCTTCAGGTTCTTTTTTTTTGAATTCTGTTGCACAATAATTAAGAAAGATGTTGAATTTCTTGTTCTGAAGAAGCCTATGGTGCAACGTTAGAAATGCTACATGTGTTAATTCCCTCTTTGAAAATGTAAGAAGGAAGTACCTAAAATATCATGGAAAGAAGCATGATGCATATTTTTGATCTGTCATCTGTGGTGTGGGTTCTTGGATTTGAGCATTCCATGCTGAAACTGAAGACAACGAAGTACAATTTCTTCCCCCTCAGCCTGTACTTGTTAAATTTTGAGGTTAATACTGAGAAAATGCTGAGATAAGCCAAGCCTGCGAGGAAGCAACTGAGATAAATTTGTTTTTGCATGAGAAATCACATGAACATAACTGAAGGTATCTGGAGTTCAAAGCAGGTGAATTAGCATCGAGCGCGAGTGTTGGTAGAGGACCTGAAGCGGCTGAATGATGACACGGTGTCAGTTGCTTTGAGCAGGTAGGGCAAGCAGAGGAGCCTTGATTTGCTTGGTGAATGCTTTGATAGGGACTCAAGTTTGCCTAAGGGCACGAGCCCATTTTCCATAAAGAAAATGTTAAATGAGGGTGGTTGGGTTTAGGGTGAAGGCCTGCAACCGTTTAGCAACCCCGAAGAGAAGTGACTGGATAGGGTATTTTAAAGGAAAAACAGTAATGAACTGCAATGTAGAATCACAACAGGGCGCGTGCGTGTGTGGCTGATCTGTAGTAGCTGTGGTGATGTTTCAGTTGGGTGTTTTTGCTAGATGTGACCTAGCTTTGCTTCTTGGAACTGGTTATGGTGGGCAGCAATGGCTTTGGAAGGGGAGCAGTACACGACTGCTGACATCTGATAAAAGTCAGTGTTGGTCAGCCCTTGCAGTAAAGGGAGAAACAAGAACTGACTTTGTGAAAGCTGTTCTTAGGCTGGCTGGGAATCAGCAGCTGATAACAAGCTCTGCATTTTGAGACTTAACTGTTCAGGGTAAATAATGCCATTAGCCATTTGGTGCGAAGACTGAGACCATACATTCCCTACGGTGCTGCATGCAGTGGGTTCCCGGGCGTAACCGAGCATCTCACCAACTTTTTGCAAGGCATGCCATAACTTCACAGCTAAGTGTTGGCTGACAAACCACGCAGAGCTGGCTCCTTCCCCTCTGGACAGGCTGTGCGGCATAGCCCTGCCTGCCGGAGTGTGCGCGTGCTGTGTGCATGCGGCGCTGTGATGGTGCTGGAACAGCCTGGAGATGTTTCTGATAAGCAGTTCTAAACAAGTGCGGTATGCGTGGCTGGAAGGATGGTACTTCTGTATAAAGCTCTTGGTTCCACCCAGATGGGAAACTGAGCATTCCTCTGCCTTGAAGCCTAATTGCTATGGCAGAGGTCTTCCCCCCCACCCCCCCCCACCCCCAGCTGGTACTGCGGTCGCAGCATATACTGCATAGCACCGCGTCCAAAATCAACTTTGAGACTAAAAATCAACTTTGAGATTAATTAGTGAAGACTGTTGCAGTCCTTTTAAGCAGAAGCAGCAAGCCTGGGACAGAGCACATAGCACCCAAAATCTAAGATGTGCACAGCTGCTGATTTCTAGTTGGAATGGACGTCTGTGGCTTTGACCTGTTACCGTGCTGTCTCTTTCCTAGCTGAGCAGGCATGATGCTGCTCCTCATCTTTAAGTGGGCAGACCAGGGGTTTGCAGGGAGCCCAGGAAGTTTGCAAGGGAGGTATGGCAAGCACCAAGCCGTGCATGGGCCTAGGAGAGCCATCCCTGCTCCATGGGTAGAGAGGAGAAGACTGGGACTGCCTGGGCAGCTCTGTGACTCCAAACCTGCCCTCCTGCAAGCGACTGCAAGGAGGAAGCCCCATCTTCGCCAGAAATTAAAGAGGGTCTTAAAAAGCACACCGCTCTTGCACATGCAGTTACTGACCATTGCAGCGGATTTTGGAATATTTGGGTGAGAGGGTGAGTGGCAGAGCCCAGTGTGTTTAGTTGAGGCTGAACACACAACCAGTGCCATGTAGATGTTGAGGTGGTTTGGGACCTGCTCACCGAAGGGGACCCCCCTCCTCTCCCCTTGTTGATCCAGGATGGGCTGGCCATGTCCTTGTGGCTGTTGGCTTCATAGTCACACTGCCTCCTCTTTCCCTCCCCAAAACGTAGTGTGTAGGCATCTAGTGCATGCTATGGGATTCAGCTCTACTCAGGGTTTTGGAAGTTGTTTTGTGCAAAGTTGGCTTCATGCCTGTGGAGGTGGTGCCTATGGTTTTAGAATGGGGCTGGATGTCCATTTTTTAATCTTTTTTTGTAGCTCAGGAATGAGGTATGTCTGGTTGCATCTCGTAACTGATGGTGTGTTTTAGCTGCTGGCTGTAACGTGAGGAGCTCGGGATCTGTGTCATTGCAGATACAGGTGGATATATTACTATAAGATGCTAGCGATCACCTTTTAATTAGAATATATACAAAAACAATTTTTTTTACCCTTTCAATGAGGCACAAAGCTGTGTGCACACCACACGTATCCTTGACAAATGAATGAGAGTTCACATAACTAATACTTTTATATTCCATCATGGGTCAGGACTAACGTTGCCATAGGAACGATAAGACTGAAAATTTGGAGTAGTGTATGATTATAAGCTTAGATTTGTCTTTTGCTTTGTTTTTATTTTCACAAATAATACTAATGAAAACTATATTTTTACTTAATGTGAGAAAAAAATCTTTATGCCAAAGAAAAATTACCATGTAAATCTGTCTTCTCGGTATGCAAATATATCTGTTTAGGGAGGAAAAATGAAAGATGGTGTATGTACAAGCTGCATGTGGGAGTGAAATATGTTCTCCATCTAGTGCTTAGTGTGATCACGCTATCAATGGATGAATGATTTCCTGCACAAGACTTGGTGCTCTTACTGTATTCATTTATTTAGGATATTTAACCTCTGCTAGCATCAGAAGGGAGAAGAAGGCTGAGCAAGTATCTTCTCATAGGAAGCTCATAAGAGGACAGCAGTGAGATGTAACTCTGATGAGGGGAAAAAACTCAGCTGACTAATTTACAAAATATTTATTTGAAGGTTTAGTTCTTGCAGAGAGATCTTCCTCTGAATAGGACTTACCTGACCATAAGCCAGGCTCCTGTACAGTTTAACAGAGCACAGGCAGTGGTTACTGCAGTCTTTAAGTTTTGTTTTATGGAATATTTTCTGAACTACGCCGAGATTCCTGTCTACCAGCTCTTGCTGGCATATGAAATGTAAACATTTTCCTTTTCCTTCTAAATATTAATTAAAAAAAACATTGGGTGATAGGAGGGTTTACCTCTTAATGAGGAAGTTTTCTCTATCTCTGCCATCATGGAGTCACTCGAAGGCTTTTAGGCCTTTTAAAAGACTGGGTACCAGTAATGACACGGGTAACCTGTGAGACCTTTGTAACTGTGGTTGTGGAGGAGATGCCCAGCTCTGTTTGGGAAGGCAGAGGTCTTTGCTGAAAAGCAGTGGCTGTGTTGCTGTGGCTTGGACTTAAGTCTCTGAGGTGGTCAGCCTATGCGAGGATTTGTTTGACAAAAGGAGCTGAATTTAATGTGTTTCTTGGGGGACTGCAAAAGGGCTGGTAGGCATGGTGTGTTGATCTCCTGTAGCTTTCACTCAAGCAGGTGCCACTGGTGGCATGAAGAATCCATCCCTTGCTTTCCTCTGAGGCTCCCTCTTTCACAGGGAGTGGAGATGGCTCTCCTGATGGCAAGCGCTGATGTTTTTTTTTTCCATGATGCTGGCACCAGAGCAAGCTTAGGGACCCTGTGGCTTAAATCCATTGATCAGTTTTTTTCAGGAATTTTGAATCTAGACGGTGGCTCTTAATCGCTCATCTCCCAGTTTTTCTATTTCATCCTTCTCTTTCCTGAAGCGGTACTTTGTCTCTGAAATTTTATCATGGTTCTGGTGCTGAAGGACTGCTGAAGAGAGTGCAATCTTACCTGATTATAGCCTTGCTTTATGCCACAAAAAAGTTCAGCACGGTTAAATAAAGGTGCTATGACAGCATATTAAGAACCTAGTGGAAACTGTCAAATGTTAGAAAATTGAAGGCCAGGCTCAAAACTCCAAGTGACCTCTCAGCAGCTGTGGGCATTGTCTTGTGCCTGCATTACTGACAATCAGTCATCGCTGCGTTCGCTTCTGTGTGCGTGACTCAGAGCTGAGAGCGAGACACTTCCTGGGAACCTCAGTTCCACGCACGGCTGGGAGAGCAGTGTTTTCTGACTCTTCTGGCTGCTTGTCACTTGATCGACTCGGATTATAAAACAAGTCAGCCTGTAAAATGGGGAGAACTGTGACTCAGAGGATGAATTCATTAGTTTAAAGTTTTCTCTATAAATATCTAGGCTAGTTAAACAAGTGATATCATTGTAGTATCTCTAGATGCTAACCTCTAATATAAAGCTAGAGAAGTGAACTTTAAAGCATGCTTGCTTTCAAATACTTACTCAAAACCAACTTGTTCAATATTGGAATTAATTTTCCCTGTCATCATATGGTTTTGGTAGCCAGGGATTGTTCGCTGCTAACATGATTGATTTCCTGAAGTGGAAAATGACCTTTTTTCAGTTTGCTTTGAATTTAAGGCACTTGTAGTCATATAGAATCATTCGACAATTTAGAAATTGTTTCTAAGTAGACAAATTGCAACCTTTTTTCCAGGAAAACTTTCCAGGAGAAGTGTGGTATATGTTAGTTGTTGCTTTATAATATCTGTTGTGAAACCTATGTATGTGGCTTGGCTGCAAACAAAAAGCCTAGTCTTTTCCTCTCCTGCCACTTCTGAGGAAGAATGAGAAGTCTCTTGCGCTGATTTCATGTAAGAGTTTGTGTTAGTGCTGGGATTCTGGTCGAAGATGTTTTAAAGCCAGGTAAGCTCGAAGCGTTTTGGGAAAGAAGCAGTGTCTGAACTTGTCAAATGAATGCGTGGAAGGGAATGAGCTGGGATGCACGTCAATCTGGAGCCTACCACCAGCATGTTGGCAAAAAGGCTGGTGCTCATCTCTCGAACATCTTGAGGTTTGTTTCCAAAAACAAACAGGGCTTGTGCAACTGCACTGCCTGATGGTGCCGTGCTCCTCTCCAGTAGCTCTTCAGCTTCTTGGCTGATTTCAGAAAGACTCATTTCAGTAAGACTTAACTGAGAAAGAGGTTGAAGACGTTTGCAACCAAAAAAGTTACTTTCAGGTTACATGAAAGGGAAAGCCTCCAGACCCCTTCCCCAGAAAATGCTTTTTGGGCACTGCAACTCCGTGCAGCTCAAACCTGAGAGGCAAATCCATAGGACAGCAAGATCCATGAGCTGTGCTGCTCACGGTCCCTTACTGCCCTTGTGAACACAGCATTTTGCATAATAAAATGCTCTCCAAAGTCCATGCAGTAAAAGTTGAGAAATGTCACCTTTGAAATAGGCTCAGCAAATTTTAATGCAGCTCTATTTTGCCACGTGCTGTAGGAGATTCTCCCATCGTGGGAGCAATTACCCTTCCGTCCTGTCCCAGAAGGACCTGTCTCATTTGGTGAACACAAGTATTTAATGAGCAGCAATCAGTTATTCAATACTTGGCTTTCCTTGTTGTTCAGTGGGGTTGCCTTCAGCCTTACTTATTATCAGCCCTTATTAAACGCTGCTCCAAAGACGAGAACTACTTCTATAAACTCCTTACTGCCCTGCTGGAGTATTTCACAGACGCGGGGCTATTCCCTGCGAGGTGAAGGGGTAGGCTGTCCTCTTTTTTGCAGCTGAGGCTCAGTACCCCTATACCCTTTCTGATGAACAAGGCTACTTCTCCCCTCCAGCAGCGGTACGAGACCGCAGGGCCAGGACGCCCAGGAGATGAGCAGTACTCTGCTGCCTCCGCTTGAAAACGTAGGTGGGTGGCGAGCATCGCCCACTTATCTCTGCGGCAGGGGTGAAGCTGTTGCAGAGGGCAGCGGGTGGCAAACTGGCTGTAACTACATGCAAATGTGTGTGAGGGGAGAGACCGGATTAGGTTTCGGCATTTCAAAGGCCTTGCTCCAGAGCATACGGTTATTATGAGCTTTTTTTTTTTTAAAAAAAAGAAAATGTTGGTGGGTTCTTTAATATGAAATGGAAACCTCCTGCCCTCCCCCGGGTGTTTTTAATTTAAATGAAGCCTTTAAACAAAATCTCTCAGTAAACTTCTTAAGCCTGGCATTCATAAACTACCCCAAATCAATGCGTGTTTCGGTGATATCGGTGTATCGGGTTGCTGATAATGTGAGTAATATGTCTTCTGGATTGAAACTCAGAATGTCCATCAGACAAAAAGCATGAATTTTGTGCTAATACCTTATGAGCATGCTGCAAGTAGCTTAGTTATTCCTGCTGTTGCCTGGGTCTTTACTTTTAGTGACGCTTTCCCTTGTGTTTGAGTGGAAGATCTTTGAGCTTTCAGGAATCTTTCAGGAATCTGTCACTTTTAACCCCAGAGTCGTGCTCCGTCTGCGGAGAGGAGGAGGACCTGCCGGTCAGGCTGAATTGTGAGCCTGGGGCCTCCTTGCTCCGTTGAAACGGCTGCTGTCAGACCATGCCCCTTGTTCCTTTCCCCCATCAGTGCTATCATCACAACCTCAATGCTGTAACGGGGCAGGGGCTACTTTTCAGCAGGTGCTGCCCAGAAGTTGGGTACCAGAGCGTTGTGTGAAGCTGGAGCCACGCTCCCCAACATCACCCAATGCAGTGGGATGGCGTGGGGAGGGAGCATCGTGTTTTTTTGTGAGCTCAGCAGGTGTGGAGAGGCTGAGGGGAGAGCACCGGATTGCTCTTCAGCGTGATGGATCACGGTGTGGGCACGTTGTGTGCCTTTGGGTGAAATGCCTCTTTGATATTCAGCAGAAGGGGGCCCTGCTTTGCCTCAAAGGGCAGCAGAACTTGAAACACCATGTAAATGTCTCGGAATGCCTTTGCATCCATCAAGAGCTTAACTGATGCTTTAATTTGCTGGTTAACTTTTAATCCTGCCTGCAACGTGGCTGCTAAGTTGCGAGGTGTTCCAGTGGTCCTCTAAGTGATGTTTCAAGTGCCATTGATTGGCTTTGAGCGCTTTCTCTCCTGCTGAGAATGAAGCACAAGCTGTCTTCCCTTTCTTTTGTGTCATAGCTATGTCAGTTATCGAAGGGAAAAAAAAATCCGGCCAAATAGCTGTGCTGGCAAAAATCCTAATGAAGGTGCTGTGATAGCAGTGAAAAAGTTTTCCCTCTGGTGCAGCTTTAATTCTATTTGGGAAACTGATTTAAATTAAATCAGGCAAAAGAATGCTTTTGAGTGTATAAGCTCTGTCTCCTGTGAGGTTTTGCTGATAGGGTTGTACCAGCGAAATGTTTAAAGAGCACAGAAGCCCAGAGCAAGCAAGAACTAACTTGTAGTTCTTAATATGGTGACTTAAAAAAAAAAAAAAAAAGCTGTGTAATCTAAATCTTGACTAAAGACTCTTGAATGTAACCTTTCTTCTAGGAAGTAGCTTTTTAGCTTTGTCGTGTGATTTAGTAAGTGCACAAGTCTACACCTGAGTGACTTCTCCTTTTATAAGGTCCCACATGTGACTGTTTTTTTCCCTTCTCTCTCTCCTCCCCTTTGTAAACAAACAGAGCAATAGAAAAACTGAACGGGTTTCAGCTTGAAAACTATTCCTTGAAAGTCGCATATATCCCCGATGAAATGGCAGCCCAGCAACCTCCGCAGCAGCATCCCCAGGGGAGACGTGGATTCGGGCAGAGGGGCCCTCCGCGGCAGGGGTCTCCCGGTGCCACCACGCGGCAGAAGCCACAGTCGGACGTCCCTCTGCGGATGCTGGTTCCCACGCAGTTTGTAGGAGCCATCATCGGGAAAGAAGGAGCAACCATCAGAAACATCACAAAGCAGACGCAGTCCAAGTAGGTTACCTTGTAAAAAATGTCATTCTAAGCTTTCATTTTGTGCCCTTTTGTATTGTGTAAAGGGAAAAGTGAATTGTGTTTCTCTTCTGTGGGGTAAGAATGTATTTTGTGTGCGTTGTGCTCTGGTTTGTGTTTGTCTTGATACTTTTGAAGAAAGCCTTACAGATATAACAGCACTTTTTTGACGTGGAGTAAATTGTGCAAAGTTAATTGTGCTAGGAGACGCTGGCAGTAATGTTTTTTTCCTTTTTCAAAAAAAAGTGGAATATTTGAGCCATAACCCTCTATAAATTTGTGCTATGAAAATGGTCTTGATTACAGGGAGAAATCTGTCTCCCACTCTTCCCATAATGCTGTTATATCCTTTGGAAGGCTTCTGTTTCCTCAGAAGCGTCATCTTTGGAGACCAAATTTTGATGTTCCACCTTGCTTTCCAGCTTGGGTGAGCAGCATTGCTTTCTGTACTGGGGTGGCAAGGAGTCACTCCAGAAACACGTAAAACTTTACAACAAATGAAAATCACTGTGACTAGGAAATCTTCTGCAAGATTTAAGAACTGTATTCTGCCCCTGATACATGTTCAAATACCAACTGACTTGCTGTTTTTGAATGAAATTAGGTAGTATTTGTAGGATAGTACTTGATGCCAGAGTTGCTTAATAGATATAGTGATAAGGCTCCGGGCATGGAAGTTGAACCTGAAAGCTGTAATATCTTGGTCTGTGGAATGTACAGTTACTGTGGTGACATACCAAGTCTGTAAGTGCTTATACTAGCTGCAGTTTAATTCGGGGCATTCATAGGATTTAAATATGTTTTCAATAAAAGAGGGGGAGGGCATAAAAAAAAAAAGAGCCTTTGTCTCTCCCCCTCCTTGCACCTCACCAGAAGTACATAGGAGTGAATACATTCACTGCTATCAAATTGCAGACCACACCAAAACACAGATTAAGGAAATGCATGGAAGGCAGAAAGCGAGCTACTAAGTGACCTAAGAAGCTTAGAGCACTAGGGTCTGGAGACGCTGAAGGAGATTGTTTTCAGTGTGTTAAATCCCTGCCCACAAGGAAGAAATAAGCGCAGATGCAGGGGGAGGTAGGGATCGCATTCAAGGAACTCTTCTAGGATTCCCCTAAGAGCACAGGGTGGAAAATGCTGCCTTTAGGAGTAAAACAAAACAAACAGACCCCCCTGCCCACTGAGCTCTGGATTATCTTGATGCTACTTCCAACCTCTTATTAGCATGTTGTATCCCAGGAGACCCTTTGCTGTGTTTAACAACACACATTTAAGAGATTTGTGGTGTCCTAACAAGACTCGGTTGTACTTTGCCTATGGGCAACCAATTTTCAGGTGATATCTAAAGCTTCCAGGTTTTTTATAGCACATGAATTAGAAGTTTGGCATAAGGAAAGCTCTTATCTTTTAAAAGAAGGCTGGATAGAGCAGAAACAATAGCAGACGACTAACTTGAAGGATATGTGACTTCAAGAACGATGTTTTTCTTGTTTGGGGGATTAAGAAAAGAAAGGTTGTCTACTTCTAGTTGCAGCAAGGATTGCCATGGGCTCCTCAAAATGCTGCATCATGAAACAAAATGAATTTTCAGTATCAGAACTGGAAAAATATAGAAGTTTATTGAAGAGCAGCATGGTTGTTTCTTAAATTTGGAAACAGCTGTGATCTGGGGGGGAAAGAGAGGGGAGAAAGCCAAAAACAGAAATGGTAGAAATAGTATGTGACCTGTAGTTATTGGCAAAGCGCAAACAGCAGCCAAGGCATTGTCTTGCTGCAGGTTGTGATGAATTTTTAGTCCTACAGCTATGTAAACAGCTGTGGGTTAAGGCTTCTAGTTTTAGGGTGGTAGAGAGTGGAGTTGGAGGAAAGGTAATCGCAGGAAAAATTTTAGGCTTAAAACACATAGCAAGTAATTTTTATGATGAATGCAAGCACTACTATGCCACTTTGTTAGCAGAGAAGTGTTAGGAGGCCCTGCTGCTGATGTCGTGAAAAAACAAAGTCGGACAAAGTTTTGTTATACTCTAGTTGCACAGTCACTATTAATGGAGCGAGGGGACTGGAGATAAACATCCAGAGCTTCGGGATATCTTGATGAAATGTTCTCTTCGGTGGTTTGTTTCAGATCGTCTATCTAATGTATCCTCTGAATGTCTTGCAGTCCAAGGAACAAAAATCCCAGTGTCCACATAGATGAGGTTTAACTGGTAAAGTCGGGAGAGGGAAGCCTCTTTATAACACACAAAAATAATATTTAGGGGATGTTTAAGTAATTGTATCTCTTTTTGAAATGAAACCACTTAAATGTGTAGTCATTGTTAGCTCAAAATTAATTAGTTCTATGAGAGTTGGAAATATGCAAGCTTACCATAAAAAACGTGGTTACAGTTAGTGTTTTTCTTTCTTTCAAGAATTGATATTCATCGTAAAGAGAATGCAGGTGCTGCTGAGAAACCAATTACCATCCACTCAACTCCTGAAGGCTGCTCAACAGCTTGTAAAATTATTATGGAGATCATGCAAAAGGAAGCTCAAGATACTAAATTGTGAGTAAATGGCATTTCATTGTGAAGGCACTAAAAATTAATTCTGAATTCTTGTTGACTCCATGTAAAGAAGAGTCTTTGAAATCTGTTAAGTAGTGAAGCTTTCCTCTGTTGCCATTATCCATACTTAAGTAGAAAAGTTGTCTTTTACCTTTCAGGGGCAGTCTACTTGTTTAATTAGCTCCAATACCTTCTATGTTTCTAGCTATTCAGTGGTTGTGATTTTGAGGTGAACTAGAGCAAATACTGTGAAGTTTCTTGAGAAACTAGTAACTTTTAATCAGAGCAAGCATAATGAGTTATCTCCCTCAAAACCTTAAGATATATTGTTTCCTTCCCAGGAGCTCTTGCTCCTTCAGTATGACTTTTATTTAGCAGATATGTTGCAATGAAACTTTAGACGATATTGTTGAAATAGCATCGCACTTGGGCTCCTCTGCATCTAGTGTAAACGTGCAAGTGAATGGGATTGGTATACGTTTCTATGAAAATACATTTTATGCATAATAGCTTGCAGTCTTTTCTCCAAAAGTCTCACTGGGTGTAACCTCTATTACAGTACAGAAGAAATTCCCCTGAAGATATTGGCACATAACAACTTTGTTGGCCGACTTATTGGCAAAGAAGGAAGAAACCTGAAGAAAATTGAGCAGGACACAGATACTAAAATCACGATATCTCCGTAAGTTTTCAGTGGTCTAATCTTTTGATGAGATATCTCACTGCTGTGGTACGTTTATGTACCTTGTTTTTACAGAAATGTTGCTTTTTGAAGGCTGAGATGACAACCTCCTGGAGCCCCTTCCATGATGTGGATTAAACAGTTGCTTAAGACGAGATACATTGAATGTAAACAGTGATTCTTCATTGTAGATTCAGTCAAGAGCAAATCTAAAAATAACATGGGCTCTTTAGACTATATTTTAAGTGGTTTTTAACATATCATGCTATATGCAAAGAAGAGTGTTTTATAAACCATAAGCCTTGAGTAGTTCTGGGCTGTTTGTGAGACTATTGGTGTTTTAGTTTCTGGTATAGATCAGATTTTTGGACAAAAGGGAAAGCAAATGAATGCTTAAGAGTATTTGTGCTAGTAATTCTGTCCCTCTCTGTGTGGCTACTAGCAGCTGAACGTTGTATGTTGACTAGTATGCATCAAAATAATAGATTATGGTCTGTGAGTTTGTGAAGGTAACAGATCTGTTTAAATTTAGCTGAGATAAAACAGGAATTTTCACCCTAACGGGAAAATGTTTGTGTCTGCAAGTCAGTGGGGGGAAATCACTGATTAGATCAACATCTCTGTAGAAGTTTGGCTGCTGATAGTAGTTTTACCCTGAAGTAATATCTTCAGAGAACCTCCTATGCTGAATAATGAATGATCTGGCATGAACTTCCAGGCATTTGAGTACCCTGGACTTGAGCTTTAGCCAGAAGAGAGAGAATAAGGTTTATAGGCTGTAACAAAAAGATTGTGAAGAAATGTTGGGGCAGGGGGGCAGGGAGGGGGGTTTGCTTCAGGAAACAGCTCAAATGAAAGCAAAGAAGTTAGGAGTGAATGAGATGCATCAAAAAGAGGTAATTCAAAATCAGGTGACAGAACTTGAGGTCTTCCTTGAAGGTATGTAAACTTTTACAGAATTAATCTAAAAAAAAGAGAGAAATCAACTGGAGAAAAAGCACCAAAATGTCAAGTGTTTCTCAAGAACAGGTTTTGTAAGGCTGGCATGCTCACTTAAACAAAATATTTATGCCAATACTTTTGAAAACAGTACGCAGGCTGTTAGTGCTGTTTCTTAAAGGGAAAATAAATATACAGGGTAAACAAGATAATGGTCTTCATTCCATGAGACAAACTTCTCTTTATTCTGATGATACAAATAACAGTCTGTAAACACTTAACTTGTGAAATTAATAGTATTCCTTAATGGCTTACGTGCATTAAAATCTTGGACTTTAGGCTTAGCAAAAAGATTAAGATAATATAGCTCCATGAAGCCACCTGGGTTTATCAGTACCTAAAAGAGAGCATGTATGCCCATCGGTTCTGTTTCATCTAACTAGTCTTTCTCCTGATCTCTCTTCATTTAGGCTTTGGGTAAGCTTGTCAATAAAGTTAAAGTAAGGCAGCTGGTTTGGGAAAGTTTCCTGTTATTTGGGGGTGTTGCCCACCACTTTCCTCCCTGAGGCAGTAACTCGGTGCTCACACTGGAAACTGAAGGATTGCTTTGTGGCTGCATCTTGTGCTTGCTGCTGCTTGATGGAGATGCGTAGGTTGCCATGCTGTCTGCTGTGCAAGAGAGCCTGGCATGCTTCTGTCTCTGCCCTATCATCAGCTTCCTTACTTTTCCTGCGTTCTGCTCTGACTTTTTTAAATTTCTCACTGCTTCCTCAGCTCACTGTTTTGCAGTACACGGGCATAACTTCCCAGCCATCTTCCATTTTATCAGAATGGCCCAGCTTAAGTTGCTTACCGAAGTACTGGAGCTTAATGCTGTAACCATTCCATTTCTGTGGGCAGTTACTGGTGTTTCACAGCAAATGGCGACTTGCACACAGCATTTTGTTCTCCCTTTGTGAGGATTTGGAGGCTCTCCAGCAGTTTCACTGGGAGTTGGGCTTTTCCCCCTTCTTCCTTCAGGAAACCACTGTTGTTCTTAAGGAACAAAAGTTTCTTAGTCTGTTTCTGGGATGTCTAAAGTACCTGAAGCCCTCTTACAGAGCTGAGCAGTATTCCACTGCTCTTTAGCTCATGTTCTACCAGTGTCTGCTATTTTCCATTTCATGTTGCACCTTGGTGCATCGCAAGCATGTGAAGCCAAACCTCGCTGTGGTGACTTTTGTTGGGTTTGCTGGGAGGGTAGAGTTTCTCCAGATTCTCTGAGAATTGTCTGAACCATGTTGTGAACTGATACTATGCTGTCTGGAGGGCAAACTCGACACGTTTGGATGTCGTCACACACAACTGATAAACCTTGATGACCTTCTGCTGTTTGCTGATTAATCGTGCTTCTGTTTCCTCTGTAGGTTGCAGGACTTGACACTCTATAATCCGGAAAGGACCATTACAGTTAAAGGCAGTATCGAAACTTGTGCCAAGGCCGAGGAAGAAATTATGAAGAAAATCAGGGAGTCCTATGAAAATGACATTGCTGCTATGAACGTGAGTTGTCTTGTGGCACGGGAGCTAGAACCACAGATGGTTTAGTTGTGATGGACCTCTGGAGGTCATCTGTCCCAATATGGCTGTTGCTCAGTCCAGGGTTTGTTTCAAAGCTAAATGAACTGGTGTAGTGTCTTATTCCCTTTGGGACATCTCCATGGGTACAGTCCATAGTCTCTCTGGGGAAGATTTCTAATATCGAATCAGAACTTCTCCCTTGCAACTGCTCTGTTGCTTCTTGCATTTGCTCATTGGGCTTGGGTATGTTTTCTTTCTTTAAATTATAATTTTTATATGCAGGCTTCCTCTGCCGGTTTGGTTTGAGTAGGAAAACTGAGAAATTCATTTAGATTGAGGAAATGGATGAGGATTTCATGTTTTCTTGTTGCAGAAGCCTTAAAAGGAATGTGTTTGCTGATGTGGTTTGTGCTATATTGTATGTTTCTTAAAGTCATGATTCCTAGTCTCTTGATTTTAAAAGCATAGTGTACAGGAGATGGATCTCTGCTGCTTTCAATTGTTTAATTTAAGAAGGCTATATTAAGATTTTTCTTGATATATATGAGAAAATCAATCATCTTTGAATAACTGTCTGTATTAAAAAACAAAAAACAAGTAAACCACACCGCGTTAGTTTGCCAAAGTATTACTAATGCGTATTGGGAAACAACTGCAGTTGTTGGTAAGCCATGAAAAGCTTCCTGTGTGTTATTGTAACCAAATCTTATGGGCTAGGATCAGGCTGAAAATATTTTTCAACTTTACAGTAGTGTCATTTTCTAGAAATGACTCTTCCTTATGGCTTCACTACTGGGTGGAGAGAGAGAATATTCTCCCCACTTTTCTTTTTCCCATGCTGTGCAAAGGCAGGAATCAAAATAGACACAAGTACAAAATTTTTATTGTGCTGCATTTTTGCTTCATATAGTGATTTCTGCTCTGCTACTGAGCAAAGGTGTGGTAAGCAGAAAACTACTTCAATTACTGGATGGATTTCAAGTTGAATTAGTTGTGGTTAGT
Source organism: Anser cygnoides (assembly GCF_040182565.1). Taxonomy (NCBI): domain Eukaryota; kingdom Metazoa; phylum Chordata; class Aves; order Anseriformes; family Anatidae; genus Anser; species Anser cygnoides. The sequence continues at coordinate 34,495,518 of NC_089874.1, read as the reverse complement.
AGGGTAGTTGGTCAAGTGTTGAGGTGTTTTGTTGATGTCTCATACCTGGGCTATCTTGATGTCGTGAGATGGTGTCAGTCTCTAGCTGAAGTCTTTCTAAAGCATAGTTATATTACTAGGCAATAATTTGGCAGAGTCAAAAATGGTACTGAAAAAAACTTCAAAGCTGATGCTTTCCCAGCAAGCACTGGTGGGATCTTCATCTTCTGCAAGCATGGAGGGAAGATCTTCTGCATGCAGGGAGGAAAGATGAGGTTATAGTGTAGGATATATGAGAAAATGGGGCTAGTGCATAAGATTTCTCTGACTATACAGGACTGGGTGTATTTTTAGTATAGAGTCAAAGTGATTTTCTCTGGTAATTTTGTTCACTCTGAAAGTAAATGATACTATTGCCCGAATTTCTTGCTACGAAGCTTGTTATATATTTCACTTGATTAAGTTGTAGCAAGTGACTCAGCTGCCTCTCCTAGTAAAGTCATGTTTTCGACATTATTGCTCTGTGCATGTGTCTGGGAAATAAGTTTGAAGCTGAGTCCTTGAGGTAATGGAGATGGAAAAAACTTTAAAGAACATACTGACATCTTCTAAAAAGGTCTATGTCAACTAGCATTTTTATTAAACTTAAAACTTAACTATGTCAAAAAGTCTGTCGACTAGCATTTTGATTAAACTTAACTGGAACTGTAAATCTAAAGTAACTCTTCTGCCATTGCAGCTTCAAGCACATTTAATTCCTGGATTAAATCTGAATGCCTTGGGTCTGTTCCCACCTTCTTCTTCAGGAATACCACCTCCCGCAGTGAGCGTTGCCTCCGCTGCTGCTGCTGCTTCATATCCACCATTTGGGGTAAGGCAAGTCTCTGATTTCGGGTGGTTAGTGGGTAGTGATGTTAGTCTGTACAATACTGCCATTCAAATTTGCTGTTGTCAAGTTACCTTGAAGATCCAGGAACAGTGTATTAGTAGCTACATTCTGTCATTTTTTAAGTATTTGTCTTCCTGCTTACTTTATATGCCAGAAATATTCCCTGTAGCTGCTGTTTGACAACAGGCATTCATCGTTCATTTAGTGAAATGCTCAGTGAAACCAGCAAACAGTGTTTTTGGAAAAGTATTAGATTCTGTTTTCTAGAGAACTTGAATTATTACACAAAGAAGTCAGGTATGAAATGGAATTTAAAAGTTGCTGGAAGTTTGCAAGTAACAAAATGCTAATTTGCAATTGTATTTCTGCTCACCTGGAAGGTAGAAAATGAGTCATGAAGCAGGGATCTGTATGTAGCAAAGATGTTTGATTGTAGTAGTTTTATAAAGGTACAAGTCCTGTTGAAATGAAGTACTCCTAACTATATAGGATTTAAATTACATGGATTAATCTCCAGAAATCTGTGATTTACTTGCCATGTTGTTCTCTAAGAAATAAGTGAAAAGGCCCAGTAGAATCTTATTCAAATCCAGTGCTGCTCAGTAGTCATAAATGAGTTGTTTTTGCTATGGAACAGAAGAGAATTTCTCGTATCAGAGTGCCAGAGCCTTTCTGGAAAGAGAAGGTGCTCTGCTTGCTATTCAAGAAAAGACAACTGACATGGAGGAGGAGATTTTTCAACTTTTTTTTCTGGTGGTGGTTGTTGTTAGTAACTTGGTTTAAGATGAGTTCTCAAATTGAATGCTTAACAAGTGGATGCTGGAGCTTTACAAACCCTGATGTGGCTGACTTTGCCCTCCTCTTTGCTCAACAGTAACATCTAGAGAGCTAGGTCTGAGACCCCATGAACCAGAACAGTGAAAATGCAGCACAGCACACTGAACTTCGTCAAACTACTCAAGTGGGCCTACATAAATTGCACTAAAGGGAAGTTGTTGCCTAAATATTTTTCCCAGAGGAAGAAGCCAAGAAAATGTCACTGAAAGGAACAGAGAAAATTCCACACTTGCAGCATTGTTTGTGGGAATGAACAGCTTGGGTGATATGAATGTATTATAAACTATGTTCAGTATAATAGTGGCTTTATCAGGAAAAGGTTCCAATGAGAACCACAACAAAAATATGTTTATACCCAGTTAGCTTACTGCTAATAGCAGTGCCTCTGTGTATGACAAACAATTTTTCCCTCCCCACAGTTCCTTTCCAGTTTAATTAGTGGTAGACTAAACTAACTAAAGACCTCAGGTTTTGGCTTCATTGTATTGTGTAAAATGCCATCTGTTGTTGTAATGGAATGCCTCAATTTATTCTATTTAAGAGGAACTAAAGATGATTTGTTAACAGTATATAACTTTCTTTGCTGGTAATGAAGAGTGTAGTTTTTTCTTGTTTCTTCAAATTTGCAAACTGCTTTACAGTTCTTGAGAGATTCATAGTGTAAGCATATGGTTTTGTTCCTCACTTGTTTTGTTTTCATTTTTTCCCCACTCTTTCTATTGTCATGATTCTTTCTTGCTTTTGCTTTGAATATGCACCCAAACGGTGTTGAATTTGGCAATTTCAGTCTTATGCATGTCTGTCCCTCTGTTAGTAGGTCACTCTCCCCCACAGATGCACCTTTGTTGGCCTGCTAGGATATCTGGAAGTTTTTGGGTTTTTGGAAATAGGATAGTGGCACCATCTGGAAAAGGTCACCAAGAAACAAGTGTTATTTTGTAGAAAATGTAGAGAGTTTGGAGCTGGATGGACCTTGCTGTCTGAACTCTCTCTGGCTCCTGTTCCTGCTATCGGCTCGATCCTTTGAACAAGCTCTTTTTCCAGGTAGTTTGTATGTCTGAGGGATAAACTCACAAATATGAAGAATGAGTTCTGACGGCTTTTGGGATCTTGGGTCTAGTACCAAGACAGCCCCCGAACCTGAAGCAAAGAGTTTCTGGAACACAAATGCATGAACAGTTGAAACTATTGCAACTTTCTTTACTTGTATCTTACCTTATCTGGCAAAGAGTAGGTAGTGCTGTGAGCTTTGGCAAGCCAGCCCCTCTGATTGATTTTGGAGTACCTCTCCCTCTCTGGGGAGAGGAAAACAAGGAAAATGATGAGGTTTCTCTTTTTTACTTTTTTTAATGGATGCTTTTGAAAAACAAAACATTCATTTTTTATTTTTTGTTCCACAAAGGCTCTTAAATCTTGTGTGTGAGGTTAGCTTCTGTTAATTTCTGATTTTTCTCCTCTAACTTCCTTCCTTCAGTAATATATTTTACTTTTAAAATATATTTTTAATACTGTTTAAATACAGTATTGGGGGCATGTAGAAGAAAAAAAGAACAAGTGAAAAGGGATGGCTATATTTAGAAAAGTGGAAAAAACTTGAAAGGCTAAAGGTAACCACAGAGGGGGATCTAGGAGAGCAAATAATAGATTAAAATTAAAAAAAAAAAGGTTTAAAAAAATGACTTCAGGGAAAGAAGGTCTTAGAAACAGTAACAAAGAAACCAGAGGGAGACTTCATGTCCCTTTGCCTATAAACTATTTGTTAGCAAGTTCCTTGTTTTACCAAAGGTTTTCTTCACCTTATTGTGGAGATAGACTTGCAAGTGTCTCTTCCGTAGGTCAGATGAGGAGATGAGGTAGGTGGGTGGGTTTGGGGCATCTACAGAAGTTTCCATATGCAGTTCATCCTTCAGATGTAGTATTTTCTAGGTACAAGGTGTTGCTGTGAATTTGTGTAGGACTTGACTCCCAAAGAAACTGAGGTGTCATCTTAATTATCAAAACAAGCGTCTGTCATATTCCGGTTGTTGCTTTTTTACACGGGTGGAAAGAGAAAAATCCGCATAGCAAACAGGTTTGGGTTTTGTTCCTCTGCCAGAGCTTAGAGTGACAAGTCTGAACTCCCCACTACACAGCCATGGCTAAGTATTCCTAAAATCAAGTTTTCAAGAGCTTGGAACTGAGTAGTTTGGTAGGTCTGGTTGTGCTGTTGTGAGCTGTGGTGGTGCTTCTTCCTCTCCATCTCTCCATGCAAAACTTCAATACATACTCAATAAGAGTGGGAACACCTTTCTCCACCTGCTTCGGGAACAGCCCAGTATCGGACACAGGAGATGTTCGTTATCTGCATTGGATTTAGCTCTTTGGCCTGAGCCATGTTCATGAGAGCAATTTCCACCTGACCCAAAAAGCCTTATTCTCTAGGGGCCGTTTCCACAGTGACTCATGCTGGTGGATAGCATCGGAGTCTTATTACAGCCTTATCTCATTTAGGGTACCAGATGTAGCTTCTGTCTCACTAAGAAGCTGGTTGTTGCTTTACCCTTTGTCCTGGCAGTAGAGTGCATACAGGAAGGCACAGGCTGTCCTTGGTATCTGTCTGTTTGGGTGTAAACACACATGTGCAGGCACGTGGCTGGTGCACGTGGCTAATGGTGTCTGAGCACCAGGTCTAGTGCCAGATAACCATTAGGTTTATTTGTTATTTGCTTATCACTAGCAACAATTCTTTATATTGCGAAGTCCGGGCTCTGTTTGCCTGTTTAAAGCACTCATTTCGTGTAGTCATTTGAACGGGATGCAATAGCATTGCATATTTCTATTATTATGAATTTTTGTCTCTTGCAAAAATCCAAGATCTGTGTGCTTTCTCTGTCCTCCTAAACGACAGGCGAAGCAGAACGTGTAGGAATTGTTGAAACATTTTAAGATTGGAGGAAAATGTAGGGGTTGAGAAATGTATCAGTTGGTTGAGAATATTGAGGTAAAAATTCTTGGTGCTTGTAAATTGACATGATTTTACTCTTACAATCCTGATATGATATCACTAATGGCTTTCTTGATGAATGGGTACCCTTGTGTGACCATACTAAGGACTGGTGGCCTTTCTGTTCCTGTTTGTAGTTGTCTTGTCCAGCTGCTGTTGGGTCTGAAGAACCACTGCTTTGTTTACCCTTAAATCTCTCTCCTTAGCTCTGCACTTAAATGCTTGTGTGCCGCAGTTTGGACACAACTGCAAATAGTTCTGGTAGTCCGCCTCCTGTCACTTGTAGACATGTCACAAGCTGAGCATCAGCACAAAGAATTGGGTTTTGTGTGAGGAGGAAACTAAGATTCTGTAAAAGTGAGTACGCCCATGCTTACGTTTTCCAGGAGTTACGTTACCAAGAAAAACGTTTGGGAAGTATCCCAGACAAACCGCTTCAGATAGCGTTGTACTGCTCAAAGCTGTTGTGATGAACTTTCTGTTTGTCTTCTGAACTTTGGGGAAGATATGAACGTGCTTGTTTCTCAAGAATAAAAGTTTGTTCTTGTGTGAAGCTGAAGCGTTTAAAGCATCAACCAAACAAGAAATCCTTGTCCTGAAGTCCAACTATGTACAGTCATTCAATTAAATACACTTGGCTAATCTGCTGGGGTTAAGTGGGTTGCACTCTTTCTCTTAAAATTGAAATTCTGTGCTTAATTGTACATCTGACTGCGTTTTTTTTGTAGCCTTTGGGTCTGAAAGTTGGCATCCCAAGGGATGGGGAGGGAGGGCTAACCTGTTGAGAGTTCGTCCTGTCCTTGAATGTTCTGAAACAGTGAGGTAGAAGTAATGCTCCTGTTAAAGGTTCTCTGTCACCTGGTAGATGTACCAAAATGCATCAAAAGGTGAGAAGGAGACAGCTTTCCTCCTCAAGAGGAGGCCATGCCAGTTGGTCCTAAAAGTTCCTGTAGGAATCAGCTGGATTTCTGCTCTGTGAGAATTAGCTGAGGTGAGGAGCTGCTTTCTGTACTGGTAGTCTTGCACACCGATGGTAGCTTCTTGGAGCTCTACCCTCAAAATGCATTCTTCTAACCTTTTCTTTAGCCTCATGGTTAATTTTTAGGTTGTGGGATATGCATAGAGACTTCTGGGGGAGGGGGGAGAAAAAAAAAGCAGTTTCCTACAGGAAACAAAACAAAATCAAACCACCTTTCTCCAATGATGAAGAATCATCCTGTGCAGCTAGGCTTGACGGGTTGCTTTCCTTTTTCGCCATCTTTTAAGGCTTTTTGTTGCAGGTGAGGAACATGCCAATGGAAAACTTTCTTCTTAGAAGATGTTGTGTTCAAGACAGATTCCTTCTTTATTCTCCAGTAATTTTCAGAAATAATAAAGAAGAGTTCTTCTATATCGCATAGATGTGAGAAGAAATAACTGTATTGTGCTTTTGGCAGGAAAGAAAAGTAATTTAAAATGAAAAATTGCTTCATTGAGGGCCGTCATTTGATGCCCTGAGCATAGATGAGAGAGACAAGGAAGAGGAAAAACTGTCCTATGTTTCCAGGTACTTTGACTCTTTCTTGGTGGAGTTGGGCTCCTTTGGATGTCTGGGTTTGATAGGATTAGCTTGTGCAACTGTTTTGTCTAAACTACCCTGGGGTAGTAATGTATGTACATCTATAATTTGTGTAGTCTAAGTGGCTTTGCCCTCATTTGGTGAGCTTGTTAACCAGTAGATGATTTTGTAAGGAGCTGTCCTCCAGCCAAAAGAGGATGTGGTTTTGAGGGGGGATGAAGGAGGATTTGGCAGTGTTTTTACAAAATGGTTTTATATCAGTGAAATGAAAACCATGCATGTGCAGCACACACAATATTGAGGAGGGCACTATAGGACAACAGTGCTGTCTCAAAACAGAAGAGGGCTGCTAGTCCATCAGACTTCTTTTTGAGATTGTAACCTTGGTGCCTTGACTACGCCTTTCCTGCTTACTTTTCTAAATTTATGAACAAAACTTCTTTGACACCTAAAAAACTTGCTCCAGGTTGCATAATGTTGTGGGATTGTTCTATCCATAGAGAAAATGGTTGGTCCTCCCGCTGCCTACAAGTTTCCTGTCCTGCCATGCTGTGTTGGCAGGGGCCCTCGTCTGGAGCAATCAGAAACTATTCTGCCTCTGGAGATGGAATGGTCCCCAGCGAGGGGAATGGTGGGGAGCAGAAATGCAGCTGGCACCGTACGATGTACAAAAATCTGTCAAGTTGATGGCAGGCATGTTTTCCAAGGTGTTGAAGTCTTCAGCTATTCTTAATAGCTCTTTGTACGGGTCTGAGGTTGTCGTAATGCAAATGGTGTCGCTGGCTAACCAGGAATGCACTATTTTTAAAACAAAAATGGTACCTTCCTCCCTGCAGTTTTGGATACTTGTGTTCTTCTTCGTAGTTCCCTGGGACCAGAGATGAGAGTTTGTGCTGGTGCCCTGCTCCCATATTCTTGTGGTGGGAAGATTTCTGTTGTATTTGTGAACATCTCGGGCTCCTAAACTCTAACCCGAACTCTAATTAACAGGCTCAGCATCTTCTGAATATTAAGCTAAATGAGAAGTTTAATTCCTTAAGGTACCAAATAATGCTTTGTTACTACAATGTGCTGAGCTCCTTCAGGCCAAAACCAAAAATAGGTCAAGTCCTCATTCTGGTGTAGCTGGCTCCATCTCTTGTTTGTTAAACGTGATGGAAAAACAAGTGACCTCCCTGTGTCTTCACAACCTGTTTTCCCTGCAGCTTCTAAGGCTTCTGACAGCACTGTCTTTATGAAGCAGGAATGAAGGGTACCTGTATCTTTTAAAGCCATTGATTTCATGCGTACCTTTGAGGAGTCTGCAGTGTCTGTGTGGCTGGTGTGTCACAGCCACGAGTTTTGCAGTGGAAGTGCTTTTATACATAAACATCGCTTTTGTTTTCGTGGCTGTGTGGTGTTATAGCACTGAATACCTATATTTTCTGCTTGTGAATGACCAGCAAAATTCCCTCTTATGTAGTTTCAGAATCTGTTCCTTGTGCTGATTTTTGGTTTTGGCTATCTGTTCAGAACAAAAGGTAGCAGATTGCTTTTTTTGGCGTAGCGGCCAATCAGATTTTGCAAAAACAGAGTTCATGCCGTGTTCAGAAATATGTCAGACCTGTTCCTGCTTGTGAAATGCCTTATAACCAGCCTGCCAGAAAATGTTCCCTCTGTGCTTTTGTGATTGCTATCCTCCCTGTTCCTGGCTAGGTTTCCATATTGGAAACACTTCTGATAAGTGTAGTTGTGTTAGCGACTTCTAGTAGTATGAGGAGATCCCCTTGGCTTGCCAGGTAGAAGATCATGGTGATGAAAAGCACTCAAGTTCAGAGCCAAGAAGTGGAGTGAGTATTACTAAGAGGCTACTCTTAAAATAATCTTGAATATTTTAGGGTATGGCTAGTGCGCAATAACCAGCTTGGTCTGCGATGAAGCAGTAATGCCCATGGGGGCAAGAGGGAGTCAATACCCAATACAGTGTGTTGTATTGATCTGGGCAGTGGAAGAAGGTGGTGTCATGAACTCCTGGCCACACTAGGAGATAATTGCTGCAAGTGTGGTGGTGAAGCTGCTGGGGGAGTGCCTTGTTGTAGCTGGAGACATCTCATACCACTCCTTGCACCAGTTTGGAGCTCATGGGAAGATGCAGCCATGGGTGGGTGGTGGCAGTACTGGGTGTGGATGGGGAAAGTGGGTGATAATTCAGGGTGTCCAAAGCTAAGCCAAAAATGTGCATTACTTCTTCTAAATCGTGTTTTGCTAGCTCTTTACAGACTGAATTCAGCGGCGAGAACTTTCCATCACCTTCTGACTGCAGGCAATATGGCAGAAGCTTTTAGAATTGCAGCACAAGCTTTAATCTCTTCTAAACAAATGCAGGAAGCTTGGGGAGTGAGGAACCTTGGGCTTCAGTTTGTTAACTTAAACTGGCAGCACCACGTCAACTGATGTATGAAATAGTGACCCAAAAGGTATTTTCAAGGGTGTTATAAAGCTTTGGGTCAGATTTGGCATATCTAGCACGATTTTAAGGTTTTCTTAATGAGCCTTTTGTTTCTAACGAAGGCTTAGTTTTAGTGTTAGTATCAGAAAATGAATACAGTAGGACTTCTTTCACCAGTGCTGAAAGCTAGTTTTATATTAATGCATTGATTCTTACTGGAATGTCTTCAGGGATACTTGGCTTAATGTTGGTTTTCCCCTTTCTGCAAACTTTTATTACTAACTAAATAAGAATGCTTAGTGCAGCTGTAGGCCAGAATAATTCTTCACAAGGCATTGCCAAAACATGGTTTAAACTTTGGCTTTGGATCTGGTAGGGGATCTGAAGAAAATGGGGCATCGCTTCCTGACAAAGCTTAAGGTATTTGAAGACCAAGTGAATCACTGCAATCTTGGTCTTGCTGATTGTGGCAGTTGGGAAGGGGGGATGGCAAATGAGAACTTCTTAAAGCAGTTATCTTCTAGTGTCTTTTCCTTTACTGAGTGGATTTGTTTAGCATTTGAAAACAACAACAAAGACCAGCAAAAGCAATAACCCACTCTGCTAGATGGTAGACAAACATTGGCTGAAACTGTTTCATGCAGTCTTAAAATAGTTCTTATTTCCCTCACAGCTAAAAACTGATGCTGGCTAGAAATGGATAACATGACTTTGTGACTTAAAATAAATGCCTCATCCGAAGGTAATTCATTTGCAGCACATTTAGAGTAAATGAAAACATGTACTGGGAATGCATAACAGGCTTAGAAAACAGTGATCTGATTCTGCTCCCACTGATGTCTGGCACAAAATCCTATTTACTTCAGTGGGTACAATATTTTAAAGATTTACAGCCTTATCCCAAATGTTGCAATGGATTTACCAACCACATACGTTTGATGGAGCAAGGGGTCTGTGGAGACGCTTAAAAAGATGACTGGGAAAAAAATCATGCTGTTTGGCAGGCTTGTAGAAAAAGACTGAGATTAGTGCTCAAGTTAACATGAGGGACATAAAATAAAACCCATTTCCCCTCACTAGCCCTTCGAAGGGTGGCAACACACCCATACTGGCTGAGGACTAACATATCAGCAGCTTCAGCTGAAAGCAAGAGAGGGGTTCATGGTTCATCTTGGGGAAGAACAGAGGGGGCAAAACTCCATTTAAGACACAAAGACCAATCCCAAGACCAAAAAGACCAAAACCCAAGACCAATCCCCAGATGTAATGCACAGTCCCAAAATCTCGTTGGTCTGGGTCATACTTTTCCCTACTACCATCCATCTGAAGAATCATCTCTGATTTTTGAGTGTTTGTTCTTGCCTGTCCGCACTTTGGCTGTTATGCAAGTGTGAGAAGATGACAAATGCTGCTTCTTCAGATGTAGCAGGTAAGGGAAATGCTTTCCTTTTCATGCACAGTTTGCAGGACTGATGCACTGGGCCTTGGCAGAAGAAAGTTAAGATAAGCTTATCCCACAGGAAACCTTTGGGGCTGTACAGATCTTTCTAAGTGTGCAAGCAGTTCAGGAAGGTGCAGGAAGAAGAATGAATCTGCAGATTTGCTTGGCTGGGAGTCTTCAGCTTCTAGCTGTGGTGAGGAGTGATAGACCTCACACTGAGGGGCATGGGAGATATCCTAGTGAAGGGAATAACCTCACCCCAGCAGAGGCTCTGGAAACAAAAATAACCATTCTGTGCTGAGCCAGGTTGCTCAGAGTAAACTCTAATGTGTTAGGGAATGGTAGCAGAGAAGTGCTTCTCCTGGAAAAATCTTCTCTATAGGGCTGTAGAGTCTGGGTGGAGGGAAGGGACCATCCTATGGTGCCCGCAGCGCAGGGGCTCCAGGCAAGCAGCAGGTCTTACAGGGTTTAGGATCAGATTAAGCTAAGTCTTGGAAGGAGGTGGGAATTTAAATAGAAATTTAAAAGAAAAAAAAAGTTGGTGTGGTCTGTTACACTAGGGACAGATAGCAGAGGGCTGGGGCTGGTGTTTGCGGACTTGTAGGAGGTCTGGAAGGAAACGCATCCAATCTGCTAGGGGAAAAAGAGTTGGGCTAGTCTAAGATGTTAGTTACTGGTGTGCAGGAGTTGCTTAGCTTCATCCAGCAGTGAGGACTAACTTACATCTATGTATTAGATTACTATCTTCAATCATGATTTAAATGAGCAAGTAGGAAATCTGATTTAAGCTGACTTATTTCATTTTACATCAGTACTTCAGTTACCTTTCTGAAAGCCTTAGTGTAGCCTGTAGCACCACAGCTACCTTTTGTTCACATAGTGAATCTTTGTTTAAACAAATATTCAGGTTAGTTTGCTTTTGTTAATATATTTGCTATATTTTCTGTGTGTTTTTTTAAATGAATGGTGCTTTTCTTATTTGCTTGATTAATTTTTTAGACTGATGAAAATTAGAACTTCATTTGGATGGAAATTGGAATCCAATTAATGAACAAAAATGGCATTTAAAATTGTTTTCATTAGTTAAACGTGCTGGATATGGATGAAAAATGCTTATTAAGTCTGTTTTTGTTTAAAGCATGCTGATTTTTGTAGAAACAAAGCAAGTATTAGCAGCTGTTTATGAACCAAATTAATTGTTTCTGGTCAGCATGCTCTTCAAGAATCTGTTTCTTAGAACTGAGAAATCTCAGTTTCCGGAGTTGTTCTTTTTTTATTCTAAGAAGTGAAATTCTCCATCTGAGCAAACCTTCTGGCAGAGTCTGTGTGCCCCGCCTATCTGAGACAAAATCTCTCTCAGGTGTGCACAGGCTTCCTGCCCCACCACCCAGAAGTATGCAGGTCAAACCGAACGTAAGCTATTCGATCAACAGCTGAGCTTCCATCAGGTAGCAGGAACGAGCAAAACAAAGACAATCCCCCCATGCTTGTTTTATATTATTTGTACCTATTTACAGGTAGGAAACAACTAGTACTGAGCCCATCTAACAAATATTGCTGGGGCAAAAGAGCTCTTCTGTGCACCACAGACCTCAAAGGCACTTAGAAGTTAAGGTGGACATACGGGCCATATATGTCTTGGAGAGCTTAGATTCATACTTTTAAAGTTGTTTTTCTACGTTTTTATGTGAAGTCAGTTCCCAGGGCTGGTCTTGAACAAACTATTTTGTTATGTGGGTGGAAAATGAAGTTAACTGGGAAACATAGAGTACAAAGAACTCTCCACATGCAGGAGACCTTACTGGTGTCAAAAACTAGTTGATGAGTACTACTGACAATTTCATGATTAATGAACTTCACAACTTCAATAGTGCATGCTACTTTAATCTTTAAACTGAAAAACATTTAGGTTTATAACCATACAGTTAAGGCCTTTCAAATTAAAAAAGATGAAGACCTATCATAAGCTGACTATCTTTAAGAAGTTTTTAAATTCTGGAAAAAAAATGATTCATCCTTCTCTAAGGAGGCTGTAAACCTGGCGAAATGATAGGTTCACTAATATTTACAGCGAATTTATCTTACAGTGCTACAGCTCCTGTTAAAGCACAACAAACACGACCTGATAAAGCATCTTTCTCCCTACCCCAATAGCTTGGAAATGGTCTTTTTAGTAGCACGCTTCTTTCAGAAAGAAAACTGTAAGATGAACTGCGGGGTGTTCTCCAGAGTCCAAATGGATGATTATTCTCCAAAACATATGCATTTTAGTCCTTAAATTTTAACTATACATTTAAGGAAGCTGCTTTTGGCCTTGTTATGGGAGTGAATGTGAAGCTCAGATTGCACACATTTGGAAATGAGTTTCCTAAATTTAGTGCCTCTAACATATGTTTAAGATCTAGGAATCTATTTCTGATATAACTCATGCTAGAAGTTCCTGGAAAGCTACATGACTTATGTGGCATGGCATGGAGAAGATTAAATTATAGTTGACTTTTTTCCCCTCCTAAGCTCACCAGAAGCATCTGTGAGATTGATGGGTGGTGCAGTCATTGCATTATGTTTTGATGTGTTTCTTTTGGAAGACAGTCTTCCAGTAAATATAAAATTATTTTTAAATTATTGTGGGTAAGGATGTGAACAGACTATCATAACTCCAAGTTCAATTTATTTGCTCTTGAAGTCTTTGCTATACTTGATTTCTGCCAGAAGAAAAAAAGAAGACCTGTCTTTTTTGATGTTCCTGCTTTAAAACAAATCAAACAGTATTTCTTTTGAGTGGTTAAAAATTGGTGTGGGTGAGGAAATGGACATAATTTCTCTAAATCCTATATTATACTGGAGATGAATTTGGTTACACGTGTCAATGTACTTCTGCAAACAAGAATATGAAAAATGACGATATGCAATCAGCTCAGTATGGACAAATTCTCCTCCCTTCCCTTATAAACATATATCTTTATTACACCAAAATGGAGTTGTAACGTTAAGGAACCTCACTCACAATGCATAAATAAATATCAGCAAGTCAAAATTATAAGGATGGATGGGGAGAGAGAACTGCAGTGAGCTGGCTGTAGGGTTGGGAAGGCACGTGTATGTCTTCTGTCTTTCATTGCCTTTGTTGCCCATGTTTCATGTTTAAGGGTGAGGCAGCAGAAAGGAATTCCAGTGGTGAATTGAACCTAGCCAAGAGAGCGGCTGGAAATCAAGCTTTGGGAAGAAGAGGGGAAAACGCTGCTGCAGGCAGATGGGCAACAGAGGGAAGGCAGGAAATATCTGCAAACAAAAGTAATGAAGTTTGCTTCGTTTGTATAGGGGAGAGATGTCTGGAGGTGGATCGAGGTACAAGCTGTGCAACTTCTTGACAACCAGCTCAAGCCGCACGTTTGATCTGTAGCAGCGTTGTATGAGTTAGCTTAAAGTGTAGCTGGAAGAGGGGGGGGCTGGATCTGCACGTGGGGAAGAAAAATTTGGCAGAGGACTCCTGCACACTCCTGGTGTGGGGATAACTGAAGGTAGTGGTCACTGCAGAGAGCAACTAAGCTCTCTGTTAAGCTGTCTGGGCTTGGCTGGAAAGAGTCATTGCGCCTACACCCAGCGCAGGTAGTGTGGGTCCTTGCAACAGAACTGGAACAAACAAATGTCTCACCAATTTGTATCCCTTCAGAAACTTTTCCAAAGTGATGACATCAGCCAAGCATCCACGGTAGTGTTTCCAAATTACTGGAAATCTTGCTGGATTCACGATGAAGATGTAAAAGGATTTACTCTGAGTACACTCACAGGATGTTGGTAGTAATAAGAGGAGAAAATGAGTAATCTGCTGGAAAGCGGTTTAACATCTATACCGAAATGACTGCTATCTTTCATTACAAATACGTAGTTTCAGGGCGTAGTTTTTGAGATCACTTTAAACCTTTCTCTAGGCAGATTAAAAGGGCTGCTCCACCTTTTCCCATGCCCCGACCTAGTTACTCTTGCGTCCTCCCTTGCTCCAGGACTGCCATTTGTGTGGCTCTGTGGTTATTCAGGTCAGGGAGCCTCCGCCGGCACCACAAATCAGCCGGAGCCGCAATCCTGCTGGCCCCAAATCGCGGGGAGGAGTGGGGAGGCTGGCTGTGGAGGGCTGGATCCTGTGTCCAGGCAAAACGTGGGCTGAGATCAGTGCGAGCTGCCTGTGAATGCTGCTGTCTCGTACGTGTGGAAACACGGGGTGAGTTGTGTAACGGTTGCAATCACCTAAAGCGACTGGCAGAGTGCGTTTCTATGCTAAATATCCTATTTTGGGGTTTCTTCACCTGGTCTGTGGAGCTGTGCCTGGAATTTTTTCCCCTGAGGTTATGGTTGACTTGTGTTTACCGAAAGAAAGCGGTAAAACTTGGAAACAAGCATTTCATTCTGATTTGTTTACGGTTAACGCGCTGGGACTTTGCTTCCCCTTGAAAGAAGTTCCTGAGACACTTAAATTAAAGTAGCGATAGGTGGTGGTGGTTGTTGGATTACAGCAAAACTAGCGGCTTTTTGTGCTGTGTTGCATATAGGGTGTCTATTTCTTAAAGTATTGCAGCAAAGGCTGCTTTGGTGAGGCTCTGCACGTGGGCCTGTCTCCTTACCACGAACCACAGGAGAGCAGAGCGAGCAGGGTTGGTCCCCGTGGTCTGCTGGCGGGCGCTGGGGCTGGGCTGTGGGGCAGGCACCGAGGGTGGAGGTGTGAAGGTGAAGGTCTTTCCCTCGAAGACCCCTGCAGGAAGAGGGCTCGCTGGCCCTCCTGCAAGGATGAAGGCGCAACAAATTCAGAAACTGCATGTGAGGGCGACTCAGAGAAAGGTATTTTTTTTTTCCAATAGAGGTCTTAAATGCCTTCTAGTTCACAGAAAGGGCTTGTGTGAAGTGCTTTTGAGAAGTAATCCTGACGTAAGTGGATGGATTAATGGTACTGCAGTGTAGTGGGTACTCGGAGGTGCTCCGCTAGCCCGAGACAAGCTCTTCAGAAGCTGCTTCTGAGGCTGGTAAAATAGTTACGGTTTAGCGTGGCATATGTAGCCCTGCGGTCTGATCATTGCTATGCAGCATGTAAAGAGGAGCTCGAGTGTTAGATTGTGTTCTCCAGCTGGGGCGTCTGCTTGAAAGCCATAGAAAACCGCGGTGGTGCCTGGTCTCCAGTGGGCGCAGCGCTCGGGCCCTCTCACTCGTACAAACGCCTCATCTCGCCTTTAATTTACTGGCCTGCTTCGGGCCCGCCGCCAGGACCCCGGCTGTTGCATAATATTACACAGGAGGAACCACTGGCAATTTTCACGCTGGCTATCATTCCAGATTACTCCCACACAAAGGAAATTGTAGCATGTATGTAAGTCTGAGGCTTTTTGTGCAGCCCTCAGCACAATCTAAAATTAAAAAAAAAAAAAAAAAGCTAGGAAAACTAGAAAGAGTTTGGCTGCTCTGACTGTAGCCCGTTCACTTGTGGCAGCCTCATCTGCAGAGTCTTGCATGTGGAAACGCATCAAGACAGTGACAGGTAAGAACGAATGCCTCGTGAAGAAGCAACAACTCGATGGTTTTTAGAAGAACTTCTAGGCATGAAAATTGCAATTATTTTATAAAAGATGGAAGAATCCTCTTTTGGCTCAAACTGTTCTTTCATGTTCTGTGAATTCAATGATTTCCAGAAAAAAGGCAGACCCTTAATATTCAGACTTCAGAGGGCATCATAAGATCGCTCCCTCATTTCCATGCATGCTTGTTCCGTACCAGTTTTCCTGTCTGATTCATAATGTTCAAAAACATTCACTGCATATTTCCTTTTTCCCCACAGCAACAGCCCGAGTCTGAGACTGTTCATCTGTTCATCCCAGCCTTGGCAGTTGGAGCTATTATTGGCAAGCAGGGACAGCACATCAAACAACTTTCTCGTTTTGCAGGCGCATCTATTAAGGTATTATTACACTGACTAACTTTGTCTATTCCCCACGACACTTCCAGCAAGTTTGTACAAGCCATGTTTTTGTGAATGTCCTCCCCCACTCTGTGCTTAGAATGTGATGTGATAAATGGTACATTTGTTTATAAATCATCTTTTAATCTTCCTTGAGACAAGATAATTAGAAGCATGTTTTCAAACGTCTCCTGAGGTGTGAAATATAAGCTGCAAAGAAAGCTACTTTGGTGGTCTCGATTTCTTAGAAACAGACTTAAGTCTTAATGATGTGGTGCTTAAAGGCTTTCTTCTTGCTTTCGGTAAAGTGAAAATTGGTGAGGTAAACTCCCCTCCTAAAAACAACTGCACAGGTGACGTCTCCTGCTGCTGTGACCACTCTCACTTGGCTCTGGATGGACCGGGCAGGGCTGTCAGCCTCTGGTGGCTCCATGGTGAAGCACTTGTGTGTTAAAACCTCTGCTTTAGCCTGAGCTCCTGGCTCAGCTTGCATTTCAGCAGCGCAATTACCTTGGCGCCCTGCTTTTTAACATCGGCCTGCTTGTGTGTCAGCCACCTCAGTGGGGAGGAGAACAAGACGGTTTGCGGAGGCTGACATCGTGGAAGCATAAGTTTGAATTTGAACCAGTTTGCTGAAATCCTTGATTCCTCTGTCTGTAGGGGTTAGTAACAGCGGCAGTTGTAGGGGAGTTGTAGGAAGGCCTTGGGTTTCTGCTAGTAATACCATTGTAACTACAGGTAGCTTTTCTAGGTGCTGGAGCTTTTTTTCTTGAAAAATGGCCAGTTTTGCTATTCTGTGCTGCAAAGATAACGTCTTGGCCTAAGCTATTCAGTGTTCTACAGTGCCGTTTGTAGCTTTATCTGCTGTTAGATTGAAGTTTTCCTGCACAAATTGAACAAGCGTCTTCTCCTTTTTGCTCAGGAGACGTGGCCTCTTCAGTGAGCGCTATGGAGCAGGGATCTGCTGGAGTTCAGGGGCAGGAGTTGGCTATGCTGAGTTAAGCTTGGTGAAGCCAGTGAGGCTTGGCTTCTCCTGGAAGGTGTTCATCTAAGTGTGCAGGGCAAAATGTTTAAGGAACCCCAGAGTTGATATTAAGCAGTACACTAAATATCTGTTATACTGCCTGGGCGGTTTACGTTAGAAGAGCACTAATAGTCATGTTTTTAGTGGGGAAGATGGAATGGAAGGAAGTGCAAGGTGTTGGTGGTTCTTCATGGAATCTGTCTTGCACGGAGGTGTGATGTATCACAACGTGGATTTCTTCCCTCCCTCTCCCTCTCTGGTTTGTATCTAAAGATGAAGTGGTACATGGAAGGGTACTGCCAGGTGAGGAGAAATGCAGAATAACCTGGACATCTGAGAGCCAGTCCAAACTAGTTCGTTAGTTGGTTCTTGGAAGACAGTTTAATGGAAAGGGAGTTCCCTGCATTTCTCACACATCTGGCTAACGGTGGCCTCAGGCTGCTTTTACTAGCTGGCACCCCATCTACCCAACGTGCTTAATGTACCTGCATTAGTTGAAATTAAGCTTGTTAAAGCTCTGGTCTTTTGTTCCTTCAATAAACAGTAAGGTGAGGAAGATTTTTGTGGAAGTAGGATCAAGCCTTAAAAGAACTGTATGGATACAGGATATGCTTGCTAAATCCGGAAGTTGCGGGCTTCGTTTAAGACCATCAATTAGAATAAAAGCACAATTTCAACTGTGATCTGACCAAACAACATGGAGCAGCACTCTTGTTTTTGTGGGAAAACAAGTGTCAAATGTGACAGCTAGTACAAACTGACTTGAAACTTCTAAACTTCCTTTGTGCTGACCGCCTGCCCTTTATCGTATCTTCTGAGCAAAATAATAAATCATGAAGCCAGGAATCTGTGCTTTTAGTGAAGAGCTTGAGGGAGTGCTGCTGGAGTAACTTTTAACTTTCCAAACGAGTAATCGTGGTTTATGGAGGAAGTAAGGCTGTGTGTGCACGATGCTCTGAGCTTGTTTTGAGTGGTGCTGGAGATAGTTACATATGAAAACATTTTACATCCGCATGCATTTTCTTCGTGCTTGTGCTGAGCTTTGTAGATCTGATGAAACTAGTTAGCCACAAAATAAGACGAAATAAACTGCAGATGCACAGGGGCTCTGTGTAAGGCTGTGGCCAGCCCAGTGCTTCAGAGGCGCACGCGGCTGCTGATGGCCTTGGGTTGTGTTCCTGTGCCAGGGGCTGCTGCTTGGTGGCGCAGGCTTGGCATGGGCCTTGTGTAGACAGAATTATTTAGAGCCAGGCAGAGGTTCTCCACCTCACAGCGGAGTGCTGGGACCTGTTGGGAACACTGGCATCTTCTTGCTTATAAAATAATTCCCTCAGTTCCCCTTCCTGTCTTTGAAGGAGCTGGGATGGGCGCTGCTGATTTTGGGTGTATGAAGGTGTCTGGTTGTAACTCAGCATATGGAAGACTCCCCCCAAGTTAGGAATGTAAAAGTGTTCTCTCAGAAGTTAAAAACTTACCACTTGAATAATAATTGTACGTATATAGCTTCTCCTCCCAAAAGCAGACGGAATTAACACTGAAGGCTCTTAGATTGTTCCTTCAGACTTGGAAATGCTCCAGTCGGTAGGTACGTGCTTCTCTCATAGCCCTCGGCAAGGTGTTGCTCCAGCTGTGGAGAACAGGCCATCCCAAGAGGAGAGCAAAGCAAGAAATGTCCCAGAATGCTTAAATATGCATAAGATGCAAAGATATAATGAAGACTTGATGGAAAACTTTTTTCCTAAAATTTCAATGAAGAAGCAGACTTTCAGTAAGAAAAAATGAGTTAACTGAAAGGCAAACTATAACATCCATCTTACTGGAAAGGAAATTGGTAGGCGAAGCTCTGCTCAGTCAGCTGACTCCAAATGTGCCTTAAAATTTTACCCCTGTAAAATTCCTGCGTTCCAAAGAGTGAATGTATTTATCCTGTGCTTGCCCTTACCGCAATGCCCCATCTTGGTGTTTTAGTAAATGTACTGTTGTAAAGTGAACGTGTATTTTTAGCTATAGCCGATTGCAATGCAGAAATGGTATGAAAAATAAATATGCAAACCAGATAACTAGCATGTAATATATTCTCCATCTTAGGATACAATATGAATAATTATATAAACTTTGGTTAGCAAAATTCTTTAGTGAAAATGATGCATGGTGACTGGTAATTTGTCTGAAATAAACTACAGCTGTTAAATATGAATAACATCCCCATGCCAACAGCTAAGATGAAATCCTGTAGTGTTTAAAATATTGCCCATTCAACAGCAGCTCTGTAATACTAGACGCAACAATGGAAATGTCAGTTGTGATAAACAAAAGATTCATCCAGAATGTCAGAGGCTAGTTTGAATTATTTAATGTCAATGGAGTCTGAGAACAACACCCACAGAAATCTTACTTTTGTGGTGACATGAACTGCTAAAGGCCCTGCAGGCGTCTCTGTCTCAGCTCTGGTGGAGCTTAATTTTTATTTGGGTCACACAAATGTCTGGAGATAGAAAACCCTTGGAAACTGTGAACTCATTGTCCAGTGCGGAGGAATGTTTTGGACCTGATTAGTTACAACAGTAAAGTGATCTTCTGCTCTCAGGGGGACAGATGCAAACTTCTGCTAATGAGCAAAACTCATTAGACTATTTAAGTTAGCAGGCAAGGATAAGAATCTCAGCCTATTAACCATACTTTTCTTTTTGAAGGCTACATGTTTTGCATCCCTCACAGCCACATGAAAATTGCTTGTGGGATTTTGCCATATGCGGACAAGTAGTTATGCCTTTAATTTTCAGGAGTAAGCTTGCTTATGGTTTAGCCAATTTCTCCACATTTCATTACAGCTAATTAATGCACTTTAAAGAGAACAAACCCGTCATGACTGAAGTGTAATGCTGCTGCAGTAATGAATAACTTTTCGCTCTTGAACAGAATGTGAGACTGAAATGGGGAGGAGGTGGCTTTAAATGATTCCTTCAAAAGACAGCTACCAAAAGCTATGTTTATCCATTCCAGATTGCCCCTGCTGAAGGACCAGATGCCAAGCTGAGAATGGTTATCATCACTGGACCTCCAGAAGCTCAGTTTAAGGTATACCATATAAAAACTTGTCAATCTGTAGTGGCCTTTGTGCTGCAAGGGACAATAGTGAAATCTAACTGCTCAGTTCAAACTGAAGTGTATTCAGAAATTTAGTCAATCTTCTCTTTTTGCTTTCCTTTTGCTGAAATGCATATGAAATGCATGCTCATGAATATATGAGTACCATCAGGGGCTATGTTCTGGTCATCTGCAAACTGGCAGCAGTTTTATGCAAGTTAAAATCAAGTCTAGAGTGTCAGTATGACCATACTGCATTCCTGATTCTCCATTTTTAGCTAAGAGTGCAACAGTTGAGTCGTTCTAGCCTGTCTTAATACCTGCGATAGTGCAGTGTATTTAATTGTTATGACAAGATGAGACTGAGTCTCCCCAGGTTACTGTTGCATGCTGACTGGAAAGTGCTTTTTGGGTGGCTCTGCAGATAAAGGCAAGGGTTGTAATTGTATTTACACTACAGTTGCACGGAGATACTCCAAGACTATTATCCCATTTGTGTTCAAATTGAGTTGTGGAGTGGCCTTCTGCCTTAAGTGCCAAGGGCTAAATCTAGTTACCGCCAAAAGGAGTTGACCACGGTAAGAGTGGTGCAGATGGCTCAGTGCAGCAGCCCAGCCTCATCGCAGATGAGGCCCAGAGCAGGTAGGAAGTCACCTGAGAGTTCATGTCCTGGCATTGCTCTCTTGCCTGTTCTTGTTTTTGGCTTTGTATTTTTGCTTCAGGGCATCTTGCAGGAAGAAGGTACACAAACTTCAGGCATATCTAGAATCAGTTTCATGAATGCCTTCAGGAGTTTTGGAGAAATATCAGGGCAGGTATTTTACAGGCGTAATAGTGATCTGGATGCATTTGGGATTGTTGCTCAGTTTCTTCCACACAGATTTGAAAAGCTAGTGAGTGCAAAGCATAACTTAGACGCTCTGCCTCCTGGAGGTTTTCTGTGAACATGTAGGCTTGGTCACATGGCTTTCTCCACATATGAAGCATTTTCATGACCTGGGATCAGCACAAGGTTGGAATTTTGAGTACCTTTTCTGTCAGATATCAGCCAACCCTTGAGTAGCAGTCCCAAGTAGATTTGGGTGCCCCTTATCCTGACTTTCATGTAGGCAAAGGCTTGTCCGTAGGCTTCCTCCACAATGTTGGCTTGGAGTGCCACAGGGCTCTTCTGCCAACTTTTCTCCCCAGCCTGGACCCTTTGCAGAAAGTCTCCCTTCTCTGCACCCCCTGCTTGGGCTAAAACCACATCCAATTAAGCATCAGTTACTTCTCTACACGTAGGCTTCTGCTTGCATGTGTAGATCACTGTACTATCCAGTGATCCTGAGAATGCTGGCCTTGAGAAGGTGAGGGACTATCCCTTAGGTCTTCCATCACTCCAGCCCCCATAGCTCTTTACTACTCTTTGAGCAATGCCCTCTTGCTGGGGATAGGCGGAGTTCAGTCCTTTCTTTTATCACCACTGTTAACCTGAAGGAGGCCAGGCCAGGCCCAAGCTTCAGCACTGCTGTCCTTCAGCTCCGTGTGTCTTCTCCATCTCTGAGCACAGACTCTTGTTACACAACAAGAATGCAGTCTGGGCGCACAGCAATTTGAAGAGGGAATGGTTGCTGCTCAGATGAGTAGTAACCAGCTCTCGGAGAGGCCGTGTCAGCGCAGAGCCTGTGAGTTTGGCATCCTTTCCCTACTACATTGTGTTCTGTTCTGTGATTCATGTCAGTGGTAGCTGCAGTGGCTGCACCCCTTTCTTCCTCAGCTGCAGTAGCCTGAGGACGTTGTGGTATGCGGGACTATTTATTAGCGAGGGAGCTGGAAGAAGGGTGAGAATATGCTGCTGTTTACAGCCTCTGCTGCAGTACTCCCTAGAGTTTAGGCATGCCCAGATGCCAACATTCAGAGGGGATCTCATTGCTTTGGATGTGGGACATGTGCAGCGGAAGTGGAATCGAGTGTAGACAACATATTTCAGCCACTGTTTTACTGCAAAGGACTTGCCAACCCAGTTGTTTCCTTTCTTTAAAGACTCTTTCAACAGCGAGAAGACATTAAATATATTTCTAACACTGCAAATCTTTCTAAAAACAACATCCCACCTTGTTCTATCATTCAGCAGTAATGCACGTGTGCCGCCTTTCCCATAGTGCATCTCCCACCTAGGCCAAAGCTATACATTACAGTTTTTTTTCCAAACTGTTTACATGGAGTCAGACCTACAAAAATACCAAGTACTTTCAGATCCGAGGTCACAAAATGTCTTTCATCTTGCCTATTCTAGAATAGAGTGAACTTGACTAGGCTTGAGGATGTGAGATAAGGTAAGCTGCCACTACTGAACCTAATTATCCATTCACACGGTCTTCTTGAACTTTGTGTTCCACTGCATTCTTGGCCAGCCTGGATGGTGGCTGCACTTAGGGGGTGTGCAGTGACAGGGCTGGTGGGTCTCATTTAAAGGAGGAGAAAAATAACTTGAACTGGGAAGACTTTGTGACCATAGGTTTCTGCTCTTCGCAGAGCATCTCTCTTCAGTACCTCAATAGAATTCATCTTTCGGTGCTTCTAGGATATGCAGAGACGAAACTCCGGTTGTCACTTCTCAGGAATTCACTGATGAATGGCAGGCAATGAGGAAATAAATGCCTTTTAAAGATCAGCGAGATTCAGTGGCTTAGTCTCAGTGGACATCCTTCTTGCTACCTGGCACTTGCATATTCCCCAGAAAAGGCAACTGTGTGCAGGCTGGAGTGATCCTGTTCCCATGGTGCCATTTAGATCTAGACAGCTTTAATTTTCCACTTCAGAAGATCGAGCTAGCTGATTTATTTGTTTTTTTAAACAATACGTTGTAATTGAGTGTAAAACTAAAGAGCTTGCTGTAAGTGAAGTCTTTGTCCCATGACTTTTTTTTTTAGTTTAGCATCTCTTAAAAAAAAAAAAAGGGGGGGGGTGGGTTTCTGAGCCAATTAACTGCATTCTGTGCTTCTGGGTGTAATAAAAAAGCTTCAGCCAGACGGTTCTTCTCTCTACTACTCTTTACCTCTATAGAGATGTAATAGCCTATTTTAAAAGCAACATTTCTACTGAAAAATAGAGTAATAATGATCTTTTTAAAATCGTTCTTTGATTCACTGGTTTGTCATGCAATTTTTAAGGTTGTACAGCACTGCTTCCTAGTTTGGTACAAAGACATACTTTAGGAAAGTAGCTATTGCTAGCTATTGCATTTATTGGGGAAAATGGCTTGTTGGGGTTGTGCATTGAAAACGCTGCTTTCTGTAGAATTTCTTTGAAGTTAACTAGATTTCAGTAAGCGCATTCTTTAACTGGAAACACTTCTGCAGGCTCAAGGGAGAATCTATGGAAAACTTAAAGAAGAAAATTTCTTTGGACCTAAAGAAGAAGTGAAACTTGAGGCTCATATAAAAGTGCCATCCTATGCTGCTGGTAGAGTTATTGGTAAAGGAGGCAAAACAGTAAGTAGCTAGAATAAAACGTAGTGTTAATCAGTTATGTTTCTTATTTCATTGTATATATACACATAAGACTTTAAAGATTTAGCTAACTAATAACTAATCCTTTGAAGTTACGTTAAAGCTGGTGTTATTTTCTTTGTTGTATTTGTTAAGCTTTCTATTGTCTCAAGAGAATCTCACAGAATGATGTATTTAATTTAAAAAGTGGAAAAAAAAGTTGCAGTCAGATCTGTAGGGCTTTTATTAATAGAAATGTTGTTCTTCCATTATATTCCCACTTTCTTCCATTATATTCCCACTTAAGACCACTTTCTTTGAACCTTACCTTGTGTCAAATCTGGGGGAAATAGTTACTGACCTCATTTGATTTAAATCAAATCAAATCCAGTGTGTGCAAAGGTGGCATTTCTGTCCTGAAATGAGTGAAAGCGTAACTTGTGAAGTGGTAGAAAATTAGGACACGTTCAATATGACAAAAACAACAAAGAAAGTGATTTGCTCTGTCTTAACTAATGGCATCCCTTCAGATCAGTTTGTTGCATAAAATAATACAACTGAGATCTTCAGCCCTGCAAGTGTGCTGGTACTCCCGTATTTTCCATATGCTTGTTAATCAGGAGCTAGTTGATATTAGCAAAGAAACGGTTCAGTCTTGGGTCGCTATCCTTGAGTACAATGGGGTATTGAAGTTGTGTGTCAGGAGGCAACATGGACTTCCTTATTACTCGCAGTAGTAAGAGATTAAAGGATTAAAATCTTAGAAAAATTGGCTGTGCAGAATACTTTTGGATTATATAATGCTATGCATTTCTAAAACAAAAGGAGTGTAAATCGGACAATACAGAAGCTGATGGGCTACTGAAAATAGTTTGGATGCTTCTCATTGTTCTGTTTATCGTTCTCCATCTTGTGGAAGCTGTTTTTATAAATATTTCTACATTCGTTCTTCCTTACATTATACATTATACGAGTTTTCTGACCTTAGACTTGTAAACTCAATTGCAAACACTGTGGCATCTATCTGCTTTTTTAAGTGGTGTATTTAACACCTTCTGTGTGTTGTATTTGGTCTCTAAAGCACTTCTACAAACCTAGAGAACTTGGTGCTAATTTATGTTAGAGAGACGAGGCTCATCTTGCAAAGTACACTGCTGCATGAAGATGCTTTCTGTAGTGGGTTTCTTTTTTTAGGCATAATTTAGAGGATGTTTCTATGGCCTGCAGCATGTTTGAGGTTGGCATGTTGTGGGATATTTGGTGGTTCAAGATTATCTGACTTCTTCTATCTATTTATAGGTAAATGAGCTTCAAAACTTGACAAGTGCAGAAGTTGTAGTCCCTCGTGACCAGACACCTGATGAAAATGATCAGGTGGTTGTGAAAATAACTGGTCACTTCTATGCATGCCAGGTAGGACTGGAAATTATGTCTACATTGCCCTGTTGTTTCCATGGTCTGTCTTCTCTGTCCGTGTGCAGAGCCAAGGGATGGAAGACACTTGTTCAGGATACAGAAAGCACTGCTTGCCAGGCTTCTCTAGTTGCCTTGCTGAACAAATTTTCCTCGTGCCTATGAGAAAGATTTATAGCAATTTTGTGCTCTCAAATACATAAAACAATCTTCTTTCAAGTGTCCTATTGACGTGTTTAGGCTCTGGCACTGTTAAAACTTTCAAAGCAAAAGAAAACCCAGGTTGTGATGGGACTGAAGGTGCAGATGAAAGAGGGGCGTAAGCCATCTCGTAGAACCTGGCAAGAAATGCACATATATGTACCATCTGTCCATGTCTCCTGATCTGTTGATTTAATGCCATAAAGAAAAGGATTACAAGACTCCTTCCGTCACCGAACTTGTAGTTCAGATTGATTCCTTTGTCATGTTGCTGCAGGTGCCTTGTAGTTTAGAAATGAGATGGGGAAGGCTGGTGAGTTCTGTAAAACGTAAAACCTCCTGGAATCTGTGTATGGAAAAATTAGTTCGCTCTCCAGTGAAGCAGCGGTTCCTATAAATAAAAAATACTATCTCCAGGGAATAAAATTAAATTAGGCTGAAACTTCAGTTAGTCTTGTTGGTAGTCATCTTCCTATGCTCATGCTTTGTATATTACAGATGGAAAAACTGACTGTGCAGGTAGTTGTTGCAGGTGGAAAAAGTAGAGAAGTTTAAAATAAGTTGTGCTTTGGGACTACATTATGACTAACCAAAGTGTATTTTATCTAGTGAGTAATCAGTGAGTAGTAGGGACTTAGTTATTCCGTGTTTTCTGTATCCCAGTAGCATCTACAGAGTCTGTTATAAGCAGCATGGCATCATCATGCGTTGTTTCTTCTTTATATCCTTCAGCTTGCTCAGAGAAAAATTCAGGAAATACTGGCTCAGGTAAGAAGGCAGCAGCAACAGCAAAAAACATTGCAAAGCGGACAGCCTCAGCCAAGACGGAAATAAAGGTTTAGGAAATGGCCCATCAGAGACAGATGCCAGACCAAAGACAGACTGTGCAACAGAGAGACGGGTGGTGAGCACCTGTTGAAGTTATATGCAGAAGATCCACCAAGCCAATCACCTGTTCGAGGACCAGGCAACCGTTGAACGCTGTCTCTGAGAATGTATTCTTTAGGCTCTCTCAAACTTTTGAAACCCAGCTTTAAAATAAGGACCCCTTCACTTCCCTTTTGTTCTATTCTCACAATTTAACATAAACTCGTTAGTCTTTTTTATTGTTCTTATTATTCCCCAACAATTTTAGAACTTGGTTTAATGAAGCTTTCTCTTCTGAGTTCACTGGTTAAAAAAAAAAAAAGAAAAAAGGAAAAAAAGAAAAGGCATTGCTCTCATAGGTCCAGTTGTAAAAGAAGAAACACATTTGGAGGGTGGGATTGTGGGTGGGCTAGGGTTAGAGCAAGGGTATCGACAAGAGTTTAAGTGTTAGTCCCAACGTTGAAACAAGTGGCATTTTTTAAAAAGAATTTGGTTGCATTTTTACATAACACTGCCATGAATAACCTAAGGGAAGTGTTGAATGGTGTTGGCCAGGGCATAAAAAGATAAATATGCATTTTACTAAACTACCTCAGGCATTTAGTACCTCAATGAGAAATTGTTCCTTTTTTGCTTTTTTTTGGTATTTTGTATACTTTATAAAGCTAATAGTTCTTGAGCATTTTATTTTTTTAAAAAAAATTAAAATTTGATCAGCCACCAGCCAGGAGTACTACAGACTTATCGGGGAAAATATAGTAGAGCACTTCTAGCTGCTGGCTGATGGGAGTAAGGTGGGTAAAAAAAACATAGCCTCAGATTTTCTGAGGGCTTCAACACCATCATTTGTTTAAAAAAAAATTCAGTGAATGTTCAAAAGATAGTGAATGATGCCAACATTCTGATAGCAGCAATGCCGTTTAGTTTTCTTTTAAGATGGGATGAAAAAGTTTGTGACGGTACTTTTTTGGGAACAGGACAAGGAAGTGATGGCAAGAGGCTGGGGTTGGGGGAAAAATTTAGAAGGCTGCAAGAGGCTGAATTTTTTTTTTGTGCTACTTGATTGAATGCATGAACCCTTTGTGCCTTTGACCATCACTACCTAATAATGCTACATTTAACCATTTGCAGCCCATTTGGACTTTGCCATTTTGTTCAAAGAGCAAGCTTCATCTTCAGTTTGATAGAACACTCGATCTGCTAGAGCGTATTTGAGGCCGCGGGGGTCTCTGCTGTCTGCAGATCACATCATACTGCTTTCAGTTACCACGATGGGGGAAGGTCAAACAGTGTTTGATCACGTTGAAAGATAATGAAAGGCTAAGTTTACATATCCAGCCGCTGTTATGGGCCACACTAAGCCACTTTGAAGGTTTTGAAAACTATTACAAGAAAAAAAAAAACAAACAAAACAACAACCTCTCTAGCCTGGCTTATAATAGATGCAGCAGGATTTATGCACGTTCTGCAACCAACCATTAGAGGAAAAAAATGTCAAAAGGCAGGGATAACAGGAAAGTTACCAAATTTTTTAATTTCCGAATGTAATTTGAATGATGATTGTGGTAATAGTGACACATTCAAGTTTCTACAATAAACTTCAGTCTACCTCAGTTTAAAAAAAAAAATGTGGCAACACATGGTGCATAAAGACTGCTGTGTGTGTGTGTGTGCGCGTGCGCGCCTGTATGTGTGTGGTCGACAGAGCCATGCTATTACCTCTGAACCTTTTTTTGTGATGTTTTTTGTGCATGAGATGATCAGAATCACCATGCTGCACTGATTTGAGGGGCACAACGAGCAAAAACATTTGTTTCATCATTTTGTTATCTACCTCTTAGGTTCATGTTGAAATAGAGGCATTACTACATAGACTAGATAATTTTCCCAAAGATCATTGTTGTACAGATTAGATAATTTTGAAAATGGTCTGAAGTGTTTTTCCTGCATCTCTTCTTTACTAATTGGTTTAAAAACCACAAACTTATGTTGTAGATTTAGCAAAGAAAAATGAATTTCTTTTCCTTTTTTGACAGTGACCTTCATCTAGCCTTTAGGATAATTTTTTTTCTTACAATGAATTTAAAATTACTGAAGTATGAAAAGTCATAGCATTTTAATTTTTGTTGAGGCTTAAGTCAGTCTGACATTCCTTTCTTAACATTTGAGAAGGATTTGACTTCATTATTTTCCATAAAAAATTACTTTACAAATAGGCGCTGCATTTACATCTACTGATTTAAATACTGTCATATCTCTTAAATTTCTAGACTTAGTATGGTAAATCATGTTTTTCTTTTCAATTGAGACTTGGTAATTTGGAGTATTTGGGAATAGCTAGAAAGTAAATACTGTAAATGATTTCAATATCCACAAGGTATGGATCATTTTTCATCTGTAATGTGCCCCCCAATGCAGCTCCACTTGCCAGATGCCTCTGAATGGAATAAAGAGTTTAACTCCTATCATCAGATAAAGTTGTGTGGTGTTTTCTTAAACTAATGAGGCATAATGACTGACTGCGCTAAGTATTTGTGGTGCTTTGATCAGGTTGGTTTTCTGTCTGTAGTAATAACCGAGGAGGAATGAACAGTCACCCACAGGCATCCAGCAGCCAGGTTACGATGTCTGCGCTTTCCAGTACAAGCAGTGACTTCTGTGGCTTGTAATTCGTCTTCTCCTTTTCATATACCAACACTACGCGGTCTGTACAACAATCCTTAGCTCACGGCTCGTCTCGTGCAGACGAGTTGGGTTGGGTTGCTCTGGAAGGAACGTGTGCTCAAGTCGTGACCAAGGGCAAACGTGAAGGAATCGTTTAACAGGTTTGAAGCGAGATCTGAATTGTAGTCAAAAGCTTTTGGCTGCTTTTGACGCAGTCTTTACTTTGGTGCTCCGTGTGGTGCAGCTGTGGAAGGAACATGGCCTTAGGAGCGTGGATAGGCAGAACCAGCCACAGTGAGCAAATGCGGTAACTTGCATCTTGCTCCTACCACCCTCAAACACCCCCCAGCTGCCAGGGAGGTGGCATCTCCTCTTGATTTAGATACATAACTGTGAATGCTTTAGGCAGAGTTGGAGGGATTTGGGGAACCGGGGTTGTGTTCACCAATAATATAACTACCATTTAAAGTGGAATGAAAAACCAGGCTTGTTTTCCCAACTCTTGCACCCTCCTACTTGTCCTCACAGCTCACTGAAAGGGACTGACCATTGAAAGGAGGGAGTTGAAGGAATGATGTATAGTTGATGACACGCTGTATGGTTCTGCACTTCACAGGGTGCTCCAGCTCGTTTTCCCATGCTGATATTGAGAAACCTTCTCAGAACTGGCATCCCTGCCCTTTGAGCAACATAAGTTGAGCCTTCCTCTGTATCGCTGGTGCATTTGTGATAGCTCAACCCCTGACTGTTCTTAAGCATTTGCTTAATCATGATGCTTTTATTCGCTTCTAACCTTCCAAAGCTTTTATTCTTAAGCTGCTATTTCAAAGGCATGCGCTCTTTGTGTTAGCTTCCGTTAAATGAAGCATGTATGCTGTGCAGGACAACACAGTCTCAACGTGGTACTAGGGCACGGGATTTTTAAATGAATGTAAGAAATCATGGGGTAAGCACTCAAGCTGGGCTGTAACAAATGTTAGCTCAATTTATGGACGCAAACACTGCTTGATACCCAAGTTACTCAAATGCAGCACAGGAAATCTTGTAATATGACAAGTTTCGCATTGGAACTTCTTTCTCCTGTTCATCCCATCATCAAGAGATCCTGCATGCACCTTTCCAAGAGGACTGAATGATGAATCTATAGCTTCCCTGGACCAACTACTTCAATTTTTAAAATAATTTTACACAAGACTCAACTTCATGGAGCTGAACTCAACTCCATGGAGCTGAACCGCCCCAACTGTTTCTCTTTCCAAATGGGCTTAGTGTTGCACAGTGGTGACCAGCCAGACCATCTCTGTTAATTCCAAGGTCCTCAGCAAGTCTGGCTGGTAACCTGGCTGGGGCACTGCAGTAGGGTGGTACAAATTATGGGAGTTTCTTCTAAGTGAGGGGTGAGGAAGTGCTTTTCCTGAGCTGGAAATTCTGATTAATAGCAACCAGTGACTGTTTCAACTAACTCGTTTTCACAATATGCTTTGACAGTAAATTCAGTTACACTCTTCATATAGTTCAGTGCTTGTTGTCTCATTTTGACTTTTACAGTTGGAAAGGGATGACAGACACAAAAAAAGTCCTTGTCCGTTCCCACAGCAGCCATTCCCTACCCTTTACTGTTCTTTTCTAGACTCTCCTGTTGTTACCATTCTCTTTGAGAGACAGTATGCTGCGTGTAGTTCTGGTTACTAAACGTAAGGTATAGTAGGTATGTATAATGGCATGATGCTGTAATGCCGCATCTGCCTCTACTCATCCAGCAGTGCATATCTTCAGTAGCAGCAGCAAGAGGTAAATGATTTCGGGGAATGGTCCACATCTCTTCTGGGAGGTAATGCCAGATACAGAACCTGTCTCTCTATAGGAGAGACAATGTTATCTTTCCTCTCTGTAGGTTACTTATTGTAAAGTATAGTGAAGTGTTTTGCAAAGCTTTTGCAGGCGAGTTTACTGCAACCACCTTTAATTTGTGGTCAAATATGTTTCATCTGCGTTGTTTAACTGCATTAATAAGTGTTCCTTGTTTAATTTGGAGAACTATCTGCTGCCTTCTATCAGAAAGCAGATGAATTCAGAGGCAGTTTTTCCTGAAGGAAGAGGCTGGATACAGGAGGGTAACATAACCAGGCTGAAATGAGGCAGAGGATGTTCTTTGTTTACAAACAAAGCCTAGTCCACCCCCAACCCCCCCCCCCAAAAAATAAACAAAAACAAAACCAAAAAACTTTCTCTGAGCACTGCAACCAGCAGCTGCTGCGTAGCAGGCTATGGGGTAAAAGGTGACTACCCTCAGCATCCACTGCTGCTCCTTCCTGATGCATGGCAGGGCCAATTTCAAGGAAGATATTCTACTGTACCGACAGCTCTGTCCTGTAGTGGGGAAAAAACATCTTTTACATAAAGGCAAGTTTTGTTACCAACTTGAAGCTCTTCTAACTACTGCTGAACTGCCTAACAGCAAGTAACGCCGAGTGCTAAGGGCTTCCTGCAGATCTTTCCCCCACCTCAAAGGGGCTGAAGGTTTACGCTGCCATAGCACCTTTGCCTCATTGCTTTTTCCAGAAACTAGGTGAGAGGACAGCCCAGAGATGGGCCAGTAGCACACTTAAAGTAAGCTGCGTGTTTTAATATGAAGGCACAGAGCTCAAGCTCTTCAGTTTATTATTATTATTAAAAACAGATTGGCCTTGGCTGAAGAAGTGACTTACTGTTCTGTTAATTCAAGACACATTTATTTGTCACTGCTGCTCTTAGCTTTTATGCGCTCAGTAATGCCATTACGTTTGCTCTCCTCCTTCAACTCAGCACATGATTTGCTTCATTATGACCAGAAGCAACTGGCTTAATACAAACCGCATCTAAACTGTACTATGTATTTCATGTTTCACCTTGCAGCACTCCAGCCTTTTCACAGGAACTTCACGTGCACTGCCACTATGGGCAGGCCTTTCAGAGGTACTAGGAAAATGATCAGTGTAGAGGCTATGCCTGAGCTTCAGGGCAAGCTGCAACGGAGCAGGGAAGAGACTTCTATTTAAAACTCCAGTGAGGGAGTGACTCTCCCAAGAAGCTCCCTTGTGATACGGTTCCTTCTTTATCGTGTTCTGGTAGCTCCTTCAACAATTTACTGAGGCACGTCCAGTAAATACACTGTTTTGTGCTGATCAACTGCACTGACAGCTGAGTCAGCACTGAAGCCTGCATGCCTCTCATGTCTGTTAAGGCACACTCATTTCTCTTTCTACTCGCCACCTCAGCAGCTGCATTCAGTTCTTGTCACAAGATGGTGGCGCTTCCCACTGCTGTTGGGAAGTCAGCCCAAGAATGAAGTCTTCTGGCAGTGACTGTGGAGTCATCTGTGTTAACTGGTCATCGTAGGAACCCAGAGTCCATAACTTCTCCAGTTCGTAAGTCTCGCGTGTCTCCGGCAGCATGAAGTGCATCACTATGCTACCTGCACGGAACAGAAATTCGCAACAGCTGAGCAGTAGGAAGTGAACTGTTCTGGGCAATCCTTCAGGTAAGTCTGAAAATATTCACATACAGGCTTTAACTCAATAGGGTGGGGTAAGTATGCTGAATTTAGTAACCTAAAAGCAGTGAAACTTAGTTTTCTGTATTAATGAACTGTAAAGCACAACTGTGCTTCCAGCTGTACAAAGAGTTTGAGCCCTCCAACCCTACTCTGGCTAGATGGAACAGGTCAGCTGATGGAGGGCTCTTCTTCAGTTGGTGATTCTTGTTCATGAAGATAGATAGGAACTGGTCATTCCTCCCAAACAGTGCAAGACTACAGCCAGGAGAACAAGAAGGACAATATTCTGACTTAAAACAGTATCATAACACTTGAGACTAAAGAAGTTGCCCCCTTTCTGTCCCCTAGAAGTCATAAGCTGAAGGAATTTTTACCTGAAAGAAGCCCTTCTCCACAGTTACAGGTAGACTCTCAGCTTTCCTCCATTACAGATGACAAGCAGCTATAGCCCATTAGTCTTCCTTAGGTGTGTCTCCCTGCTTCTCAGGTGTTTTTTAATGTGAAACAGGCTTAAACTTTGACAGAGCCTCACCAGCTAATTGTATTATGATTTTCCTTACAGGGTTTCATTAAGTCTGTTAAAACAGTAGTAAAACTAATTGCAGTGTACTTTGTAGTTATGCCCTTCAAATGCAATTAGTTTTCAGTTTATGATTACCAAAAATCATAAACAGTAAAGTAACGGAGGCCTCATCACTGCACTGCCTCCTCGCCCACTCACGTTCTCTCTTTCAGAGGGTGAGATTACAGAGACAGTGGCGAAGGTGAAACGCTTTCTGAAGGTAAAGTCTTTATGTAGAGTTTCGCACGTGAAGAACAAGGAACTGAACTCGGTTTCTTTAGGACTGTGGTTTTACCCAGTGCCATGGTATGACCTGGACAGTTGCAAAGTCTGTTCAACAGCTCATGATTAAGGAAACGTACAGAGAGCCCCTGCTCGCCCAGAGATCGTATAAACTTGAGAAAATTTACTGAAGTAGCTTTTCTCTTGCTACTGTTATCTTCAAGTTATAAAGACCCGTTTTAGCCACTGAAGAGCAGCTTCTACTTTCTTTTCAGTGCCCATGATTTTAGAGAAAATTAATTTAGTAGCTCAATGAGTTCAAGCAATAAAAACAACCAGAATTCCAGAACAGCAGACTGTTGTCAACTCTCCACAGCAACCAGGGCTCAGAGTGAGATGTTTCCCTCAACAAAGGGCCCATGCAGAACTTCATATAGGTCAGATCCACAAATATTTACCAAAATCAATGCACAGCCAGTCATCCGTCTCTTTCCCTTCAATCTGAGCATGAGGATCAGTGTCTTCTTTCTGATGCTTGTACTGGGAGAGAAGCAACAGCAGGAAGTGAAATACTTCACGTTTATTTAAAAGCATTCAAACCTAACAGATAAACCTGACTTTCTCAAGTTGTTGAGTGTTGTTTTAAATCTGAAATGGGATAGATAACTCAATGCTGCTTCTGAGGGCTGCATATACAGCTGCAGCTCTGGAAAATAAGTACATATCTATCAGTGGGATTTACTACCAGACTTATTATCAGAGTTCCAGTACTCAGAATTCCCATAGTTACCCATGAGTTTTGGGTGGCCATTTTCTGAGATGAATACTGAATATAGTTACTTAGCAATAAAGTAGTCTTTCAGGTATAGGTTCCCCGTAACTTCCATTACCATCAAGATTTGCTTCCTTTCAGATACCTTTAGGTGTTTTCTGCTGGCTAGCTAAGGATGCAGAAATGGAGATGCCCAGTGGCAAAGGGGAGGTGGGGAGAAAACAAGTTTGACCTGGTGTTATGAGGAAGGCGTTCAAACAAGCCTCCTGCCCCTCGAGAGCGGGCTCTGAACACTCATTGCAAGATGGAGAAAATACAGCTGGCATACAGATTTACAGGCTATGAATTACTGTGATAGAGGAAATGGGAGAAATTAAAAGCAGGACTGCAAAATCTCAGCTGGGACAAGGTAGGTAGTTGGCTGTGTAGTTTGCCATTACCGTGACATTTTAAGTACTGTAAGAGTAAAGCCAGCCAGCTGCCCCAGCATCTGCTATACTTCACATCTTATGCTTCACCTTACTTTTGTCTACAAAACTCTCAATGCCAGGCAAGCTCTGCCACTCGTGAGTACTTGGCCAAGCTTCCCAGTTTCTTAGGAAGCACAGGAAGACCTGTGTCTCTCCCCAGAGGCTCTGCACTTACAGAGATGTTCTTGCAGCCACCAGAGGGAGCACACTGTTGTAGTGCACAGGCATTTTTGCAGAGTTGGGGAGTATTCACTGATCTATCCTGGTCTGGGGGAGAAGAAGGGCTATTGATTTAAGACTAGCAATTTATGCAAGCAATAGAGTACATATTAAACACTTATATTCAGATCACACTAATGCAACTTCTAACTTGAGGCACAATTTTAGTTTGCAAAGGTGCATAAATTCCTTCAGAGAACAATAAATTCCCCTCACCTGCTCAGAAAGGCACTGAAAAGCAAGACCATCTCTCTCTTTAGAGTGAGTGGTAATAGCTATGAAGTTTGCTGGACAGAAGTCAGACACGGACACAAGTCAGCAGCACCATTTCCATCACTGATGGATGCTCTCGTCCTAGCCACCAAACTGTGCTACTGTCACCAGTGTTCTAAATACGGAGAGGGCTATTTTTAAATTATAATCTCTACATATCGAGTACCGTCACTATAGGAGAAAAGTACAGTTAGTTGGTAGGTGTATTTAGAACTAAATGACATAAGGATAATTAGTTTCATCTTACCTGGTACATCTGTATACCTGCAAACCTAGGGAAATTACTTTCAGAGTGTCTCCTCCTAAAACGAATCCTAAAAACCTAGGGAGGGCAGTGGGAACTGTCTTACCATTTTCATCATATAATGTGCCATTGCATGGAGATGTCGTGTTGAAGATCCACTCACAACTATAAAATAGTTACAGTATTTTATTTCTGGAGGTACTTGGATGACACAGATGTCTTTCGCATTTTCTTGCCTCAGCAGAGCTACAACAAAGTCAATGTTGAACTTTGCAGTATCTGGAACAGAAAAAGAATAAGAGAGTAGTAATTTCTCTCTTAAATTGCAAGCATCAACCACTCTGAAAGTTATTAAAAACACAAAACGGCAATGAACTAAATTATAGCCTAAGCTAGCCACTCACTGTGAAGTTTGGTTTGTACTGACAATCCAATGTGGAAGACTTTTAAAAGCCATTTTTTAAAATCATCAAACCTGAGTACTAAGCACTCTCCTTGTAAATAATGCTCTATAACTAGACAGAGCAGTTAGCAAACATCCAGGTTTCTTTTAGGTAACTTACTTAGTTCTCTTTATTCGTACATATTAGAGTCAATACTATCATCAGACACGTGACGATTAAGATGAATGAAACCTAAGTACTTCAACAGATGTTCATTTCAAGCACATTAAAAATATTTCAAAACAATGCTTGTCAACAGGCCCCAATAGGCCCGTGATAATATGTGGTGATGAAAGTACTCTAAAATCTTAAGTAGATGGGATCAATATACCAAAAATGGAGCTGATGTGATGCAGTGGACAGCCTCTTCTTTATTTTTATTTACTTTAGTTCTCTAGCCTGCTCTGCCATAGAATCATTAAGGTTGGACGAGATCTCCAAGATCATCTGGTCCAACCGTCCCCCTACCACCACTGTCACCCACTAAACCATGTCCCCAAGCACCACGTCCAACCTTTCCTTAAACACCCCCAGGGACGGCCACTCCACCACCTCCCTGGGCAACCCGTCCCACTGCCTGACTGCTCTTTCTGAGAAGAAATGTCTCCTCGTTCCCAACCCGAACCTCCCCCCAGCCCAGCAGCGCGGCCAAGGGCTGCCCCCGACCCCCTGCCGAGGGGCCCGAGCACAAAATGGCGGCGGCGGTCCCCAGGCACGGGGGGCAGCGCCCGCCTGCCCCGGCCGCCCCCAGCGGGCCCTACCTGCCGCCCGCCGCTGCTCCGCCGCCGCCCCCAGCGCTCTGCCTCCTCCTCCTCCTCCTCCTCCTCCTCCTCCACCCCCCGCCGCCAGCCTGAGGAGCGGCCGCGGGCCGCGGGCGGCGGCAGCGGAGCGGGGCCGTGCCCCCAGCCGCAGCAGGCGGCGCCCCCCGCGCAGCGCCCGCCACATCCCCGCCGGCCGCCCTCCGCCGCCACGGCCCGCCCCCGCACAGCCATTGGCCAGCGCTGCGGCCGCCCTCGCACCTCATTGGCTCGTCCCGCTGTCGGTCCGGGGGGGGGGGGGGGCGCAGCTGGGCGCGTGCGCAACGGCCGCCTCGAGGCTGAGGGGGCGGCGGGCTTCGAGTCGGGGCGACCCAACCTTGGGGCGCTTCAGGGTTGGGGCGCCGGCTGTAGTTTGGTCTAAAAAAGATGCAGCTGGCTGGAAACTAGGGGGGTAAAAATACACTTATTTTTACTGGGGGTAACCTCCTGAAGATGTGAGCATTTACACTGACGCATAAAAAAATAGCCAAAAGAATTACTGCTCTGTTTTTCCCTCACAAAGTGATGATAATAACAATGGTTATAAAACTTAAAAGGCATAATCTTGTTATTCAAACACTTGTAGTGATAAAAGCTTTAGTTTTAAATAAATTCAACTCTACAGGGCTGAAGGTGTTCACTATGAGGCCACGGTATCTGGATGTGTCTTACAATGTATAGTTTGCTTTCTTTACAGTCCCTTCAGGAGCTGGTATTTTTTAGCCTTAGTTTCATCTCAGAAATACTTTTAGTAAGAAAAGAATGTTAAATCTGATGGATCTCTTAATTGTGTGCTATAAGAAGTGTTCAGCAAATAGGGGGAGGACAAACAAAGCAAGCTGTTTGAAACAGTACTTCATTTTTAAGTCATTTTTAAACAAACTTGCTACCCAACTAATGTTTCTGTTTCTCTTGATGGCGTGTTTGAAAATGTCGTTTTTAAAGATCATGTACATTTATGTTTGATGTCATTCTTTGATGTTATTTCTCCAAAGGGGATGCCTGAAACCTATCCATATTAGAATCATAGAATCATAGAATATCGCGAGTTGGAAGGGACCCACCAGGATCATCGAGTCCAACTCCAGGCCCCACACAGGTCTACCCAAAAATCCCGACCATATGACTAAGAGCACATAGGCTGACATTCACAAATCTGTTGTTAGCTGTTCTTGCGTTTGATGGACATGAAGATCATTTTTGTCCTGATCTCTTCTGAAACTGGGTTCCACAGCCATCGTGTGGTTAAGGAAGTTTCACCACTTCTCAGGTTCGTGGTGCCATTGTTCTAAGTACACTCGAACAGCAACAGCAAACATTGCTGGATAAGCAGTAATAATAAGTAATACCAGATATGCATAAGTAAACTAAGACTAAGGCAAATCCATATCTGTTTTCTGGTGGCAGGTACTGTTTTGATCAGTAATTAGACAACTCATCAAGTTACCTATTTGACTGTCTCTTTCTGAGATAAAGAAAAAGTACTCTTTAGATGTTTTATTAGATGGTTTATTTGTCAATACAGCAGTTAAACATTCATTTGTGTAAAACAAAAGACGTATGGAAGGGAAGTTACAGCTGAAAAGGCAAAATCAAATTATAAAAATTTAATATTCTGACATTACAGCAAAAGGAAGATAGCGTATGCTATACTGTATACTTGGGTGAAAGATGAAGAAAGTTCTTTATCTGAAAGCTGGTTTCTATACAAAAGCCTAAGATGTCTCTGAGCTCCCAAAATGCAGTGTTCTACAGAAACAAGATGCTTTCTGCATATAGCTTAGGTCAGCCACGTGCATCATCACTAATCCTGTGCGTTATAACTGTGGTAGACATCAGTTTTTTCATGCTTCATTACAGATTTTCTTAAGCTTTTGACTAAACCCCTGTCCTGCAACAAGTCAGAGTCAGACAGTATAGGGGTCATAACATTCTGACAACAATTTTTGTAGGAACTGGTCTCTGTTTAAGTGAGAGAATTATTTTAGATGCCCAGTTATGGTTAGATAATAGCTTGTTATACATAAGGAAGACAGAATGAAACCAAACATGGTGCTCTTAATAAAATATCTGAAATGGCCACAAAAGAATTAAAACAATTGGAGAATACGGAAACAAAAGAAGAAAAGAGGTCGTTGAATTTTAAGACCTAACCTCAGAGGTATGTCACAATCTGTATTTTTTATATCCTCAAGTTGTGTCTATGCACTCTAGGGGAAGTGCTAATGAAGACTACATTCAGATTGTAAATGACAAGCATTTGACAGGTCCACGAAGATACCAGGAAATCTGTTTATGCTTTTTATTGCCTCAGTAACCAAGAACAATATGTATCAGAGATGTTCCAAGATACAGTAAATAAGCTAAATATATTGAAATATAGCTCTTCAAAGAATTCAGTTTTTAGAACAGGATTGTGTAAAGGCATTTGCCCCTAGCTGAAAGTTAATTTCATTTTGATTAAAAACTTTAATGTTAACAATAAGGCACTTATGAAAAACAAATTGTTTAAAGCATTTTTTTGGTCTGCTTTCTCATCTCAGTTAATCTTCTTAGCAACCTCTTCCCTACGACAAATAAGATGTTCTCCTTTTCATATCATCCGGTGACCCAGACTTCAGCAGTTTGCTTCTAGTCTTCCACTACGAAACGCCACAAAGCAGACTTACAAGAACACACAGCTAGAAGACCGTGTCACTTCAGAAAGGCTTCTATGTAAGTTTTGTTAATGCAGAATTGCAGCTACAGTGAACAAGTCAACAAGTTTTGATTTTTTGCAGAACTTTACAGTTTCTAGGCTGGATCATTCAAAAGCAAAAACTGGATCATAGTGTTTTATTTACATTTAGGGGTTTTCATTTATTTGAGTAAGCGTTCAAAGAGGAGGGATGAAGGGACAAGCAGAAATTCGTGTTTCTTTAAAAGTAAAAAGTTTCAGTAGGAATAGCCAAGCAGATGGGCCTTGTCTGTCATGGCAATGTTTTGTTCCACAGACATAACCCATACCTGTCCACCTGTAGCTTGCTTTCCAGCAAAGGCATGTCTCTCACTAAGGTGGAAAACAGCTGTACTGGACTGTGTATTTAAGACCAAATATTTACAATTGCTTATTTTCTTTGTTTAGTAATATTTTTTTTCCCCCTGCAGGTTATGTATCTGATTAGTTTTGCAGGTAGTTAACCCAGAAGTAAGAAAACACAGATGGAGGGGGGGATTAGTTATTTAGAAAACTATACCCTAGATCACAAACAAGAACAGCAAGTGCTCAAAACTACCTAATTGTTTTCTAAGAAGGACTATTTTAATATTTCTGATTGCACCAAGCCCCCAAAAGTTACCAAACAATCTACGTTTTCCCCTTAGCCCTTGTTTTTATAACAAAAACAAACCAAAAACCCAAAACATCAAGGTACAGTTCAGATATGAGTCCTGTACGTAATCTAATAGTGTCAGACTAAAGGTTTAAACAATGCCTGGTTTGGTTTTCAAGAGAGGATTTCTTTCAGTGCTCCTAGGGAAGAAAATGGCTTTGAAATTGCTGAAGTAAGCACTTAGTCCCTCCTGGTTCTCTGCTTGTCGTGCGCTTCTCTCAATAGGTTTATATTGTTTGTATCTCCTGCAAGAGAAAGAATGTGTACAGTTAGTTGCTGGAAGACATTTAAACAAAGATCCACATTTAGCGTGCAACCAGCACATAAGAGAATTAATCGTGTTCATAGCATGTATTCTTTTTCCTCCTTCCCCCTTAAATCCAAAAATAATATTAGTTAGTTGTGACTAAGGCTGGTTAATGAGAAGGCTCTGTTGCACAGACAAGTACTGTTGCTGTGTGGAAGTGTTTCTTTCTCACCACTGGCTCTTAGGGCTGAACATACTCTTGACTCAGGAGTCTCAGTGCAGTCTTAAAGTTTCATGAGAAATGTCCAAGCTAGAAATGCAGTAATACATGCTTCTTTGAACCACTTTCCTGCAGCCCAGTATCCTTTTTTCCAAACAATCTGTCAATTATTTAATCAAGTATTTTGATGGTTAATTCTTAATCTGTCAGTCATTCACAAACAGTACTTTTGTAAGAATCACAGAATCACAGAATTGTAGGAGTTGGAAGGGACCTTGAAAGATCATCGGGTCCAACCCCCTGCCAAAGCAGGTTCCTTAGAGCAGGCTGCCCAGGTAGGCGTCCAGACGGGCCTTGAATATCTCCAGAGAAGGAGACTCCACAACCTCCCTGGGCAGCCTGTTCCAGTGCTCCGTCACCCTCACCGTGAAGAAGTTCTTTTGCATGTTGGTGCGGAACTTCCTGTGCTCCATTTTGTGGCCATTGCCCCTTGTCCTATCCGCACAAACCACTGAGAAGGGGTTGGCCAAATCCCTCTGTCTCCCACACCTCAGGTATTTATACACATTGATGAGATCCCCTCTCAGAGCTAAGAGTTTTAACGCTAAATTAAATTTCTATTTGTTTGGTTTTAATGCATGTATAAATCACATCATGCAGTTTGAATTTGCTTACTGCATACATGCAGTTCACAGGCTGCCTTTTATTACTAATTTTTCTAATATTTACATGTTTTCTGATGGTTTTGTGGCTTAAGCCAGTAATCTCATTTTCTTGAATATTTTCTAGAACACTTGTGAACAGCAATAAAAAAAGAAACAAAAATATAACTAACACAAACTCAAGCTGTAGGTTTTATTAATTTAAACTAATATTCTTGTCAGTTCCTTGAACTATTTTTAATCTTAGCAACTAGCAACTTACTTGTAAAGGACAAAAGCCCCAACAGCAGCAAACACTGCCAACAAACCAAGGAAGATGAAGACACCTTTTGTTGTTCCTGAGGATGATCCTAGAGTTCAGAAATAGTTTGATTAAATGTTAGCCTTGTTGTTACAGTAAGACAGACTTTCTAAAGAAAATGTCATTTTAATTTGATTGCTGCAAAGATTGAAGTACACTTAATACTTCTAATATCAGAATGCAAGCTCAGCATTGGAGGTCAGTGACTTTGGCAGGCGGTGGTGTTTTCACAGCCTGATCAGTTTAACTCTCAGTACCAGCAGGCTGTGACTTGGGCTTTGGTTTTGCATGAGCCATGCTTCAGAGGCACAGTGGCCCTTCCAGCATGGAGGGGAACTGAGTCTCTTGCTGGCCTCCCACGAGGTGGTGCTAATTTGCTCCTTGCCAATCGCCTTGACCATTTGCACCAATAAGCTGTGATGTAAGAATCAACTTCTGCTTATTCTTAGGGGTGATAGCCAGGGGGAAAGGAAAAGGGAATAAAAATGGAGTTTCTTAAATATTCTTCATCTTTGTTTCAGCCCCACATGCTAAGATAGCAAAGCATGGCTGAGAACCTGATTAACCCAGGCTCGTTTGCCTTATTCAAGAGGCGAGGGCTTTGCTTTTTTAACATTCTCAGTTCTGGGAAATTAACTTTAGGCTCTACCTGTCATTGAGCTCTGCCTTCCGGTTTGTCATTAACCATTTCACTCATATCTACTCCTAATTCACTGTATATGATGGAAGAAGAAGGTGATGATTACAAGTACATTTTTTAAAATTTGTGTTAAATATCTTAATTTTCCAGTCCGCAGGCTGTACTTCAACCTATTTATTGAGTTTGCTGAGATGGATACATGTTGTTGGTCCTCACATTACTAACAGTGTTTATGCAGTGGAGTAACCTAGAAGTGCGTGTTGGTTCACCTTTCCAGTGTATTAATTTATAATTGATATCTGTGAAAATCAAGATATCAGATCAGGATTTACCATTTATTTGTTACATGTGCCTCATGCATTTTTCAGTTTGTTGATAAAATATTTGTGAAGGCTTGACCTCATTCCCAGTTTACACAATATTTTTTGCTGAGAGTGCAGGGATTTACATTATTTTATTAATAAGGTAGATCTTTGAATTAGTTTGCAAACGAACACACATTGATGGGACAGGTCTAAGTCATAGGACTGCAACCCTTTCAGCAGCAGTTTAAGCAGGCTAAGAGCTGATGTTTTATGCAACGCCTGCATAACTCAAGCACAGTCCTGCTAAACTTCAAGGGACAGGTGTTCAGGTATTCTCAGGCACCAAATTGTAGGATTTTTCAGAAATTCATAAATACTTGCCTTCCCTTGAAATGAGTGGAAAATCATGGCACATGGGAAATGGTTGGAAACGCCAGATGGGCTCCTATGGAAGGTGATTCTCAGCAGCAACCTCTCTTAGATCCTAATTCTGCTATGATTATAGCTGAAGTCCCAAAATACAACTTAGCTTTTCTTCCTGGAGGAAGCCTAGGGAGACAGTCTTCTGGGGCTAAATTTAGCCTCTGTGAATAAAGTTTTGAAAAATCCTACTGCATGCTTATTTTCATCTTCAGGAGCCTAAATACATTTAGAGGTCAGGAATTGTGTCTTAGTCACCATGAACTGATCTAGGTACAGCTAATTTTATACCTGGATAAAATAAAAGCAGCCAAAAATACTGTTACAAATGCCCGCAAAGGGTCAGTCTCTTGGCTGATGCTAATTAAAGCATTCAGAAGAATCACTAAGACATTGTTGTGGGAGGTCAGAAGGGGAATGGGGTGGGAGCAGAGAGACAGCATGATCATTTGGGGTTCTGCTTGAGACCAAATTTAATACCTGGCTCTGTCAAAGACTGCTTGGGTAATTATAAGCAAGACACAGTTATAGTCAGCTGAGCAAAAGTAAACCTTCTGTTCTGAAATAGCTGCCCTGGGCATACTTTGTAGTCAGTGAATGACACAGGCCTTTCCAGAACCTGATTCATCTTATCCTAAAGTAGAAATAGAAACCTGGTCAAGATCAATGGGCTACAGAGAGGGCTCAGGGCAGCTAGCTCAGCTGTAGGCTTTTATTCTCTTTCAAGTGAGCTGAATTCTGCTCTTAGTTTCTCCTGTTTCTCCATGTGCAGAGTAGACTGGCATGTCCCTCACCTACTTTTCTGCCCAATAGGGTAGAAAAAATAAACTACAGCTTAAGAACACTATATTTTGTGATACTGAAGGGTTTGTACGGTTGCTGTACTCTTTAGGTTGTACACATAAATCAAATCAAGTTCTAACATCTAAGATTCCCGTAGGGAAGGAGTTGTCTCTTACCGTTATATGGACTCTCACATAAGATGGCACAATCTCAGCTGAGGCCTCAGGGCATGCTAAAACCCCTACATACCTTCCTGTGTTCTCCCCACAGCAGGGAAATGACCACAAGGAGAAGCTATTCACAGACAACCCACATCAGCTCTGTGCAGACTCACCTCCGTTCACAGAAATAAGCGCGCTGGCAAGGGCTTGACTTGTGTCATCCCCCAAGGTGATGTTTATGCAGTACGTCCCAGGTTTGTCAAAAGCTCTCCTTACGGTGAGTAAGCATTCATCAGTGATGACGATGGGGTCGCATACCACACCCTGAGACACCTGACATGTGGGGTCAGAAACTGCTGTACAGACATCTGTGGGGAGACTGGGGTGGGAAGACAGAATGCATCACATCTGTTCAGTCCTATTAGGCCGGCTTATAGACACATTGCATGGTGCCCCGGTATTATGCTGGTGCCTGGTTACTCAAGTCAGTGATACTGTAGTGATTTATGAACAAGGTAGTAATATATTATCTGTACTTTATACATACCTATGTATTTTATATATACACACGTGGATTTTATATAAAATACATCTATAAAATTGTCTGCTTTTTTCCATATTTAGCATTTTATTGCGATCACAGAAAAAATGCCTCAAATCAGCTTATAAAGTTTGTTACCTTTAATGCATCATTTAATTCATCATTATGAAAGGAATGTGGATTCTTATGTGTAATACCATGTGCTGACAAAGTGAACATTAACTTAAGAAAGGTTAATTGTTTTCTAGTTGTGTTGCCAAGACAATTCTCGTAGTTCTCAGTCCTCTCAACTCAAATGCTCTTCCAGAAGCCAGGGATATTAGTGCAACATTTTCCTCTCCAAGAAATGGCTTGGACACACCCATTTACTCTAAGTGTCAAAAAATCATGGCCAAAAAGAAAGGGTTTCCTTCCAATTTCAGTTGACTGCTTCCAATTTCACAGTGAGTGCTGAAATCTTGTCTTTGCCAGGAAAATATAGAATTACTTCTCCTCAGTATCTAGTTCTATTACTTTTACTTAGGCCTGCCATTTG
This sequence comes from Anser cygnoides, assembly GCF_040182565.1. NCBI lineage: Eukaryota > Metazoa > Chordata > Aves > Anseriformes > Anatidae > Anser > Anser cygnoides. The sequence continues at coordinate 34,451,013 of NC_089874.1, read as the reverse complement.
TTCTGAATCCTAAGAGCCTGGCAATAACCTCTGTTGACATAGTTTACAAATGAGACTTGCATTATCTTTAGTTCCAGTCAAGAAATAGAAACACTGCGGTTCCCAGCTTTAGTTCATTCAGCTGCATCTAAGCGTAGACAGTGTTCCAGCACCTAATTATTTTTAAAGAGGGAAGATGATTGACAATTTCATTTACACACTTACCTCCCTTGGCAGGTAACAACAAAGTCAACCAGTGAATTTTCAGCTTGACTTTCTGTCATCTGGATGCTTGTCATCTGAATAATATTTACCTCAAGGATTCCCTCTGGGAGAGGAAACAGATGTCAACTGTAGGACACATGACAAGCCTGTGTGTACAGAACCTCAAGTGTTTGGCTGATGCTCAGGTCAAGTCTTGTTTTCCATAACCTTCTCCCTCCCTTAGCACTCATTTTGAAGGGTTTGAAAGCTGTGAGATGTTCCAGTGCTTTCCCTGGGAGGTTGATCCTTTCTGCTCCACTTTATTTTTCTTTTATAAATGGTTAGTTATTTCTTTTACAAAATCACCTCCGCTTCCCATTAACCACAACTTCTGTGCATGCCAAGGTCTACTCAACCTAATGTGACCCCTCAGGCCTGTATGTTTGGGGTGTGCCAGTCTCTGAAGCTGGTGATACAGAAAAGAACGTCTCACATCCCCACCAGCCCTTTCCCAGCCCAAGTGCCTGGAAACCCACGTGTATCCTAGGGGCAACCATCAGCAGGCATCCAGACCAACGCTCAGACTCACGTGTCTGAAACCAACGCACCGTAACCTCTGCTACTGACCTGACCTGGCAGAGTATGTACAGAGGCCAAAGTAAGCCACTTAGCTATGTGCACGTTAATCTTTTAAAATGTCAGCTATGTCCAAGAGAAGGATCTCACTGTGGGTCTCACTAATCTGATAAATGTGTGGCTTAAATAAACACCATCTTTACCATACATATAGTACATTATTAGCCCCATTTCGCTCCAGGTATTGACTTGTGTCCTTACCTACAATGGAGATACCAGCTGTATAGTATCCATATCTGTAAATATGGCAGCCTCCATCAGGATTGTCTTCCATTGTCTCAACAGTGGCAGAAGACGTTGAATTAGAAGATGCTTCAGTCATTACTGTTGAATTGAGGGAGGAAAAATAGCTTTACAACGAGTTCTGCTTACAGTTATTCTGAACATGGCTATATCCTTCAACTGCATTCAAGTCATATGTCATGGATTATTTTGCTTTACAGTTATGCAGTAATATATTTATCTGTATGGGATCATTGTAAGAGAACACGTGGTGAGCTGTTCTGTAGAACCCTGGAGTAGCCTGGGTAGTCTCTGCACTAGTTACCTGTCTCTGTGAAGTAAAAGTGAGACTGCAAGGTTTGGTATAATTAAACACTTCTTTAAAACTTCCACATCAATAATAGAATAAATCCAAAGGCCAATAAAAGCTTTGAAATGCTCTCTTTAAAAGTAGGTATTTTTCCATTGCTCTACATTAGAGCTAGTAGGGAAGTAGTGAAAATTCCGTCTTTCCTTTCATTTTCCATTCTCACTTAACATTTCATTAAAAAAATAAAATTATGAAATTTGAAAAATATAGGCAGATTTACAATTTAATAGTGGTACTGTTCTAACTACCCAGCCTTAAACTGCAGTCCTTTTGCAAACCTTAATAAAACTTTTAGATGATAAACCAATACTGAACATAATGAAAGTTATTCTGAAATGCAGTAGTGCATAAATGTAAAGTGGAAGAGCCATTCTGGGTTAATGCCATCTGAAAATCCCATATTTTTAAATATGAGGACGTTTTTTCTAGTTCAATTCAATCTCATTTAATTTGGGTTGGAAGTTAACGCAAACTAGAAAGGAACCGGCTATAAAAGTGTTCTGAAATACCTCTTTCTCAGTTAAAATTTGCATCTTACCTCAGAAGATGTCTCTGAGTAGGCAAGAGTGAAACCACTTGATCTGGCAAAGCAGAGGGTAAAAAACCAAATGTGTATATGCTGGGTCCATCTGAAGACCCCTTTATGCCGTCACTGTGGTGGTATAGCTAGATTTAGTGTAAGCGATAATTAGGCTTATAAAGGTGTAAATGATCTCTATGTGTTTATCGATTCTGTCTTTAAACCAATCTATAGACAGTTTGCAGAGCTTCACAGAGCTGCTGATAGCACTGCGCGTTGACAAACTCTTACCTGCTGAGGTGGGCAGTGGTGGGGTAGGTGTTACTGGCCTGCAAGGTACAGGTATAATAGCTTGGACGGTTAAATTCAGAGTGAAGTTTCCTTGCAGAGCATAGGTGTGAGATGTGGTGGCACTGCTTGCTACAAATAAGCCACTTCCATCTCCAAAGTTCCACTTGTAGGAAATGGCAGAATTATTTAGGTAGTAGCTGGGATCATGGATCTTCACATCAAACGTGATTGGTGAGTCTTTGATAAAAATGGAGTCTGAGATGTTGCGGTCATGTTTTTGGGACATACTCACAAATATTGGAATCTTTTCTGCCAGAAAAAAAAAAAAAAAAGGAAGAAAAATAAAGCATATGTATCTGGCTGCAAACAACAAACAGCTCCAAAGCTTCTGAACAGCGAGAGTCAGAATGTGAGACATTAATATTTTTTACATGGGTTTCCACTTTAGTTTGATTTACTGATCTGGCAAGTTAATGTTAGTGGGAAACAGGTACCCAAAAAAGGTATGGGAACAAATAAGGAATCACAGGCATCTGTGGAAGACCATGTTTCCTCTAGTAAATCATTCTTCATTACAACGTAGAGGTGTCACAACTGAGATAGGTACAAACATAAATTACATTATTCAAGGCAATTTACCAGATATTTCACATTTGTATTAAAAACCTTTCTCAGCCTTCTCTTCATGCCAGATGATGTGTGTGCTGAATTCTTATAACACCTAAACAACAAATGCCCCCAGTATTTTATCAGTTTATTTCAGCACACTCACCTGTTACAACATAAATGGCACTTGCTCTTGCAATTGGAATGTATGTTGAGTGCCCTCTCCTGTAAATGGATACTGCCATTACGTGTTTGCCAAGAGTGATATTTGCAGTGTTGACTGAAAAAATCGCCGAAGATCGTCCAATTGTTTGATAGTACTGACCTGAAACAGAACACAAACTTGTAATATGTTTTCTCCTTAAAGCTAGCTATGAGAAATTGTTTTTTGAAGACCTATATCTCTGTGAAACTTAGATTGTCTAAATCAAAATGTATAGTTCAGGATTGTCTTTCAGTTATCTGGCAAGTGTTTTTGGAGCACTTTTTCAATGTGTTTACTCCCATTATTTCTGTGGTTTTTTTCAAAGGTGTCAGATGTCCCAGATTTCACTGATCTAAGAAAGGGCATTTGCCAAGGCATCTACATCTTTCCAAAGAAATTGTGTTATGTTATTGGGATTATGTAGTGGATGGTATTACGTGTTAGGCATTTTAAGTCGTCTTGTGTTTGTTTGCCTTCAGTGTAGCAAAAAGATATAATGCCTCTTGCTTCATACCCCAGAACCCTTTGTATACATTTATTCATTTTTCTTCATGTGAGCAGATTGAGGTAGGTGTCACCTCTCTGTAAAATTAGGGACATTATTACTTGCGTGGATACTAATGATAATGATTTTCTCAACCTAAATTGGGATACTAAGATTCAGTATGTGGCCAATGTCAGGAATAGCTCGGCCATTACATACTCGCAGCTGGAAAATCAGCATCTGTGACCAGAACAGTATGACACAGTCACTGACAATTTTCACCTTCTTGCCAGAGTCAAGATGTGCCGTACCATTAAATTGATCTGAACATATACAGCTCTAAGTTCTCTCTTAAATTTAAGAATCTGAAGTGGCAGTGGCTGGTCAATAAGTCATCTGACTGACCTGCTTAGACCCTCTGTTTTACTAGAAAAGTATCTTGAGTACTCTGGAAAGGAAATTATTTTTCTTCAGTGGTAGTGCTGTGAATGCAGACTTGAAGATCTGGCAATACATGTTTTCCAAATCTAGCAGAAGATAATAGAGCAATTGGTGGCCTCTCTGGAAAGTGGGGAATGAATTCAGAGTCTCCACTAAAGAAGTGTGGAATCTTATTAAGGACTTTTAACGAAAGATACTAGTAAAATGAGTTGATGTACAGAATGAATGTAAGCTTTGCAGCATCAGCCACACTGAGGTATGTTGCAGTACTAACCGAATGTATGAAACAGGTAGACAAAGTTCCTTCTTCTCCAGCCGGGATGATGAGGGAAAGGTCTCCCATCTGGGAATACATTATGGCTGTGATTGCCTGTGCAGTTTTCCCAGCCACAGCTGTCAATCCATTCAGTCCAGTTGTAGACATACTGATCCTGGGAAGCTGGGGAATCTAAATGTAGAAACAGGACATGTTCCTGGTCAACTGAGAATTGTGCAGTAAATGAGGAAACAGGAGGCAGACACCCCAGGTTACAGCAAAGTTTCTGCACTTAAGCAGCAGAGTAAGTGGGATATTTTTAGACTGACATTCAGTTCTTCCAAGATTGTACTTTGTTTTTGTTTTGTTTGTTTTTGTTTTTAGTGTAAACACCACATTTTTCTTGCTTGGAACTGTTTTGTTTAGAGGATTAAAAATTTAGTGTCATGGGCCAGACACAATTTAATTTGCTTGTCCAAAAATTTCTGTCAACTGCACACAACTGTAGTGTTTCACTGGAACTAGTTAGTTTGCCCTGGCATTTGGAAAGCAGAATTTTAAATTTTAAGTAGAAATGGCAGCCATGGAAGCACTGTGAGGAAGTAACTTATTTTGTTTTGTCAAAAAAATTTCTGCGGCACCTTTAAATAACTTAGACATGAATTTCAGTTCCTTTCTGAATAATAAAAAGACAGTTTCCTTCCTCAAACTGCACAACAGACATTAAGTAGAGAATGGGTATCAACAGTTAACAAAACATTAGATGGTGAAAAAGTAGAACATAGGCTGAAAAAAATGTTGATATGCCTTGAAATGAAAATTACTGGCAGCTTCAAACATTGAAGTCATTATGGCTTTGTTTTTTTTTTTCCTTATGGAACATATAAATAAGATAAAAAAGGCGATTCTCTGATGAAGAGATTGCTTGGTTTTTAAATGATTTATTTATTTTTCTTCTTGTTTCCAATTCTTAAAATGGGGGAATGTGAGACTTACACTTTTTTGCGAGTTTTTCAAGATACAAAAGATTGTTAGTGAGTTCTACAATTTGCAGTTGAAAACAAACAAAGAAACAAAAGAACTCAATTCTATAAATTGATGGCTTTACAAATTTTGACAAAAACAGTGTGACTGAGTGATCAGTTGAACCTGTACTCGCCCAGGGACTGTGCAACCTTGTGTTTGAGCTGAAAAGCAGTACCAGTTTAGTTAGGAAGCCAAATTAAAGCCAATTAAAGTATTTTGGGAAGCCAATTTCATACTCAAGACAAATCTCCTTAAATTACTTGGTCATTATATGTAACAGGTGCAGAATGCTAAAAATACTACAGCGACCTTCTGAGGAAGGAAAAAGGTATGACACCGGCTAGACACTAGTGTAGTTATCAGTTAGAAGCACCGTGACTGTTCACGATTTCAAAAATTTATGGTGCTTTCACACCAGTACCATAGTGAGACGTGTACAGTGCATGCAGATTGCCATTACTTGCCTGGGGTACAGTTTCTCTGGTAGATAATGTTGCCATCGTTATCTTCTTCCTGGCACTTGGGAAACTGGAGAGTCACAACAAAGGTCACATTGGATCCTACCAGTGCTGGGCTATCAGTGACCAGTTTGGCTGTCACTCTTCCTCCTGTAAAAAACAAAATTGGTCTTCACAGCATTAATGGATGCATCAGAGCAGCAGCTACCTTCAGGTGTGTACCCTTTATGTTAGAACTGCTTTATTTATTCCTCCTTTCTTTCCAAGGGAATTTGTGCTCCTAAGTCATTTGTGCTCTCATCAAAGTCCCAGTTTAGAACAATGGGGATTCATCATTTTCCCCCACATAACTTACTGTTCTGTCATTCATTTCCTTCTTAGAGCTAAGAATGAGCTTTTTACCCATGGAGTTGATAGATTCCAAAGGTGAATATTTGTATTTCTCTCCAGCTGTTAGACCTCAGCTGAGAGCAGATGATAATAAACAGGCTCTCCACAGAAGCTGTTAAAGTGAAGCCCACAGTACCCTACTGAGGTAGAAGTTGAAGTTACATATCCTGCAGGGCATGTTTCAAAGAAAGGGTTATCCTAGAGCCCTGGCCATCAATATGTCTTAATAAGTATTCAAGTCTGAGGCTATGAGCTATGGGAAAGCATTTACTGTAACAACTCACTATTCTGCTTCTTCAGACAGTGTTCCGGTAATGGCATCAATCCCAATTGTCTCTACTTTGCTCTTGCTTGCAGCAGCTATGAATATTGCACTTATGAAAAACGCACTGCAGCACCCACACTCTCCAGTGAAGTGGATTTTATGGCCAATTTTCTCAGTGTCTTTGAACTGCATATGTGCAATTACCTTTCCAGCAGTCCTTCCACCTGGGATCATCTTCCTCCCAGAAAGGATAAAGGTTTTCATTCCATTTATTTTGATCACTAGACCAGCCTTGTAGCTGCTTGTAGGATGCAACAGGAGTTCTTCCGTTGCTCAGCACATCTTGAAACCCTAGATAGAAAAGCAAACATGCAATGGACTACTACGTTCCCTCCTATCCTATAAAGCTTTGTGGCCGTGCTGAACAGCCTTCTCATTGTGGCTGTATTCTTGTACTGATTAGAAAACTCTTTGCCAGTGGAAACTTACAGAAATTACAGAAACTTACAGAATTTTGCAGCTCACTGCAGCTCTGAACATTTAAATCAGCTACAACCAGCACAAAGATGATTCTGCCACTGACAGACTGACATTTTTCTGCTTGCACTATTACAGGCTCCCCAGAGGAAGAATGCAAAGTTTTACAACATTTTGACCATATCAGAGCAATAATTGTTCTTATGAATGGAGATAACCATGCAACAGTCAGGCCAGTTGTAAAGAGGCAGCCTGATTGCTATTGCTGACTGCTTTGTGCTTGACTGGTAATAAATCTGTGACTGAAAGGGTAGCAGGCTAAATTCACTGTGTGTCTGTGTTGTGCTCTAGTGGAAGTTATGCTAGGAATGAGTTTTGACCCAGTGAGGCTTCTCTGGTGAGCTGGCTGGTGGTTTGGGTGGGAGGGGTGGAACCAATCGTAACAGAAGCTGGCATTTCCAGAAAAGGAAATTCAGAGCTGAGTAGTAAATTCAATGTGTTTGTAATATAACAACAAAAACATATTAGCTCCATGCCTATTACTTTAAAATGGCTCAGATTAAGTAACTTTAATAACCTCTTTCTTCTCATATTACTACAAATGATGGACTCAAACTTTTCCCAGGCCTTCGAGGATCCCTCTTTCTGTCACAATGGGAAGCAAAATAAATATCCAAGTAACCTGTAGGAACACGTCAAACACTGGAGGATGCCACAGATGTTCATAAACCGGCTCATAGGCAGAGTTCCATTAAAGCCTGGAGGCTTTAAACAGCTCTGTCATGTTAATCAGGTAACTGCTGGGTGTGCCATTCTGTCACAACATCAAGGGAGTTAGGATTTCTGCTTCTCATGACTTTTAAAGTTACCAGATGCTGGATGCTTCTGAGATTTATTCGCAAATGCATCAAAGAGCTGGTTGATTTCAAGGAAAATGCAGAGACCTATAAAGAAGGACAAGAATGGCCCTGTGTGGTGTTACAAAACCAACTGTGTTGGAGTTTCTCCCACTTTTGGGAAAAGTGCAGAGCAGGTGCAGCCAGTCTAAGCACGGTCTTTATGGGCACGTGACTCCTAATTTTACTGCAAGGAAGAGCCAGAGAAACGGCACTGAAGAAGAGGCAGGAGCTGTTTTCTCTTGGCGTTTTATCACCCAGAGAAATTTCTGCTGGGCAGGACTTCCCTTGGCCAGTCCCATCTCAGTGGTCACTCTGAAGTGATGCTGGTAGCTTTCTCCCTAGTCTCTTGAGGTTTGAGGACTGATTGGTCAGAGGAAAAGGGCAAATTTTACAGATTTTATGAGACATAATCTCCCATACTCTTTTTCCCTGCAGGAACTCCTCACAGTCTCACTTAGACCACTTGGATCAAGACTTTCCTGAAGAGTTAATATATTTTGATGTGAGCAGAGCATAACATCATGACTGGTATTTACTCAGTGGCCTGTATCACATGCTCTATTATTTTCAGTCTTGGTCAGAAACAGAGTTGGGTAATACTGTCCTCCAGAAACTCCTCAGGGGAAAAAAACCAACAGATTAGAGACTATAAAAATATTTCATAAAGGCTTATCAAGCTTAATTGCATTTTATGTCAAGAAGTTAATTTCATCTTATTTGGAAGTAAGTAGTCAGGGATTTTTTTCCTAATTTTTCCCATTCTCTTTGATTTTATCTAAAAATTATTTAATGATTAAAATGTTTTGATTTTGTCAGTTCAAAATGTTTCAATCATTGTTTTTTTCTCCCAAGTATTCAATTCATCAAAAAGAGCTGGAACACTTTTAATTTTATAAAAGCTTTTGATTTTGAATTTTGAATAACTATCTTTGAATTCAGAAGTCATTTTCTTTCGGTCCAGCTTTAGTAATAACTGTGGTCACTGCTTCCAAATCACAAGCTCCTTAGGCATTTCTGTGCCTCCCTGATGTGCTTTGTTTATTTCAATCAAATATAAAGCATTTCACAAGCTTCAGGACAAAACAAAGGCATTTTTAAGATGAGCAAATACTTTAGCTGAAGATTTTCCATTGCTAAATCTAAAGGAATGAAAAGCTGTTACATATTTCTTCTTTAACAAAAAAACAAAACAAACAAACAAACAAACAAAAAAAACAACCTAAAAAAAATCCAACCCAAAGCGCTCAAGAACAGATGTTGGTCATAATATTAGAGTGATTCAGTTCAAAATAGACAGTAATAATACAATCTAAGGAAATGATTTCTGTAATAGTTTTGTTGAGGTGATCATAGGAGAAAAGATCTTAACTCTGATGGACTTTCTTCTTTCTCATTCTGGTTTTCATTTTGGTGAAAAATATAGAAAAGAAGTTCAGCATTTCCTGTGATAGTGTGTTAGCCATGAAAGAGAGAAAGTGAATGTTAGAATAGCAATAAAAAGATGACATCGTTAAAGAGCAGAATGGAAAAAGGCTGATGTTATGGCTAAGCTAAGACAGAAAATAATGTAAACTTTCTAAAGTTGCATGTAGGAACATAATAAAGCAGGACAGAAGAGAATTTGAGAAACAACTTGCAAAAACATAAAATATACTAATTAAACTTTTTAAAACACGAAAGTAGTAGAAAGCTTGCCAGCAAGTCTGTAGGGCCAATAGATGATATAGATACAGAAGAAGCATTCAAGGAAGATAAAGTGATGGCACAGAAATAAAATATATTAGTTTACATTTTCATTCACAAAGGAGGAGCCTGAGAGACTTCTGTGCCAGAGTTTTTCTTTACGATGATGGAGAATATCTCTCAAAATGAAGTGTTGGCACAAAAAAGAATTATAGAAGAAATTAACGAACAAAACAGTTGTCTAGATCAGGTGGCTCAAAAGGTGTGGAAGTTATTCAAGAGTGAAGTAAATGAGCTGCTAACCACAGCATGTAAAGTCTTGCTTAAAACTGCTTCAGTGGCTGTGAAACAAAAGTTGGCAACTGCGATGACAGTTTTTAAAAACATTTCCAGGGAAGATCTAGAGGATTACAAAAAGTGTGATACTCAAATTGGACAAGCTGGTAGAAACAGCAGTGAAGAACAGAATTAGCAGATACAGGGGATTAATATTATATTCCATAAAAGGAGCGCGTTCCTCACAAATATATTCAAGTTTTGCTGAGGGAGCCAGAGAGCACGTAACCTGTTTGTTACAGTCTGCCTGAGTTCCAGACAGCATTTGGTGAGGCCCCTTGCTAAAGGCGCATAAAGGAACTAAGTTACCATGGGACAAGAAGGATTTCACATGAGTAAATGATTGCTTAGGATATATGAGCCAAAAGCTGTGAACAAGTGGCCAGTTTCCTCCACTGTTGAAATAATTTTAAATGTTAATCATCTGGAAAACAGGTAAACAGTGAAGTTCTTTAATCTGCCAAAGACAGCGTGATAGAGTAGGAGAGAGGAGGGCTGGATGAGACTCAATGACTCAACAATATAACAAAATGAAATTCAGCGTGGTTAAATGTAACTTCAGGTAAAGTTAAAGAATGAGAGGCTCTAAACGAGCTATTGCCACTCAGAAATGAGATCTTGTAGCTTTACAGTTTTGAATGCAGTGCTCGGGAATAGTTGAAAACCTAGCAAAAGGTTAGAGAATGGAGATCAGAATGTCTTTACAGCATTGTATAATTCCATGTGTGCTCATGTCTTGAATACCATATGCTGCTCTGTTCTCTGCAGCTCAAGCAGGGTGTAAAGAACTAAAAAATTACAGAGAAAGGTGGCAAGGATGCTGCAAAGGGATGGAATTGTTTCCGTATGAGGAACAGCTAAATAGACCATGTCTTGAACCAGGAGAAGAGGTGACAGAGGAGAATACAAAAACAGAATCAAGAACAGCATGGTGAAAGAAGCAATTTTTCACTGTTTCTGAAAGTACAAAAGTTAAGGAGAATCAAATGAAATCAGCAGGTTATAGGTTCTAAGCACACACACACACACAAGAAAAAAAAAAGATATTTCTTCATGCAAGGCACAGTTAAGCTGTGAAATTTCTTGCTGGCAGGATGTTGTGTGTGCTCAAAATTTACATGGGTTACAGCCAAAACCTGAGTGCACAAACTGGCAGAAGAGAAGTCCATTAAAAACTGTTAAATACAATGGCTCTACATCTGACTGAGGAAGTTCTGGTGCTATAAATCATTGGAGGCTGGGAAAGTATCCTCGGTAAATACCATTATACACTTGTCCAGTTCTACATCCATGACTGTTCCTCACTGGAGGCAGGTGCAAGGCTAGCGGTATGCTCAGCCTCAGCTCTTTCTTCAGTTTCTTTCTCACAGATGCTGGAACTTGACCCTAAATTCCCATTTCTGGGTTCCTAGCACCAAGCTCAGTGAGTCAGCCTAAGACTGTAAACCAAGCTGGGAGTCTGGGAAGAAGGCAAGGACCAGCCCAGTGCCCGTCCACCCCAGCTGGAAGGTCCAGCTCCTTGACTGGGCTCCTTGAGGTTCAGGATGCAGAGGTCTGGTGGCCTCTCCCAGCAACAGCTGAGCAGACTATGAGAAATCCACTCTGCCTCTTTGGCCACTCTTGAACTGAGGAATTATTGTTAGAAATGGAGGAAATTAACCAAGGCTCCAGTCAACTCTGAGTATCTGCGTAGCGCAGCCAGGAGACAACCGGACAGCTCTCGGCATTTCCCTACAGCCAGTACAGATGCAGGAACCACCACGCTTGCAAGGAGCAGCAGGTTTTACAGCACAGTCTCAGGACAGGAGAGAGGAAAGGGATGAAGGAAACACTCACGTGTGGCAGCTGTACACAGCACCACTTCGGCCAGGAGCAGGAATCCGAGGTGGCAGCAAACCCTGCTCATGGTGTGAGGGATCGTACGTCGGGTCGGCGCGCACGGAGGAGCAGAGGGCGCCCAGCTCCTGCACGCAGCAACTCCGTCGGCCTCCGCTGAGAAGTGAATAAAGTTTCTCCGCTGCGCAGCTCTCCAATTAAATGAAGGGCCCCAGGACTCATCATGTGATGGAATTAAGCAGAGATGCATGATTTTGTCTTCAGCTTCTTTCGGCTCATGTGCTTATGACTCACTCCCTTTGCTTTCAGCATTCCCTGGGATTTCTGAGAGACCTGTTTAGAGCCACACCATTTACCTTGCAGGCATTTTTATACTAGTTTTATACTATGATCAATTTTTGTACTTAATTTGTTTTTAAATTAGGACCATTTATTTTCAGAAATCCAAATTAACTCTCACCCTAGCCTGATTTGCTAGTATTACTGCAACAGCTCATTGCGTTTGATGGGCCCATCACTACTTAAACATGTTTCTCTTCCCACATGCTAGGCAACAACTGCAAACTAAATGGAGACTGGCGGATTCTAGCATTTCCCTGGACATGGCTCCTGATCAGAAATGATCCTTAAGGAAAAAAATATTTAAAAGCTTTGGTTAGTGGGCACATGCATATACCACCGTGCCACAGCTGTGCGATATGACATGCCCACAACTAGAGGTATGATCACAGACTGTGTAGTGATGGCCAGTCAATATCTAGGTCACAAGGTGCCGTGACCAAAGCACTGACAAGCACTTCATTGTAGCGTGCGGTGTACAGAGATACGTTAAAAGTAGACTTTATTGTCCAACCTAATAACAAGGTGTCGTCAGAGGCTGAAGAGGAGGAGGGTAATACTTTCAAACACTGCACTTATGGTTCAAATTCAGGTTCAACATGCTTCATCAGCCTAGACACCTTCCCCAGGTGGTCTTCCATAGGCAATGCAACCACTGAATTTTGTTGCGGTCCTGGCAGTCTCATGAAGTTTCTTGCTTTTGTTTGCAGCAGAAAAGAAGCTTTGATGAGACAAGGCATAGAATCAAATACAGTCCTCAAGACGGGAGCTCAACAGTGGTTTCAGTGATCCCAAATATCACTGGCAAGTGAGACGCCGTTTAGCCAGAAACCAGCAAGCTGGGCAACACTAAACCATTTTTATATTGGGCAAGGCAGGTGGAAGTCTGTAAATCCAACATACTGTAAACAAAATGAAGAGATTGCCCAATGGGAGGGGACTTTACAACTATGACTTTTTTTTTTTAATATTTTTTATTTATTCTTAGTATCCTTTTTTTTTTTTTCTAGTATTTTCTATTAACTGTAAGTTATTGTCACTACCTGGAGCACCCCAGCCAGCATTTTTTCTCAGAAACACAGATTCGGATGCCCTGTCCTCTTAAAAGCTCCTGATGGATGCAAGGCAAGACTCCTTCTAGAGGTCTTTCAGAAAGAGTAAGTCATGGCCTTTGTGTGTGAAGCCAGACATGGGTGAGCGGAGAGAGGAGTGCCTTTTTTCACCCTGTCTTTCCTACAGCACAGAGAGAAGGATCCCAGGCCCTGTGAAAAGTGAAGTGCATCTTGCATATGGAAACTCCATGGTTCAGCAGCCTCCTGTCTGTAGCCAGCTCTCCCTCCTGCTGCCAAGCCAGGAAAAGAGGTGAAGGCAATAGCCTTAGGGATACCAGGCTTGTTTAAACTAAGCCCTCATTATCTGGCAGAAAGGAGAGGGAACGTAAATCAAAGTCAAACCTGTGACTGACTATGCAAAAAAAAAATCATATGACTGCAGCGTCCTCATGTGATTGTTGCTTTCTTGTTATTAAATCAACTACATTCCCAGTTGAAATGTCAGGTTTCGAAGCCATTCACAATTATGTTTTTAAACCACGTCGGACATTAATTTTAATTGCACTCCTTTGTTTCCAGGTTGTTGATCCTAAAAGTGAAAAGTGACCTTCAAATACTGTGTTTCAGCACTGAGGGCCTGATCCAAAGTCTGCTGGGGAGAAAGGAGGCTTGAGCACTCTTTCCCAACAGGGTTTTTGAGAACCTCCAGAGAAAAACTGCTGACAACAAATGCCTGGTAATTAAAAACAAAAATTTATCAGCCTAAAAACAATAAGGTTGGTTAAGACAGATTTTTTTTTGCCGTGTTATTTGATACATGAAAATGTTACATAAATATTGAGTGACACTCTCAATAAGAGCCAGCTGGTGGAAATTATTAAACATGTTGTAAATAGACTTCAGGGGCACTGAGGATCAGGCCTGTGGTTAGAGGAATCCAAAACCACCAGGGCTGGGGTAATCACTAAAAGGTGGCCGTACTGTGAAGATCTGGTCCTTCACATTCTCCCTCTTCTGCTCTTGGGCCTTAGACTAAACAGTCCTGAAGAGACGAAACAGAAAATATTTGGATCCATTTATGCTGTGGCTGCAGCCAGCTGCATTAGCAAGAAAAGAGGAGAAGAGGAAGCCATATAAGAATGGAAGAAAGAGCTAGGAAGAACAGAGATGTAAAATGAGTGAAGAGAGGAATAAAAAGTGAAGGAAAAGTATTAGAAGTGAAGACTGAAGGGACCCTCTGAAAACCGAGCTGACTTAAAGTCGTACTCTATGTCCCAGTGTTAGCTGACTTCTCAGTTATGTTTGAACATGAGTTCTTCTGAAACACCAAAGAATTGCTTTTAGCTGGCTGATAATCACTAGATCTTAAATTAACTTTACAGATTTTACATCGTTATGCTTGGTGTCTGAGAAGTGGCTTCACAATTAAAACAACTGAACTGAATTGTGTAGCTGTAACAGAGAAAAGATTTAAAATATATCTTAAATATTCTTTTAGCAAGGAAATACGTTCAGAGAGATTTAGGATTTATTCTTACAAAGAAGTGGGTGGGTAGGAAGTGCTTGGTTCTTCACAGCTTTAGCTCCTCAGTTATTAAAACTCATCCAAGAGATACAGATCTCTGCTACCTGAAGGCTTGTCAGATGACAGGGTGTGATCAAATCATGTGTACCTGCATGTCTAGATTGTGACAGAGCTGGCATGTTCTCACCACTATCATGCTTCCATCTCCTCAACACGAGTACAGGAATTGTTAAACACTTCTCATAGGAACTTAAAAAAAAATAAAAAATAAAAAACAGATTTGAAGAATGATCTTGATTTTTAGCCAGGCCAGCAAATGCAAATGAAACAATCTCATTTTAGCTAACCAGATATGTGTAGGTGAAAGCTGTGTGCCATTACCAGTGGTCTCTAGGGAATGCTGCTTAAGGCGACACAAATTCCCTTTCTGGGAGGATATCATCTGTGTCTTACTTCACAAGGGACAGTGCCCCATCAGCTGACTAAACAATGTGTAAACAAAGCTGTGTTAGCAGTCTGCAGTCTTTCTGCAGAAAATGAATAAAAAACTGCCATGTATATGTGTGTATATTACAACACACGAAATAAAGGCTTTACAAAAGCTCTTGATCAGTTTATGGCACCATCCAGCTCAAGTTATCACTGGAAAATGAGTTAACCATCACAACGGGACAAACAGGCTTGTAATAATTACAGTGTCTCCTTTTTATTTATGTATTTATTTATTTATTTTTATGGGAAGGCATTTCCATGCACCTATACTCTTCTTCAAATTCCTGTATTGGTATTGATGCTTTCCAAACTTTGTACTTAACCACAGTGTATAATTCTGGAGCTTTTTTTTTTTTTTGTGTGTGTGTGTGAGACAGAAGTCATTTTTGGCTTGATTTCCTCTAGAGCAAAGGCTTGAATGAGCATGCCATCTCTCCGCCTTTTTTAGGGATGTCTCTCTGTTGTTTCCTCTGTAGTAACACTAACCTCACTGATCAGGTATAACCATTTGTGTGACAGTGCCCCAAAAGTCTTGTGAAAGCAGCTCACAGGAAGGCACAGAAACCCAGGATAATATTCAACTCAGGGACAGGCTGCAGCTCTTTGACATCAGAAAATCCACAGAGCTCAGCCTTGAGATACAAATCCACATCAATCCACTCATCTCCCACGTGTGCACTTGGCTTTCCTGCTCATGGGAATTAATTCATGTAGATGATCAGCAGTCAAAGATGAAGCATGGTAACAGATATTTGCCTTCCACACCTCACCACTCTTTTTTTTCCCTTTTTTTCCTCAAGTTGCATAAGCAAAGCAAGTGAGCTTTTTTCAATATCTCTAGGCAAATTTTTGTTAGCTGTGGTGCCAATGCAAGGAGGAGTTATCCCAGTAATCCCAGTGCTCCGCTTCCCTTGCTGGTGGTCCTCTGAAGGCCTCTGTGAGCTTCTTGATGACCCTGTGCACACGTCAGCTGAGCCACTTGTAGGGCTGTAGAGCTGCCACAGATCATTTGCAGCCTGGACATTGAGTTTACTGTGCTACATTTTACATGCTGGTTTAATGAACTGTTAGTTACACGGCTTATGTTCACAGTGACTCATCAAGGCACCATCCTCTTCCAGTCGTGAGGGCAGATAATTGCTGTAAAAGTGCATGATTATTACTGTGTGATACCCATATTTTACACATTACTATAATGAAATATGTTCAGGCCTCTCTGCTGATCAGGGAGATTTTAAAAGGAAGATATTGTATGAACCAGCTCCAAAGAGAGCAACCAAATTCTTGCTGAAAAGTTGTTTTCCCTAAGGCTCTCATTGATATTTGGCTAGGAAAATTAAAGAAAGATTTCTTCAAAATAAAAAATATCTAGGAACAATCAAACAAACAAAACCCAACCAAAAAGGTGATGTTGTTTCAAGAAGAATGTAAGTAACAAAAACATCTGCTTTGTAGTCATTTTTGTGACAGGACACTGAAGGCAAAGTGATCTCACAGCCAAAATCTGCTCCTTTTAAGTTTTTCTAAGAAACAACATAAACTGAGTGCACTAAGTTATATCTCCTTCCCTGTATATAGTATATTTCACTTATTATGGGTTTGGCTTCAAGAGTTCAGCACAGAAGCTCAGTTGCTTTACTGAAATTGCTTTGACTGCTCAAGAAATAAGCTCAGCACTTCTCTGTAATAGGAGTCAGAAAAAAACGAAAGTGCTGGCAGCTGAACTTTAGCATAACATTCTCTTTAATGTGTTAACAACAAGAATGTGGGCAAAAATCTGCATTTTTTGGACTGTATTCCCACTCACTCATGGCAGTAATCCAGACACTCACCTCTTCTTTGGAAGGCCAGACCCACTTGTGAACATATAGGCAATGGAAAGATGAGAGAAAAGATCAATACATTATACAGCACCCAGCTTTCTACCTGTAAGCTCTGTTTAGATAGTAACATTTGTGGCATAAAAAGAAGGCAAACTCAGCAAGTGGAGCTGCTGTGCTCCTAGAGATGTGCTGCTGTCATGCTAGGAATTACATCCACCTGGATCCTGCTCCTGTAGCTGGCGACAGTGGGGAAAGCTCGTTCCGTGGCCTGGAGGGAAAGAGAAGGAAAAACGTACTTTTTGTTGTTTTTATTTTTTGTTTCTTTTCTTTTGTTTTGTATTGTAGTTTGTTTTCCAAATTGATCCGCTGTCGCTTGCACAGAGCTGTCGTGTCTTGCTGGGACGCCGGGTTAACTGGCAAGGCGCAGGAGGAGCAGCGTGGCTGTGCCCTGACTTGCCAGTTCCCACATGTACCGACTCAGCACCACATCCATGCGTCTCGGGCAGGGGGAAGGACGGGCTGCCAAGGCAGCTCTGCAGCCCCGGAGGGCTGCAGCACAGGTGGAGGGGTTCCTGCTTGCAAAAACTTTAACAGCAATCCATGTCTTTCTGTCATTATGAGAAAATATCTATATTTTAATGCCCTACTCCCCAAAACAATAAGTAGTAGTCTCTAACACTTGTAATCACATGTAGGCAGAAAAATACAACATCACATACATTAAGCATATCAGAATTAGTCTTCTGAGTTCACCTTAAAAAAATACTGACATCCTTAATTTATATTTTCTGTGATGCAATTCTGATTCTGTTTTAAATCTGCATTGGAACAAGGCTATTTTCTTTTAGCTTTCTTTGCCAGTGCTGGAAAACTTAACATGACTTTATTGTGTTACAGTGTGAGAACCAAAAAATTGATTTAATGCAGCAGCCTACTCACAATCCCTGGCTTAAGTGAAATACAAAGGCTAAAATCTTTCTGTCTGTCATGTGTAATGCACTGATCACCAGAGCTATGAGGTCTGCATGGGAAATACTAGATGTCTTGAAAAAATTGTTACAGAAAATGCCTGTGCGTCATGTAACAGAAAAATCTGGTTCTTAGATCTATAGTTTAAATTGTCTCTCCTAAAAGAGCAGAATAGCTTAACAAATCTTCCCCTGGACATGCTTAATTGCCGCTGGTTGCTCTGAGCACTACCGTATGCCAGGAGCCTGAAAGGGAGGAGGCTCCTCCATGCCTAACACAAGGGGTTACATTTTCACTGCAAATGGTTCGGTTCTGCTGCAGGGGGAAAGAGGTTTAACCGTTATTAAATAACTCGGATGTAATGTAAAATAGTTGCAGTTCTTCTCAGTAAAGGACATTACACGCAATTTGAGTAGTCTGGATTTAATCCTGTACTGTAAGTGCCTGATGTCAAAGCAGAAAAATTGGAATAGCCCTAAAGAAAAGAAAATAAAGAAATGAGTAGTGTAAGTGAAGAGGAGGAAAATGGATTGTACATACAGACCTCTACAAATTTACAGTGATTTTTTTAGGTGGTAGTTACCGTGAGTAGGGTTTAGATAGAGGCAAAAAATTATTTTTATGAAATAAGAACGCGATAAAATGAAAATAGAGATAATCTGATCTTTTGTTTGCCAATCGTTTGCTACATTCCCGAGTACTCAGTTCTTCTATTATTGCATGATACAAAAGACCTTTCAGCAAGTAGAACTCGTTATTCAATGGTGCTTTGTAGAATTAAAAATAGACACATAAGAAAAATCAGCATTTGCTAAGACACATACACCAAGTTATGCTGTTAATCATTTTTCACTGAGCAGTTTTCTTAACAGTTTGACTTTTGTGGGTGTTCTGATAGCAAATAGAAACTACTTTAGGTGGGTGCTGAGGACAGACGAATTAATTACTAATGCATTTGTATGCATTTAAATTTTATTCAAATCAAGAAGTTTAATTGAGAAATTGACGTAAGTAAAGAAACACAGTATACAGCCCAAACTGCCATCTTTATTTTATTTTGAATATATAATGTGAAGTCAGAGCTTCTTTACCTTGCAACGGTATTTGTTGTCGAGGATGAAATTCCAAAGTCCAAAGGCAGGAGCAGCTTTGAAGCCTACTACTGCTGAGTAGTAAAACCCAGCTGGAGCTCACTGATCAGTGATAACGAGCACATGAACCTCACGGTGAGGACGTTAGCTGCAGTGACGTTGCCAGCTGCCAGCGGGCAGCGAGGGGCGACCAGCACCAGGAGGCTCCGTGTCACTGGGCTGGAGTGCCGGCTGTGGCAACCAAAATGTGGGTCTGTGTTTTCTGTGGGTACGGTCCGCCCCTGTTGCTTCATAGGAAGCCTAGCTCTGGGTTCTGGTAGATGTATTGAACTGTAAGATGTCTCAAAACGGTCTCGATTAAGCCACAGGTGATCCATCAGAATAGGGAGTGTTTGGTTGTTTGGCTCGTGTCTTCACACAGCACAAAATTGACTTATGACGCCTGTCTTTCTGTCTAGCTAGAGAGAGAGAAAAAAAAAAAAGTAAATGCACAGGGCTACATAACTGAGGAGAGAATGGAGAGAGATTTCTCAGGAAAGAAAATGTGAAAAATGTCGCTACTGTCTGGGGATGTGTAGCGGAGGGTCTGCAAGGCTTCTTCCTTCTCCTCCAGCTCAGTGATCCAAACAGACAGAGGGGAAGCACGCTAGGGCGGGGGTGGTGGTGGTGTTGAAACACCTCCTTCTGCAGCAGGAAAAAGACTCACGAAGGAGAATACTGCTGGCCCTGCTCTTTGGGTGAATAAGTTACTTTGCTTTCTATAAGTAAGGGAGAAAAATCAAAAGGAGGAAGGGTTTGGTAATACCTTAAGCAAACTGATGGTCATAAACATGACAATATATAAAAATACCATGCTGATGTATATGCAGTAATGGATAGCCACCATCAGCACTCTGTTTGGTGCACTGAGGGATGGCAGCATGTTCCTGACGCCATACATCCCCCCAGCACCTCTAATACCCTACTAAGATTGTGTGCTCACAGTGATTGAAAATGTTTAAAGGCAACTTTGATTTCTTTCTTTATTTAATCTGAAATGGAAAGGCTGCAAGTGAAAGTGATCAAAGATGACACTTTGGTGGAGGAGCCCATCAAAATGTCCTGAACCAGCTCCCTTCCCTCTGAATAACCAGCTAGATCTTCCCCTGAGCTCATGCAGTCTCTCCCTGGGAGGGATACTTACGATTATGACTGCTCCTCTGCTTAAGCAGTTGAAAATGTTTCCGGCTATCTAGGTTAAGTGAAAAACTCTATTAAAATCACTAGGTCTTTCATTACGAATTTCATGTCATTTCTTCAGGGCTCTTAGAATTAGAGCATCTAGAAATAAAACAAGGAGCAAACAGTGTTATGAAATTTTTGAAGTCAAATGTGGCAGGGCTTAAGGACATTATGTGAATATCTTGAAAGGCACAGGGAGTATTTTTGCACTGTTACATATTCACATGCTTTGGCCATCAGGTGACTTTTGCTGGAAAGCTTGAAGACAGTGCGTTCATGTAGATAGGAGGCAAAAGCTCCAGCAAATACTATCTTCCTGAAATTTTTGCTCAAATTACAGAACCCACCTCTCCATCACAGCAGTACTGAAAGCAGAGGGATGTGCAAATTATACATTTTATTTATCTATGCCATGTT